>NC_134226.1:17538928-18221785 GCF_965140235.1 Caretta caretta | reverse complement strand
TTTTGTTTGGTGTGTGAGTGCTGGGTGATGTTGGTGACCTGTGATATACAGGAGGTCAGACTAGGTGATCTAAGGGTAACTTCTGGCCTTAAACTCTATGACAATGACTCTAAAAGTCTCCTGCCCTAGGAGTCACCGACCAGGTTCTGGTCCTTTCTCTTGTCATTTATAAACTGTGCACAGTCTTGCCATTCAGCACTCCAGCATTCAAAAGCAGCAGTCACACCCCAAAAATCATCTGATTTTTAAAAAAGTCAACACTGTGGTCTGTTTGCTCTCTGCTTTTTGAGCCTTTAGGGTTCATGTTTTCCAGCTTTACTCCACAACCAGGAAGGCTCAAAACTTACTTTCTTTTTTTAGTGGAAGCTGGAATTCTCACCTGAGTGAAAGAGCTGGGGCTTTGAGAAAAACACCAAATCTCACAACACTCATGATAGTATCACATGAGCTGGCAACGCTGGAGCAACCCTCGCAGGCAGAAACATAAAGCCAGCCCATAACAGGAACTGATAGTCTTAGCTTCAGTGAACTCTGGCCTCAACCCAACCATAGGCAAAAGCCTCAGACATGATGGACCGTATGTTATCTTGAAGGTCAGTAGCCTCAGAGAAATGGGGGAAGCATCTTCCAGAGTGTAGGGTCTTCTACTGAATTCCAGTATTGCCAAGGCCAGGAGCGCAGAATCATGGTTTTTGGCTGGTGGTCTGATTTTGGAACTTCCCCCCAACGTGTGTGTGACGATTAGTCTTTTACCAGCTCTTGCACATTTTTAACAAGGTGATTTTGGCCCCTGCTGCAACAGCGTCTGCAGGGAGACCCAGCTGAGAACAGGGCTTAAAAGTGCTTGACTCTGTACAAACACTTTTGAAGTGCATGTTGAGGCAGGTAACGAGAGCTCCTGACCTGAACTCACGCTTTAGTGTAACGTACAGTGGGGAGTTTCTGATGTGGGAGCTAGATAGCCAACTCATTTTATGCAGGTGCCACCACATATTTGATAGCTGGGAACAATTTTTAATACCTGCTGAAGTGGGCAGGTTCTAAACTGGTGATCTACAGGTGACGGGCTCTGTAGCTCATTAGCAATGCCCTTAGCAGAAACCAATGCAAAAGCTGGGATTCGGTCTCTGGGCTGGCAGTTTAGTGCATATTCTATTCGGCTATAGGAAACGGTCTGGGGGAGTGTCTCAGGCTGGTTTTGCTTCCACAAAATAATATGAAGGCTGGAGCTTTTAGTGTCAGTGTGAGAGTGGCTGCAGCATGGACCAACATCACATTATGTGCCAGAGTCAGCAGCACCGGCATTCTGAATTCCCTACATTCCTCCCTCCAGCCCCAGGAGAAACTCAAGGGCCTTTTCCAGTCCCCACTCCACAAACACGGGGCACAATCCAACCCTCAGTAAACTCTTCAGACAGCATTTTCAAACCTAAAATCAGGCCCCTACGCCAGTGTTGTCAACCCCCAGCATTCAAAAAGCGTTAGGCTCCCAAAATCATGAGATTTAAGAAAAATGTTTTCAAGATTTTCTCTGCAATCATGAGATCTAGAAACTTTTCTTTGAGTGAAAGCTGAGATCTCACAAATATGTGGCTTCCAGCAGCTGGGCAATCTCTGTAATAACAATCATAACAGAGAGAGAAGATACCAAGAGCAATTGTGGCATTGGGGGAGACTAGCTTCCAGGTAGAATAAGCACCAATAATAGTACCTAGCTCTTTCCTATTAAGACCGCGGTTCTCAAACTGGGGTCCAGGAGGGTACTCCACGGGGTCTGCATGTCATGTCCGGGGCTGCTGGCCCCGCTGACCAACTCCTCCCCACCCTTCCCAGTGCCTCCTGCATGCCATGGAACAGCTGGGAGGGAGGGAGGGAGGAGTGGGGACAGGGAATGCTCAGGGGAGGAGGTGGAAAGAGGCAGGGAAGAGGAGGGGCAGGAGTGGAGAGGGGGTGGGAAGAGGTGGGGCAGGGCCTTGGGGAAAGGGGTGGAGTGGGGTTGGGGCTTGGGACTGAGCGGGGGTTGAGCACCCCCAGGGAAAATTAGAAGCCAGCTTGGGGGTCCATGAAAATTTTTAAAATCAAAATGGACCTCAGGTTGCCAAAATTTAAGAACCGCTGTATTAGGAGATCTTCTCATCTACAGATAAGCATTCAGGGCACTTCCAGAGGAAACTGGTTCATTTATTTACCCCTGATTTAAAGGGCCAAACTGTAAGCAGCTGTAAGACATGATTCTGCAATCATAAAGGAAAGGGGAGTTACAGGCCTCTCCAGGACCCTGTTGGTGATGTGTTCTCAGCAGTGGTCCGACAGGGATCCTCCTGAAACATGTCAGCCTGAACAGTCTTAGCACCATTCCCCTTTAAGGACTCCCTGGGTCACTTCCTACCCCTTCCTCAGATTCAACCATATCTGCAGCATCCTCTGCTTCCCCTCTGCAGTGTGACTGGTCTCTGCATCCTGGGGTGCAGGCCATTCTTCTGCTGGAGAGAGTGTCAAGCCTCCTTCCCCTCCGGCAGTCCCACCCTGACTGAGCAGCTCTGCAGGCTTTTATACCGGACTTCCAGGTGGACCATGCCGCAGGCTGCTTCTGCTAGGAGGGAAGGATTAACCCCCTCCGTACTAGTGCAGGGCTGATCCGCCCCATCACACACAGCCAAATGCAAGATAATACTTGGGGAACAGAGAATTGATGCTATACCTACAGGAGGGGGGCCTCTGTCTTGGGAAGCAGTGACTCGGAGAAGGACTTAGGGCTCATCAGAGATATTTGCCTCAACCTGAGCTCTCAGTGCAATGTTGTGGCTTGGCTGTATAAAATGGGGACTATCAAGTGGAAGATGGGAAGATACACGGCTTTGGGAAGCCTGTTACTAGAACACTGTGTCCACTTCTGGGGCCACCCTCCAAGAAGGATGTGGAAATGCTGGAGACACGTCAGAGGAGGGCTACAAAAATGATGCAAGATCTGGAAAACAGGTCTTACGATGTGAGCTCAGCTTGTTCAGTGTGTCGAAGAGATGACTGAGGTGTGACGTGGTCTCTGTGTCTAGGTCCTTGCCTGTGGGAAAGAGATCTGAGAGTGCGGGGCTTTTCAGCCTTGCTGGCAAATGCAGAACAAGGCTGAAGTTAGACAAATTCACCCTTGAAATGAGGGTGAATAAACATTGGACATCTTTCCTGGGAGGGGGTGCACTCACCTTCCTTTGGAATCTTTGTGAGGAGTTTGGGTATGTTTCTAAAAGACGTGCTTTCATCCAGCTTTTGGGAGAGGTTCTGTGACCGGGGGGCGGGTCAGGCAGGATTGTCAGCGTGGTCCCTTATAGCGTATGAATCGCTCTGCTCTCCCCTTCCTCCCTGGGGAGAATGGGATCTCCTGCATTTCCCTCAGCAGGGTAGAGCTTTGAAATAGTCAGCGAAACTATGTAAAATGGGAAGGGATTCCTGTGAATAGTCTGGGTAAGGCAGAAATACCCCCCTGGAAAGGAAGCAAACATAAAAAAGGAGTACTAGTGGCACCTTAGAGACTAACCAATTTATTTGAGCATGAGCTTTCGTGAGCTACAGCTCACTTCATCGGATGCATCACGAAAGCTCATGCTCAAATAAATTGGTTAGTCTCTAAGGTGCCACAAGTACTCCTTTTCTTTTTGCGAATACAGACTAACACGGCTGTTACTCTCAAACATAAAAAGCCTCCCATAAGAGGAGCAAAGAAACGTGTTATACACTGGTGCCATCTTGTGGATATCTATGGAAGTGGCAGAGAACTTGCAAGAACAGAAATCTGAGAGCTATTTGGAAAGAGTCCGATAGAAATTAGAGCAGGGGTGGCCAACCTGGGGCTCCGGAGCCACATGCGGCTCTTCAGAAGTTAATATGCGGCTCCTTGTCTAGGTATGGGCTCCGGGAGGGCTGGAGCTACAGGCACCAACTTTCCAATGTGCCGGGGGGCGCTCACTGCTCAACCCCTGGCTCTGCCACAGGCCCTGCCACCTCCTGAGCCTGCTGTGCCCTCACTCCTTTCCCCCCCCCCCCCCCCGAGCCTCCTGCATGCCATGAAACAGCTGATGGGGAGGGAAGGGGAGGCGCTGATTGGCGGGGCTGCTGGTGGGTGGGAGGCGCTGGGAGCAGGGGGTGGAAGGGGATGGAGGGCTGCTGACTTACTACTGTGGCTCTTTGGCAATGTACATTCGTAAATTCTGGCTCCTTCTCAGGCTCAGGTTGGCCATCCCTGGTGTATGCTCTGGAGAAGCTCTGCCCATATATTTGGGGACGGCGTTTCCACCTGCAGATTGACCATGCTGCACTGAAGTGGCTTCACACAGTCAAAAATACTAACACAAAAACTTCTTCGGTGGAGAAGACTTAGCTCTTCAAGACTTTGATTTTGAGATACAACATTTCAGGAGCCTCTAACAAAGTGGCTGATGCACTCTCCCGGGAAGGTTTCCCAGAATCAGCTGCGTTAAAATGTCCCTGTATTCTAGGTCATTGTAGTCCTTAAAATGTGGAAAATACTGTTTAGTTCTTCAGGTAATTAGTAGTAAAATTAGAGGTGCATGTATCTTATTAACTCTGTTTTCCTAAACCTCCAGGAAGAAATCCCAGCCGGTGTGCACCCGATCTGAACCAGGCTGGCCAACACCCTCTGTGATTTGGGGGGCATGATAATGAAAGGGGAGGGGTAGCTCCCTTTTATGGACAGCCAGCCAGCTAGTAGCTATAAAATCCCTCTTACTAGCTGTTCTCTAATTGCTCTACCTGTAAAGGGTTAAAAAGTCTCACTGCTATGTATAGGTAAAAGGAAGTAAGTGGGCACCTGGCCAAAAGAGCCAATGGGAAGGCTAGAACTTTTTAAAATTGAAAGAAGACTTCCCTTTTGTCTGTCTGTGGCTGTTCTCCTGGAGCGAGGCGGCAGGGAAGAGCTGTGCTGTAAGAAGCTTGGGCCAGGTATGAAAAAATCATCAGTATCATACCTAGAAACTCCTCATTTGAAACCCCAGCTATGTCAGTAGATCAGGAAATGTCTAGAAAGACGCAATTAGGTTTATGCCTTTATGGTTTGTGGATTCCTCTGTGCTAACCCCAGGTGCTTTTGTTTTGCTTGTAACCTTTAAGCTGGACCTCAAGAAAGCTATTCTTGGTGCATAATCCTTGTAGTTGCTCTTTTAAAATCTAGCAATAGCCTGAGTCCCCAGATGTATTTTCATTTTCTTTCTTTTTTTTAATAAAATTTACTTTTTTAAGAACAGAATTGGTTTTTGTGTCTTAAGAGGTTTGTGCATGTTGTTTAATTATCTGGGTGGCAACAGCTGATTTCCTTTTTTTTTCTTTCTCAGCTCTTCCCCAGATCGGGGGTTGAAAGGGCTTGAGGGTACCTCACAGGAAGGAATTCCCAAGTGCGCCCTCCTGGGCTCTCAAAGGGGTTCTGCACTTGGGTGGTGGCAGCATCTACCAATCCAAGGTCAGAGAAAAGCTGTAACCTTGGGAATAATTTACCTAGATTTCAGTAAGGCGTTTGATACCGTGCCACATGGGGAATTATTAGTTAAATTGGATAAGATGGGGATCAATAGGAAAATTGAAAGGTAGATAAGGAATTGGTTAAAGTGGAGATTACAACGGGTCCTACTGAAAGGTGAACTGTCAGGCTGGAGGGAGGTTACCAGTGGAGTTCCTCAAGGATCGGTTTTGGGACCAATCTTATTTAATCTTTTTATTACTGACCTCGGCACAAAAAGTGGGAGTGTGCTAATAAAGTTTGCAGAAGACACAAAGCTGGGAGGTATTGCCAATTTAGAGAAGGATCGGGATATCATATAGGAAGATCTGGATGACCTTGTAAACTGGAGTAATAGTAATAGGATGAAATTTAATAGTGAGAAGTGTTAGGTCCTGCATTTAGGGATTAATAACTAGAATTTTAGTTATAAGCTGGGGATGCATCAATTAGAAGTAACGGAGGAGGAGAAGGACCTTGGAGTATTGGTTGATCATAGGATGACTATGAGCCGCCAATGTGATATGGCCATGAAAAAAGCTAATGCGGTCTTGGGATGCATCAGGGGAGGTATTTCCAGTAGGGATAAGGAGGTTTTAGTACGGTTATACAAGGCACTGGTGAGACCTCACTTGGAATACTGTGTGCAGTTCTGGTCTCCCATGTTTAAGAAGGACGAATTCAAACTGGAACAGGTACAGAGAAGGGCTACTAGGATGATCTGAGGAATGGAAAACCTGTCTTATGAAAGGAGCTTGCCTTGTTTAGCCTAACTAAAAGAAGGTTGAGGGGAGATAGGATTGCTCTCTATAAATATATCAGAGGAATAAATACCAGGGAGGGAGAGGAATTATTTAAACTCAGTACCAAAATGAACACAAGAACAAATGGATATAAACTGGTCATTGGGAAGTTTAGACTTAAAATTAGACGAAGGTTTCTAACCATCAGAGGAGTGAAGTTTTGGAATAGCCTTCCAAGGGAAGCAGTGGGGGCAAAAGATCTATCTGGCTTTAAGATTAAACTCGATAAGTTTATGGAGGAGATGGTATGATGGGATAACATGATTTTGGTAATTAATTGATCTTTAAATATTCATGGTAAATAGGCCCAATGGCCTGTGATGGGATATTAGATGGGGTGCGATCTGAGTTACCCAGGAAAGAATTTTCTGTAATATCTGGCTAGTGAATCTTGACCCATATGCTCAGGGTTTAGCTGATCGCCATATTTGGGGTCGGGAAGAAATTTTCCTCCAGATTGGAAAGGCCCTGGAGGTTTTTCGCCTTCCTCTGTCGAATGGGGCACGGGTCACTTGCTGGAGGATTCTCTACTCCTTGAAGTCTTTAAACCATGATTTGAGGACTTCAATAGCTCAGACATAGGTGAGAGGTTTTTTGCAGGAGTGGTGGGTGAAATTCTGTGGCCTGCGTTGTGCAGGAGGTCAGACTAGATGATCATGATGGTCCCTTCTGACCTAAATATCTATGAAATAATACAAGCCTGGAGGGGCCAGTGTTAATTTTTAGAGTCCTTGCGGGCCCCCCCTTCTGCACTCAAAGTGCCAGAGTGGGGAATCAGCCTTGACAGGAGTGGTGGCCACAGCTGATCCCTTCCTGTACCTCTCTCTGCAGGGCTCTCCAGTCAGTGCACGGCTCCGATCACCAGCTGTGCCCAGGCGCCCTGTGTTCAGGCTGGCCTCCCGATAGGCATGCTGGGCTGCATGAAGTACCTGATGTTCGTGTTCAGTGCGCTCGTGTTCATAAGTGTGTGTGGCCGGACAGGTCCTGGCACAGGCTGGGGCCCTTGCTCACTGCCTTTACACTGCACTCCAAAGCCAGGGTGAGAAGGGTCCCAGTGCCCGCAGTATGGGCATGACCTGCCTGAACCATGCAGGGCCAGCTCTCACGCTGCCACTGGAGAAGCCCCCAGACCAGTTGTCCCCTGGGGTCAGCTCTGGCACCTGCACTCCCATCCTCCAGGACAGCTGAGCCCAGAGCTGCCTTGCCTCTGCCTGCTCTTCTGCCCTCTCTGCTCATGAAGTTGGCAGCTCTCGGGCCTGCCGGAGGAGCCTCCAAGCCAAGGTGGCAGTGACTGGCGGAGCAGTGGGTGGAAGACTTGTGGACTCTGTCTCCCTGCTGGGAGGTACCAGGCTCTGGGAATAAGCAGGGATCGGACCCTCCCAGCACTGGCAGACATCGCACCATGGGCGTGTGTGGGAGTCCAAACCTTGACACGAAGCCAGAGGGGGCAACTTTCCCCCTTGGGTGCAGGGGGCTCAGAGCTCTCCTGGGAACCTAGGCGCACCACCCCGCTGCCCAGCACTGACCTGCTCTCAATGTGCCACATGGAGGTTGCTGCTCTTCTGGCTGAGGTGGGCCTGGATGCCTCTCCAGAGCCCATCAGCCCACCCAGGGCGTGGTGTTCCCTCCCCACAGGGCTCAGCTTGCTCGGCAGTCCCTCTTCTCTGGCCTGTGACATCAGGGGGCACTACACGGTGCCATGTCTGGGCCCAGGATGCCCTTCTGTCCTCGGGGGAAGTGTGCTCTGCCTGCAGCTGTGCTAGGCCCTGCCCCAGGGCAGGCTCAGGCTGAGGGCAGCTGCCAGCTTGTGGCACTGCTGTCCCTGCACAGCACGACCCCCAGGCGCCGGGCAGGGCGGGGGGAGCCTGTGGCAGGGCGGGTCCCGGCACCTCTGCCTTGGCCCTCTGAGCGCAGGCCGGGGGAAACTCGCTCCAGCGCCGGCGTGAGAGCATTGCCTCAGCTCCACCCTGTCTGGGGTAGCGGGTAGGCCCAGGGGCCCCGGCCCAGCAGGGACTGGGGGGACGTTCAGCCCCAGCCCAGCCCTCCTCAGTGTTGGGAACACTGGGGCATGGCCACTAGGTAACTCGAGGGGATGGAAGACCACGAGTGTCGATGAAGCCCCCTCGCACTAGGCCCAGGTGTCCTTGGCCCCCCCTCCTGCCTGGAGGCACTCGCAGCAGCTCTGCGTACTAGGCCCAAGTGTCCTTGCCCCCCCCCGCCTGGAGGCGCACACAGCAGTTATGCTAAAAATCTGCAACCGTATGTTGCAGAGTCAGACTGCCTGAAACTAAGCAAGGCCAAACAGGGGAGATATGGAAGAACAATGCTGAATAAAGCAGCTTTATGTATAGTTTAACAAATGATACAAAGAATCAGGGAACTAGCTGGGAACTGGATTGGCTGGCTATATGGATACTTGGGGCAGCTTGCTATTGGATAAGTATGCTGGGAAAAAGGATGTATAAAAGCCTGTGTAACTTCCTGCTCTGTTGTGGAGGATTTGAGATTTTATTCTCCCTGTACCTTTTTGCAGCTGCAAATAAACTTTTCTGCTTCTCCACCCCGTTGTGATTATTGGGTGCAGCACACCGGGTAACGAACCAACTCAAGCTGTTGTTCAGCCTCTCGGCACTGGGTGCCGGCAACAGCTTTTGGCGTCCCTGGGTGGGCGACAAGGCTGCAATTTAGCCTTGCCTGGACCCCTCCTGGAGGTCGAGGATTGCGGCGAGAACCGACGCCCAGCGCGCACCGGTGAGTTCATCGGGGGCCTCGGAGGAGACGCGATTTGATCGACCCCAGAGGGCACAACGGTGCAACGCACTCATATAGTGGAGAAGCTGTTGTGGACGGCGGTGAAGAACCGGTCCCTTAGACATGGGGGAGGAGCAGCGCAGGCCACGGTGAAGAACCGGTCCCTTGGATAAGGTAGGAACCTTTTAAAATCCGGATTATATGCTCTGTTGGAACCTGGGGACGCCCAGAGTTACCCTGTAGGTATGGGACAGGGACAGAGCTCAGAGGTTAGGGCACGGTGTACGCCCCTAGAGTGCATTCTAGCAAACTGGAAGGTATTTGGTGCGGATCCGATGACTAAGAGCCAATTAAAACGATTCTGTACAGTTGACTGGCCTCAATATCAACTAGAGGACCAGGAGTGGTGGCCACCAGGAGGGTCAGTTAATTACAACACGATCCTTCAGTTACTCCTGTTCTGTCAGAGAACAAGGAAATGAAATGAACATATGTATGCGCATTTGTTTCTGACTTTATGTACTCGACCAGATATTTTACAGCGCTGTAATCTGACTCCGACTGGTTCGGTAGCAGCTAATGTTAGTCCCCAGACCCCCACCCCCACTGTAATGGCAGAGCCGGTGTCCCCTTCGGCCCCTACACCCACACCTTGTAAGTCCCCAATGGTTGGCCTATACCCCTTAATCACCGAAACTAAAGTCGCCCGGTCTGGATCAGACAGGCGTCCTGCCACAACTATGCAGGTTTATACTCATATGCCCTTTAATCCTGTGGATTTGGCTGCTTTCAAAGCACAGGCAGGAGAGTTTTCCACCAACCCAAGCAGGTTTATATCAGTCTTTGAGGGGTGCCTCAGTAGTCACAAGCCGGACTGGGATGATTGTAACGTCCTCCTGCGAACCCTATAGTCTGAGGTTGAAAGACAACGGGTTGTGTCCAAGGCAAGGGAGGAGGCGCAGAGACGGTACGACCGGGATCATATTAATGTCCCTGACCCGGATGCACAAGTCCCCCGAGCAGACCCCAGGTGGGATCCGAATGATCCTGGGGATATGACCCGCCTTACCTCCTATAAGGAGTTGCTTTTGCATGGACTCCGTCACTCGGCTGTCTGACATAATAATTGGGCAAAGCCATATGAAGTAATGCAGGATTTAAAAGAAAGCCCAGGGGCCTTTCTACAGCGTATTCGGGACACCATTCGACAGAACACTAATGCAGACCCCGATGATCAGGCAACTGAGTCAATTATTAAGGGAATTTTTACGAGCAGAGCAGCCCCTGATATTAAGAGAAAGTTACAAAAAAAGGAGGATTTAATGGGCATGACCATGGCACAAATTTTAGAGACTGCAAACCGAGCTTATAGTCTGAGAGAGACAGAGAAGGAGAGAAAGCAAGTGAGATTGATGGTAACAGCGGTACAGGCCGGCACTAAGAGAAGTGGCCGGGGAGGAAGGGGCCGTGGACGCGACCGTCCGGGCCTGCAGGAGAGACGACTGGGTCGCAACCAGTGTGCCCTGTGTCAACAGGAGGGACACTGGAAAAATGAGTGCCCAAAGAGGAAAGAAAAGGGGGGTGCCCCTATGATGGCGATGGTGGAGCAGGAATAGGGGTGTCAGGGGAGACGGACCACCCTACCCCCGGAACCCCGAGTAAAGATGCGGGTGGGAAGCTCAGAAATAGATTTTTTAGTGGACTCTGGAGCGGCCCAAACTGCCGTAAATCAGCCTCTTCAGTTGCCAGTAGCAGATTCCCTTACTGTGGTGGGAGCCACAGGCAGGGACACCAAGTGCCCAGTGTATGCCCCAGCGGAATGTGCTTTGAGAGACAGGACTATATCCCACAAGCTGGTATACCTCCCTGAGTGTCCAACACCTCTGCTGGGACGGGATCTACTTTGTCGCCTCGGTGCCACCCTGCATTTTACTGAGGACGAAATAACCCTTACCTTACCCCCTGAGAATGCCTGGATCATGACCCTTGCAGTTGAGCCCTCAGCCATGCAAGCCCCAAAATGGAGTCCGTGGGAAGACCAGGTATACCCCCTCGTGTGGGCATCAGGGATTCCAGGAAAGGCCACCCACCAGACCCCTATTACTATTCAGCTCATACCAGGGAAAGGCCCAGTGCAAGTAAAACAGTATCCAATCAAGAGGGAAGCCAGAGAAGGTTTACAGGAAACTATAGATCGATTCCTAATATATGGTATTCTCCGGGAATGTCAGTCAGCCTGGAACACTCCCATTCTACCCGTACAGAAGTCTGATGGCACGTATCGGCTGGTACGTCTAAGGGCAGTCAATGAACGGGTTAAGACTCTGCACCCTCTTGTCCCTAACCCGTACACCTTATTGGCTTCTATAGGGGGACAGTATACCCATTTTTCAGTCCTTGATCTGAAAGATGCTTTCTTTACCATCCCAGTTGCCACCCCATCACAGGAGATCTTCTCCTTCGAGTGGGAGGACCGAAAAAGGGTTAAAAAGCAACTTTGCTGGACAGTGTTGGCCCAGGGATTTAAAAACTCCCCCACCCTCTTTGGCCAGGCTCTGGCCAGGGACCTACAGGAGTGGGATAATGAGGAGGCTCTCCTTCTGCAGTATGTAGATGATTTGTTAATTGCCACTGTGGGCCAAACACCCTGCCTTAAAGCCACCGTGAGCCTCCTGAATTTTATTGGACTCCGGGGATATCGTGTAGCACGGAGTAAGGCTCAAATTGCCCTCCCAGAGGTGCGGTACCTCAGGTTTCACATATGGCAAGGGGAACATCAGCTTTCAAGTGAAAGAAAGGAAGCTATCTGTCAAGTTCCTACCCCAAGTAACCGTAAGCGGCTCAGGGCATTTCTGGGTATGGCAGGCTTTTGCAGGATATGGATCCCAGAGTTTGGACTGTGGGCTAAACCCCTGTACGACTGTGTAAAAGGAGCAGATCATGACCCCTTCTATTGGACCCCAGAGGCTGACAGGGCATTTAAAATCCTGAAAAGAAAATTGATGGAAGCCCCGGCTCTGGGCCTGCCAGATCTCTCTAAGCCGTTTCCTCCAGTAGCCTCAGCATTGAATCCTGCCTCCTCTCATCACGCTGCCACCACCTTTCAGCCTCAGCCCTCTCTTCAGCCTGCCACTTACTCTCCTCAGCCCGCCACCTCTCCTCCCAGTCATTTTGTGCTTTCCTGCACTCTGACATTGTCTGCCTCCACGTATTCATCTGTGCTGTCAGTGGGGAAGGACAGCATGAGCTCAGAGAACATTTCATCACGAGTGCATTTTTTTCGCCTTCTAATATTCGCAAGCCTCTGGGAAGGAGAAGATCCTGTGATCCTTGAAACACATGCAGCTGGTGGAGAAAAAAAAAGGGACAGTGGTATTTAAAAAGACACATTTTATAGAGCAATTGGTACACTCTTTCACGGTAAACCTTGCTGTTAACATTACATGCATAGCACATGTGCTTTCATTCCAAGGTCGCATTTTGCCTCCCCCCACCACGTGGCTAGCCCCTCACCCTCCCCCGTGGCTAACAGCGGGGAACATTTCTGTTCAGCCACAGGCAAACAGCCCAGCAGGAACGGGCACCTCTGAATGTCCCCTTAAGAAAAGCACCCTATTTCAACCAGGTGAGCATGAAATGTATCACTCTCCTGAGGATAACACAGAGAGATAAAGAACGGATGTTGTTTGAATGCCAGCAAACATACCCTGCAATGCTTTGTTCTACAATGATTCCCGAGTACGTGCTACTGGCCTGGAGTGATAAAGTGTCCTACCATGGTGGACGGAATAAGGCTGCCCTCCCCAGAAACCTTTTGCAAAGACTTTGGGAATACATCCAGGAGAGCCACGAATGCCAGGGCAAATTAATCATTAAACATGCTTGCTTTTAAACCATGTATAGTATTTTAAAAGGTACACTCACCGGAGGTCCCTTCTCTGCCTGCCAGCTCCAGGAGGCAGCCTTGGGTGGGTTTGGGGGGTACTGGCTCCAGGTCCAGGGTGAGAAACAGTTCCTGGCTGTCAGGAAAACCGGTTTCTCCGCTTGCTTGCTGTGAGCTATCTTCCTCGTCCCCAAAACCTGATTCCGTGTTGCCTCCATCTCCATTGAAGGAGTCAAACAACACGGCTGGGGTAGTGGTGGCTGAACCCCCTAAAATGGCATGCAGCTCATCATAGAAGCGGCATGTTTGGGGCTCTGACTCGGAGCGGCCGTTTGCCTCTCTGGTTTTCTGGTAGGCTTGCCTCCGCTCCTTAAGTTTCTCGTGGCACTGCTTCGGGTCCCTATTATGGCCTCTGCCCTTCATGCCGTGGGATTTTTTGACAAATGTTTTGGCATTTCGAAAACTGGAACGGAGTTCTGATAGCACGGATTCCTCTCCCCATACAGCGATCAGATCCCGTACCTCCCGTTCGGTCCATGCGGGAGCTCTTTTGCAATTCTGGGACTCCATCATGGTCACCTCTGCTGATGAGCTCTGCACTCCCCTGCAGCTTGCCACGCTGGCCAAACAGGAAATTGAAATTCAAAAGTTCGCGGGTCTTTTCCTGTCTATCTGGCCAGTGCATCTGAGTTGAGAGTGCTGTCCAGAGCAGCCACAATGGAATGCTCTGGGATAGCTCCCCGAGGCCAATACTGTCTAATTGTGTCCACAGTACCCCAAATTCGACCCGGCAAGGCCGATTTCAGCGCTAATCCCCTTTTCAGGGGTGGAGTAAGGAAACTGATTTTAAGAGCCCTTTAAGTAAAAAAAAAGGGCTTCGTTGTGTGGGTGGGTGCAGGGTTAAATCGATTTAACTCTGCTAAATTCGACCTCAACTCCTAGCGTAGACCAGGGCACAGTCAGGTTTGTACTCAACTATCTGGAGTGAATTGTCTGCAGACTTTGTCACCTCCCTGTTTACCTCTTTTTCCAGATCATTTATGAATATGTTGAATAGCACTGATACCAGTACAGACCCCTGGGGGACACCACTATTTACCTCTCTCCCTTCTGAAAACTGACCATTTATTCCTACCCTTTGTTTACAGTCTTTTAACTGGTTACTGATCTGTGAAAGGATATTCCCTCATGGATCAGGAGGAAAGATAAGCAATATAGCAGAAGACCACCCTGGCTTAACCAGGAGATCTTCAATTATCTGGAACTCAAAAAAAGAGTCCTAGAAAGAGTGGAAACTTATTTTAGGTCAAATTACAAAGGATTAATATGAACAAATAACACAAGTATGTAGGGACAAAATTAGAAAGGCCAAGGCACAAAATGATATTCAACTAGCTAGAGACATAAAGGGTAACAAAACATTCTACAAATACATTAGAAGCAAGAGGAAGACCAAGGATAGGGTATGCTTGTTACTCAGTGACATGGGAAAACAATAACAGAAAATGTGGAAATGGCAGAACTGCTAAATGACTTTTTTGTTTCAGTTTTCAACAGAAAGGTTAGCAGTGTTGGACATGTAACATAGTGAATGCCAGTGAAAATGAGGTAGGATCAGAGGCTAAAACAGAGAAAGAACAAGTTAAAAATTACTTACACAAGTTAGATGTCTTCAAGTCACCAGGACCTGAAGTAATACATCCTGGAAACGGAGGATTTTCTGGACATACGAGAAATGGAGGATTTTCTGGACAAAAGTCAGGATATGCTTCTACGGGCACAAAGCTCTAAAGATTTAGAGCAGGTTGCACAGCGGAGCCAAGAGGCCCGTGGAGAAGCTTGGCAACATGTGACCTCCAGAAGAAGGAGGGGGAATGTCCGGGTTCCAGCAACGCGGACACAGGTAACTAACCGCTTTCATGTTCTCTCCACAGGTATCATTGTGGAGAGTGGACCAGATGATATGTCTGGGGGGAGAAAGCAGAAGGAGACTCCGTCGATTGGAAGGCATTAGATGCACTGTCCTAGGGATGGGGGTTCCACGACCACCGCTCCCAAGAGGAGGAGGCAGGTGGTGATGGTCAGAGACTCTCTCCTCAGGGGGACTGAGTCATCTATCTGCCTCCCCGACTGGGAAAACCGAGAAGTCTGCTGCTTGCCAGGAGCTAGGATTCACGATGTGACGGAGAGACTGCCGAGACTGATCAAGCCCTCAGATTGCTACCCCTTCCTGCTTCTCCATGTGGGCACCAATTATACTGCCAAGAATGACCTTGAGCAGATCACTGCAGACTACGTGGCTCTGGGAAGAAGGATAAAGGAGTTTGAGGCGCAAGTGGTCTTCTCGTCCATCCTCCCCGTGGAAGGAAAAGGCCTGGGTAGAGACCGTCGAATTGTGGAAGTCAACGAATGGCTACGCAGGTGGTGTCGAAGAGAAGGCTTTGGATTCTTTGACCATGGGATGGTGTTCCAAGAAGGCAGAGACAGGCTCCACCTAACGAAGAGAGGGAAGAGCATCTTCACAAGCAGGCTGGCTAACCTAGTGAGGAGGGCTTTAAAGTGAGCAGCCTAGGTAACAAAATGGAGGAACTAGAGTTACTGGTGCAGGAAGTGAAACCAGCTATTCTAGGCAGAACAGAAACATGGTGGAATAGTCGTCACGACTGGAGTATGGGTATTGAAGGGGATGTGCTGTTTAGGAAAGACAGAAATAAAGGCAAAGGTGGTGGAGTAGCATTGTAGATCAATGAGGAGGTAGAATGTAAAGAAATAAGAAGCGATGGAATGGATAAGACAGAGTCCGTCTGGGCAAAAATTACATTGGGGAGGAAAACTATTAGAGCCTCCCCTGGGATAGGACTTGGGGTGTGCTATAGACCGCCGGGATCTAATTTGGATATGGATAGAGCCCTCTTTAATGTTTTTAATGAAGTAAATACTAATGGAAACTGCGTGATCATGGGAGACTTTAACTTCCCAGATATAGACTGGTTTCAGAGGAAGTGAGCTGTAGCTCACGAAAGCTTATGCTCAAATAAATTGGTTAGTCTCTAAGGTGCCACAAGTACTCCTTTTCTTTAGACTGGAGGACGAGTGCTAGTAATAATAATAGGGCTCAGATTTTCCTAGATGCGATAGCTGATGGATTCCTTCACCAAGTAGTTGCTGAACCGACAAGAGGGGATGCCATTTTAGATTTGGTTTTGATGAGTAGTGAGGACCTCACAGAAGAAATGGTTGTAGGGGATAATCTTGGTTCAAGTGATCATGAGCTAATTCAGTTCAAACTGAACGGAAGGATAAACAAAAATAAATCTGCAACTAGGGTTTTTGATTTCAAAAGGGCTGACTTTCAAAAATTAAAAAGAAAAGGAGTACTTGTGGCACCTTAGAGACTAACCAATTTATTTGAGCATGAGCTTTCGTGAGCTACAGCTCACTTCATCGGCATCCGAAGTGAAGTGAGCTGTAGCTCACGAAAGCTTATGCTCAAATAAATTGGTTAGTCTCTAAGGTGCCACAAGTACTCCTTTTCTTTTTGCGAATACAGACTAACACGGCTGTTACTCTGAAACCTGTCAAAAATTAAAGAAATTAGTTAGGAAAGTGGATTGGACTGAAGGACTTGTGGATCTAAAGGTAGAGGAGGCCTGGGATTACTTTAAATCAAAGCTGCAGAAGCTGTTGGAAGCCTGCATCCCAAGAAAGGGGAAAAATTCATCGTCAGGAGTTGTAGACCAAGCTGGATGAGCAAGCATCTCAGAGAGGTGATTAAGAAAAAGCAGAAAGCCTACAGGGAGTGGAAGATGGGAGGGATCAGCAAGGAAAGCTACCTTATTGAGGTCAGAACACGTAGGGATAAAGTGAGAAAGGCCAAAAGCCATGTAGAGTTGGACCTTGCAAAGGGAATTAAAACCAATAGTAAAAGGTTCTATAGTCGTATAAATAAGAAGAAAGCAAAGAAAGAAGAAGTGGGACCGCTAAACACTGAGGATGGAGTGGAGGTCAAGGATAATCTAGGCATGGCCCAATATCTAAACAAATACTTTGTCTCAGTCTTTAATAAGGCTAATGAGGATCTTAGGGATAATGGTAGCATGACAAATGGGAATGAGGATATGGAGGTAGATATTACCATATCTGAGGTAGAAGCAAAACTCGAACAGCTTAATGGGACTAAATCGGGGGGCCCAGATAATCTTCATCCAAGAATATTAAAGGAATTGGCACACGAAATTGCAAGCCCATTAGCAAGAATTTTTAATGAATCTGTAAATTCAGTGGTTGTACCGTATGATTGGAGAATTGCTAACATAGTTCCTATTTTTAAGAAAGGAAAAAAAAGTGATCCGGGTAACTACAGGCCTGTTAGTTTGACATCTGTAGTATGCAATGTCTTTGAAAAAATTTTGAAGGAGAAAGTAGCTAAGGACATTGACGTCAATGGTAATTGGGACAAAATACAACATGGCTTTACAAAAGGTAGATCGTGCCAAACCAACCTGATCTTCTTTGAGAAAGTAACAGATTTTTTAGACAAAGGAAACGCAGTGGATCTAATTTACCTAGATTTCAGTAAGGCGTTTGATACCGTGCCAAATGGGGAATTATTAGTTAAATTGGATAAGATGGGGATCAATAGGAAAATTGAAAGGTGGATAAGGAATTGGTTAACAGGGAGACTACAGCGGGTCCTACTGAAAGGTGAACTGTCAGGCTGGAGGGAGGTTACCAGTGGCGTTCCTCAGGAATCAGTTTTGAGACCAATCTTATTTAATCTTTTTATTACTGACCTCGGCACAAAAAGTGGGAGTGTGCTAATAAAGTTTGCAGATGACACAAAGCTGGGAGGTATTGCCAATTTAGAGAAGGATCGGGATATCATATAGGAAGATCTGGATGACCTTGTAAACTGGAGTAATAGTAATAGGATGAAATTTAATAGTGAGAAGTGTAAGGTCATACATTTAGGGATTAATAACAAGAATTTTAATTATAAGCTGGGGACGCATCAATTAGAAGTAACGGAGGAGGAGAAGGTCCTTGGAGTATTGGTTGATCACAGGAGGACTATGAGCCGCCAATGTGATATGGCCGTGAAAAAAAGCTAATGCGGTCTTGGGATGCATCAGGGGAGGTATTTCCAGTAGGGATAAGGAGGTTTTAGTACAGTTATACAAGGCACTGGTGAGACCTCACCTGGAATACTGTGTGCAGTTCTGGTCTCCCATGTTTAAGAAGGATGAATTCAAACTGGAACAGGTACAGAGAAGGACTACTAGGATGATCCGAGGAATGGAAAACTTGTCTCATGAAAGGAGACTCAAGGAGCTTGGCTTGTTTAGCCTAACTAAAAGAAGGTTGAGGGGAGATAGGATTGCTCTTTATAAATATATCAGAGGGATAAATACCGGAGAGGGAGAGGAATAATTTAAGCTCAGTACCAATGTGGACACAAGAACAAATGGATATAAACTGGTCATTGGGAAGTTTAGACTTAAAATTAGACGAAGGTTTCTAACCATCAGAGGAGTGAAGTTTTGGAATAGCCTTCCAAGGGAAGCAGTGGGGGCAAAGATCTATCTGGCTTTACGATAAAACTTGATAAGTTTATGGAGGAGATGGTATGATGGAATAACATGATTTTGGTAATTAATTGATCTTTAAATATTCATGGTAAATAGGCCTAATGGCCTGTGATAGGATGTTAGATGGGGTGGGATCTGAGTTACTACAGAAAATTCTTTCCTGGAGGTTTTTCGCTTTCCTCTGTAGCATGGGGCACGGGTCACTTGCTGGAGGATTCTCTGCTCCTTGAAGTCTTTAAACCACGATTTGAGGACTTCAATAGCTGAGACATAGGTGAGAGGTTTTTTGCAGGAGTTGGTGGAGATTCTGTGGCCTGCGTTGTGCAGGTGGTCGGACTAGATGATCATAATGATTCCTTCTGACCTTAGTATCTATGAATCTATGAACTAGGTTCACGGGGGGAAGGAGACCAAAGCCCTAAGGTAAGTGGGGAAGTGGGATACTGGGAGGAAGCACAAACAGGAAAGCGCGAGAGGGGAGGGTTCCTGCCTCATACTGAGAAAGCAGGACAAACAGCAAGTTATCTCAAGTGCCTATACACAAATGCGAGAAGCCTGGGAAACAAGCAGGGAGAACTGGAAGTCCTGGCACGGTCAAGGAATTACGATGTGATTGGAATAACAGAGACTTGGTGCGATAACTCACATGACTGGAGTACTGTCATGGATGGATATAAACTGTTCAGGAAGGACAGGCAGGGCAGAAAAGGTGGGGAGTTGCATTGTATGCAAGCGAGCAGTATGACTGCTCAGACCTCCGGTATGAAACTGCAGAAAAACCTGAGAGTCTCTGGATTAAGTTTAGAAGTGTGAGTAACAAGGGTGATGTTGTGGTGGGAGTCTGCTGTAGACCACTGGACCAGGGGGATGAGGTGGACGAGGCTTTCTTCCAGCAACTCACGGAAGTTACTAGATCGCAGGCCCTGGTTCTCATGAGAGACTTCAATTATCCTGATATCTGCTGGGAGAGCAATACAGCTATGTAAAGACAATCCAGGAAGTTTTTGGAAAGCGTAGGGGACAATTTCCTGGTGCAAGTGCTGGAGGAACCAACTAGGGCAGAGCTCTTCTTGACCTGCTGCTCACAAACCAGGAAGAATTAGTAGGGGAAGCAAAAGTGGATGGGAACCTGGGAGGCAGTGACCATGAGATGGTCGAGTTCAGGATCCTGACACAAGGAAGAAAGGAGAGCAGCAGAATACGGACCCTGGACTTCAGAAAAGCAGACTTTGACTCCCTCAGGGAACTGATGGGCAGGATCCCCTGGGAGAATAACACGAAGGGGAAAGAAGTCCAAGAGAGCTGGCTGTATTTTAAAGAATCCTTATTGAGATTACAGGGACAAACCATCCCGATGTGTAGAAAGAATAGTAAATATGGCAGGCGACCAGCTTGGCTTAACAGTGAAATCCTTGCTGATCTTAAACCCAAAAAAGAAGCTTACAAGAAGTGGAAGATTGGACAAATGACCAGGGATGAGTATAAAAATATTGCTCTGGCATGCAGGAGTGAAATCAGGAAGGCCAAATCACACCTGGAGTTGCAACTAGCAAGAGATGTTAAGAGTAACAAGAAGGGTTTCTTCAGGTATGTTAGCAACAAGAAGAAAGTCAAGAAAAGTGTGGGCCCCTTACTGAATGAGGGAGGCAACCTAGTGACAGAGGATGTGGAAAAAGCTAATGTACCCAATGCTTTTTTTGCCTCTGTCTTCACGAACAAGGTCAGCTCCCAGACTACTGCACTGGGCAGCACAGCATGGGGAGGAGGTGACCAGCCCTCTGTGGAGAAAGAAGTGGTTTGGGACTATTTAGAAAAGCTGGACATGCACAAGTCCATGGGGCCGGATGTGCTGCATCTGAGAGTGCTAAAGGAGTTGGAGGATGTGATTGCAGAGCCATTGGCCATTATCTTTGAAAACTCCTGGCAATCGGGGGAGGTCCCGGACAACTGGAAAAAGGCGAATGTAGTGGCCATCTTTAAAAAAAGGGAAGAAGAAGGATCTGGGGAACTACAGGCCAGTCAGCCTCACCTCAGTCCCTGGAAAAATCATGGAGCAGGTCCTCAAGGAATCAATTCTGAAGCACTTAGAGGAGACGAAAGTGATCAGGAACAGTCAGCATGGATTCACCAAGGGCAAGTCATGCCTAACTAATCTAATTGCCTTCTTTGATGAGATAACTGGCTTTGTGGATGAGGGGAAAGCAGTGGACGAGTTATTCCTTGACCTTAGCAAAGCTTTTGACACGGTCTCCCACAGTATTCTTGCCAGCAAGTTAAACAAGTATGGGCTGG
The DNA here is from genome assembly GCF_965140235.1 of Caretta caretta. NCBI lineage: Eukaryota > Metazoa > Chordata > Testudines > Cheloniidae > Caretta > Caretta caretta. The sequence goes on along the minus strand of NC_134226.1, from coordinate 18,200,965 downwards.
ATGAATGGACTATAAGGTGGATAGAAAGCTGGCTAGATCATCGGGCTCAACGGGTAGTGATCAATGGCTCCATGTCTAGTTGGCAGCTGGTATCAAGTGGAGTGCCCCAAGGGTCGGTCCTGGGGCTGGTTTTTTCAATATCTTCATAAATGATCTGGCGATGGTGTGGATTGCACCCTCAGCAAGTTTGCAGATGACACTAAACTGGGAGGAGAGGTAGATACTCTGGAGGGTAGGGATAGGACACAGAGGGCCCTAGAGAAATTGGAGGATGAGGTTCAACAAGTACAAGTGCAGAGTCCTGCACTTAGGACGGAAGAATCCCATGCACCGCTACAGACTAGGGACCGAATGGCTCGGCAGCAGTTCTGCAGAAAAGGACCTAGGGGTTACAGTGGAGGAGAAGCTGGATATGAGTCAACAGTGTGCCCATGTTGCCAAGAAGGCCAATGGCATTTTGGGATGTATAAGTAGGGGCATTGCCAGCAGATCGAGGGACGTGATCGTTCCCCTCTATTTGACACTGGTGAGGCCTCATCTGGAGTACTGTGTCCAGTTTTGGGCCCCACACTACAAGAAGGATGTGAAAAAATTGGAAGCGTCCAGCGGAGGGCAACAAAAATGATTAGGGGACTGGAACACGTGACTTATGAGGAGAGGCGGAGAGAACTGGAATTGTTTAGTCTACAGAAGAGAGGAGTGAGGGGGGATTTGATAGCTGTTTTCAACTACCTGAAAGGGAGTTCCAAAGAGGATGGCTCTAGACTGTTCTCAGTGGTAGCAGATGACAGAACAAGGAGCAATGGTCTTAAGTTGCAGTGGGGGAGGTCTAGGTTGGATATTAGGAAAAATGTTTTCACTCGTGGTGGAGGGTGGTGACGCACTGGAATGGGTTACCTAGGGAGGTGGTGGAATCTCCTTCCTTAGAAGTTTGTAAGGTCAGGCTTGACAAAGCCCTGGCTGGGGTGATTTAGTTGGGGATTGGTCCTGCTTTGAGCAGGGGGTTGGACTTGATGACCTTCTGAGGTCCCTTCAACCCTGATATTCTATGATTCTATGATTCTTGGGTGAATACCATCTGGGCCTGGTAACTTATTACTGTTTAGTTTATCAATTTGTTCCAGAAGCTCCTCTACTGACACCTCAAACTGGGACAGTTCCTCAAATTTGTCACCTAAAAAGAATGGCTCAGGTATGGGAATCTCCCTCAGATTGTCTGCAGTGAAGATCAACACAAAGAATTAAATTAGCTTCTCCCCAATGGCCTTGTCTTCCTTGAGTGCTCCCTTAGCACCTTCATGTTCCAGTGGCCGCACTGGTTGTTTGGCAGGCTTCCTGCTTCTGATGTACTTAAAAAAAAATTGCTGTTAGTTTTTGTTTCTTTGCTAATTGCTCTTCAAAATCTCTTTCGGCTTTTGCCTAATTATACTTTTACACTTAGCGTGCTGGACGGTAAGCTCCTTTCGATTTTCCTCAGTAGTATTTGACTTCCAATTTTTAAAGGATGCCTTTTTTGTTCTAACCATCTCTTTTACTCTGTTGTTTTGCCATGGTGGCATATTTTTGGTTCTCTTACTGTTTTTTTTTCATTTGGGGTATACATTTAGTTTGTGCTTCTATTATCGTGTTTTTTAAAAGTTTCCATGCAGTTTTCAGGCATTTCACTCTTGTGACTGCTCCTTTTAATTTTCATTTAATTAGCTTTCTCATTTTTGTGTAGTTCCTCTTTTTGAAGTTAAATGCTACTGTGGTGGGCTTCTTTGGTGTGTCCCCCCCACAACAAAGATGTTCAATTTAATTCCCTTATGGTCGCTATTGCCAAGCAGTTCAGCTATATTGATCTCTTGCACCAGATCCTGTGCTCCACTTAGGACTAAATCAAGAATTGCCTCACTTCTTCTGGGTTCCAGGACTACCTGCTCCAAGAAGCTGTCATTAATGATATATAGAAATTTTATCTCTGCATCCTGACCTGAGGTGACATGTAACCAGTCAATATGGGGTCAATCACTCTTTATTACTGAGTTTTCTATTTTTTTCTTCTCTCTAATCTCTCTCAGCATTTTACAATCACCATCACTCAGTCTTCAGGAAAGCAGACTTCGACTCGCTCAGGGAACAGATGGCCAGGATCCCCTGGGGGACTAACATGAAGGGGAAAGGAGTCCAGGAGAGCTGGCTGTATTTCAAGGAATCCCTGTTGAGGTTACAGGGACAAACCATCCCAATGAGTCGAAAGAATAGTAAATATGGCAGGCGACCAGCTTGGCTTAATGGTGAAATCCTAGCGGATCTTAAACATAAAAAAGAAGCTTACAAGAAGTGGAAGGTTGGACATATGACCAGGGAAGAGTATAAAAATATTGCTCGGGCATGTAGGAATGATATCAGGAGAGCCAAATCGCACCTGGAGCTGCAACTAGCCAGAGATGTCAAGAGTAACAAGAAGGGTTTCTTCAGGTATGTTGGCAACAAGAAGAAAGCCAAGGAAAGTGTGGGCCCCTTACTGAATGAGGGAGGCAACCTAGTGACAGAGGATGTGGAAAAAGCTAATGTACTCAATGCTTTTTTTGCCTCTGTTTTCACTAACAAGGTCAGCTCCCAGACTGCTGCGCTGGGCAGCACAAAATGGGGAAGAGATGGCCAGCCCTCTGTGGAGATAGAGGTGGTTAGGGACTATTTAGAAAAGCTGGACGTGCACAAGTCCATGGGGCCGGACGAGTTGCATCCGAGAGTGCTGAAGGAACTGGCGGCTGTGATTGCAGAGCCATTGGCCATTATCTTTGAAAACTCGTGGCGAACCGGGGAAGTCCCGGATGACTGGAAAAAGGCTAATGTAGTGCCAATCTTTAAAAAAGGGAAGAAGGAGGATCCTGGGAACTACAGCCAGTCAGCCTCACCTCAGTCCCTGGAAAAATCATGGAGCAGGTCCTCAAAGAATCAATCCTGAAGCACTTGCATGAGAGGAAAGTGATCAGGAACAGCCAGCATGGATTCACCAAGGGAAGGTCATGCCTGACTAATCTAATCGCCTTTTATGATGAGATTACTGGTTCTGTGGGTGAAGGGAAAGCAGTGGATGTATTGTTTCTTGACTTTAGCAAAGCTTTTGACACGGTCTCCCACAGTATTCTTGTCAGCAAGTTAAGGAAGTATGGGCTGGATGAATGCACTATAAGGTGGGTAGAAAGCTGGCTAGATTGTCGGGCTCAACGGGTAGTGATCAATGGCTCCATGTCTAGTTGGCAGCCGGTATCAAGTGGTCGGTCCTGGGGCCGGTTTTGTTCAATATCTTCATAAATGATCTGGAGGATGGTGTGGATTGCACTCTCAGCAAATTTGCGGATGATACTAAACTGGGAGGAGTGGTAGATACGCTGGAGGGGAGGGATAGGATACAGAAAGACCTAGACAAATTGGAGGATTGGGCCAAAAGAAATCTGATGAGGTTCAATAAGGATAAGTGCAGGGTCCTGCACTTAGGACGGAAGAACCCGATGCACAGCTACAGACTAGGGACCGAATGGCTAGGCAGTAGTTCTGCGGAAAAGGACCTAGGGGTGACAGTGGACGAGAAGCTGGATATGAGTCAGCAGTGTGCCCTTGTTGCCAAGAAGGCCAATGGCATTTTGGGATGTATAAGTAGGGGCATAGCGAGCAGATCGAGGGACGTGATCCTTCCCCTCTATTCGACATTGGTGAGGCCTCATCTGGAGTACTGTGTCGTTTTGGGCCCCACACTTCAAGAAGGATGTGGATAAATTGGAGAGAGTCCAGCGAAGGGCAACAAAAATGATTAGGGGACTGGAACACATGAGTTATGAGGAGAGGCTGAGGGAGCTGGGATTGTTTAGCCTGCAGAAGAGAAGAATGAGGGGGGATTTGATAGCTGCTTTCAACTACCTGAAAGGGGGTTCCAAAGAGGATGGCTCTAGACTGTTCTCAATGGTAGCAGATGACAGAACAAGGAGTAATGGTCTCAAGCTGCAGTGGGGGAGGTTTAGATTGGATATTAGGAAAAACTTTTTCACTAAGAGGGTGGTGAAACACTGGAATGCGTTACCTAGGGAGGTGGTAGAATCTCCTTCCTTAGAGGTTTTTAAGGTCAGGCTTGACAAAGCCCTGGCTGGGATGATTTAACTGGGAATTGGTCCTGCTTCGAGCAGGGGGTTGGACTAGATGACCTTCTGGGGTCCCTTCCAACCCTTATATTCTATGATTCTATGAAACACTGGAATGCATTACCTAGGGAGGTGGTGGAATCTTCTTCCTTAGATATTTTTAAGGTCAGGCTTGTCAAAGCCCTGGGTGGGATGATTTAGTTGGGGATTGGTCCTGCTTTGAGCAGGGATTGGACTAGATGACCTCCTGAGGTCCCTTCCAACCCTAATATTCTATGACTCTATGAAATAAGGTATTTTACAGAGTGTCATAGAATCATAGAATAAAAACATAAGAATGGCCATAATGGTTCAGACCAAAGGTTCATCCAGCCCAGTACCCTTACTACCGACAGTGGCCAATGTCATGTGCCCCAGAGGGAGTGAACCTAACAGGTAATGGATCAAGTGATCTCTCTCCTGCCATCCATCTCCACCTGCTGACAACAGAGTCTAGCGACACCATTCCTTACCCATCCTGGCTAATAACCATTAATGGACTTAACCTCCATGGATTTATCCAGTTCTCTTTTAACCCCTGTTATAGTCCTAGCCATCACAACCTCCTCAGGCAAGGAGTTCCACCGGTTGACTGTGCGCTGAGTGAAGAAGAACGTCCTTTTATTTGTTTTAAACCTGCTACCCATTAATTTCATTTGGTGGCCCCTAGTTCTTATATTATGGGAACAAGTAAATAACTTTTCCTTATTCACTTTCTCCACACCACTCATGATTTTGTAGACCTCTATCATAGCCCCCCTTAGCCTCCTTTTTTCCAAGCTGAAGAGTCCTAGCCTCTTTAATATCTTCTCATATGGGACCTGTTCGAAACCCCTAATCATTTTAGTTGCCCTTGTCTGAACTTTTTCTAATGCCAGTATATCTTTTCTGAGATGAGGGGACCACATCTGTATGCAGTATTCAAGATGAGGGCGTACCATGGATTTATATAAGGGCAATAAGATATTCTCCGTCTTATTCTCTATCCCTTTTTTAATGATTCCTAACATCCCATTTGCTTTTTTGACTGCCGCTGCACACTGTGTGGACGTCTTCAGAGAACTATCCATGATGACTCCAAGATCTCTTTCCTGATTAGTTGTAACTAAATTAGCCCCCATCGTATTGTATTTATAGTTGGGGTTATTTTTTCCAGTGTGCATTACTTTACATTTACCCACATTAAATTTCATTTGCCATTTTGTTGCCCAATCACTTAGTTTTGTGAGATCTTTTTGAAGTTCTTCGCAGTCTGCTTTGGTCTTAACTATCTTGAGCAGTTTAGTATCGTCTGCAAACTTTGCCACCTCACTGTTTACCCCTTTCTCCAGATCATTTATGAATAAGTTGAATAGGATTGGTCCTAGGACTGACCCTTGGAGAACACCACTAGTTACCCTCTCCATTCTGGAAATTTACCATTTATTCCTACCCTTTATTCCCTGTCTTTTATCCAGTTCTCAGTCCATGAAAGGATCTTCTCTCTTATCCCATGACAACTTAATTTACGTAAGAGTCTTTGGTGAGGGACCTTGTCAAAGGCTTTCTGGAAATCTAAGTACACTATGTCCACTGGATCCCCCTTGTCCACATGTTTGTTGACCCCCTCAAAGAATTCTATTAGACCAGTAAGACATGATCTCCCTTTACAGAAACCATGTTGACTTTTGCGCAACAATTTATGCTCTTCTTTTATTCTTAACTATTGTTTCAACTAATTTGTCCGGTATTGACGTTAGACTTATCAGTCTGTAATTGCCGGAATCACCTCTAGAGCCCTTTTTAAATATTGGCATTACATTAGGGATTAGCAGGAGAGCAGGGGGGAAAAAACCTTTTGTAGTGATAATCAAGGTATCTAGCGGAGTGCCCCAAGGGTCAGTCCTGAGGCTGGTTTCGTTCAATATCTTCATTAATGATCTGGAGGATGGTGTGGATTACACCCTCAGGAAGTTTGCGGATGACACTAAACTGGGAGGAGTGGTAGATACACTGGAGGGTAGGGATAGGATACAGAGGGACCTAGAGAAATTGGAGGATTGGGCCAAAAGAAATCTGATGAGGTTCAACAAGTACAAGTGCAGAGTCCTGCACTTAGGACGGAAGAATCCCATGCACTGCTACAGACTAGGGACCGAATGGCTAGGCAGCAGTTCTGCAGAGAAGGACCTAGGGGTGACAGTGGACGAGAAGCTGGATATGAGTCAACAGTGTGCCCTTGTTGCAAGAAGGCCAATGGCATTTTGGGGTGTATAAGTAGGGGCATTGCCAGCAGATCGAGGGACGTGATCATTCCCCTCTATTCAACATTTGTGAGGCCTCATCTGGAGTACTGTGTCCAGTTTTGGGCCCCACACTACAAGAAGGATGTGGATAAATTGGAGAGAGCCCAGCGAAGGGCAACAAAAATGATTAGGGGACTGGAACACATGAGTTATGAGGAGAGGCTGAGGGAACTGGGATTGTTTAGTCTACAGAAGAGAAGCATGAGGGGGGATTTGATAGCTGTTTTCAACTACCTGAAAGGGGATTCCAAAGAGGATGGCTCTAGACTGTTCTCAGTGGTAGCAGATGACAGAACGAGGAGTAATGGTCTCAAGTTGCAGTGGGGGAGGTTTAGGTTGGATATTAGGAAAAACTTTTTCACTAGGAGGGTGGTGAAACAGTGGAATGCGTTACCTAGGGAGGTGGTGGAATCCCCTTCTTTAGAAGTTTTTAAGGTCAGGCTTGTCAAAGCCCTGGCTGGGATGATTTAGTTGGGATTGGTCCTGCTCTGGGCAGGGGGTTGGACTAGATGGCCTCCAGAGGTCCCTTCCAACTCTGTTGTTCTATGATTCTGTGATTCTAAGCCCTGGTCTACACTAGGACTTTAGGTCGAATTTAGCAGCGTTAAATCGATGTAAACCTGCACCCGTCCACACAATGAAGCCCTTTATTTCGACTTAAAGGGCTCTTAAAATCGATTTCCTTACTCCACCCCTGGCAAGTAGATTAGCGCTTAAATCGACATTGCCGGCTCGAATTTGGGGTACTGTGGACACAATTCGATGGTATTGGCCTCCGGGAGCTATCCCAGAGTGCTCCATTATGACCGCTCTGGACAGCACTCTCAACTCAGATGCACTGGCCAGGTAGACAGGAAAAGAACCGCGAACTTTTGAATCTCATTTCCTGTTTGGCCAGCGTGGCAAGCTGCAGGTGACCATGCAGAGCTCATCAGCACAGGTGACCATGATGGAGTCCCAGAATCGCAAAAGAGCTCCTGCATGAACCGAACGGGAGGTAAGGGATCTGATCGCTGTTTGGGGAGAGGAATCCGTGCTATCAGAACTCCGTTCCAGTTTCTGAAATGCCAAAACCTTTGTAAGGACAGAGGCCATAACAGGGACCCGAAGCAGTGCCGCGTGAAACTGAAGGAGCTGAGGCAAGCCTACCAGAAAACCAGAGAGGCGAACAGCCGCTCTGGGTCAGAGCCCCAAACATGCCGCTTCTGTGATGAGCTGCATGCCATTTTAGGGGGTTCAGCCACCACTACCCCAGCCGTGTTGTTTGACTCCTTCAATGGAGATGGAGGCAATACGGAAGCAGGTTTTGGGGACGAAGAAGATGATGATGATGAGGAGGTTGTAGATAGCTCACAGCAAGCAAGCGGAGAAACCGGTTTTCCCGACAGCCAGGAACTGTTTCTCACCCTAGACCTGGAGCCAGTACCCCCCGAACCCACCCAAGGCTGCCTCCTGGACCCAGCAGGCGGAGAAGGGACCTCCGGTGAGTGTACCTTTTAAAATACTATACATGGTTTAAAAGCAAGCATGTGAAAGGATTACTTTGCCCTTGCATTTGCGGTTCTCCTAGATGTAGTCCTAAAGCCTTTGCAAAAGGTTTCTGGGGAGGGCAGCCTTATTGCGTCCTTCATGGTAGGACACTTTACCACTCCAGGCCAGTAACACGTACTCGGGAATCATTGTAGAACAAAGCATTGCAGTGTATGTTTGCTGGCATTCAAATAACATCCGTTCTTTATCTCTCTGTGTTATCCTCAGGAGAGTGAGATATAATTCATGGTCACCTGGTTGAAATAGAGTGCTTTTCTTCAGGGGACACTCAGAGGAGCCTGTTCCTGCTGGGCTGTTTGCCTGTGGCTAAACAGAAATGTTCCCCGCTGTTAGCCACAGGGAGGGGGGAAGGTTGAGGGGGTAGTCACGCGGTGGGAGGAGGCAAAATGCGACCTTGTAACGAAAGCACATGTGCTATGTATGTAATGTTAACAGCAAGGTTTACCCTGAAAGAGTGTAGCCACTGTTTTAAATGTGTCTTTTTAAATACCGCTGTCCCTTTTTTTTTCTCCACCAGCTGCATGTGTTTCAATGATCACAGGATCTTCTCCTTCCCAGAGGCTAGTGAAGCTTAGAAAGAAAAAAAAACGCACTCGCGATGAAATGTTCTCCGAGCTCATGCTGTCCTCCCACACTGACAGAGCACAGACGAATGCGTGGAGGCAAATAATGCCAGAGTGCAGGAAAGCACAAAATGACCGGGAGGAGAGGTGGCGGGCTGAAGAGAGTAAGTGGCGGGCTGAAGACAGGGCTGAAGCTCAAATGTGGCGGCAGCGTGATGAGAGGAGGCAGGATTCAATGCTGAGGCTGCTGCAGGACCAAACCAGTATGCTCCAGTGTATGGTTGAGCTGCAGCAAAGGCAGCTGGAGCACAGACTGCCACTGCTGCCCCTCTGTAACCAACCGCCCTCCTCCCCAAGTTCCCATAGCCTCCACACCCAGACGCCCAAGAACGTGGTGGGGGGGCCTCCGGCCAACCAGCCACTCCACCACAGAGGATTGCCCAAAAAAAAGAAGGCTGTCATTCAATAAATTTTAAAGTTGTAAACTTTTAAAGTGCTGTGCTTAAAGTGCTGTGTGGCATTTTCCTTCCCTCCTCCACCACCCCTCCTGGGCTACCTTGGTAGTCATCCCCCTATTTGTGTGATGAATGAATAAAGAATGCATGAATGTGAAGCAACAATGACTTTATTGCCTCTGCAAGCGGTGATTGAAGGGAGGAGGGGCGGGTGGTTAGCTTACAGGGAAGTAGAGTGAACCAAGGGGCGGGGGGTTTCATCAAGGAGAAACAAACAGAACTTTCACACCGTAGCCTGGACAGTCATGAAACTGGTTTTCAAAGCTTCTCTGATGCGTACCGCGCCCTCCTGTGCTCTTCTAACTGCCCTGGTGTCTGGCTGCGCGTAACCAGCAGCCAGGCGATTTGCCTCAACCTCCCACCCCGCCATAAACGTCTCCCCCTTAGTCTCACAGATATTGTGGAGCACACAGCAAGCAGTAATAACAGTGGGAATATTGGTTTCGCTGAGGTCTAAGCGCGTCAGTAAACTGCGCCAGCGCGCCTTTAAACATCCAAATGCACATTCTACCACCATTCTGCACTTGCTCAGCCTGTAGTTGAACAGCTCCTGACTACTGTCCAGGCTGCCTGTGTATGGCTTCATGAGCCATGGCATTAAGGGGTAGGCTGGGTCCCCAAGGATACATATAGGCATTTCAACATCCCCAACAGTTATTTTCTGGTCTGGGAATAAAGTCCCTTCCTGCAGCTTTTGAAACAGACCAGAGTTCCTGAAGATGCGAGCATCATGCACCTTTCCCGGCCATCCCACGTTGATGTTGGTGAAACGTCCCTTGTGATCCACCAGAGCTTGCAGCACTATCGAAAAGTACCCCTTGCGGTTTATGTACTCGGCGGCTTGGTGCTCCGGTGCCAAGATAGGGATATGGGTTCCGTCTATAGCCCCACCAGAGTTAGGGAATCCCATTGCAGCAAAGCCATCCACTATGACCTGCACATTTCCCAGGGTCACTACCCTTGATATCAGCAGATCTTTGATTGCGTGGGCTACTTGCATCACAGCAGCCCCCACAGTAGATTTGCCCACTCCAAATTGATTCCCAACTGACCGGTAGCTGTCTGGCGTTGCAAGCTTCCACAGGGCTATCGCCACTCGCTTCTCAACTGTGAGGGCTGCTCTCATCTTGGTATTCATGCGCCTCAGGGCAGGGGAAAGCAAGTCACAAAGTTCCATGAAAGTGCCCTTACGCATGTGAAAGTTTCGCAGCCACTGGGAATCGTCCCAGACCTGCAACACTATGCGGTCCCACCAGTCTGTGCTTGTTTCCCGAGCCCAGAATCGGCGTTCCACAGCATGAACCTGCCCCATTAGCACCATGATGCATGCATTGGCAGGGCCCATGCTTTCAGAGAAATCTGTGTCCATGTCCTGATCACTCACGTGACCGCGCTGACGTCGCCTCCTCGCCCGGTATCGCTTTGCCAGGTTCTGGTGCTGCATATACTGCTGGATAATGCGTGTGGTGTTGAATGTGCTCCTAATTGCCAAAGTGAGCTGAGTGGCCTCCATGCTTGCCTTGGTATGGCGTCCGCACAGAAAAAAGGCACGGAACGATTGTCTGCCGTTGCTCTGACGGAGGGAGGGGCGACTGACGACACGGCTTACAGGGTTGGCTTCAGGGAGCTAAAATCAACAAAGGGGGTGGCTGTACATCAAGGAGTATTTCAGGCAGGACTTCACGGAGGGTTCCAATAAGAAATGGTGTACCTAAGTTATCGTTCTTATTGGAATAAGGAGGTTAGCCTGGCCTCTGATTGATACATGGCTAGATTTACCTCGCTGCACCTTCTCTGTGAGTGACTGCAGTGTGACCTAGAGGAATGAGTCCCCTAGACAGGGGAGGGGGGGAAGCAAATGAGTACAAAACAAATCTGGTCTATTTCTTGTTTTGATCCACTCCATCTATCTTTTACATCTTTGGCTGGCAGCAGACGGTGCAGAAGGACTGCATGCCATCCACATCTCATGGCTGCTCGGCAGAAGATGGTACAGTACGACTGCTAGCAGTCCGTATCGCCTGCCCGCTCACCATAAGTTCAATAGGACTGACTGCAGGACTAAAGAGAATGACCTGGTCAAGTCACTCCAAATTTAGTCCCTGCGCCCATGTCTGCCCAGGCGCTCCCAGCCGACGTGGCCAGAAGCACCTCGGACATGACGATGACGGCTACCAGTCGTACTGTACTGTCTGCTGCCACAAGGCAAGGGGTTGCTGCTACTGTGTAGCAATGCCGTACCGCGTCTGCCAGCACCCAGGAGACATAGAGTGACGGTTACCTGAGCAGGCTCCATGCTTGCAGTGGTATGGTGTCTGCACAGGTAACTCAGGAAAAAAGGTGCGAAACCATTGTCTGCCCTTGCTTTCACGGAGGGAGGGAGGGAACGGGGGCCTGACGATATGTACCCAGAACCACCCGCGACAATGTTTTAGCCCCATCAGCCATTGGGATCTCAACCCAGAATTCCAATGGGCAGCGGAGACTGCGGGAACTGTGGGATAGCTACCCACAGTGCAACGCTCCGGAAGTCGACTCTAGCCTCGGTACTGTGGAAGCGCTTCGCCGAGTTAATGCACTTAATGCACTTAGAGCATTTTCTGTGGGGACACACACACTCGAATATATAAAACCGATTTCTAAAAAACCGACTTCTATAAATTCGACCTTATTCCGTAGTGTAGACATACCCTAAGGTGGGCCATTTCTAGCAGTGGACAAGAATGTGACTTTATTGTCTTTAAGTGCTCCTTCAGTCTCTTGATCGTCCAGGAGCCCCACTGGTTGTTTAGCAGGCTTCCTGCTTCTGATGTACTTAAAAAAACATTTTGTTATTACTTTTTGAGTTTTTGGCTAGCTGTTCTTCAAACTCCTTTTTTGCTTTGCTTATTACATTTTTACATTTAATTTGGCAGTGTTTATGCTCCTTTCTATTTATCTCACTAGGATTTGACTTCCACTTTTTGAAAGATGCCTTTTTATCTCTGACTACTTCTTTTACATGGTTGTTATGCCACTAAAAAGGCTCTTTTTAGTTCTTTTACTGTGTTTTTTAATTTGGGGTACACAGTTAAGTTGAGCCCTTATGATGGTGTCTTTGAAAAGTGTCCATGCAGCTTGCAGGGATTTCACTCTAGTCACTGTACCTTTTAATTTCTGTTTAATTAACCTCCTCATTTTTGCATAGTTCCCCTTTCTGAAATTAAATGCCACAGTGTTGGACTGCTGAGGTGTTCTTCCCACCACAGGAATGTTAAATGTTATTATATTATGGTCACGATTTCCAAGTGGTCCTGTTATAGTTACCTCTTGGACCAGATCCTGCGCTCCATTACGCCGAGATCGAGAGTTGCCTCTCCCCTGGTGGGTTCCTGTCCCAGCTGCTCCAAGAAGCAGTCATTGAAAGTACCGAGAAAGTTTGTCTCTGCATTTCGTCCTGAGGTGACACGTCCCCAGTCAATATGGGGATAATTGAAATCCCCCACTATTATTGAGTTCTTTATTTTGATAGCCTCTCTAATCTCCCTTAGCATTTCATCATCACTTTCACTGTCCTGGTGAGGTGGTCGATAATAGATCCCTACTGTTATATTCTTATTAGAGCACGGAATTACTATCCATAGAGATTCTATGCAACATGTGGATTCATTAAAGATTTTTATTTCATTTGATTCTACATTTTCTTTCTCAGATAGTGCCACTCCACCCCCACCCCGCCGCCCCACATGACCTGTTCTGTTCTTCTGATATATTTTGTACCCCAGAATGAGTGTGTCCCATTGATCGTTCTTACTCCACCAGGTTTCTGTGATGCCTATTATATCAACATCCTCCTTTAACACGAGGCACGCTAGTTCACCCATCTTATTATTTAGACTTCTAGCATTTGTGTACAAGCACTTTAAAAACTTGTCACCGTTTATTTGTCTACCCTTTTCTGATGTGTCAGATTCTTTATGTGAATGTTTCTCATCTGATCTGGCCCATACTTGATCCTCTTCCATCCCCTCCTCCTGACTAAAACCTAGAGAATCTCTCTCAATAGACTCTCCTCTAAGAGACATCTCTGTCCGATCCATGTGTGCCTCTGCAGCCATCCCAGGACTGACTGAACGGGCATACCACTCCATTGACACAGGTAATGCTCACCCAATTAGAGTCCAACCTTACCAGGTGTCTCCTCAAGCTAAAACTGCTATAGAACGGGAGATCCAGGATATGTTACAGATGGGTGTAATCCGCCCCTCTGGAAGTGCATGGGCATCTCCAGTGGTTCTAGTTCCCAAACCAGATGGGGAAATACGTTTTTGCGTGGACTACCGTAAGCTAAATGCTGTAACTCGCCCAGACAACTATCCAATGCCACGCACAGATGAACTATTAGAGAAACTGGGATGGGCCCAGTTCATCTCTACCTTGGACTTAACCAAGGGGTACTGGCAGGTACCGCTAGATGAATCTGCCAAGGAAAGGTCAGCCTTCACCACACATCTCGGGCTGTATGAATTTAATGTACTCCCTTTCGGGCTGCGAAATGCACCCGCCACCTTCCAAAGACTTGTAGATGGTCTCCTAGCGGGATTAGGAGAATATGCAGTCGCCTACCTTGACAATGTGGCCATATTTTCGGATTCCTGGGCAGACCACCTGGAACATCTACAAAAAGTCCTTGAGCGCATAAGGGAGGCAGGACTAACTGTTAAGGCTAAGAAGTGTCAAATAGGCCTAAACAGAGTGACTTACCTTGGACACCAGGTGGGTCAAGGAACTATCAGCCCCCTACAGGCCAAAGTGGATGCCATCCAAAAGTGGCCTGTCCCAAAGTCAAAGAAACAGGTTCAATCCTTCTTAGGCTTGGCCGGTTATTACAGACGATTTGTACCGCAATACAGCCAAATCGCCGCCCCACTGACAGACCTAACCAAAAAGAAACAGCCAAATGCTGTTCAGTGGACCGAAAAGTGTCAGAAGGCCTTTAACAAGCTTAAAGCGACACTCATGTCTGACCCTGTACTAAGGGCCCCAGACTTTGACAAACCGTTCCTAGTAACCACAGATGCGTCCGAGCGTGGTGTGGGAGCAGTTTTAATGCATAAAGGACCTGATCAAGAATTCCACCCTGTAGTGTTTCTCAGCAAAAAACTGTCTGAGAGGGAAAGCAACTGGTCAGTCACTGAAAAAGAATGTTACGCCATTGTCTACGCTCTGGAAAAGCTACGCCCATATGTTTGGGGACGGCGTTTCCACCTGCAAACCGACCATGCTGCACTGAAGTGGCTTCACACCATCAAAGAAACTAACAAAAAACTTCTTCGGTGGAGTTTAGCTCTCCAAGATTTTGATTTCGACATCCAACACATCTCAGGAGCTTCTACCAAAGTGGCTGATGCACTCTCCCGTGAAAGTTTCCCAGAATCAACTGGTTAAAATCGTCCTTGAGATGTAGAAAATATTGTTAGTCTTTATGTACTTGGTAGTATATTTAGAGATACATGTGTCTTATTAACTCTGTTTTCCTAGAGCTCCAGGAAGAATCCCAGCCAGTGTTTCACCCTAGCTGAGATTTGGGGAGCATGTCATAAATATAAAGGGAAGGGTAAACCCCTTTGAAATCCCTCCTGGCCAGGGGAAAGCTCCTCTCACCTGTAAAGGGTTAAGAAGCTAAAGGTAACCTCGCTGGCACCTGACCAAAATGACCAATGAGGAGACAAGATACTTTCAAAAGCTGGGAGGAGGGAGAGAAACAAAGGGTCTGTGTGTCTGTCTATATTCTGTCTTTGCTGGGGATAGACCAGGAATGGAGTCTTAGAACTTTTAGAAAGTAATCTAGCTAGGTACGTGTTAGATTATGATTTCTTTAAATGGCTGAGAAAAGAACTGTGCTGAATAGAATAACTATTTCTGTCTGTGTATCTTTTTTGTAACTTAAGGTTTTGCCTAGAGGGGTTCTCTATGTTTTGAATCTAATTACCCTGTAAGATATCTACCATCCTGATTTTACGGGGGGGATTTCTTTATTTCTATTTACTTCTATTTTTATTAAAAGTCTTCTTGTAAGAAAACTGAATGCTTTTTCATTGTCTTAAGATCCAAGGGTCTGGGTCTGTAGTCACCTAGGCAGATTGGTGAGGCTTTTTACCAAACCTTGTCCAGGAAGTGGGGTGCAAGGTTTTGGGAAGTATTTTGGGGGGAAAGACGTGTCCAAACAGCTCTTCCCCAGTAACCAGTATTAGTTTGGTGGTGGTAGCGGCCAATCCAAGGACAAAGGGTGGAATATTTTGTACCTTGGGGGAGTTTTGACCTAAGCTAGTAAAGATAAGCTTAGGAGGTTTTTCATGCAGGTCCCCACATCTATACCCTAGAGTTCAGAGTCGGGGAGGAACCTTGACACCCTGGAAGGCAGTAATGGATGGGTCCCTTTCTCCCACAGGCTTTGCTGGATCTCGCCATCCAGTGGGGGACTGAACATCAGTCTGGTGAACACGTTGGCGGGGGCTAGTGTGTGGTTACGAAAGGCCTGGGGAGAACTAGCCCCTCCTTTGATGCTGCCCTGCCCTGAGAACGAAGGGGAGAGGAAAGGGTGGTAGCGGCAGAACCTACAAACGGCGCTGACAGGCCAGCTGTGGGATTCCTGGCCAGGGAGGGGAGGAGCAGGATTTTCACCAGATACCATCACTTGTCGCCCTGGAAGCCAGCAAGAACATTGCAGCACCCTGTGGTGCAGAGGCCCCTCGCTGCCTGCAGGCTCAGTCACAGAGCCACAGACTCCAAGGTCCGAAGGGACCACTGTGATCGTCCTGTCAGACCCCCTGCACAACGCAGGCCACAGAATCTCACCCACCCACTCCTATGACAAACCCCTCACCTATGTCTGAGCTATTGAAGTCCTCAACTCATGGTTTAAAGACTTCAAGGAGTAAAGAATCCTCCAGCAAGTGACCCGTGCCCCCCGCTGCAGAGGAAGGCGAAAACCCTCAGGGCCTCTGCCAATCTGCCCTGGAGGAAAATTCCTTCCTGACCCCAAATATGGTGATCAGCTAAATCCTGAGCAGGTTTGTGTTTCCCCAAGGCGAGCCTCGTCCCCAGGCTGCCCTGATCCTTGTCAGCAGGCCTGCAGGACACCAGGGTTCCCATCCTTACTGCCATACGCCCTGATGGAGAGTGGGGTAGCAGAGGAAGGCGGGAATGGGCTCACGTCATTTACAACAATCCTTTTTCTGGCTAGAATCATAGCACAGGCCCCGTTAGCCCCCGCACCAGACCCCATTCACACGTCCCTGGCTTGAAGGGTCTCCCGTGGCCCATCAGGCCTTACATCATCAAAGAACGGCAGGAGTTTCTCAGCCACTTGCATAGCCGCGGGGCTGGTTCTCTGCCTGTCCAGGCCAGTGAGGATGAGGTTCAGGACAGTGATGGCCTTGGCAATGATGGTCCCTGTCTGCCTCATGTAGCCACTCCCGGATGTCTGGCAGCAGACGCTGGAGTTTCCCCAGCTGTGTGAAACGAGGAGCTGCTTTACGAAACACCCTCCAGTGCCCCAACAAGCCATTTCCAAAAGAACGTCTGCCTCCCCTCCAGACATAGGCATGGGAACTAAGGGTGTGGGGGGTGCCGCAGCACTCCCAGGTTGTACACAGGGCTCTGCTCCTGGCCCCACACACAGGATACCAGCTGCCAGCCCTGGGCCAACCCCCAGCTGTGGCCCCAGCCTCGTCCCCCTTGCCTTGTCCACGTCCTGCCCCCCGGAGCCATGGCCCTGCTCCTGATCCCAGCTCTAGGGGTGGCGGGGGGTTTGGACAGGGGCAAGGGGGGGTGCAGCACCTCCACTATAAAAAGTCTTCCAGCGCCCCTGCCTCCAGATGACATGTTAGAGCCTCAAAGCCTTTGCACAGCTAGCTAGGATCACGGGCAGCGGGGCCAGCTACCTGCAACATAAGCAGCTGCTTCCTTGTACCCCAGATCTCAGGGGATGGTATTTATTAGCAGGTATCATCTGTGGAAACTTCTCTGCACAACACGTTGAGCCCAAACAAATCAAGTGTATTATTGTTATAGGGGTTAGAATAGCACCTCGAAGGCCTATCTGCAATCAGGGCTTGTGCTGGGGGCTTTCCAGGCACAGTAAGAGACGGTCCTTGCCCCAGAGCTTACAGGCTAGACACACAAAGGAAGGATTTCTATCCCCATTGTACAGACATGGAACTGAGACACAGAGCGGCTACGTGACTCACCCACGGTCACCCAGGGAGCCTGAACTGAACTGGCAGGAACTGAACCTGGGTTCTCCTGAGTCCCGGGTCTTACAGCCTGGCCTCAGGGAGGGAGCTGATTTTGCATACAAAAAGCCAGATTCAGTCGTTTCTGTATTTGGTTTTTGACAAACATCAGGGACGGTCGAGGAATGCTTGGCCTTGCCTCAGTGCAGGGGATGGAGTAGATGACCTCTTGAGATCCCTTCCAGCCCTGTACTTCTAGGTTCCCTCTTCCCAGGCTCTGGGATCGAGGAGATCGAGTCTCTGCCAAGGACATTTCTCTCTTTTTGGACCACAAACCACCCACAGAATCTACTTCCTGTGGCCCCAGAACTAGAACGTTGGGGGAATCTAGCTGTAGGCTCTGGCCAGGTTGGTGGGGCCCATGGGTAGTGCTCCAGGCCCACAGCCCAGGGATCCCAGTGTGATTGCTGGGTGGGGGGGTCTCTCGGCCCAGGAAGGGCCGTGAGAGTTTTGCCATCACTCTGCAGCCCCGCCCTGCCCCAAGGCAGCTCAGCTGTGGTGTTGATGGGCTCTGGAGGCAAGGCCCTGCACACAGCCAAGGGCAGGGCATGAACACCAGGGTCAGATGGGGGCTCAGTGGAGAACACGGCAGATCCTGTGTCCCTCTACCTCCCGCCCCCATGCAGACATCGCTCAGATATAGCTGGGGCACTTGGTCCTCCAGCCCAAGAACCTTTGTATAGAACGTACTCTGAGGAGCAGAAGGCACAGGGATGTCCCATGCTTGAGATTAAATGGAGCCTTGGTCCCCGAGCCCCACCCCAGCTACAGGACTAGTCCCCTTCCTGCCCCCATGCCTCCAGACCTCCAGGATGTTCTGCAGCACCAGAAGGTGGGGCTTCTGATCTTCGCACACCAAGGCCTTCAGCATCTCCTCCATGACTTTCAGAGTCTATGTGCAGAGCAGAGGAGAAACCAGAGCAAGTGGCATTACCTAGCCAGGAGCTGAACCAATGCCCTGGCGTGTGACACCCCCCCCCCCCCCCCCCAGGCCATTGCAGCCCCCGGTATTCCAGCTCACCCACTCACTTGTACCCATAGGGGACCTACTGAAAACTCCTCCTGGCAACAGGACCCCACCTGCCTTTGCTGTCCCCAGGAAGGCCACTGCACACAGTCTAACCCACTGGAAGAGTCAGGAAGGACTCCACATTGGAGGGGGAGGGGAGATTTCCAGCCAAGCTTCAGGTCCCCTGGCCTGTGTGCATCTGAGGCAGCCGATCTCAGGCCTGTGCCCCCAGCCACGCACTGGGGATGAATGTGCTTGTGAAGGGATTTCAGAGGAACAGCCGTGTTAGTCTGTATTTGCAAAAAGAAAAGGAGTACTTGTGGCACCTTAGAGACTAACCAATTTATTTGAGCATGAGCTTTCGTGAACTACAGCTCACTTCATCAGATGTTCATCTGATGAAGTGAGCTGTAGCTCACGAAAGCTCATGCTCAAATAAATTGGTTAGTCTCTAAGGTGCCACAAGTACTCCTTTTCTTCTTGTGAAGGGAGTGTCTGTTCCCCACTAATTGCCAGTGCATGTGAAGGATAAATGCCTACTACTGCTACCCTATGAGGGAGTTACTCCTTTCTCTCTGGCCGTGGGGCCTGTGCTTTGGTGCTGCAGGTCCTGAGCTGAAGTCCTTCCAAGGAGCTGTGATTATTACGCTCCTATGCCAGTGCCAGGAAACCCAGTGGGCAGGGACATGAGTGACTGTCAGGATTCCCACTCGGTTTGGGGCAGCTGCGCAAGGCCGGTTTGGGGCTTACCTTGGTGTACAGAGCAGCCTCCACACCCTGGGTGGTCTCTGCTGGAGGCAGGGAGAAGACGCTGCAGAAGCAGGTGGTGAGCAGACTGGATTGTTCCAGGCCCCGCAGCAGTGGCTTCACTTCGCTAAGAGAAGCGACACGGGCGGATTGGAGGGCTGAGGTGGGACTGATGCGCTAACGTTGGCCGCAGGCTCCCAGGACATGGAAACACCTGCGGGGGCTCCAGCTGGGGGGTGGCGGATGAGAACAGGGGGTGGTGGAGGGAGCTGGTGCTGCCTTCTCCCATACCAGCAGGCAGGGACTTAGTGTAGCCTGCAGCTGTCTGCAGTGACCCCAATAGAGCGCTGCGCTTCTCCGAGAAACAACATCCCGCAAATGGCATGGACGGGAGACTAGAACCTGCTGCCAGCAAAGGGCCTCTGAACCCAGCAGCCACAGTGCAAAGAAGTCTGCCAGTCCTGCCCCGCTGGGGGCAAGAGACCCTCCTGTCACGGAGTCCCTGGGCGATGCTCTGGAACTGCT
The DNA here is from genome assembly GCF_965140235.1 of Caretta caretta. Lineage (NCBI taxonomy): Eukaryota > Metazoa > Chordata > Testudines > Cheloniidae > Caretta > Caretta caretta. The sequence continues at coordinate 18,181,334 of NC_134226.1, read as the reverse complement.
CCCCATGAAGCCAGTCAGGACTCTGGTGAAGTCTCCTCTCTGGGAGCAGACTAGCTGCAGGACACACAGCTCACATAGCTTCCACCTTCCTGGGTCTGACCTCGGAGCCTTCAGCATCCTCTGCCCCTCCGTGCGCTTCCCACAGCGAGTCCGCTGAGGCGGGGCTCCTGGGGAAGCCAGAGGGTCCTGCCCCACAACTTCGCAGACAGACGTGACTCTCAGACAGCCAGTAAAACAGAAGGTTTATTAGATGACAGGAACACGGTCTAACACAGAGCTTGCAGGTGCAGAGAACAGGACCCCACAGCTGGGTCCATTTTGGGGGGCAGTGAGCCAGACAACCACGTCTGCCCTTCACTCCATGTCCCAGCCAACCCCAAACTGAAACTCTCTTCAGCCCCTCCTCCTCTGGGCTTTGTCCCTTTCCCGGGCCAGGAGGTCACCGGATTCCTTTGATCTCCAACCCTTTAGCTCTCACCTTGCAGGGGGGAAGGGCCAGGCCATCAGTTGCCAGGAAACAGGGTGTTGGCCATTCTCTGTGTCCAGACCCCTGCACACACCTGCCCTCTAGGGCTCTGCAAGGATCATACACCCTTACCCCACCCCCTAGAGACTTAAGAACTGCCTAGGGGAAACTGAGGCGCCCCCACACTATTCAGAGGAAACATTAAGAACAGTCCCACTTTGTCACACCTCCCATCACAGCCATCTGCACTGCAGCTGCACAGTCCGGGCCAGCAGAGAGATGCTGCCCTGCCCCTGCCCATTGCTCTCAGGAAGGTGGGGACCACCCATACGGCATTAACCCCTTCACCCCCACTGCCAGAGCATGGCCCCAGCACATGCAACGAGGTGCCAGGTGACCACTCGAGCTGCCCCCTGCAGGACAGAGCTGTGCCCCTCGTGGCGGGTGGCAGCCAGTGAGGAACAGCTACACCCACTGCTGACACAAATCACCCCCTTCGGCCCCTGCAGAGACAGGATCGTGGCCAATGCTGTCGCCTGCCCCGCCCTCAGGAAGCCCGTGTCCAGTGGGGAGAGCCGCCCCAGCGCCTGCCCCTCCCCCCCCTCCCATTCCTGGGAACCTATCGAGCCAACAGCGAGAGCCCAGCTCCAGCCCGCAGCATCCGCCACCCTCCAGGGTCCTGATGGGCAGGCTTCTGGGCCGCTCAGAGCAGGGCCCCAGCGGCACTGAGAGAGAGCCCCCCCATGGCCCAGGCTGTGCCACGTGCCAGGGCTCAGCCTGCCCAGCCTCTCAGCCACGGGGAGTCGCTGAGCTGCCGGTGCGATGCAGCTGGCATAGCTGGCGGCGACTCCGATTGCTCCGCTCCAGCAGCGCCCAACTGCCCCTCTCCCCCCAGAGCCATCGCCTGCGGGGTCCCAGAGGCAGTGCCGGGTTCACAATGGCGCCATGGAGCTGGGCCCATGCTCAGAAGGGGCCCCAGTCTGCTCCACTTGCCCTGCACCCCGAGACCCGCTGGCTCACCCACCCCACCCACCACTTGCTTCTCTAGCCCTGCCCACTGAGGGCTTCTCTTCACCCCCTGACCCCACCCGCCAGCTTCTCTCTGCCCCCCGGCCAGACCCCAGGGCATCTCCAGCTCCGGGCAGTCTCTGCTTCCCACCACCTGTGGGGTCCCACCTGTCTCCCCGGCGCTGAGCCACCTGGGACTGGTGCAGAAGCCTGGCCAGTCTCAGCCAGGTGTGTGGGGCGGGACACTGTGGGGGGCTTGGGTGGGCCCCTCCAGGTAAGTGGGTCCTGAGCGAGTCCAGCTGGGACAGGTCCTGGCCTGGCTGATTGCACCACCCCCGGGGGACCAGAGTGATTCAACCTGGCAGACAGTCACCTCCCGGCCAGGAGGCAGGGCGTGGGGGTGGACCTGGGGGGGGGGGGTGTGTGGTGCTGGGCTGTGAAGGGGGCAGGGAAGATGTGTGTGTGTTGGGGCACTAGGGAGTGGGGGTTCTGTTTGGGGTGCTGGACAGTTGTGGTGGGGCTGTGGGCAGGGGGGCGCTGGGCAGGGGTGGTGGTGTGCAGGGTGCTGGGCATTTGTGGCAGGGTCTGGTTAGAGCGCTGGGCATAGTGAGTCCAGGGGGGCTCTGGCCATAGGGAATCAGAGGGCTGCTCCAGTGTTGGGTAGAGGGGGCTGTGTGGTGCGGCATGGGCCCACCCCCCAGGGGAAGGGGCATGCTGGCAGCACAGGGCTGGGCGGGCCACTATGCGTCTGGCAACGGCTGGTTTGTAAATAGTGCCCTCGCACTGGGATGGGCGGAGCAGGGCCGCTCATTCCAGGCCCCTGGCCACCCCCTCGCTCTGGGGACTGACCTCCCTGCACCATGCTCCATTTCCCCCGTGGGGACGCTGGGTTGGCCAAAGCCCCTGCTGGCCTGCTGGGCCGCGCGAAGGGGGAAGCCCAGCATGTTCATGCGGGGCAGTGGGAGAGGGCAATTGGGTGGGGCTTGCCCAAGGCCCTGCTGGATTGCACCTCACGCATATGGGGTCCCTGTGCTACAGAGCTGTGTGCCAGGGGCCACGGTGTGTGGGGGTTTTGTGGCTCATCTCTCCAAGGTCTGGGTGGCAGCAACTGCTGCAGAGAATCCCAGGCCTGATTCCCCCCACGCTGGGTCTCCTGAATGGCCCCTGTCCTGGGGGGTCCATTCCTCACACAATGTCTCCCGCTGACTCTCCAGCAGCTGCACGGCAGGTGTCCTAATGCAGCCCCAGCCCTCTCCAGAGCTCAGGGGGACTGGCCTGGTAACTAGAACAACGGCTCCTGGCAACCTGAGAATGCCTGTTCCCCTCTGGACGTGGTGATGTCAGCAAAGATGATGGAGGTGGTCATGCCTAGTGGTCAGAGCTGGAGGCAGGAGGCCAGGGCGTGGGTGGAGTGAGGCTGGAGTGAGACCAGGGCTGGAGCAGGCTAAGACTGTTGCCAGTGTCAGGCAGGAGCGAGTTCCTGGCCCTGGAGTCATGTTGAGCAGAATGAGCTGCTGCTGTGAGACTGATATACCAGCTCTGCGAGTCATGGGGCCGGTTCCTGGCTTGTCTGGAGCCCAGCACAGGAGGGACTCAGCGCTTGACAGATGGCTCCAGGGGGCACTTGGCTCCTGCTGGGTACTGACATGCCAGGCGCCCCAGGGCCTTATCACCAGCCTGTTCCTAGTCTTGGCATGGCGGTACATTTCCTTCCCAGTCACTGTCCCCTGGCATTAAACCAGGGACTCCGCGCTGGGGATGTGCACCTGGCAGCACGCAGCCTCCTGAGAACAGACAAGCCAGGCTGAAGGGCAAGGGCTCCCAGAGAGAAACAGCAGGAGGGCAATGCTGGGAACCCCCAGGCCATCTTCAGCTAGAGCATGAGGGTGCTCCGGCATCCTGGAGAGCATGAATCTAACTTCAGCTCAGCCTTTGTGTCCCCCCCTTCTCTGCATAAGGTGGGTCAAAAGTGCCGATCAGGAGTTCCTGGCTTATCCAATGTCAGTTTCCAGCTCTTGTAAAAAAAACGGTGACTTCCCTGACCCAGGAGCTGGTACTCTTCAGGCTGGGCTGGGCCTGTACACGTTCCACGTTCGGGGCGTGTGCACCCAGGACACGCGAGTCGCAGACATTTGCCAACTGCACCATGGAGCAGTGCCCGCGACCCTGCTCTCCCCGTGTGCTCCAGCTCGGGCATCAAAAGGGCACGTCTGCCACCTCCCTCCCAAGTCCTTCGCACCTGCATGCTGCCAGGGGAACATCCCCATTTCCACTGAGGCCTCAGAGACAAGGCTTATGACGAACCGGCTGGAGTTGATCCCCCTGCCCCCCTGTTGCACCCCTACGGCTAGCTGGGATCCAAACTGACACTCTGCCTAGCTGTAACAATGCAGCCTTTGGTGGGACGCTTCTGAGAGTAGCAATTCAGGACAAATTGCTTAGAACAGGGCAGTCACAGCCCAAGGCTGGGGTTTCTCCACTTCTAAGGCACACCAAACCAGCCAGACAGAGAGGACTTTGGTTTCACCCCACTGGCTAACTATAAGTCATACAAGCAATTCCCTAGACACTCCAGTTTCCCAGTATGACCACCAGTGCCACTCGTTATGGGGATGACTGGTTATGAAAACCAATATCCCAGTAGAAGAAAAAAGGTTCTCCCGATCCCAAAGGACCAAGCCCCAGACCCAGGTCAATATACATGTCAGATCTTACCCACAAATCACGCTGTTGCCAATCCTTTAGAATCTAAAATCTAAAGCTTTATTCAAAAAAAGAAAGAAATATAGATGAGAGCTAGAATTGGTTAATTGGAATCAATGACATACAGTGATGGCAAAGTTCTTGGTTCAGGCTTGCAGCAGTGATGGAATAAACTGCAGGTTCAAATCAAGTCTCTGGAGAACGTCCCCAGCTAGGATGTGTCATTGAATCCTTTGTTCAGAGCTTCAGTTTGCAGCAAGGTTCCTCCAGAAGTCAGAAGCAGGACTGAAGACAAAATGGAGGGGTTTCCATGGCCTTTTATATTCTCTCTCTTGTGGGTGGAAACCCCTTGGTCCTCCTGTGCAAAGTCACAGCAAGATGGAGTTTGGAGTCACATGGGCAAGTCACATGTCCCTGCATGACTCAGTTCTTTACAGGCTGACGCCATTGTTTACATGTTAGTTTGAACATTCCCAGGAAAGCTCAGATGTGGACTGGCGTCTCCCAAAGTCCATTGTCAGTTAAGTGTTTCTTGATTGGGCACTTACTGAGAATAGTCCCTTCTCAAGAAGCTGACCAACTTCAACTACAAAAGTGATACACACAGACAGACAGCATCATCATAACCAGCAAAGCATAACCTTTCCATAGGGACTTCCTTTGTACAATATTTGCTGCAAATATAGAACAGTGGTTGCAACAATGATATATATGGTCACAGTTTACGTCAATAACTTCACACTAGCCAGGCCCTGTTCCCTCCCCGCCAGGAAGTTGCTGGCCCTGAACTCCTGCAGGCAGCCATGACACACAGGCGCCTGGGGCTCGAGAGAAGGGCTATCGTTGGCTGAAGGAACCCTGTCTGTATGGTGGGGATTGACGCCACTTTGCCAGCAGGTGCCCCCCAAGTCCTGTGCTATGCTGAGTCTGGGGAGATGGGCGGGTTCAGCCTCATTAGAGGGGATGTGGTGGGACAGAAAGGCAGAATCGGGTCCCTGCGCAGAGCCCCTCTACTACCTGCCTGTGTCCTAACTGCCAGGACAGTGGCCAATCCCACCTTCAGGTCAGGTTCCAGCGTCGGGTCCTGTCTACACCCACAGCATGTGCTGATAGACTCCGGAACATCCAGTATGTTGGGGATGTGTAGGGTACAGAGCACAGCGCCCCTAATGCCGGGCAGGAGGCTGGGAGATGGGGAGGTACCGGGTACAGAGTGCAGCGTCCCCTAACGCCGGGCAGGCAGGGCTGAGAGATGGGGGGTACAGGGTACAGAGCACAGCGCCCCTAATGCCGGGCAGGAGGCTGGGAGATGGGGAGGTACCGGGTACAGAGTGCAGCGTCCCCTAACGCCGGGCAGGCAGGGCTGAGAGATGGGGGGTACAGGGTACAGAGCACAGCGCCCCTAACACCAGGCAGGGGGGCTGGGGATTCATAGATTCATAGATATTTAGGTCAGAAGGGACCATTATGATCATCTAGTCTGACCTCCTGCACAACGCAGGCCACAGAATTTCACCCACCACTCCTACAAAAAACCTCACACCTATATCTGTGCTATTGAAGTCCTCAAATCGTAGTTTAAAGACTTCAAGGAGCAGAGAATCCTCCAGCAAGTGACCTGTGCCCCATGCTACAGAGGAAGGCGAAAAACCTCCAGGGCCTCTTCCAATCTGCCCTGGAGGAAAATTCCTTCCCAACCCCAAATATGGTGATCAGCTAAACCCTGAGCATATGGGCAAGATTCATCAGCCAGATACTACAGAAAATTCTTTCCTGGGTAACTCAGATCCCACCCCATCTAATATCCCATCACAGCCCATTGGGATGTGTAGGGTACAGAGCACAGCGTCCCCCAACACCGGGCAGGGGGGCTGAGAGATGAGTGAATATGTAGGGCACAGACTGCAGTGCCCCCTAATGACAGGCAGGAGGACTAGGGGAATATTTAGGGTACAGAGCACAGCGTCCCTAACGCCAGGCAGGAGGCTGGGAGATGGGGGGTACAGGGTACAGAATGCAGCGCCTCTAACACCGAGCAGGGGGGCTGGGGATGTGTAGGGCACAGAGCACAGCATCCCCTAATGCCGAGCAGGCAGGGCTGAGAGGTGGGGGGTACAGGGTACAGAGCACAGCGCCCCTAACGCCGGGCAGGAGGCTGGGAGATGCGTCGGATATGAAGCACAGCGCCCCCTAACACCAGGACACGAGGTCTCGTCCATGTCAGGGCAGAAATGATCACACCCTTCGAATTGGGGATCTGCCATGGCCTCAGCACTCCACTGATTGGAGCCAGCAGGTCCCCTCACCCTGGGGTTTTGAGGATCTAAATCTTGGGCGTAGGCCCCTGCTGTGGCACTTAGGGGCTGGATCTAGAAACGGCTTTGCCCCCCTCCCCCTTCAGTGCCTGGCTCTCCCCGCACGTTGTACGGGGAGCCTGGGCATCTGGGCAGGGGCTGTGACTCCACTGGGCGGCCAGTGCTCAGCCCAAGTCCCCCCATGATCCCCCGTGTTCTCGCTCACGCGTCATCTCTCTTGGACTCACGCTGGCTGTCGTACTGCTTGTGACCTTCCCCCTAACGGTCTGGTTCCCCAGCCGTACTAGAGCCTCTGTCCCACCTGGGAATCTTCAGAGGGGAACATAACCCTAGCAGAGAGCGTAACCGGCTCTGGCTGCAGCATACGGTTCCCAGTCCAGTATACGGCCCCAAGCGGGTCCGGACCCTGGGGAGCAGACTCCAACCGAGCCCTGCAAAGCCTTTGCTGGTGGCAGGTGTTAGCAGAACAGAGCCGGGGAGGAGGTGCGCTCTGCACCTGGCATCCTCACCAGCCATGGGGCCGCTTCTACTAGTGCACTAGATTAGCACTGAAAGGGTCGGCTCAAAGAGCTCGCTTAGTGCATGGCAAGCTGGGGTGTGAATCCCCCCCACATGAGCCTTCCCCACACGAACAGTTCCTTAGCACGCTTTGAGCTACCCCACATTGGTGAGGCCTCATCTGGAGTACTGTGTCCAGTTTTGGGCCCCACACTACAAGAAGGATGTGGATAAATTGGAGAGAGTCCAGCGAAGGGCAACAAAAATGATTAGGGGTCTGGAACACATGACTTATGAGGAGGCGCTGAGGGAACTGGGATTGTTTAGTCTGCAGAAGAGAAGAATGAGGGGGGATTTGATAGCTGCTTTCAACTACCTGAGAGGTGGTTCCAGAGAGGATGGTTCTAGACTATTCTCAGTGGTGGAAGAGGACAGGACAAGAAGTAATGGTCTCAAGTTGCAGTGGGGGAGGTTTAGGTTGGATATTAGGAAAAACTTTTTCACTAGGAGGGTGGTGAAACACTGGAATGCGTTACCTAGGGAGGTGGTAGAATCTCCTTCCTTAGAGGTTTTTAAGGTCAGGCTTGACAAAGCCCTGGCTGGGATGATTTAATTGGGTATGGGTCCTGCTTTTAAGCAGGGGGTTGGACTAGATGACCTCCTGAGGTCCCTTCCAACCCTGATATTCTATGATTCTATGAAGCAGGACTAGATCAAAGCGAACTGTTGGTGCACCTCAGGAGGGACTACATAGACGCTTAGCCAGTTTTGCAATCCCACTGGCAGTCCCTGGCAAGCTGGGGTGTGAATCGGCCACATGCTGTTTGGAACATGGGGTAGCTGTAACCCCCGAGATACAGGCTGGATGCAGGAGTCACTGGGTGGGGTTTTCAGGCCTGTGGTCTGCAGGAGATCGGGGGTGGGGGGGTGACAGGAATGGTCTCTTCTAGCCCTGGAATCAATCCTGTGGCCAACATGGCTACAACAACACTGCAAGCTAGAATCTATGGCTCATTAGAACTGGGAAAAGTGTGGGGGGAGGCCATTTTGGATTGGATGGCCCTTTTCTTATGCCCAAATCAAGACCCTCCCCACCCCCATGCCTGATTTGCACAGGTGCTGAGCATATGCAGCTCACCCTGGGAAACTTTTAATAACTGACTACATCTCGGTTAGCTGAGACTAAGGCAACGTAGGCACCTAACCTAACACAACGCTCACTCAAACTAACAGAGCCTTTTGGAATATCTCCTCTGAGACTCGACTCTCTGCTCCTTGCTGTCAGCATCACTCTCGGAATCAGCCACTCACCCTGTGCAAACTGGGTATTTTTGGGCAGTGGTTTTCAAAGTTTTTTTTCCGGCAATCCAGTAGAAGAAAATTGTTGATGCCCGTGACCCAGTGAGGGGATGAGGGGTTTAGTAGGGGCTCAGGGCTGCAGCAAAGGGTTGGGGTGCCGGGGTGAGGGCTGTGTGGTGGGGCCAGGAATGAGGGCTTCAGGGTGTGGAAGGGACCTCTTGGCTGGGGAAGGGGGTCAGGGCTCTGGGCTGGGGCTGGTGATGAGGGATTTGGGATGCAGGAGGGGGCTCTGGGTTTGGGGGGGCTCAGGGTTGGGGCAGGGGGTTGGGGTGCGAGAGGGGGTAAGGGCTCTGGGCCAGGGGTGCAAGCTCTGGGGTGGGACCAGGGATGAGGGGTTTCGGGTGCAGGAGAGGGGCTCTGGGTTTGGGGGGGCTCAGGGTTGGGGCAGGGGGTTGGGGTGCGAGAGGGGGTAAGGGCTCTGGGCCAGGGGTGCAGGCTCTGGGGTGGGGCCAGGGATGAGGGGTTTGGGGTGCAGGGGATTGGGACACAGGCTTACCTCGGTCAGCAGGGGGGCTATGGCAGGTTTCCTGCCTGTCCTGGCACCGCGACTCTGGAAGTGGCCAGCAGCAGGTTCGGCTCCTAGGCGGAGGCGCGCGGCTCTCACCTGTAGGCACCGTCCCCGCAAAGCTCCGATTGACCAGTTCCCAGCCAACAGGAGTGTGGAGATGGTGCTCAGGGCGGGGGCTGTGCATGGCCCCCCTCTAGGAGCCAGACCTGCTGCTGGCTGCTTCCGGGGGCCAGCGCGGTGTTGGAACAGGAAGGGACCAGCCTTCCTTAGCCGGCAGCGCTGTCAACGGGACTTTTCACGGCCCAGGCTGCGGTGCTGGCCAGAGCCACTGCCACCCAGTACTGGGCCGCGACCCGCACTTTGAAAACCACTCTTTTAGGGTGTCTATGCTGCAGTGTGTGATTAGAGCTCGCCCGGGTAGGTCCGCCCATGCTGTAATCCCAGCCTGGCATGGCAGTGCAGACAGACCCTCGCAGGCCCAAGCTACACTAGGACATGATGCCCCCCGAAAAGGGCTGCCAGCAATGGCTGCTCCCACCAGAGCCCTTGTTCTCCCAGCTCAGTCCCCCCTTCCCCCCCGAGCAGTGCTGCAATGATTTGGGCCCATCTACCCCAAAGGCCGAACCAGTTTAGAGGGGGCCTGCACCGGAGTTAACAAACAAACTGGGATTATGCCCCTTTTTGTGGCTTTCCATTAAGGCTTGAAGGACGTGAGGTTTCATATTCTCCTGCGTGTCTTCCGAGAGCTGAAGGCTGGATGCGTCCGGCTTTGCTGGAGCCCTCGGACATTTCACCATGGCACAAATGCCACACAAGGGCCATAAACCTACTGCCTTGTACTGGTTCCCTTGAACACCACTGCTGGGACAAGGCTGCTGATGGTGACGGTCAGCTGCAGGCGTTCTTCGGACAGGAAAAGGAGTCCAGGAGAGCTGGCTGTATTTCAAGGAATCCCTGTTGAGGTTACAGGGACAAACCATCCCGATGAGTCGAAAGAATAGTAAATATGGCAGGCGACCAGCTTGGCTTAATGGTGAAATCTTAGCGGATCTTAAACATAAAAAAGAAGCTTACAAGAAGTGGAAGGTTGGACATATGACCAGGGAAGAATATAAAAATATTGCTCGGGCATGTAGGAATGATATCAGGAGGGCCAAATCGCACCTGGAGCTGCAGCTAGCCAGAGATGTCAAGAGTAACAAGAAGGGTTTCTTCAGGTATGTTGGCAACAAGAAGAAAGCCAAGGAATGTGTGGGCCCCTTACTGAATGAGGGAGGCAAACTAGTGACAGAGGATGTGGAAAAAGCTAATGTACTCAATGCTTTTTTTGCCTCTGTTTTCACTAACAAGGTCAGCTCCCAGACTGCTACGCTGGGCATCACAAAATGGGGAAGAGATGGCCAGCCCTCTGTGGAGATAGAGGTGGTTAGGGACTATTTAGAAAAGCTGGACGTGCACAAGTCCATGGGGCCGGACGAGTTGCATCCGAGAGTGCTGAAGGAACTGGCGGCTGTGATTGCAGAGCCATTGGCCATTATCTTTGAAAACTCGTGGCGAACCGGGGAAGTCCCGGATGACTGGAAAAAGGCTAATGTAGTGCCAATCTTTAAAAAAGGGAAGAAGGAGGATTCTGGGAACTAAAGGCCAGTCAGCCTCACTTCAAGTCCCTGGAAAAATCATGGAGCAGGTCCTCAAAGAATCAATCCTGAAGCACTTGCATGAGAGGAAAGTGATCAGGAACAGCCAGCATGGATTCACCAAGGGAAGGTCATGCCTGACTAATCTAATCGCCTTTTATGATGAGATTACTGGTTCTGTGGATGAAGGGAAAGCAGTGGATGTATTGTTTCTTGACTTTAGCAAAGCTTTTGACACGGTCTCCCACAGTATTCTTGTCAGCAAGTTAAGGAAGTATGGGCTGGATGAATGCACTATAAGGTGGGTAGAAAGCTGGCTAGATTGTCGGGCTCAACGGGTAGTGATCAATGGCTCCATATCTAGTTGGCAGCCGGTATCAAGTGGAGTACCCCAAGGGTCGGTCCTGGGGCCGGTTTTGTTCAATATCTTCATAAATGATCTGGAGGATGGTGTGGATTGCACTCTCAGCAAATTTGCGGATGATACTAAACTGGGAGGAGTGGTAGATACGCTGGAGGGGAGGGATAGGATACAGAAAGACCTAGACAAATTGGAGGATTGGGCCAAAAGAAATCTGATGAGGTTCAATAAGGATAAGTGCAGGGTCCTGCACTTAGGACGGAAGAACCCAATGCACAGCTACAGACTAGGGACCGAATGGCTAGGCAGCAGTTCTGCGGAAAAGGACCTAGGGGTGACAGTGGACGAGAAGCTGGATATGAGTCAGCAGTGTGCCCTTCTTGCCAAGAAGGCCAATGGCATTTTGGGATGTATAAGTAGGGGCATAGCGAGCAGATCGAGAGACGTGATCGTTCCCCTCTATTCGACATTGGTGAGGCCTCATCTGGAGTAGTGTCCAGTTTTGGGCCCCACACTTCCAGAAGGATGTGGATAAATTGGAGAGAGTCCAGCGAAGGGCAACAAAAATGATTAGGGGACTGGAACACATGAGTTATGAGGAGAGGCTGAGGGAGCTGGGATTGTTTAGCCTGCAGAAGAGAAGAATGAGGGGGGATTTGATAGCTGCTTTCAACTACCTAAAAGGGGGTTCCAAAGAGGATGGCTCTAGACTGTTCACAATTGTAGCAGATGACAGAACGAGGAGTAATGGTCTCAAGTTGCAGTGGGGGAGGTTTAGATTGGATATTAGGAAAAACTTTTTCACTAAGAGGGTGGTGAAACACTGGAATGCGTTACCTAGGGAGGTGGTAGAATCTCCTTCCTTAGAGGTTTTTAAGGTCAGGCTTGACAAAGCCCTGGCTGGGATGATTTAACTGGGAATTGGTCCAGCTTTGAGCAGGGGGTTGGACTAGATGACCTTCTGGGGTCCCTTCCAACCCTGATGTTCTATGACAGACCCGTTTGCTTCCCTACCTCGGTGTGAACTGTTCCCGAGGGTCAAAATCCACTAACTCACTGTGTCCTGCACATTAGAAAGAGGCAGGAGCCTGGTGCTTTCCTCTTTAGTACCTACCCTCCCCCTTTGCTGCTCTGAGCTCTCCAAGGACCAGGCTTGAGCACAAGCTGAGTGACAGAGCAGCGTGTGCTGGGCGCCTGGTCAATCCTTGCTGTGCCACTGGCTCGGGCTGCGCCTGTTTCCTGATCTGGAAGATGAGGGGTAATAACCCATCCCACAGGCACCAGGGTTTAATCTCAGGTTTGGAAGGCAACTGGGAGCCAGAGCCACAGCGAGGCCTGAGCATTATTAGTGACTCACGGCTCCTGCAGCCATTTGCACGTAGAAATCGGCGCAGCGATGAGCAGTGGAATCGCGGTGAAGGCGGGTCCCATGTCCCCACCCCACTCAGGGAGTCACACACACCCCGGGAGTTTACTTAAATAGTTTGTATTTATTGATCATGCTCTTTTTTGACATGACAATGGAGAACGACAACTGCGTGCTGGCTGTTTAATCGAATGACACAGCAACACCAGAGTGTGAGTGGGAGGGTAAAATACAGCTCTAAGGTACACAAAAATCAAAACTTTCTCGGCTTAGGCAGCACGGAGAAGTGGGACAGGCTCCGGTGAAGCAGGGGGGCAAGTATGGGGGATAATCCCCCACTGATAAACCTGGCCACTGGGTGGATAGTCCCCGTCCCCACTCCTTAGCCAGGATCTGCAGAGTCCCTCTGCTTTGGACCCTGCTTGTGGCTCTGATCCGCACTGCTCTGTGGGCCAGCACCGGCCAGAGCCTGCAGGGCAGCGACGGCTCCTCAGAGCTTCCGGCACCAGGACCCCAGGTAAGGGGCATGGGGCAGGACTAACACATGGACGGAGAGCTCCTACCCCCCATGGACCAGCCCCACCGTGAATGCTCTGGGACAGGGCCTGGGGCCCCCCAGACATCAGCTAGACCAGTGGCCAGGGTGCGGCGGCTGGAATTGTCTGACAGGACCTGGAGGGTCAGAGCGGGAGCAGCCTGCTGTGGCCGGGGCTCTGGGGGAACAGGTCCAGCTGACCGAACAGCCCTGGAGGGAGCCGGGCTGAGCGGGCGTGTGGGGAGGAGCAAGGGGACGGGGATGGACGGAGGAGAGTGCCCCGCACATATGGGCCCAGGCAGTGACTGTGACCAGAGTTAAGGGGGGAGGGAGCTGAGCTTTGCCCCGGCATAGGGGGCTGCTCCCAGGAGCCAGTGGGGGCAGGGAACCTCCCGCCCATGTGCGACCCCCTGATCTCTCACCATGGCGGCGAGATGGGTGTGGTACCAGGGCTGCCTAGCTGTACTGGCTACCCGGGGCCCAAATGCAGGGGAGAGAGACAAGGGCACAGAGTCCAGGGGCCTGTTTCTAGGGCAGGGGGGGCAGCTCTGGCCCCTGCCACGTACAGCCAGCCCCTCCCCAGCAAAGGGGTCACCCCCCAACCTATACAAACTTCCCTTCCAGGGGACCTGGGGCCTGAGCTCTGCACTGCACCCCAGCAGAGCAGGCAGGGCCTCTCTTCCTCACAGCAGTCACAGGGGCGGGGAGCACGTGGTCTGGAGCCGTTCCATGGGGGGCCAGAGACGGTTCCTTCCCCACCCCCTGGACTCTGGCACTGTCCCTTCGCGGTAGTCCAGGACCCTAGAACAGAGGTGGGGGGGGGGAGGGCCCGTCAGATCTAGGGCCCCTCTGGGTAATGCCACGGGGACTTGGCCACAGAGCGCTCTGCAAGCCCATGGCCGGCCCCTGATGCATGGGAGCAGAGCAGGCGGGGCCGCGGTGGCCCAGCAGGGGACGGGGACAGCTGCGAAGCAGCGCGTGTGGGAGGATGGTTCTGCACCCCAACACACCCAGATGAAGTTGGGCACCAGGCACAGACAACTGGGGCCTCGCTCCCTACTGCTGCCAGGGAGCTCCCGGGGTCTCCCACAGGAACTGCCCCCGAGAGACGAGGCTGGCTGTGACTGCCCTGACTGGGCGGTTCCCAGGAGCTAGAAGGTTAATAAAGACGCCCAGGGCCCTCCCTTGCCACTGACAGAGAAAAGCTCAGACTGACACCAGATGCGTACGGAGTTAAAAATACCTCTGCCCCGGCCTTCCCCCCATGCCAACCCAGGGCAGGACCACAGGCCGGGTCGGAGGACTCAGGTGTCACTGTTTGAGGAATCTGGAGGGTGGATCCTCCTTTCTTTGAGAAGTCCATGACCCAGCCAGCCCCCGGCACCGTGGCCCATAGAGCTCAGCCGTGTGGGGCAGGGGGCATGGCTGCAGCAGGCTGGAGTACTGGGCAAGGGCAAGCCCAGCTCTCAACCACCTGCCCTCATGGCTACAGCTCCAGACACAGAGACATCCAGCCACAGAACTCACCGGACTGATAATCTCAAGGCAACACCTTTCCCAGGCGTAACATAAGCCACACTGGGCATGGCACCTGCCCAGAGCACCATGCTCCAGCAGCCCCCACCCACGTGCATCCCCACCAAGCGAGAGGGGCGCCAGCCCCTTGACACGTACCAGAGTTTTCACACCAGCACGCTCACGCCACAATTGCCTGCCGCAGGCTCACTAGCACCTCCAAGCCTCTCACCGGGGCCTGTGCGGTTACACGCCAACCCCCTCGTGTCTCCTCTCCCCATGGTGCCAGGATCCACACGCCCGGCCTTCCACCCAGCTCCCTCTGCACTAGTGCCCCCAAACGGCCCCGCAGACCCTCACGCTAGAGTCCAGCAGGAGTAAAAAAAAAAAAAAAAAAGAACAAACGCAGAAGAAAACTAACAACCCAAAGCAACCAACTAAAAAGGCCCCAGCCCATTCCCAAGGGCAGCCGCTCAGGAAAGAGAATGAGCCCCTTCCTCGGGGAAACACCAAGCAAAGGGGAATGCAGCGAACCCAACGACAGGGAACGGACAGGATCCCCGGGGCCAGGAGTGCAGATGCTATGAAAGGCAGCAGGGGGTTCTCATGCGCCAGGCCAGCCCCCTGCGGGGAGCGCGCAGACCAGCGTCCTTCACTGCGTGCCCAGGCTGGAGCTCATGGTTAGGGAGTCCTCTTCCTGGATGGTCTCCAGCTCCGCCGTCTGCACGGCCTGCGTGATCAGTGTCAGCTCCTGGCACAGCGTCTCAAAGCGGTAGCTCACCCGGATGTCCGGCACGTTGGTGCGTCTGATGTCATTCCCCTCGGACCCTTCCTTCAGGTAATTGGGCCCCAGCCAGTAGCTCTTCACCTGGGAAAGAGGGCAGAGACGGATGCTCAGGAGGTCTCAGGATGAGACTTTCAGCCTGATGGATCACATGCTGGCTGGGAGGGGTGCCTTTACCCACTGCTGAAATGCAGCCACCTCTGGGGTGGGGAGCAGCAGTCGTATAACAGAGTGCAGCAATGCTATGTAACAGTCACGGCTGGAGAGTGAACAAGAACCCCGTATCCAAGATGTGCTGGGGGATTCATGGAGCAGGCATGGAATAGCTAGAGCTGGAATCTGGCCAACCCCCCACTCTCCGGACGATGTGCCAGGGGCTCAGTAACAGGCACGAAAGGTCCCAGCCTCTGGTTTGTCTCTCGCCTGAAAGGCAGTGCAGCTCCGGAAGCACAGAGCCCCTGGCACCGCGCTGCGGCACGGACTCTGGCAGAAGCAGCGTGTGCCACTCGGCAGGACCTCCCCTCCAGCACCACAGGCCCCTCTGCAGCAGCTGGGAGATGGGGCAAGGGCGGGGTACAGAGCACAGCGCCCCCTAACGCCAGGCTGGGGGGGGAGGGGAGGCTGGAGATGCGGGGTTTAGGGTAGAGAGCACAGCGCCCCCTAACGCCAGGCTGGGGGGGGAGGGGAGGCTGGAGATGGGGGGTTTAGGGTACAGAGCACAGCGCCCCCTAACACCAGGCTGGGGGGCTGGAGATGGGGGTTTAGGGTACAGAGCACAGCGCCCCCTAACGCCAGGCTGGGGGGGGAGGGGAGGCTGGAGATGGGGAGTTTAGGGTACAGAGCACAGCGCCCCTAACGCCAGGCGGGGGGGCTGGAGATGGGGGGTGTAGGGTACAGAGCACAGCGCCCCCTAACGCCAGGCTGGGGGGCTGGAGATGGGGGGTGTAGGGTACAGAGCACAGCGCCCCCTAACGCCAGGCTGGGGGGGGGGGGAGGCTGGAGATGGAGGGTTTAGAGTAGAGAGCACAGCGCCCCCTAACGCCAGGCTGGGGGGGGAGGGGAGGCTGGAGATGGGGGGTTTAGGGTACAGAGCACAGCGCCCCCTAACGCCAGGCTGGGGGGCTGGAGATGGGGGGTGTAGGGTACAGAGCACAGCGCCCCCTAACGCCAGGCTGGGGGGGGAGGGGAGGCTGGAGATGGGGGGTGTGGGGTACAGAGCACAGCGCCCCCTAATGCCAGGCTGGGGGGCTGGAGATGGGGGGTGTAGGGTACAGAGCACAGCGCCCCCTAACGCCAGGCTGGGGGGGGGAGGGGAGGCTGGAGATGGGGGGTGTGGGGTACAGAGCACAGCGCCCCCTAACGCCAGGCGGGGGGGGGAGGCTGGAGATGGGGGGTATAGGGTACAGAGCACAGCGCCCCCTAACGCCAGGCTGAGGGGCTGGAGATGGGGAGTTTAGGGTACAGAGCACAGCGCCCCCTAACGCCAGGCTGAGGGGCTGGAGATGGGGAGTTTAGGGTACAGAGCACAGCGCCCCCTAACGCCAGGCTGGGGGGCTGGAGATGGGGGGTGTGGGGTACAGAGCACAGCGCCCCCTAACGCCAGGCTGGGGGGCTGGAGATGGGGGGTGTGGGGTACAGATCACAGCGCCCCCTAACGCCAGGCTGGGGGGCTGGAGATGGGGGTGTAGGTACAGAGCACAGCGCCCCCTAACGCCAGGCTGAGGGGGGGGGAGGCTGGAGATGGGGGGTTTAGGGTACAGATCACAGCGCCCCCTAACGCCAGGCTGGGGGGCTGGAGATGGGGGGTTTAGGGTACAGAGCACAGCGCCCCCTAACGCCAGGCTGGGGGGCTGGAGATGGGGGGTGTGGGGTACAGAGCACAGCGCCCCCTAACGCCAGGCTGGGGGGCTGGAGATGGGGAGTTTAGGGTACAGAGCACAGCGCCCCCTAACACCAGGCTGGGGGGCTGGAGATGGGGGGTGTGGGGTACAGAGCACAGCGCCCCCTAACGCCAGGCTGGGGGCAGGAACCTGCTGAGGTCCCGCAGCGTGGCCTGTACACTCTTGAGCGGCCCAGGCTTTGAGCGCGTGCTGGGCTCCCGGCGCACAAGGGGGCCGTGCCCGGGGGTGGGGGGCCCTGGCGTCACCTTGTGGGAGAAGCCGCTCATCAGCACACTGTTGCGAGCGAGTTCACACATGTCACAGGAGCTGAGCTTCCACACCTGCGTGGCGATGCTGTACTCTTCCATCAGGGGCTCCTGCAACGGCACGCCCGCATCAGACTGGCCCCGGCTGCCCCCCGAGCAGCCAGCTCCCCAGAGCATCCTCTCACCCCGTCCCTGCCTGCAGCGGGGCAGGAGAGTGGGGTGGGCTGCTGATCGCTGCAGCGAACCACCAGCCTGGGCAGCACCACAGCATGCTTCCTCCACACTGCCCTGCCCCGTGAGCCTCCGCCCTGCCCTGCCAGGGGAAGGGGAAGCCGCAGTGCAGACGCTTCCCATGAGGGGGCAGCAGGAGGGCTCCTCATGCCCTAAAGTGCCGTTGGTGAGCACAGCTGGTTCCTGGTGGGGAGAATTCTGCAACCGCCTCCACCCCTCACGCCTCTCCCCGGGGCCATGGCGCATGCATCTCCTGTTTGCATGCACCGGGCGCCAGGAGACTGGGGAGGAGTCCTGGCCCTGAATGGGCCCACAATGGAGGGGAAAGGGCACCGATAGTCCCAGCTTTCCTGGCATTTCACCTGCTGGGGACTGGCACTGGAGCCAGAGGAATCCCGGCCTGGGGGCAGGGCACAGTCCCCCAGCTGGCTGGAGCTGGACTTGCTGCCAAAAGGCAGGGCAGACAGAAATCTGGGAACGACTGGGGGGCCCGGGAGCAGCAGGATCAAAGCAAGCCCTGGGAGCAGCGTCTCCTGCATCACGGTACAGGTGGCTGCTTGCAGCCAAGTGTCTGCTCTCACCAGCGCCACCTCTGCTCCAGGCACCCCACACAGAACCCTCTGGCTCCTGACACAGAACAGGGGCCCCAGCCCATTCCCTGGCAAGAAGGGTCTTCTCACCTTTTCCACCCTAGCGATGCATCCTTGTGCCACCTGCAAGCCCTCCCGAGCCTTGGGGTCACAGCCTGCATGCGCACCAAGGCTGGTCTCATGGCCCCAGCTACCACCCTGGGCCAAGCTAGACACATCCAGCTCTGGTCATCTTTCCCCAAAGGTCAGCACCTGCTGCTCCTGCTCCCCTCCCAGGCCCCCCCGGCTGCTGGCGTCTCCCCGAGAGTGACACAGGGCCCCCAGAGGGCGCTTTGCAGAGCCGCCTGGGGCAGCGGGGCTCTCGGCCCTGGGCGCTGCGACTTGCTCACCTTGGTGAAGTGGAACTGCAGGGGGTCGTCCGTGGAGAGCGAGACCATCAGGCCGCGGGACAGGTACTCGGGCAGCGGGTTGCGGTGGTAGCTCAGGAAGAGACTGTTGTTGCTGAGCGGGGACATGGCGATGCCGATCTGGGCTAGGTAGTAGAGATACTGCAGCACCGGCGCCTGGCCAGGACGAGCCGGGGGCAGCGTGGTTAACGGGGCAGAGCAGCTCCCCTCAGAGCCCGACTTCCCCACCCCCCGCGGAGCCCGGGTCAGACCCCACGGCGCCACGCCCGTTCGCTATCCCGCTGACGTTGCACCCATAAGACTTTAGAGAGAGATGCTTCTGAGTGTATATGTGACATAACTGGAATATGCTTTCAGCTAGACATGCCACGTGACATCTCTCTGCAAAGGTTACGCTCCACTGAACGTCTTCATCCTATCTGTGGGCATGGATCATGTTTATATCTGAAGTTACGAGCGTTGGCTCTATGCTTGGATTTAAAGCGTTTGCTGTAGAAAGCACATAAAGTAGATTTGGTCAACATGGTGAGAAGGGGTTATTCAAGTAATTGGGAGTGCTAAGCTAACAATGGACCTTGGAAGACGCCAGTCCACATCTAAGCTTTCCTGGGAACGTTCAAACTAACGTGTAAACAATGGCGTCGGCCTGCAAAAAGCTGAATCATTCATAGACATTGGACTTGCCCAGGTGACTG
This sequence comes from Caretta caretta, assembly GCF_965140235.1. Classification (NCBI taxonomy): domain Eukaryota; kingdom Metazoa; phylum Chordata; order Testudines; family Cheloniidae; genus Caretta; species Caretta caretta. Next base: position 18,162,210 of record NC_134226.1, on the reverse strand, counting down.
CAAAACTCCATCTTGTGGAGGGGATTTTACCCAAGAGAACAAAGGGGTTACCACCCACAAGAGAAAGACTATATAAGCCCCTGAAATCCCCCCCATTTTGTCTTCAGCTGGCTCAAGAGAGAGCCTCTCCACCCCAAAGAGATGCCTGAAAGAAACTGGAACAAAGTAACTATAGGGGTGTGAGTGATTGCTGGACCCAGACTAGGAAGGAGTCTAGTCTGTCAAAGAAGCTTATTGGAACATCTCTGAGGGTGAGATTTACCTGCATTTAGTTTCCTATTGTTTTAGGCTTAGACTTGCACATTTTTGTTTTATTTTGCTTGGTAATTCACTTTGTTCTGTCTGTTACTACTTGGAACCCCTTAAATCCTACTTTCTGTATTTAATAAAATCACTTTTTACTTATTAACTAACTCAGAGCAAGCAATTAATTCCTGGGGGAGCAAACACTTGTACATATCTTTCTATTAGTGTTATAGAGGGTGGACAATTTATGAGTTTACCCTGTATAAGCTTTAAACAGAGTAAAATGGATTTATTTGGGGTTTGAATCCCATTGGGAACTGGGTATCTGGGTGCTAGAGACAGGAGCACTTTGTAAGCTGTTTTCAGTTAAGCCTGCAGCTTTTGGGGGACGTGGTTCAGACCTGGGTCTGTCTTTGCAGCAGGCTGGCGTGTCTGGCACAACCAGGCAGGGCACTGAAGTCCCAAGCTGCCAGGGAAAAAGGGGCTCAGAGGTATCATAGAGTCATAGAATATCAGGGTTGGAAGGGACCCCAGAAGGTCATCTAGTCCAACCCCCTGCTCGAAGCAGGACCAATTCCCAGTTAAATCATCCCAGCCAGGGCTTTGTCAAGCCTGACCTTAAAAACCTCTAAGGAAGGAGATTCTACCACCTCCCTAGGTAACGCATTCCAGTGTTTCACCACCCTCTTAGTGAAAAAGTTTTTCCTAATATCCAATCTAAACCTCCCCCACTGCAACTTGAGACCATTACTCCTCGTTCTGTCATCTGCTACCATTGAGAACAGTCTAGAGCCATCCTCTTTGGAACCCCCTTTCAGGTAGTTGAAAGCAGCTATCAAATCCCCCCTCATTCTTCTCTTCTGCAGGCTAAACAATCCCAGCTCCCTCAGCCTCTCCTCATAACTCATGTGTTCCAGACCCCTAATCATTTTTGTTGCCCTTCGCTGGACTCTCTCCAATTTATCCACATCCTTCTTGAAGTGTGGGGCCCAAAACTGGACACAGTACTCCAGGTAGTCTAGGCACATCAGGTGGCAGTCCCAAGTGGGTTTCTGTGACCCAGCCTGTCACAGTGGCATAGTCAGCAGGATCAGGCAGCAGCTGTCCCTCTGTCTTGGCATTTGTAGCACCCTAACCTAGCTAAGTTCGCTTAACGTGCCCATCACCATGGTATCCAGGCTCCCCACCAGCCAAGGCCTTCCCCAAGACCTGCCATGATGGAGATGCAGCCATCTGTGCCGGTAACATCACAGCCCCCTGCCCGCCCGTCTCGTGCTCCACTGGTGTGTCAGGATTGCCGGTACCCGACAAGAGCCGACTGCATGGGTGTCTGGGTTCTTACCTTGCGGAGCAGCAGCCCGTGCGAGATGTTCTCCGACAGCATGAAGGCTGACACCAGGTGGTGGATCGGGCCCGCCTCCCCGCAGTGAGGGCGCAGTACAAAAGTGTGGAAGCCCCTCTTCCTGCAGAGAGGTTGCCAAAAGCAGGTCAGCGACCGGCCACTGCCTGTCGTGGGCACAGACCCACAGCACGTGAGCCAGGGAGCCACGGGGGGAGGGGATGCTGGGAACCGCCACCACCCAAATGCAACCCCCAGGAGCGGGCTCTCCTGGATAGGGAATCCCCAGACAGACCCTGCACTCTAGACAGCATCCCATACCCTGCTGTGAAATGCCCCAGCCACAAAGGGGCGCTCCATAGCCACGGGGGGTGTAACAGACAGCCTCCTGGCAGGACACGAACAGACGGATTAGTAATGTCCTCTATGGGTCCATGCAACCTGCCAGGAGCCCCCACCCCCAGTGCCGTGGGGATGGGCCAGGTGGGGAGAGAGGGCTCCCTCTACCTGCACAGATAACTCCTCCCCCGCACGGGGGGCTCACGCGGGAGGGGGGGGGGCTCCTACCTGCGCAGGTGGTTCAGCACTGTCATGTTGGCATACATGTAGTACAGGTAGTACGAGTAGGGCGGGTTGTCTTCCTCGACCCAGGCCCCGGGCAGCGGGCTGTCCTGGTTGAAGATGCGATGCTCCGGCTTGGATTCGTCGTCCACGCTGTCAAAGCCGTCCACCTGCCGTGGGGAGGGAGCGCGGGAAGCTGGACGAGGAGCGCACGGCTCAGGGCAGGAGGACCTTCCCAGGGCCCCCCCTGCTGGAGGCAGTGCTGCCCCCTCCCGGGTGACTACAGACCCCATGCCCATCCCCCAGGCGAGCTGGCAGAAGAGGGACTGATGTGCCCAGGTCAGGGGCAGGGCACCACAGAAGCAGGAGTCTGATGGATCCCAGATCTGGCATGTTACCCTCCCACAGAAGGCTCCTGTCACCCCACAGAAGCACTCAACTGTGCCACACACAGGGGCCTGCGCTGGACAGTCCCTGCCCCCCCCCCCCCGCTGCCCCCAGCCCAGTCCAACCCGGTCCCCAAGCCCTGCGGGCGGCACACACGTGCTCCAGGAAGAGGTGTAGCTCCGGGTGGCTGGCAGGATGGATGGTGGCTTCGAAGAGGGGCAGGAAAATATTCTCCAGCATCTCCTGGAAGTTGGCCAGCTGCTTCTTGGTGCGGTACACATCGCTGAGAGAGACAGAGAGGGGCCCCGCCGAGGGCAGGCTCAGACCGGGAAGCCTCCCCACCACGGCCAACTTGCTCCCTGGGGCCGGATCCTGCTCTCGCTTACACCAGGCTAACGCCCCCAACTTCAATGGGGCTAGTCCTGATTTACACAGGGCAGGGCATCAGGCCACTAGCCCTGCTATCCCTGGGCTGGTGGGCGTAGGATTCTTCTAGATGCTGGAGCCTGACTCCTCTGCTCCCTGAAGAGACTCAGCTGTCAGTTCCCCCCCTTCCAGGCTCCCTCATCCTGCTGCCTCCCCCAGTCCCATCCCTCCCTTGGTTGGGTTCACCTAGCTCCTGGGCCCTGGAACCAGGCTTCCCAATGAGCCTGATGCCTGCTTGGGTGTGGAGATGCAGGATGGCTCCCCCTCCAGCTGGATCCCTTGCCACTTGGGTCAGGACACTGCCCCACCAGGGAGCTCCTGGACTGTCCAGGTTTAGCCAAGCCCAGGCCCCAGAGCAGGGCTACTGGAATACAACGAATCATTGTTGTCATCCTTGGCTGGAAGGGTCAGTCCCTGGCACAAAGCCCATGTGACCAGCCCTGCTGCCCTGGCCCCGCAGACTGACTACTCACAAGAGGCGCGGCACCTGCACCAGCCAGCGCACGTTGTTGGAGTGCACCTTGTGACTCACGGCCCACTTGGCCAGCTTGTCCCACTCATCCCGCGACCTGCCGTAGACAGACAGCCGCAGCTCCGCGTTCTGATACTTGCTCTCCTCCAGGTCGGACATCACCTCCTGCGGAGAGGGTAACAAGCACATTCGCCGTGGAAAGTGCCCTACCAGCCAGCGGGCTGGCTGGGAAACGCAAGCCTCGGCTCGTGAGACACGAGGAGAGACACACACGTGCGACACAGGGAGACACACATGTTCGTGCATGTCTCAGTTTGCAAAACAGCAATGCAAGTGTGAGTCTGGACTTGCAACGTGGATGTCTGCGCATTTTGCCTCCTGAATCAAAGGCACGCGTGTGCATGCTACAGTGATGTAAGACCCCCACATGCAGCTCATGAAACATGAGCTTCTTCCCCCAACCCCCCCCACACACAAACAGGCCTCACTAGGGGAGACAGCCAGCCCCACATCGGGCACATCCTATATGTCCCCCACCCTCCGTGCGCACACACGTTTTCACCCCAGGAGGTTCTCTTCTCTGGATCCCCCACCCCCGCTCCCTCAAACAGTCTTTTAGCTCCATTTCCATCATGTGCTCCCCATCTCTATGCTGCTGTTTCCCGACACCCGGCCTTGCAAACACGTCAATAAGACTGAGCATCCCGGACACTAAATCCACTCGCCATTCACCAGCGGGATCAAGCAAGAGACAGATTCGAACAGTGAGCCGGTGCCAGGGAAGGAGGCACCATTGCCAGGCTGCACTCGCCCTTGGTGACCCTGCCGCCATGACAGAATCGGCCTTTGGCTTCCTTCCCAGGCTGCCCGCTCATGGGGGCTGGCAGGCGAGTGGGACTGGTCTCCGCAGCAGGGTGGCAGAGGTGCCAGGGCCCGGGGCGATGCCCCTCCTGGGAGCACAGGCCCAGAGGCAGCTCTCACCTTGATGATGTGGGCGAAGTACTTCCCCGAGACCTGGTTGTCTGTCTTGATGAAGATCTCGCGCAGGATGGACTCCCCGATGGGGTTGTACTTAGTGTTGAACTTGTCAAAGCGGTGGAAGGTGTTACGGTCCTGCCGCCGGGCAGAGGGACACATCAGCACACAAGCAGCCATGTGAGGAGCACACACAGACCCAGCCCAGCCCAGTGATCCAACTGCCCCTCCCTGGCTCCCACCAGAGCAAGTCTGCAGAGACCCATCCTCTTAGTGCCCATCCCATGGCAGGGGCGAGCATCCCCTGCCTCCAGCGCCTTCTCCCCCAGACCTAACATCTTCTCCTCCCAAGGGGCCCCGGCTGCCCAGGTCTCACGGAGGATCCATCATTCAGCTCAGCAAAGGCCACAGGGCTGGAGCATCCCCTTACCTCAGCTGCAGGACATCCCTGCAGGCCAGTGCTGGGACAGCTGGCCTGAGCAGGCACTGGGCGCGGGAGCCCCAGCTCAAGAGTCGGGTCCCTTGGGGAGCACAGTGGGGCAGGTTCTACCCAGAATGGGTTTGCTTTCCCGTGCTGCACCTTCTCCCGGCATCCCAGGTGGGAGCCACAATCCTGCCCAGAGCAAGGAGGCCGTCCTCAGAGGGCAGCAGAGCCAGAGCACCTCCCAAGGGCAACGTACCGCATGGACATCCAGCGTGTCCACGCTGAGATCATAGGCTGTGAGGTTCATGGTCTCGAAGACCTCCTTCAGGGTCTGCTCCTTGCCCTTCTCCACGTGCACGATCTCATCCAGGTGCTTCTTCATGGTGCGCTTTATGAAGCGCAGCAGGTGCTTCTGGTTCATGCAGGATGAGGCGTGGATGTGCGTGTCCACCTGCGTGGGGGGAGGGACACACATGACTGAGGCCTCCCACCAGCATGGGCAGGGAGCAGGAGCCCTTGACCACTAGGTTGGAAGCCAAGCCAAGGTCAGAGGACCGGAAAGCCGTCTCCGCCTGGTGGGTCTCAGTCCCAGTGGGGAGGTGCTCATGGCCTCTGCACAGCAGAGAGGACTGGCACCGACTTGGGTCATGGACGCTGATGCAGGCGGCCCCTGCTACCTAGCAGTGCTGCTGCCCCAGCCCAGGGGACAGGGACCTCCCTCCCAAGGGCGGTCAGTCCAGCGAGGAATTTGCTTGGCTACATGGGATGATGCCTCGGGGCAGACAGGGTCGGGGTGAGCTCCTGAATCTGATGCTCCTGATGAGGTTCAATAAGGATAAGTGCAGGGTCCTGCACTTAGGACGGAAGAACCCAATGCACAGCTACAGACTAGGGACCGAATGGCTAGGCAGCAGTTCTGCGGAAAAGGACCTAGGGGTGACAGTGGACGAGAAGCTGGATATGAGTCAGCAGTGTGCCCTTCTTGCCAAGAAGGCCAATGGCATTTTGGGATGTATAAGTAGGGGCATAGTGAGCAGATCGAGGGACGTGATTGTTCCCCTCTATTCGACATTGGTGAGGCCTCATCTGGAGTACTGTGTCCAGTTTTGGGCCCCACACTACAAGAAGGATGTGGATAAATTTGAGAGAGACCAGCGAAGGGCAACAAAAATGATTAGGGGTCTGGAACACATGAGTTATGAGGAGAGGCTGAGGGAGCTGGGATTGTTTAGCCTGCAGAAGAGAAGAATGAGGGGGGATTTGATAGCTGCTTTCAACTACCTGAAAGGGGGTTCCAAAGAGGATGGCTCTAGACTGTTTTCAATGGTAGCAGATGACAGAACGAGGAGTAATGGTCTCAAGCTGCAGTGGGGGAGGTTTAAATTGGATATTAGGAAAAACTTTTTCACTAAGAGGGTGGTGAAACACTGGAATGTGTTACCTAGGGAGGTGGTAGAATCTCCTTCCTTAGAGGTTTTTAAGGTCAGGCTTGACAAAGCCCTGGCTGGGATGATTTAACTGGGAATTGGTCCTGCTTCGAGCAGGGGGTTGGACTAGATGACCTTCTGGGGTCCCTTCCAACTCTTATATTCTATGATTCTATGATTCCAGCCCTGATGGTACCTTGCGGATGTTGTAGAAGTCCCGGTGGGGAACCTTCTTCTGAGCCGCCAGCTCCTTCATCTCGTTGAGCAGGACGTGCATCTGGAACTTGGAGCTCAGGTACTGCAGCCGCCGGTAGCAGAAGGATTTTCTAGACAAGCGAACAGGTGACGGATCTGGGGTCTCTGTTCACAACCCCCTGTGCCTAAACCCCCTTCACTGCAGGGCAGCAGTTTCCTAGTGGGTAGAGCACTGGACTAGAACCCAGAAGCCCTGGGTTTGATCCCTGGCTCTGCCACTCTGTGGCCTTGGTGTTATTAACTGCAACTCTTGGGCTGGAGTCTGAAGAGGGGGCATCCTGTACCGCCTGCAGCCTGAGGCTGGACCGGTCCCGTTCACACACGAGGCGGCCCTCAGTTCAGCTCTGTAGCTGTAACGGTGCAGCAGCCAGCCCGACAGAGGGGCCAGGCAGCTTCATGGGTGGGAGCAGCTGCCTAAGCCGTGCAGCCCTAGGGGAGCGGGCAGGAAGGGAAACTGCTCTGCTTACATGGGGCCATTGATGATAAGAGCCATCAAGACGTTCATGTCGGCTATGAACTCCTGCAGGTTGGGGTACGGCAGGTCCAGCTCCGTGCTCCTGCGGGAGAAGACAGCACAGGGCTGGCCACACCGACATGTCAAGCACAGTCATGGGGACAGGGAAAGGGAGCAGCCAGGGCAGGGAACCCAGCTGGCATGTGGGAGACCCAAGGTCAAGTCCCTGCTCCAGGAACTATTTACAAGGTGGCCAAGCTCCAGAGGAGAGGCAGAGAAATCCCCACCCAGAGTACCCCATAGCCCTGTGGCTAGGGTACTGCCCTGCCATTCAGATCTTTCCCAAGGGCAGGGGAGTTAATCCAGTACCCAGGCCTCATTCACACGGGTTGTTTCCAGCTGCCTCCCCAAACCCTCAAGCCACTTCAAGTGGCAGTGTTATCTGTCACCTCCCCTCCCCACCCACATTGGGTCATGTTGCCAGGGGCTGTTAAGCAGTGGCTACACCCACCCCAGAGGCGGCTACCCTTAGATTCTAAGGGACGTGACAGTTCACAGGGCTCCCTGGGATCTTTCGATGCAATGTAATAAAAAACCTCCCATGAATAATATTATTCCTCCCGGGAGAGGCAGTGGCCACTCAGTGCTTAGAGCCCAGGCTGGGACCAGGGACTGGGCTCTGTCCCTGGTTCTCTGGGCGACCTGAAGAAAGCCAGCTAGCCAGGCTTGCAGAAGTGGGGCGAATGAGAGGAAGAAACCCCAAAGGGATGGCAAGGGGAGGCCACCCTGCTGGCCCCAGGCTAGCCCCAGGAAGGCACCCAGATGCAAAAGGGGATTTGCACATGCCATGCGATGCAATGCCTGGGAGAGCCTGCGGGGAAGGGGCAGGATTGGGCCCATGGGCAGGGTTCCATTCCACGTGCCCCAGAGAGGCTGCCTCTCCAGCAGAGACCTGGCTCCTTTCAGACCCGCCAGGTCTTGCTTCTCGCCGTGCCGGCACCTGGGTTACACCTGGGTTCATGCCCCGGACGCCCTCCCACCTGCGCTTCCCCCTCCCTCACCTGTCCACAACATCCCGCTTGGTGTAGACATGGATCACGCTGCCGACCATCCTGAGGCCGAAGCCCAGGTCAGGCGGCATGGCCTCGGGGAGGCAGGTCTCGTAGGGGTGCTGGTCTGTGAATGGGGGGTGCACAGGAGCATCTGCAAAAGGAGGAGCAGCAGCGCAGGGAGCGTTCATACTGGGTTGGGGTCTGGACAGGCCCTAGCGCTAGCCTGGGACCAGGTCCCTCGTGGCACCCCAGGGCAAGGCACAGGAATCTTCGGCAAAGGCGAGGGGAGCCTGAGAGCAGGCCTCCCCAGTCCAGATACGTCTCTCGCCTGCTCAGTGCCGCGCCCTCCCCCCGGGACTCCCTCCATCTTGCAATCCAGACTTTTGCCCCTTCCCCCCCACCAGGGACGCTCCTCCCTCAGGGCCCCCCCATCTGACCCCCCCCCTTTTAATTAACAGGGGCAGGGGGAGCATGACCAGGATGCAAGTGCCAGCAGGTGGTGAAGGGGCGGGTTGCCCAGTGAGCTGAGAGATGTTGGCTGGGAAGGGGTGTAGGGGGGCTGGGAAAGCCCAACTAGCTCAACCCCCCCCCCATTCCTGGGCAGGATTGTTCTAAGGGATGAGGCTTCTTCCCCTCCCCCCCATCCCCCCAGGAGTCCATTCTGCAGCCCACCCTCTCCCAGCCATCCATCACGCTCCCACCCTGGGGCACCTCAGGGTTTACCCCGCCGCTCGTTGCTCCCCTGCCCCCCGCAGCCCTGGTCTCACCTGCAGCCACGGGGGTCTCCGGGATCTCCTCATAGACCCGGGTCTCCAGTGGTTTCCCAGAGAGCTCCTCCAGGAAGCGGGCGGTGGTCTTGCAGAAGCTCTGTAGGGAGAGCCCCATGTACTTCTCCCGGATGAACAGTGCCTTCACCACGCTCTTGGCTGCATCCAGCAGGTCTGTGAAGGGCACCTGGAGGGCGAACAGGAGACACGGGCTCTAACCAGGGTCAGGCACACGGCTTGGAACCAACCTGGGCAGGTTTCCATGGATGAACATGCTCCATTCCCAACACTGAGGTCTGGGAGGATCCATCCTATGGGGTATGCTGGAAGATGTAAATGCCAGTGCTTTAAGGGGTTAGAATAGGGTCTGGGTTTTCCCCATGGGGAGGAGGGAATATCTTGCTCACATGTAAAGGGTTAAAAAATGATCAGCAGGTTTGGGATCTGGAAGCAGGTTTTCTTCAGTAATATCCTGCAGCAGTAAGTTCCGCAGGATAACAATACACGGTGGATTTAAAATAATAATAGTTTTAACTTAGTAAGAGTTTCATCCTTTTTAAATGTTACCTTTTAATTTCACTGATCTCTCCCTCTCACTCCCCCCCCCCCCCCCACACACACAAATGTCCTTGTCAAGGATTGAAGATCTACCAGACCCAGCTGGTCACCTCTTCATTTCCTATCTTAGGGTTTTCCTCGGCCACCCTAGATAGAAGCCATCACCCTCCCTATTGCAGGAGCTGTGCTAGGATACGGTGCCTCGCCCTGCCTGGGTCCCTTCCTTGGATGCTGGTGCTGAGCCAGTCTGGGAGGATGTACAGGGGGCTGTGGCCTGAAGATGAACTCTCTGCTACAGGCCTCAGCCAAGGAGAGTGGAGGGGGCTAAGGATCTCCCAGAGGGGGGATTTGGGGACAGAGAGAAGGGAGGGTGCATCCCCACATCCCAGCTCCAATCACCATCTACCCCTCTCCTGTAGCAGGGAAGCCTGCTGGAGGCGTAAGACCAAAGCCTGCCTGGCCCAGGTGACATCCGTCCCAGCTCTAGGCCAGCAGCCAGTGGGAGAGACACATGCGGGGGGGGCTCTCCTCCCCTCCCCCAAGATGCCTCTCCACTCCTCGTGTCAGTGCAGCCTCCTGGGCACACACGCCCACTCCGTCTCTGCTGCACGTGAGGATCTGTGCACAGCCACATCCTCTCGAGCGTGTAACACACCCACGCAAAGGGAAACGCTGCCACTGCATCTACCGATGGCTGAGGACCATCCGGACGAGCACCAGGAATCTTGTGAATGAGCAGGAAGGCACGTGGCTGAGGCTGCAACGGCGACGCTGCCTTGGCAGTTTAACGTCCCCATCGTGGATGCGTGTGCAAGTGAGTGATGGCCCATGCAGAGAGCGTACACGTGACAGACGCGCCGCTGGGCGATCGCCCACGCAGAGAGCGTACACGTGACAGACGCGCCGCCGGGCGATCGCCCACGCAGAGAGCGTACACGTGACAGACGCGCCGCCGGGCGATCGCCCACGCAGAGAGCGTACACGTGACAGACGCGCCGCCGGGCGATCGCCCACGCAGAGAGCGAACACGTGACAGACGCGCCGCCGGGCGATAGCCCACGCAGAGAGCGTACACGTGACAGACGCGCCGCCGGGCGATCGCCCACGCAGAGAGCGAACACGTGACAGACGCGCCGCCGGGCGATAGCCCACGCAGAGAGCGAACACGTGACAGACGCGCCGCCGGGCGATCGCCCACGCAGAGAGCGTACACGTGACAGACGCGCCGCCGGGTGATCGCCCACGCAGAGAGCGTACACGTGACAGACGCGCCGCCGGGCGATCGCCCACGCAGAGAGCGTACACGTGACAGACGCGCCGCCGGGCGCCGGGCGATCGCCCACGCAGAGAGCGAACACGTTACAGACGCGCTGCCGGGCGCCGGGCGATCGCCCACGCAGAGAGCGTACACGTGACAGACGCACCGCCAGGCGATCGCCCACGCAGAGAGCGTACACGTGACAGACGCGCCGCCGGGCGATCGCCCACGCAGAGAGCGTACACGTGACAGACGCGCCGCCGGGCGATCGCCCACGCAGAGAGCGTACACGTGACAGACGCGCCGCCGGGCGATCGCCCACGCAGAGAGCGAACACGTGACAGACGCGCCGCCGGGCGATCGCCCACGCAGAGAGCGAACACGTGACAGACGCGCCGCCGGGCGATAGCCCACGCAGAGAGCGAACACGTGACAGACGCGCCGCCGGGCGATAGCCCACGCAGAGAGCGAACACGTGACAGACGCGCCGCCGGGCGATCGCCCACGCAGAGAGCGTACACGTGACAGACGCGCCGCCGGGCGATCGCCCACGCAGAGAGCGTACACGTGACAGACGCGCCGCCGGGCGCCGGGCGATCGCCCACGCAGAGAGCGTACACGTGACAGACGCGCCGCCGGGCGCCGGGCGATCGCCCACGCAGAGAGCGAACACGTTACAGACGCGCTGCCGGGCGCCGGGCGATCGCCCACGCAGAGAGCGTACAAGTGACAGACGCGCCGCCGGGCGATCGCCCACGCAGAGAGCGTACACGTGACAGACGCACCGCCAGGCGATCGCCCACGCAGAGAGCGTACACGTGACAGACGCGCCGCCGGGCGATCGCCCACGCAGAGAGCGTACACGTGACAGACGCGCCGCCGGGCGCCGGGCGATCGCCCACGCAGAGAGCGAACACGTTACAGACGCGCTGCCGGGCGCCGGGCGATCGCCCACGCAGAGAGCGTACAAGTGACAGATGCGCCGCCGGGCGATCGCCCACGCAGAGAGCGTACACGTGACAGACGCACCGCCGGGCGATCGCCCACGCAGAGAGCGTACACGTGACAGAGGCGCCGCCAGGCGATCGCCCACGCAGAGAGCGTACACGTGACAGAGGCGCCGCCAGGCGATCGCCCACGCAGAGAGCGTACACGTGACAGAGGCGCCGCCAGGCGATCGCCCACGCAGAGAGCGTACACGTGACAGAGGCGCCGCCGGGCGATCGCCCACGCAGAGAGCGTACACGTTACAGAGGCGCTGCCGGGCGATCGCCCACGCAGAGAGCGTACACGTTACAGAGGTGCTGCCGGGCGCCGAACGATCGCCCACGCAGAGAGCGTACACGTTACAGACACGTTGCCGGGCCAGACACGCTGGGTAGGATCCCCTGGGGGACTAACATGAAGGGGAAAGGAGTCCAGGAGAGCTGGCTGTATTTCAAGGAATCCCTGTTGAGGTTACAGGGACAAACCATCCCGATGAGTCGAAAGAATAGTAAATATGGCAGGCGACTAGCTTGGCTTAACGGTGAAATCCTAGTGGATCTTAAACATAAAAAAGAAGCTCACAAGAAGTGGAAGGTTGGACATATGACCAGGGAAGAGTATAAAAATATTGCTCGGGCATGTAGGAATGAAATCAGGAGGGCCAAATCGCAGCTGGAGCTGCAGCTAGCAAGAGATGTCAAGAGTAACAAGAAGGGTTTCTTCTGGTATGTTGGCAACAAGAAGAAAGCCAAGGAAAGTGTGGGCCCCTTAATGAATGAGGGAGGCAACCTAGTGACACAGGATGTGGAAAAAGCTAATGTACTCAATGCTTTTTTTGCCTCTGTCTTCACTAACAAGGACAGCTCCCAGACTGCTGTGCTGGGTATCACAACATGGGGAGTAAATGGCCAGCCCTCTGTGGAGAAAGAGGTGGTTAGGGACTATTTAGAAAAGCTGGCTGTGCACAAGTCCATGGGGCCGGACGAGTTGCATCTGAGAGTGCTAAAGGAATTGGCGGCTGTGATTGCAGAGCCATTGGCCATTATCTTTGAAAACTCGTGGCGAATGGGGGAAGTCCCGGATGACTGGAAAAAGGCTAATGTAGTGCCAATCTTTAAAAAAGGGAAGAAGGAGGATCCTGGGAACTACAGGCCAGTCAGCCTCACTTCAGTCCCCGGAAAAATCATGGAGCAGGTCCTCAAAGAATCAATCCTGAAGCACTTACATGAGAGGAAAGTGACCAGGAACAGTCAGCATGGATTCACCAAGGGAAGGTCATGCCTGACTAATTTAATCGCCTTCTATGATGAGATTACTGGTTCTGTGGATGAAGGGAAAGCAGTGGATGTATTGTTTCTTGACTTTAGCAAAGCTTTTGACACGGTCTCCCACAGTATTCTTGTCTGCAAGTTAAAGAAGTACGGGCTGGATGAATGCACTATAAGGTGGGTAGAAAGTTGGCTAGATTGTTGGGCTCAATGGGTAGTGATCAGTGGCTCCATGTCTAGTTGGCAGCCGGTGTCAAGTGGAGTGCCCCAGGGGTCGGTCCTGGGGCCGGTTTTGTTCAATATCTTCATAAATGATCTGGAGGACGGTGTGGATTGCACTCTCAGCAAATTTGCGGATGATACTAAACTGGGAGGAGTGGTAGATATGCTGGAGGGCAGGGATAGGATACAGAGGGACCTAGACAAATTGGAGGATTGGGCCAAAAGAAATCTGATGAGGTTCAATAAGGATAAGTGCAGAGTCCTGCACTTAGGACGGAAGAACCCAATGCACCGCTACAGACTAGAGACCGAATGGCTAGGCAGCAGTTCTGCGGAAAAGGACCTAGGGGTGACAGTGGACGAGAAGCTGGATATGAGTCAGCAGTGTGCCCTTCTTGCCAAGAAGGCCAATGGCATTTTGGGATGGATAAGTAGGGGCATAGCGAGCAGATCGAGGGACGTGATCGTTCCCCTCTATTCGACATTGGTGAGGCCTCATCTGGAGTACTGTGTCCAGTTTTGGGCCCCACACTACAAGAAGGATGTGGATAAATTGGAGAGAGACCAGCGAAGGGCAACAAAAATGATTAGGGGTCTAGAACACATGACTTATGAGGAGAGGCTGAGGGAACTGGGATTGTTTAGTCTGCAGAAGAGAAGAATGAGGGGGGATTTGATAGCTGCTTTCAACTACCTGAGAGGTGGTTCCAGTCAGGATGGTTCTAGACTATTCTCAGTGGTAGAAGAGGACAGGAGAAGGAGTAATGGTCTCAAGTTGCAGTGGGGGAGGTTTAGGTTGGATATTAGGAAAAACTTTTTCACTAGGAGGGTGGTGAAACACTGGAATGCGTTGCCTAGGGAGGTGGTGGAATCTCCTTCCTTAGAAGTTTTTAAGTCAGGCTTGACAAAGCCCTGGCTGGGATGATTTAATTGGGGATTGGTCCTGCTTTGAGCAGGGGGTTGGACTAGATGACCTCCTGAGGTCCCTTCCAACCCTGATATTCTATGATTCTATGATCGCCCACGCAGAGAGCGTACACGTTACAGACACGCTGCCGGGCGATCTCCCACGCAGAGGCTGTATATGTTATAGATGTGCTAGGAGATGTGCTGTCCCCTGTGGCTTTGCAGACTCTCCCCAGATGCTGTAACTTCCTATCTGCTGTCCTTTTCAGCTCTTTCTGCCTGGCACGTTCAGAGGCAGATAGAGCCCACAGCCAACAAGCCAAAGGTGATGGGAGACAAGGAATTAGAGGATCAGGAAGAGAAAGAAGAACCATACAGAGCTGGAGGACGCTGAGTAGTGGAGGGATTGAACTGGCTGGACAAATCATAGTACATTGCTCTTTTCTACCCACGCATCATAACGTGCTTTACCAGCATCGGTACGTTTAGCCTCGCAGGGGAGGAGAGGAAAAAGGGCTAGAGAAAGGCCAAGGCAATGGGCCCACTAGCCGTTTCACTTCCTGGAGCGTACCACTGCAGTGTCTCTTAGGGTCCACCTACACAGTGAGCACCGAGTCTCAGAGCTCAGGTTTACAGGCTCGGGTCCACGGGGCTCACGCTACAGTGCTAAAACTCGCTGCGTAGACATTCAGGCTGGCACTCAGGCTCTGAAACCCACCCCGGTCCCTGGGCTTCAGAGCCCAAATCTCTAAACAGCTGCTTTCGGGCCATAGCGTGGGCCCAGCAAGCTCTGCGAACCAGGGCTCTGACTGGCTGCCATGGGCTGCTGCTCGCCATGTAAACGCACCCTAAGACGACAGGGCTGCACGGCACGGCGAGCTCCTGATGACATGAGCGTTCCCATCACTGCTCGCACCACGGGAGCGGAATTCCTAGTGTCCACACATGCATATGCATGCGCACACACAGGATCGAATCCAAAACTCACGGAAATCAAAGGCTCCCGGGTCCAGATCCTCAAATCTATTTAGGCATCTGATTCCCACTGGGGAGTTACCTAAATGCCTCTGCAGATCTGGGACCCTCCTGACTCCAGTGGGTGTTAGAACAGGCTCACAGTGGGCTGGGTTTCTAGAGACGTTGTCCAGATGGAAATCATGGTCCAGATCCTGAGCTGGTGGTCAGTTAGCGGAGCGACACCAATTTCTGCCAGCGGAGAAGCTGGCCCCTTGTATTTTAAAACTTCCTCTTGCTCCTAACAATACTTTATAGCGGATTCAAGCGTCACCTGCTTACTTACATCTGCTATCAGATTTCTCTTTGCATTTCCTTCCCTAGATCAGTCAGTTTTGCTCTCGGATCTTCAGGGGTCGTAGGCAGGTTCTCTGTCCTGCCTGCACAAATAACCCCCGACCTTTTAAATACAGGAACACATCCAATCTAGAGCAGGTTTGGTAAAAGCCATTACAGTGGGGGCCAGGTCCCTTTCCGCAATACTAACGGGCTAATAAAGGAGCAATGGATTCTCCCAGACGAAAGCAGCTGGCACCGTACAGGTCAGAACTCCTTAGCCAGATCACACTGCTGCACAGCGATACGCTGTGGAAGGGAAGACGCTCGGCCGATGAGTCCCCATTGCTATTTCAGCACGGAGAACTGTGCTGGGAACTACTTTTAGATGTCACCTTGATCCAGTGAGACAGGGAGAGAGAAGAATGGGCCACATCCTCAACTGATGTAAACTAGCATCACTCTGTGGATTCCAATGGGACTGTGCCAATTGACTCCAGCTGGGGAGTGGTGACCCTGAATGGGGTTCAAGGGGATCCCACGAGGATCTCACTGGACTCTGTTGGTTCTGGAGAGGGGAAGGCCAGCCCCTGGCTCGGGTACTCAGGGGCAGGTGTGCTGCCCGTCACCCAAGACGAGGGGATTTGGGGACAGATGCTGTGGCCCAGTCCTCGAGACCAGGTGCAGCGAGGTGCCCGGTGACATGAAGGTGAAGGCGTCACTGCGGCATGGGCTGGCATACCAGCATGGCCTGCGCCAGCGGGATTAGAGCGAACAGCGCAGCGAGGACATGGTGGTGTGGGCTAGCCGCCTCTACAAGCCCACCAGAGACTCGGGGGATGTATTTGGGTTGCTGGCCCGTGTCAGGGTCTGTGTTTTCAGATCTTCACTGTTATTGTTACCCGCGCTAGATCACAGGTGTGGTCAGACCTTTGCCTGCAGCACAGATATACCTCAGAGAGGGGAGAGGGACTGGTGGGCTCAGGGAGACCAGAGAATGCAACACAGGGGGTGCCAGTTCCAATCCCACCCCAAGTCCCATTAGCCAGCCAATGCCTGTGACAAGGAGCCTTTCCCCTCTAGGGGGCACTGGCTCTGATCCAGCCCCAAGACAGAGGGGAGTGGCTGGCTCCTGGGGTCTTTGAGAGAGAGGAAGGGTAACCCAAGTAACCCTTAGTTCCCACTCCCCCTAGGCAGCCCCTTGTGCCAGGCAAACTCACCCCACACGTCTCTTCCCCGGAGATGGTGACCCTCTGGAACTCCCGCTCCAGCAACGCATCCCGCTCCTTGGGGAGATGATCCACCAGGTCCTCATTCTGCTCCTTGTACAGCCTGGGGGAGGGAGGGGGGAAAAGATGGGTCAGGGGGCAACGGCGGGTGTCTGGCCCTGGCCACGCCTCTGCTCCCCATCACTTGCACACAGGCCCGTGGAGCTATCCAGAGACAGACACACGGCACATGGGGATGTGCAACATGGACTCGGCCCCCACCGCGGGGGGACAGCTGGGGTAAGCGCAGGGCAGGGGGAGCTCCCCTGGGATCTCAGCAGCCACACAGCAGCAAAGGTGCGACCACTGTTACCCAGTACCCGATTCACAGCTCAGCCACGCTGTGCACCAGGGGGTGGCACTCAGCTGAAGAGAGAAGCCAGTGCCCAGACGGGTGCCATCTCCCGGGCAGCAGCCTGTAGCGAAGATGGCACTCAAGAGGGTCCCATTCACCGGGCATCGGGACTCAGCTTGGCTGCTGGAGGTTGGGTTCCTGGGAACCTGGTTCTGACTGAGCCCCCTGCCCCATGCAGCTCAGCCCAGGAACGCACGAGCAACGAGGGGGACAGAAACAAACCGCAACAGAGACAAGAGGCACCACTGGCCTCATCCGCAGCATCTGGAAGCAAAGGCAGGTGGGAAGGGAGCTCAGAGTGAGGGCGAGTGCCCGGCGGGACGAGTGATCCGGCCAGCACCAGCTCTCCAGCCCGGCCTCCCTGAGGCGGGCACCTTCCCCAAAGGGCACAGGAGCAAAACCCACCCCACTGCACCAGCTGGCCTGGCTGCTGCTAGAGCTATGGGATCACAAGCTTCCATCACAGGGATGCCAGGTCTGCCTGCCTTCCTCACCCTAGAGGAAGCGCCCTCCTTAGCCACTGTCCAGAGGGGACACCCCACCCTTCCCCCTTCTCCTCCAGAAGGGGAAGCCAGCTCACACCTCTTCTCCCCTAGCTGGGCCCCTTCTTCCCCACCCTAGAGAGAGCGCCCTGCTTAGCAGCTCCCCAGAAGGATATGCATGGCCCCATCCCTTCCTCTTCCGTTCCCCCACCCACGCCGAGCTACCTGCAGAGCCCCCAGTACACACCATCACTCAGGAATGGGAGGGGGTGCAGGAAAGCCCCCAGGTTGGCCCCTTTGGCACCAGCTGAGCAGTTACTGCAGGAGGGACCGGAGCGCCCAGAGCTCATTTGTGATATCCCGCACCATCCTGGTGGGTCCCCTAGAGGATGCTGCTCCCAGGCCGGGCTGGGATCGGGTGGAGCCGCAGCCCCAGGGTGCTCCCAGCTCACCCCACGTCCCTGGCCGAGGGGAAAAGCCAGACACTCACTGTAAGTCAGCGGCACTGTCAATTTTCAGGAAGTCCTGTTTGGCTCTGAGTAAAATGTCGGGTTCTAGTCTGAGGACAAACGGGAAGCAGAGGCAGAGCCAGGGGCGGACGGATGGACGGACAGAGACAGACAGGGAGGAGAGAGGAAGAAAGAAAACACGGGTGTTAATGCAGAAACCAACACCAGGCACCACCGACGCAACCAAGTGAAACTCACCGGGATGGGGAAGGGGACCCCAGAGTGAAGAGACCCAAAAG
Organism: Caretta caretta; assembly: GCF_965140235.1. Taxonomy (NCBI): domain Eukaryota; kingdom Metazoa; phylum Chordata; order Testudines; family Cheloniidae; genus Caretta; species Caretta caretta. Next base: position 18,144,083 of record NC_134226.1, on the reverse strand, counting down.
AGCCCGGGGTGCCTGGGAGACCAGAGAAGGACCAGGGCTGGGGGACCCAGGAGACCCATAGCAACCCTAGAGCCCAGCCCCTCCTCCCCCAAACTCAACCCAGCTCTGCTCTTCGGGGCGCTGGCAATCCTGAGGCCTGAGCGAGGTGGAGAGACAGAGCCTGCTCTGCCTGACGGACGGGGTGGGGGCAGCGTGTTCAGCTATTCCCCTAGCGGGGACCCCAAGGAAGCCCAGGATGCTTCCGGCTGCACAAACTCCAGGCAGGATAGGGCAGCCTGGCACTGCCAGCCCTGCACAAGCACCCGCTCCAGCCAGAGGCTCACCCTGCTCCTGGGTTGCCCATCAGCTGCCCTGCTGGCCTCCATGACAGCAGACCTGGCCTGAAGACCAAGCAGGTGGGTCTAAGAACAATCCTGAGGGACCTGGGCGTGTGTGAGTGCTCCTGGCTGGGGTGCAGTGAGTTTCTCAGGCCTCTGACCAGCACAGCTCAGAGCTGGCCCTGGAAGGGACCCTCCCACCTTGTCTAGTCCCAGCTCCCTGGTGGAGCCGGTTAGCCCGTTAACTCCATGATACTCCCTCTGCTCTGCCCCAAGCGGGGCCCAATGGGGTCAGGACCTAGAGAGACGTGGGGAGATGGGGACAGAGAGGGGGAATCGCCTTACTTCACGTCCTGGCTGATCTGCCGCTCCAGCCGCTGGCGCCTCTCCTCCAACTGCTCAATGGGGCTGTCCTCGGGGAACTCGTAGGGGGCGCTGCGCATGTCGCTCTCCACCAGCGAGCGGGAGAACAGCTCCTGGGGGCAAAGCAGCACAGGACAAGCCATGAAGGGAGCTGCCAGTGCAGCCTTCCAGTCATCCCCGCCTGGTGCACCGTGGCCGATCGCTGGTGTGCAGCAGTGTGACGAATTCCTCCCATCCTCAGCTGGCGCAGGGAAGCTGCCGGAGGCTTCCCAGGGGACACCAGATTTCCCAGCAGCAGGGAAGTCATGCCCCGAGGCGCGAGAGGTGAGTCCGCAAAAGGGGTGGAAAAGGAAACAGATGAGCAAGCAGAGATTGCCTGGCTCAGGGCAATGGGAACCAGCCACAGCAGAGTAGCTCAAAGCCAGGGAAGGCCAGCACTGACTGGTAGCCTCCGTGCAGGTGCCGGCGAGTGAATGTCCATCTGTTGGCGGAAGGGCACAGGTAGCATGGCCCACGCGGGGCCCTCGACCCCAAGAAGTGGCCTCTCTGGAGTGGGGAAGCACGGAGGAAGCCACCAACTGCTGCTGCATCTTCAGAGCCCAGGGCTGCCAATCCAGCGGGGGTCACAGGCTGGCACTCAACCTGCTCAGGACGCTTGTTCAAAGCAGAGTGGAGTTGGTGTGGTTTGCCTGGGAGGCTCAATACGGAGGGGACAGGGCTGGGGCAGGGCCTCTCAGCATTCCCCTCCTCTTCCCCCACGTGCTGCCTGCCCAGCCCAGTTGCCTTCAGGATCCAGGCTCCTGACAGGATCGTTGATCCCTCTCATCTGGATGATGATAAATCTGCCCCCGGGGGTCAGCGTGTTACCGATCCCCATGGACGTGCCTCAGCAGATTCTCGGCCCAGCATCGGGACCTGGCCGTGCGAGGGAACATGGTCAGCGATGGATGCCACGAGAGCGCTCGCTTAGGGACGCTTCTCCCCACTGAGAGAGGTGCCCTGAGCGGAGAGAAAAGCAGCTCCAGGCTGAGTGGGGCCTGCTCTGCAGGGATGTCCCTGGTGCCTCAGAAATGCTTTGGGGCGGGGAGGTGCTGGGCTCCCCAAGACATACTGGGCCTCATCCAGAAAGGAGATGGGGAGATATTGGCTGGACACTCGAGAGGCTCTTCCCTGAGCCCAGGCACAAAGGCCGATCATTTCCGTTGACGCGCAAGGTCTCCAAGGACTCATCAAAGACCAGCGCAGCGTCCAAGCTGGAGCAATCCTGCAGGAGCCTGCAGGGCCGGAGCTGCTGCCTTCCCTTGCTCCCTTACTGCTCTCTTCCCTGCAGGTGCTAGCACCAGAGCCCCTCAGTCCCAGCAACAGCCACAGAGGCCAGCAGCCCCGCAGTTTGCAAATGTCCCCCAAAGAGCCCCAGGTCTGACTCTCCTCCTAACCAGCCAGCTGACGCCTGCCTGCACTGGCTCCACTCGGGAGGAGCGCCATCCCACGCTCCGCCACCGCTTCCCAGAAGCCACTGGGGTCAAGGCGAATGTTTTGGCCGAGCCAGCATGGGGCAAGAGGGCTCCCTGACGTGCCCGAGGGGCTCGTACCAAACAGTCCTGACAGGAATCATAGAATATCAGGGTTGGAAGGGACCTCAGGAGGTCATCTAGTCCAACCCCTGCTCAAAAGCAGGACCAATCCCCAATTAAATCATCCCAGCCAGGATGTCAAGCCTGACCTTAAAAACTTCTAAGGAAGGAGATTCCACCACCTCCCTAGGCAACGCATTCCAGTGTTTCACCACCCTCTTAGTGAAAAAGTTTTTCCTAATATCCAACCTAAACCTCCCCCACTGCAACTTGAGACCATTACTCCTTGTCCTGTCCTCTTCCACCACTGAGAATAGTCTAGAACCATCCTCTCTGGAACCACCTCTCAGGTAGTTGAAAGCAGCTATCAAATCCCCCCTCATTCTTCTCTTCTGCAGACTAAACAATCCCAGTTCCCTCAGCCTCTCCTCATAAGTCATGTGTTCTAGACCCCTAATCATTTTTGTTGCCCTTCGCTGGTCTCTCTCCAATTTATCCACATCCTTCTTGTAGTGTGGGGCCCAAAACTGGACACAGTACTCCAGATGAGGCCTCACCAATGTCGAATAGAGGGGAACAATCACGTCCCTCGATCTGCTCGCTATGCCCCTACTTATACATCCCAAAATGCCATTGGCCTTCTTGGCAACAAGGGCACACTGCTGGCTCATATCCAGCTTCTCGTCCACTGTCACCCCTAGGTCCTTTTCCGCAGAACTGCTGCCTAGCCATTCGGTCCCTAGTCTGTAGCTGTGCATTGGGTTCTTCCGTCCTAAGTGCAGGACCCTGTACTTATCCTTATTGAACCTCATCAGATTTCTTTTGGCCCAATCCTCCAATTTGTCTAGGTCCCTCTGTATCCTATCCCTGCCCTCCAGAGTATCTACCACTCCTCCCAGTTTAGTATCATCCGCAAATTTCCTGAGAGTGCAATCCACACCACCCTCCAGATCATTTATGAAGATATTGAACAAAACCGGCCCCAGGACCGACCCTTGGGGCACTCCACTTGACACCAGCTGCCAACTAGACATGGAGCCATTGATAACTACCCGTTGAGCCCGACAATCTAGCCAACTTTCTACCCACCTTATGGTGCATTCATCCAGCCCATACTTCCTTAACTTGCTGACAAGAATACTGTGGGAGACCGTGTCAAAAGCTTTGCTAAAGTCAAGATACAATACATCCACTGCTTTCCCTTCATCCACAGAACCAGTAATCTCATCATAGAAGGCGATTAGATTAGTCAGGCATGACCTTCCCTTGGTGAATCCATGCTGACTGTTCCTGATCACTTTCCTCTCATGTAAGTGCTTCAGGATTGATTCTTTGAGGACCTGCTCCATGATTTTTCCGGGGACTGAAGTGAGGCTGACTGGCCTGTAGTTCCCAGGATCCTCCTTCTTCCCTTTTTTAAAGATTGGCACTACATTAGCCTTTTTCCAGTCATCCGGGATTTCCCCCATTCGCCACGAGTTTTCAAAGATAATGGCCAATGGCTCTGCAATCACAGCCGCCAATTCCTTTAGCACTCTCAGATGCAACTCGTCTGGCCCCATGGACTTGTGCACGTCCAGTTTTTCTAAATAGTCCCTAACCACCTCTTTCTCCACAGAGGGCTGGCCATCTATTCCCCATGTTGTGATGCCCAGCACAGCAGTCTGGGAGCTGACCTTGTTCGTGAAGACAGAGGCAAAAAAAGCATTGAGTACATTAGCTTTTTCCACATCCTCCGTCACTAGGTTGCCTCCCTCATTCAGTAAGGGGCCCACACTTTCCTTGGCTTTCTTCTTGTTGCCAACACACCTGAAGAAACCCTTCTTGTTACCCTCAACATCTCTCGCTAGCTGCAGCTCCAGGTGCGATTTGGCCCTCCTAATTTCATTCCTACATGCCCGAGCAATATTTTTATACTCTTCCCTGGTCATATGTCCAACCTTCCACTTCTTGTAAGCTTCTTTTTTATGCTTAAGATCCGCTAGGATTTCACCGTTAAGCCAAGCTGGTCGCCTGCCATATTTACTATTCTTTCTACACATCGGGATGGTTTGTCCCTGTAACCTCAACAGGGATTCCTTGAAATACAGCCAGCTCTTCTGGACTCCTTTCCCCTTCATGTTAGTCCCCCAGGGGATCCTACCCATCCGTTCCCTGAGGGAGTCGAAGTCTGCTTTCCTGAAGTCCAGGGTCCATATCCTGCTGCTTACCTTTCTTCCCTGCGTCAGGATCCTGAACTCAACCAACTCATGGTCACTGCCTCCCAGATTCCCGTCCAGTTTTGCTTCCCCCACTAATTCTACCCGGTTTGTGAGCAGCAGGTCAAGAAAAGCTCCCCCCCTAGTTGGCTCCTCTAGCACTTGCGCCAGGAAATTGTCCCCTACGCTTTCCAAAAACGTCCTGGATTGTCTATGCACCGCTGTATTGCTCTCCCAGCAGATATCAGGAAAATTAAAGTCACCCATGAGAACCAGGGCATGTGATCTAATAGTTTCCGCGAGCTGCCGGAAAAAAGCCTCATCCACCTCATCCCCCTGGTCCGGTGGTCTATAGCAGACTCCCACCACTACATCACTCCTGTTGCTCACACTTCTAAACTTAATCCAGACGGGCAGAAATGTCCCAATAGCTCGTGGCTGCTGAGGAGTCACCCACACTTCTGAAAACCTGATCCATCAGGCTGAGCCCTGGCAACTCAATGCACTGAGACCCTGGGAGACAGAGGCTGATGGAAAGTGGGCTCCTGCTCATTCCACTGATTTGGGGAGCCCTCCCTGGCTTTTCTTTAAGGGGACTACAAATGGGAGGCAGTGGGATGGAAGGGAAGAGAAGGAACACAAAAAGATGATGGATGGAGGTGTATAGGGATGGATAGATAGATAGGCCTGTAGAATAGGGTGGAATGGATGGCTGGGCCTGGAGACTGGGGTGGGGTGGGGTGGGGTGGGGTGGGTGACAGAGGGTAGATGAATGGATAAGTGTGCATGGGATGGGAGAGAGAGAGATGCATGGGATGGGATGGGTAAATAGATGGGGGGTTGCATGAGATGGAACAGGAAGGACAGACAGCTACCTCAGCGATTTCCTTGTACTTGCCATCCATGGAGGTGCGCAGGTCGACAGGGAAGTGCTTCAGACAATGCAGAGTCCCTGGCAGGGAGTGGGCAGACTGCAGCGCTCGAGGCCCCAGCCCACCATGGATCTCTGTGGAAACACAATTCAGACCAGTCAGCCAGGGAAGGGAGAGTGTGGGCTTCACGGCCCAGCGAGCAGCAGACGCCAGCCACACAAAGGGGCAGACTTTGGTCAGAGTTAAAAAAAAAAAAAGGGTGGGGTGGGGTGGAGGAAAAATACACTTAACAATGGGGGGGAAAAGCACCGACCCCGGAGTTAGCACAGTGCAGATCAGCGAGGAGGGTCTCTGTGTCTGTAACGCGCCTGCCACAGAGGGGTCCCAGCCGCAGCTCCTAAGCACTACTGTAATAATAGATAAACGATAGTGCTACAACCCTGCCCGGCTCCCCTAGGTCCTTTGCCTGCTGTCACTGCAATCTGTCGGTGTAAAGTAGGGTTCCCTACCCATCACCGTGGCATCTGGGCACCTTCCACATCAAATCAACAGCACCAGCAAAGCCCCTAGCAGATGCCATGGAGTCTCTGGCACGCCTCCCTATTTTGGGGTAACAGCTCGGCTGGAGTAAGGATGGGATTTTATTTCTTTGTTTCACGGTTTGGCTTTGTTTCTTTGCTGGGGTGGATGGGGGAGGGGAGGAGGCATCTGGGTCAATGTGGGGCAATAACAATGGTACTACCCTTCACTTCCTTAGCTTTTTAAGGCCTCAATGCACTTCACAGCCACACAGCGGGTGAGAAAGAGAGAGAGGGAGGTGTCATCCTCATTTTACAGCTCGGGAAACTGAGGCACGGAGTGACTTGCTCCAGATCATGGCAGCAAAGGAGAACCCAGGAGGCCTGATTCCTAGTACCTCACTCTGACCTCCCGCATGAGGCAGCAATTCAGACATCTAAAGCATCCAGGCTGAGGTGTGTGAGTGAGCAACAAAGCACCCAGAAATATCTCAGTACATGCTGTCCCCGGCCCCGTTGTCAGAGGAGCCAGTGCTTTTCCTAAAGCTGTTCCTTTCCCTCAGCAGTAAACTGCAGGACGGCTCCAGGGCACTGGATAGCTCAGAGAACTGGCAGTTCAGCCACCATGGTAATAGAGGCTATATAAAAACCTATGGCAGAGGGGTAATAGGAGAAGGAGGCTCTCGCTGCTGGGCTGCTGCTCCAAATCCAGTCCAGCCTGGCAGGACTGGGACAATGTTACCTTCTAATGGCTGGGTCAGTGGCCAGCATGAAATGGGTGGTGGGTCTTAGCCCAACCCCTGGGGAGAACAGACGCCCACAGCACATTAACCAGCACTAACCAGCCCCCACCTGACAACGGTCACTGACAGGCCGCAATAGCACTCAGCACCAGGATCCCAGCATCTATTTAACCTCACAGCCCCCTTGAGTTAGTTCAGCGTCGCTCCTGTCTCACAGATGGTGAGCCCGAGGCAGAGGCTGCATTCTCCAGTGCTCAATACAGGCCAGTGATTCCAGAGCCCAGCAGGTGCCCGGTGTCCTGAGTTCCTGTGAGGGATGGACCCTTTGGAAGCCGCTGGCTCGAGCAGAGAGATGACTGGCCCAAGATCACACAGGGACTCCGTGGCAGAGGCAGGAATAGGGCCTAGGGCCAGACCACTGCCAAACCCACCAGATCATCTAACATCTCCCAGAGAGGCCAGGAACTGAGCAGCACGCTGAGAGCGAAGTCTCCTCTCTTCCCTACAGCTGGTCCCACCAGGTCAGTTTAGATGTCGTGGAGGACGAAGCTTGCCCTGGGCTTCTGTTTTGGACCTTCAGGCTCCAGGGCTGTTGAGCCGGCACTGAGCTCACTGCAAGGGTCCCTGGAGAGAATGAGAGCGTAACAAGAACAACCTGGTCTCTGTTCTGCTACCCAGGACAGGCCCGGGGAGAGAACTCTCTCCTGTCTCAGCCTGTCCGAACGAATATAAACCCAGCAGTCAGCTCCCACACCAGGGAAAAGCAAGCACCGAACCACAGAGAAACCTGAGGGTCTGTTTTAATGGGTGAACTGGCTAAAACTCGCCGGCCTTGGGATTTCATGGGAACAGGAGTCACCTCCCTGTGTCCTGGGCTGAGATAGTGCAGCCACCTCTAGCTCCCACTCCACACGCAGAGAGGGCAGTGCAGAGGAAAGCTATAAACAGTTCCAGACAGGAAGGTTTTCCCACCCATCCCCCTACACCTAATCTACCGCCCTGTGTTAATTAGCCAGGTGCACTGCTGCTAGGCAGTGGATGCTGAGCTCCCTCGGCTAATGGGCTGATCTCATGGATCAAACTCTAAATTCCTTGAACATGAAGGTGCCATGCAGCACAGGGAGAAGGAAGGGATAATACTAGTGCAGCAGCAGCTTCCTCACGCCACTTGGAGTCACATGCCCACCTGCAAAAGGCAGAAGGACCATCACACAACAGAGTAAGGAAAACAGCACAGTCTCCCCAAGGAAAGGAATGGGAACCCCATCGCCTGAGACTGGCCAGAGCCCGGCCGGAGAGGCTGTCCTAGGTTCCCCTCATGGAGCCTCCTCTTTCTTTCCAGTCTCTCACTAGAGGGGCAGACACTGCCTGGCCTCTGGCAGGGAGAAAAGTGTATTACCTCTTTTCCACCCTCCCCTGAGACCCTCCTGACTGCTGAGGCAGTTCTGCCATTCTCCCTGTGGCCAGTGAGGTGTAGGTGGGGGGAGCAAGGGAGATGGGAGACAGCTACTGTTCTACTCTACCCAGCCCTCAGCTGATCCACTCCAGCACCTGCCTCTGCTCAGAGCTTCCCCAAACAGCAGCACAAAATGGCCCTGATTCTCCCCCTGCATAGGACTCTGAAGGGCAGCCATGGAACTGACTAAAGTCTTGTTAATTTCACTCTGAGGCTGGTAGGCAAAGTTCTGAGCAGGGGCAGAGAAGCTGGAGCTGTCGGCCTCTGTCCGTGCATCCACGTTCCACTCAAGGGGGGTTCGTTCCATAGCTAGAAATAATACACACACTATAAATGAAAGCTTAAATTCTACAGAAGTTGGTTTCTCCTCCAAGCTCTCTGGGGAAACTCCTACTCGCTGCTGAGGCGCGGACTAATTTGATCTCCAGTGCTGCTGGGGAGCGGCTGAAAGGATATTTAACTGCTCAACAGAGAAGATGGATGGGAGGGAGTTAAGAAAAAAAGGCGGCACAATATGCAGAAGTGTGCAAGGAGAGATGCTGCCACTGGGAAGAGATTCCCTCCCCGCCCCGCCCCTGTCATAGAACCACAGAATCTCAGGGTTGGAAGGCACCTCAGGAGGTCATCAAGTCCAATCCCCTGCTCAAAGCAGGACCAATCCCCAATTTTTGCCCCAGATCCCTAAATGGCCCCCCAAGGATTGAACTCACAACCCTGGGTTTAGCAGGCCAATGTTCAAAGCATTGAGCTATCCCTCCCCCTGCAAACAGAGGAATCCACACCTGGGGGGGGGGGGGGTGCGCTGTGTCCCTAGGGCAACATCTTTCAGATAAGAAATGAAGCTGAAACCCTGGCTGCCTGGAGCTCCATTGTCCTTCCCCCCTTCTCAGTTTCAACTCTTTTTCATTTCCTGTCCTCAGCGGCTGTGACATTGCCCTGCACCGGAAACGGCTGCTTTGAGCCACCCAACAGGTGGCTGCATTGCAGCGGCATGGGCGGGGGGATGGGGGTGGGGGGGGTGGGCAATTCTTGTTTATACCTCATGTCAAGTGCTGTGGGGTCCTTGGGGACGGAAGGTGCTATTAGCATGCAGTAGCCAGCGTCCCCCTGGGCTACCAGCTCAGTGTGTCTCGCTCCTAAGCCAGGGACACTTCCTACCCCTCTTAACTATCCAGTGGGTTTTGAAACCACTGCACTGATTTAGCAGGTCTGGGTGGCGAGAGGAGGATCGGTTTAATCCCTTTGAAGTTACTCAGCTTCTGAGATCACCACTCTGGATATAAGTCAGGGCTCATTGGGAAACTAGGCTCTCTCATGCCAAAAGGCTGAGCCCTTAGACCCATTAACCCCTTTATATCTGGACTTTGCTTCATAGCCAGATTATCGCTCAATGGGGGTGTATTTGTGCATGGGGCGGCCCTGGAGATGCCCCTTTGGGGCTGCTGAAAGGGTTAAATCAGACCTCCAACCCAGAGTGCTCCCTGGGCTTTAGCTCAGTGCTGGCCAGGGTGGGTGAGGGGTATTTGCAAAGGACCCCACTGGAGTTCTCCTTTCAGGCCCCATGGCCAACCCTGGCACTGGCTGAAAGGAAAAGCTCCTCTTCCAGCTGTCAATGGCTTCACGTGTCTCCTAATGGTCTCCATGCACAGCACGCGCCATCAATTCATTCGGTGAACCAGTTGGTGTTGGGCAGCCACAGTGGGGCCAGCCCCAAGGACAGGGCTTGGCTAATGCAAGCCAATGAGGGCCAGGCTCTCCTGACTCCTGGCAACCCCTGGCTCTGCCCCCCAGGGCAATAGCACGTGGACAGTGCCTGCGTTAGGTTGCGAGCACGCACTTGGGAAGCCCAGAGAGAGCAAACATGTCGTTAGCTAATGAGTGTGCCACTGGGCCAGGTAGGGGCTGCAGCTCAGAGAGCCTCCAGGCAAGGGTCTCCAGATCCACTGGACTCCTTCAAATCTCCACCATCAGTCTTTGGGGATCCCAAATCCTAGTGCAGCCGCCTCGCCTGGGAGGCCCTGCAGTGTTGCAGCAGAGCCTCAGCTGTGTCAGCAACCCAAACTCCTTCCCCCCCAGCCCTCCGCCACTGCTCCAAACACACCTGAATGCTCCTGCACTGTTCCCCGCACCCAGTCCTGCCCTATGCAGCTGCATCTCCCCACCCACGCTCCCCTCTCCCAGCCTCCATCTTGGCGGGGGGTGGGGTGGTGAGAGAAGCTGCCTTTGCTGAGCACCCCCATGGTCCTTCAGCCCTCACGGCTGCGGGGCGCAGGCCACCCCCAGCACAGACCTACTCCACGCAAGAAGCTCCTGGCTTCCAGCAGCCAATGCAGCTGGGTCTGTCGGCTGTTGCCTGCTCGACCCCCGCCCCTTGGGAAGGATGGGCTGCCCCCACCACCCTCCAAAAATAATTGTCCAGCTCCAGAAGCCTGGTACCACCCATGCAATGACACTGAACAGAGCCTCTCCCCCCCATGGGACTTACCGCCCCTGCAAATACCCCACTCCTAGACCCCGGCCCCCCACCCGCACTCCTTTGCCTACATGGCTGGCTCTGCTAGAAGGGCTTCCTCCCCAGCATCCACAGCACAGTGCCCCAGCAGGGCTTCATCTCCCATCCCTCCTCACACCTGGTACCCCCCAAAACCTGCAGGCTCCTCTGCTCAGACACAATCCAGAGCTGCGACATCAGGGCCTCTCTGAGCCACTGCTTCCCAGCAGAGCATCCCATCGCCTCCTACCTGAGCACGGCTCATGGGGGACAGCCCCCAGGGGGGCCGATCAGGCGCAGCTGCAGCAAGCGCGGGCCCCGGGGGGAGCCTTGCGCAGACAAGGGGCATGGGCTGGACACGGCTCCGGCCACGGCTGCAGCCGGCGTTTCACAGCCTCCTCCGTGCAGCTGCAATCCCACAGGATTCCAGCTCTGAAGCCGGCTTGGGCTGTACCAAACGTAGCCACGCGCCGGGGGGCGGAGACCAGAAATATTTCAGCCCCGTACAAGAGGCAGACAAAGCCCTGAGACATTGTCTCCCAAGGCGGCGGAAGCACTGGGTTGCGAACTGGGCACAGAGCCAGCATGCGTGGCCTGGCTCACCCATGAAGCAGCATCGATACCCAAGGATCCCTCCTGCCAGCGCCAAGGTTGCTGCCCTGAGCCCACAGTGCCAGCTTAGCCCATCTCCAGCCTGGCAGCACCCAGCGCTGGAGCATCTGGCTCAGCCTGTGCGGCTCTGTGTCCCAGCTTGGCCAAGGCTACCCAGGCGGGAGGGCCGGGCCGGGCCAGGCCTGGGGCACAAGAACATGCTACCTCAGCACAGGCTCACTTGCCGGCCAGTGGTGGGCGTGCAACTCACAGAACGATCTGACCCCCAAACCCTATCCTGTAGCCAGAGCAAAGAGCCAGGAGTCCTGACTCCCACACCCCTTGCTCTGATGCACTAGACCCCACTCCTCTCCCAGAGCTGGGAACAGAACCCAGGAGTCCTGGCTCCCAGCCCGTCCCACTCTAACCACTAGACTCCACTTCCGTCCTTGGGCTGGGGTCGAACCCAGGAGTCCTGACTCCCATCCTCCCTGCTCTGACCATTAGATCCTCCTACCTGCCCAGAGCTGGGAACAGAACCCAGGAGTCCTGGCTCCCAGCCCCGACCCTGCTCTCACCATTTCCTCCCAAGTCAGAACAAGGCAAAGTCTGACCTCACTGGCTTCCCCTAGCCCCCAGGGGCTTGGAGTTACTGAGGGAGGCAGTGAACAAGCCAAGGGCAGGGCTAGCGTTAGGAGAGGAGATTAAGTCTCACTCTGATTGTATGGTTTAATGCTCTCCCTGTAGGGCTGAGGCCCAGTAGCTGAAGGGGGTGGGGGCTACTGCTGGGTGAGGCTGGCTACCAGGGCTGGCTCTTGGTGCTGCAGCCACCTACCAATGAAACACTCACACGGACCTAGAAGGAGCAGCTGCTGCCTCCCTCCCTGCGGAGGGAATGGACGTGCCCAGCCCACACTTCGCTCTGTCCCCGAGATGTAAAGCTGTAAAGCTACAGAGGAGCTAGGGACAGGCCTTTTATTACATAGCTCCCTGCTCCCCAGCAGCTGGGCTGGACTCCAGCCTAGGGCGGCATCTTCCCTTCCGGATGGCGAGAGGGAGGCCTTGGGGCGCCCCGATGACACAGCACTCCACCACTGCCTGCTCCCAACACCTGGCAACAGCTCCTAAACCCGGCTGGACCCCCCCCCACATGTTACAGCCAGGGAAGAACAGAGGCTCAGCTCCGGGGGCAGGGGATGCGAAGCACCTGGACTTCAGCTGATGGGAGTCTCAGGTGCTCAGCATTTGGCTCTAATTTAGCATCTTTTGGTCCAAGCAGGGGGCAGGGGATTGGTGAGAAGTGGCTGGGCTGGGATCGGATGATCTACCCAATATCTAGGGTAAGGAAATATCAGGACAGATTCATCCTTTGCTCTCTGCACCCCGAGTGGGCTCTGAACAGCCTAGATCAGGCAGCGCTTGGCCTCAGGCCCTGCCTTTAGATTTGTCCTTCAAGCATGCCGCTACTTGCTTATTAACAAGACAGGGAGGGGAGACAGCCAGGGCTGGGAGAGCAACAGCCAGCAACAGTGGTGAGGGAGGCGGGGCAGCCATGCCAAGATACTGCCCTCAGGTGAGGAGGACCCAGAGCTGGGACGTCAGGTGCCACTGTTTCCCAACAGAGCATCCCATCGCCTCCTACCTGAGCACAGCTCACGGGGGACAGCCCCTGGGGAGCCGATCAGGCGCGGCTGCAGCAAGCACCCCTGGCAATGACATCATTTTGTGCAAAAAGATGCTATTAAAATAATACACTGCCCTTCTCTTACCTACTGCAAGGCTCTCACACGGCTTCATAAACATTCATTCATTGCAGTCCACACTGGGAGGTAGGCAAGTCACTGAACACATGGGGAAACTGAGGTACACATGTCAGAGAGAATGGGCAGCCCTGAGGAAGCACCAGCTGGGACAGCCCCAGGCTCAGCACCTGTGAGGTGAGATTATTGCCTCACATCCTGGCAAACAAGTCTGGCCATCAGCACTGGGGTGCAAGCAATGAGTCACAGACAGGAGTTCCCTCTCCCCACCCTGGCAGCCACGCCCCAGCTCCAGCTCTGTTTGTTCACAGAACAAACACAGGTCTGGGGGGACCCTGATAGCTGGAAGCAGGTGGCAGCCACTGCTAACACAGCTCCCCTGATACATTTGGGGTGTCCATCTGGGGATACCATAAAGGGCCCAGGTGTTCCAGGGAGTGAACACCTGAGTTGCAGGTGTTCATCTTTTGTGACAATCGGGCCCCTTTCCAGTGATTCCAGTTGGGCTCCCAGCTCCTGAGGCCCTCCGGACCCAGTGCCAGCGTTTGGAGCCCTGGCTGGGACCACATCGCTGCAACTGCGGCCTCGGCTCCGCTCCCAGATGGCTGGTTTATCTCCACGCAGGGATTAAGGACAACAGCTTCTGTCCCCGGAGATGGAACAGGCTGGTGCTGAGAAGCAGCCTGCCTGGAGCCTAGCCAAGGGGCCGCAGCACATCACCACCAAAGGGGCGCACCACAAATCCTACGCCTCTCTGCTGCACCTGGAGCCCTCGGTCGCCAGCTCCTCCCTCTCACTCCAGCCTATATAGAATTATAGAATATCAGGGTTGGAAGGGACCTCAGGAGATCATCTAGTCCAACCCCCTGCTCAAAGCAGGACCCCCCTTATAGGCTCAAACTCTGCTCCCATTCTGCCCCTGTTAGCGTCCCTGAGCCAAGCCTGTCTCCTTATGAGAGTCACCTTAGGGCACCCTCCAAACCCTCTTTTCCAGGAGGGTTTCCCCGATGGGAGATGCCCACTCTCCCTCCCCAACCCAGTCCCCCTGGGCTATTCCCCTCTTCCTCTCTCAGCAGATTCTTTCGCTGGCCTCCGGGCCCAGCTGGCAGGGGTCCCCAGCTCAGGAGCGGTTGCTTGCAGCACACACGCAAATCCACTCCTGCAAAGAGAGTGGGGAAGGAGCCCCGTTATGCAACCCAGCTGCAACCTCCTGCTGCAGCCCCTTGCACAAGGTCAGGTTCCTCAAATGACGCTCTGCAGCGCTCCAGCTCAGGGAGGGCTGTGCAGACAGAATGGTCCCCTTCCTGCCTCCTACCCATGCTACAGTTTACACTGTGCTAGCAACAACCAGGAAGGCTCCATGTATATTTTGCCTTTCTACAGGGTCTTTCAGCCAGTGGTCTCATAGCCCTTTCCAAAAAAGAGCCAGTGTAGCCATCCCCATGGCACAGATGAGGACACTGAGGCCCAGAGGAGGGATGTGACTTGCTCAACATCCCAGTGAGTCAGTGGCAGAGCCAGGGGCATTCCCAACTCCCAATCCTGTGCTCGGGCCACTCCAGCTGGTATCAGCCATCAAGGGGAAGAGGGTTTGCATATAATCACATGGAGCGTCTGGCCTCCCCTGTTCCAGAAGGAAAGTCTCCGGGTCCTTGCAGAGCCCTTAGCTTTCGAGAGGTCTCATAGCCATGCACAGATCAAGTTTCAGCCAGGCTGCTAGATCCTGAAGCTACAGGCTGGAGTAAGGGGGAGTGGGGTGTCATGTGGTGGAAGGGACCCCAGAGATCTCTCCATCAGAAGGTGGGACCCAGTAGGAAGAGAGGCTAGGCTGGAATTCCCATAATTTTTGACTGCGCAAGGTGGGAACATTGAAGGGTGGGATGGAGATTTCCATTTAGGTGCCAATGTTTGAAAACTGATCCCAGACACTGAATCCTGCCTTGCTTCAGATAAGGACTGCGGGGTGGGGGTGGGCAGCTGTGAACCATTGTAGCTGTCACAGCTGCAGGGGAGAATATCCAACAATCCCCCCAATCCTAAAAGAGCTAAAATCTAGTCCCCTGTCAGCCATTGCCCCCGACACCTTTGATTTGTAACAGTCCAAATCCTACACAGCTAATTACCCCTCCCCTTCCCATTCCATCCCATGGGTGGCTAGGCCATAGGAGACTATCCTGGAGCAGGGAAGCCTGAGGGGTCTTTTCCAGCCCTTGAGTCAGTGGAAAATCACTGGCCAAGTAAATGGCTGCAAGCGGAACTCAAGTGTGATTATTAAACTTTCACTGCCCACTTTACAAACAAACCAGGACCTGACCCCAGGTCTTAATGTTCTGTCTCCCTTTGGCAGCCTTGCAAGTAGCATTGGCAGACAGACTCTTTTTTTTCATTTTCCAATTGTTTTCTTCCTCGATGATGTCATCACTGGGAGGTAGGCAAGTCACTGAGAAACTGAGGCAAAGATGAGTGACTCGCCCAGTCACACCGCAAGCCAGTGACAGAGCCAGGAGTCCTGGATTCCAGTTCCTTGTTACTAACTGTGGGGTTGCACTGCCTAAGTAGCTACTAACATGCCCTCCTGCCAGGGAGAAAAACTTTCTAACACAGAAGCGTAGCAATAGGCCAATCAAGTCAGCAGGCTTACTGTACCAGAGCAAGTTCACCACAGGCCTTTCAGTAGGGTCCCCATGCACCGTGTGTGTAGGGTGTGGGATTCCCCCACAGGCTGATCTGGGATAGCTTGAAGTGCCTGTGAGGGGTTTATGGGACACTTTAAAGCATCTCTGCAGCATTCGGGTATCACAGGATTCGACTAGACCACTCCCTATCCACTAGTAGTCACAAGACCATCCACCCAATTATTCCCACTTCCCTTGTGCCATCATTTACATCAGTTCAACATAAGTGTGAATCAGAACAGTAATGTTCTACACCCAGTGTCTGCATGAGCTGTAGAGCGACAGAGAATCAGGTCCTGGGGTTCAACTCCTGGCACTGCTCCAAACTACCTGTGTGTCCTGGGATGAATCGCTTCCCTGTGCCTCAGTTTCCCTACCAGGTAAACAAGGGGACAGTGCTACTTGCCTACGATTCGCATAGTGCTTTGAGAGCTGCGGCTGAGAAATTAATAAGTGCTAAGTGTTCTTATGACTACAGGATCCAAGTCCCAGAAACCCCAGGACATCTTCTCATGAAGGCTTCCCATCGGCACCTTTAACCCAAGCTGGCGAGCAGGTAGCTGTGATATTAGCGTGCTCCTGCTCTTGGGAGCCCACGCTTTCTAGAGCGCTGGCAGCATCTGATTAACAGTTCCTGGAATAATTACCATCCAGCGGGGTTTGCTCACTGAGAATGCGGCAAAGAATTCTCTACTAATCCAGGCTGTGTCAGTAACCAATGGCCTTAACCCTTCATAAAATGCCTTAGAATCCTAGAATCTCAGGGTTGGAAGGGACCTCAGGAGGTCACCTAGTCCAACCCCCTGCTCAAAGCAGGACCAATCCCCCACTAAGGCCTAAGGCATTGTACACCTCGAAGGGCAGTCATTGTCCTAGAGTGAAAGCTGGCATCTCTGACCAGTAGGCAGCAGTGCAGCTCCTGGCCCCCCTCATGCACTCCCTGCTGCCTATCACCCCCTCATATCTCATGCTGGGAAGTGGCAGTGAAGGGAGGGGAGGTGGATGGAATCTGGCAAGGAGCAATGCTTGCCAGAGACTGCACTATGGCAGGAGGGTGGCAGGGAAGGGATCTCAGGGGAGCACAGGGAGGAAGCAGGACAAGGAGAGGCTCAGATTTAGGGTCCTGAAGGGTGAATTGGCACCGAGAAACCTGTAATTAAGAACAACCACAAATGTGGGGCTCGAGCCCACCATCTGCTCAGCAGAAACCAGCAGACTCCCTGGGCCTGGCACAAACCCACACTTCCCCAGGCTGGGGTGGGCGTAGGGGCAGAGTCTAGGCAGCAGGTGACATAGCTCTGCTGCTGCGTCCTCGGGGAGCGGGGGCCACGGATCCACGCAATGCATGGGAACAGACAGCACCTAGGCACTGACTCTCCAGGAACCTGCCAGCAAATATCAAATAGGCGCCCCAAAGACCTGGGTCAGCCATCAACCCTTACCCCATCTCCTCAGTTACCCTGGAGCTCATGTGACTTCTGCCCAAGCCCAGCATCCCTGGGCTGCAGGTCTCAGCTTCACACCGAGGCGCAGCCAAGCTGGAATCTCCTCTAAGGGTGTGTCTACACTGCAATTAGACACCCGCAGCTGGCCTGTGCCAGCTGACTCTTGACCCGCAGGGCTCAGGCTAAGGGGCTGTTTAACTGTAGTGTAGACACTTCACAGGGTCCTAGAGTCCGGACTCCAGACCAAACCTGAACATCTATAGCCCCACAAGTCAGAGTCAGCTCCCTGTCTGCAGGATGCCTCCCACAGCCCAGGGGACTCGCAGAACCCACCTCAGCTGTCTGCATGAGGCAAAGTGTGTCCTTGGCAGTAGGCTCTCACCAGCATGAGCTTCCTCACAGCAGTGCCCTGTCCATACCGGCTCTGAGTCCCAGAACCAGCTGCATCACAGATATGCTGATTTCACCACCTTCCTCACACCCTAGAGGGATGGTGCAACCCAGTGACTCTTCCTCTGCTGGAATCCTGTCTGCCTTGACCTCCTCCTCCTCTAGTCAGCCTCTCCACTCCCCCGGCCCAGGTGGCTCTGTCTCGTGGGAGCCGTGCAGGTTCTGTAACCTGACCTCCCCATGCGAAGGAGCTGACAGCGGGGAAAGCAGTGACATGCCTCACCAAGCGCTGTCGGGCTGCGGCCTGCCAGGCATGTCACTAAGGAGGTTGCTACCCATTTCAGGAATTATAATTACAGGCAAGAAAAACAAGGTATTGATCCACACGCAGAATTACACACATCTCTATCCCCATGCGGCCAGGGCAATCAGCACATACACGCACGCCCATACACACAGACACAGGTTAGCATCAGGGTGTCCATCTGACACAGCCATATGAATACACGCTCCCCCAAAGACATAGCATGCTGATCAGCATCAGCTGGGCTTCTAGGCGCGATGGTAACAGATGATAAATAAATGAATAAGAATAATGTGTCCATGCAACACAGCACCATGAGGGCACAACACAACACTCACTTGCAGATTAGCTAGGTGCATTATGGGCTTTTCCCTCCCCGCCTGCCTCTGACACATTAGGATACCAGCTGCTTAGGCGCTCAGATACTACGGTGCCCAAGACTGACATAGGACAGTGAACTAGATGGCACAATGGCCAGATTCAGTATTAAGCTGAATTTCATCTAACCTACAAAGGCATTCGCTGTGGGGCACCCACACCTGACAAGCTGGGTGCAAGGCATTCGCGGTGGGGCACCCACACCTGACAAGTTGGGTGGGTCCCTGACACCCAAAAGTGTCAGGGACCCACCCAACATTCACAGTCCCCCTAGGGGTCAAGTTTTGAAGTCTGTGCTGAAGTGGCATGATTCTCACACCGCAAGATACAAGCAGCCCCCACTGACTATAACAGGCATCACTAGTATCCTGTAGCCAGAGAACAGGACCCAGGGTTACCTGGCCTGCAGAGCTGACATCAAAGTCAGGGACCAGGTCCCCCAACATTAGAGGATGCTGCCCAGGGCCCCGCAAGCCAGGTGTGCCCAAGGCTTGGGATCTCCGCAGCAACCTGCCTTTGCAGACTGGGGGACCTGGAATACAATGGAGGGAGAATGTTGTGTGGCCCCCAAAAGTAGTGGTGGCTGTGTTCCAGGCCTCAGAGATGACCCCAAATTTTGGTTTGGTCCATATATTCTGTGCCCACAGATCCATGCCACACACACACCCCCACAGACCAGACAGGGCTCACAGGGACATAACACTTGGCTCTTCCATGGCAGCTTTCAGCCCAGGATCTCAAAGCACTCGCTGAAGGCAGGCGAGGAGCATCACACCCATTTCACAAATGGGGAAACAGCCACTAACTCATTGGGGATGGCTCAAAGCTAGGAACAGAAGGAACCCAGGCACCCTGGCCCCCACCCCCCTGCTCTAACCATGACAGCGCACTCCTGCCCAGAGCCAGGCAGGGAACCCCGGACCCCGCTCTAACCATGACAGCGCACTCCTGCCCAGAGCCAGCCAGGGAACCCCGGACCCCAGCCCCCACTCTAACCATGACAGCGCACTCCTGCCCAGAGCCAGGCAGGGAACCCCGGACCCCGCTCTAACCATGACAGCGCACTCCTGCCCAGAGCCAGGCAGGGAACCCCGGACCCCGCTCTAACCATGACAGCGCACTCCTGCCCAGAGCCAGGCAGGGAACCCCGGACCCCGCTCTAACCATGACAGCGCACTCCTGCCCAGAGCCAGCCAGGGAACCCCGGACCCCGCTCTAACCATGACAGCGCACTCCTGCCCAGAGCCAGGCAGGGAACCCCGGACCCCGCTCTAACCATGACAGCGCACTCCTGCCCAGAGCCAGGCAGGGAACCCCGGACCCCGCTCTAACCATGACAGCGCACTCCTGCCCAGAGCCAGGCAGGGAACCCCGGACCCCGCTCTAACCATGACAGCGCACTCCTGCCCAGAGCCAGGCAGGGAACCCCGGACCCCGCTCTAACCATGACAGCGCACTCCTGCCCAGAGCCAGGCAGGGAACCCCGGCCCCCGCTCTAACCATGACAGCGCACTCCTGCCCAGAGCCAGCCAGGGAACCCCGGCCCCCGCTCTAACCATGACAGCGCACTCCTGCCCAGAGCCAGCCAGGGAACCCCGGACCCCGCTCTAACCATGACAGCGCACTCCTGCCCAGAGCCAGCCAGGGAACCCCGGACCCCGCTCTAACCATGACAGCGCACTCCTGCCCAGAGCCAGCCAGGGAACCCCGGACCCCGCTCTAACCATGACAGCGCACTCCTGCCCAGAGCCAGCCAGGGAACCCCGGACCCCGCTCTAACCATGACAGCGCACTCCTGCCCAGAGCCAGGCAGGGAACCCCGGACCCCGCTCTAACCATGACAGCGCACTCCTGCCCAGAGCCAGCCAGGGAACCCCGGACCCCGCTCTAACCATGACAGCGCACTCCTGCCCAGAGCCAGCCAGGGAACCCCGGACCCCGCTCTAACCATGACAGCGCACTCCTGCCCAGAGCCAGCCAGGGAACCCCGGACCCCGCTCTAACCATGACAGCGCACTCCTGCCCAGAGCCAGGCAGGGAACCCCGGCCCCCAACACGACAGTCACTGCCTCCTGCCCGCTCCCCCCGCAGGCGGCGCCACACGTCCACACACGTGCCTGCACAGCTCCCGGCCCCACACTCGCGCGCAAAGGGGGGTGCGGGGGTCCCCTTTTCCTCCCCGCGCCCGGATCCATCCCTGGCCTTTGCCACCGCTGCTCCCCTCCCCGCAGCGGCGCCCCCAGCCAGACGCCCACGACCACCAGATCCCCCGCGGCGGCGGCGCCCGGGCCCACACGGCCACGAGGGGAACCAGCGACCCCCGTCCGCCCGTCCCCGCGGCCCCTGGGCGAGCGGAGAGCGCCGGCCCCCCGCGCGGAACAAAGGCGCCGCCCGCGGGCGTGGGGCCCGGCCGGCGCTCACCTGCGGCGGCGGGGGCCTGCAGGCTGCCCCGCTTCTGGAAGGGGGGCTTGCCCCGGGGGGCCGCGGCGCCCGCCGACATTCCGCTTCCGTGCGCGGCCGGCGAGGCGGAGCTGCGGAGCCGGCGGCGGCTCTTCCTGCCGCGGCGCCCCAGAGCTTGCGCGGCCCGCTCGCCCCTCCCCTGGCTGGTGATTGATGCGGCGAGCTCGGGGCTGGAGCGAAACCCGCGCGCCTCCAGGCCCCGGCGGCCGAGAAGTGGCGCCCCCCTGCTCCCAGGGGAGGTGCATGGTCTGGAGCAATGCCTGCATGGAGATGGGGTCAGTGCTGCTGGAACTAGGGGTGCCGAAGTAGAAATAACAGACACCAAATACATGGTTTCCAGGGTTTCCATCGGCAGCACCCCCCACTGCAAGAAAGCTCCAGCGCCCCTGGGGGGCTCCCCCGCAGCTTCCCCACCCAGGCCTGTCTGATCACAGCTGTTTCCAGGCCCGCTGAGCCCCGGGGTCCCTGTAGCCCCGTCTCTGGGCTTTGCCAGGGGCCAGGGCCAGCAGCTTCAGAGGAGAGGAGAAAGAACTCTGCAATGGGCACTTGTGGAATATGGGGGCTCCTGGCACCCCACCCCACCCTGGTGCCTGCCCACCTCCACAAACACATGCCTCAGGGGTGTATCTTTGCCCTAGGTGGCACTTACAGGCAGATAGTCACATCCACACTGAGACAGGGATTGGAGCAGGAGAGGAGCAATCCAGGCCCCCCTGCCAGGGGTCTCCCCACAGAACAGTATATTTCCTCTGAGGATCCTGGCGTGCCCCACAGCCATTGCGCTTTCCAACCCACCCTGATAGACTCCATTCCCTGGGGACGCAGAGGGGTCACACACAGCAGTGCATCGGCATCAGAGCCAGAATCGGAACCCAGTCGTCCTGCCACCTCCACCCCTTGTGCTAACCACGGAGTCACACTCCCATCCTGACCTGCAGGACAGGCAACGATTTACACCGCTTTATGTTCTGCTTTCCCCAAAGGGTATTTTCAGAGGGCGTCAGCCCCATCCCATACATTCTGCTCCGAGCAGTGCTAGAACAAGAGTCATGAAAAGGGGATCCACTGTGGAATAGGAACAATCAATCATAGACTATCAGGGTTGGAAGGGACCTCAGAAAGTCATCTAGTCCAATCCCCTTGCTCAAAGCAGGACCAATCCCTAATTTTTGCCCCCAATCCCTAAATGGCCCCCTCAAGGATTGAACTCACAACCCTGGGTCTAGCAGGCCAATGCTCAAACCACTGAGCTACAGCTGGGACAGGTCCTCCCCACCTGCGTCATCATCAGTAAAAATACTCTGGAAAAGGCAGCATGGCCTAGTGGAGAGAGCACTGGACTAGGAATTCTCTTGCTGACTCTGCCACTGGGTGACCATGGGCAACACTTCACCCATTTCTGCCTCGGTTTCCCCCCCCTTTGACTGTCATATCTATTTAGACCAGAGGTCCCCCAAGTGTGTGGCACGCTCCCCTAAGGGGGTGCAGAGGAATGTCTGGGGGAGCGCAGTGGGACCCAGGCCAGCCCCCACAAGGGTAGGGGGGGAGTGACACCCATCCCCTCTCCACCCCCAGCTGTGCTCCAGTCCCGCTCCCAGCTGCGTCCCCAGCTCCCAGCCCTGCTCCCGGCCCTGGCCCTGGCCCTAGCCTCAGTGAGGCTCCGTTGACGGTCCTGCACCAGCCCCCAGTCTCACCACTGGCCGCAGCTCCATTCTGGGGCTGAGGCTGGGGGCAAGGCCAGGAGTGGAGCTGCGCCCGGCCACAGGCCCCACTGCCAGCCCCCAGCCACAGCCCCACTCCAGCCCTAGACCCACCCCCAGCTGCAGCCCCCTTACCGAGTCCCTCCTCCCTTCCTGGAGCTGCGGCCCCACTGGCTCCAGGGGGTGGGTGGGTGTGGACAGGAGGGTGTGATCCTTAAAAGTTTGGGGACTGACTTCGACTGTCGGCTCTTTGGGGCAAGGACTGTCTGTTGCTGTGTGTGCCACCCGTGGCACCACCTGTCATACCGACATGCCCAGGCAGGTATAGTACCCCGGGTCTGACCATCCTCTGGCTATTTCACCGAAGGGGGTTGGGTGCCGAGCACTAGCTGATTTCTGGGGTATTGCAGGATATTTGTACGGGAGAGTTTTAGAGCATGTAACCTGCAGGGTGCTGGGTTTCAGGCCTGTCAAAATGAAACTTGTCACCTGAGGCGAGGCAGGTCCCACTCAATCAACACTGAGAACAATGGACATCAGGGGAGCCAGCCCTGTGTTTACTGTCTGGACCAGGTGCAAGCTTGAAGATTTACAGAGACAAAAGAACCCCAAGAAATGTCTCTGAACAGGGGACCTCTGGGGGAAGAGCCAGTCTGTAACTGTGCTGGAGATGAAGAGCCCCAGTAGTTATCCATTATGGAGGAGACACTCTGCCAGCCGGAGCATCTTATGAAAGGTGGATCTCAGCTTTGTGAACCGAACAAGCACTCAGCTTTGGTTGAGGAATACCTTATTCCAGGAAAGAGACTCCTTAGTTGTTAATACATGTGGGCTGTAGACTGCATGTTACCTTTCCTTTGACATAGTGTGTCCTTTTATTTGAATCTTTAACTCAAGCTCTGTTAAATAAACCTGTTTGGTTCTAGAATAGCCACATCTCAGTGCTGTGAGCTAAGGAGAGCAGGGAGCTGAGGGGAGGCTGGGGAACCAGGTGCAGGGCATCCAGGGAGCAGTGGATGGGTGTGCCTTGCGGGTGTCCAGAAGGCAAAGGAACCAGGCTCTCAAGTAACAGTGGGATATGTTAATTGCTAGCCCGCGGACAGAGGGGGGCTCAGGGCGCCCAGAGCCCACTGCTTGCGGTACCAGTAGCCAGCAGAACTGGGAGATTTTCCCCTGGTGGGCACAGACAAGGCCCTCGCCCTCTGTAAGCAGAGGGGAGTGATTTGCCCCAGACACCTCAGGTCACCCCAAAAAGCATCACGCTGCCCTAACAGAAACAACAATAAAAGGAAGAATCTGGCGCTCTGCCTAGATGCTGATTCTGGCTCCAGCCTGGGGCTTGGAGATTTCACAACAGCCGGTTGCGTCACCTTTGGCTCGGGGAATTGCCAGCAGCCGGGCTCTGCTCAGCTCCTCTGGGAACCTTGGTGCCCCGGGGGGAAATGTTTCTATTTGCACATTTCTTCACCGCCCCTTGTGCCGAGCCCCGCGCAGGGGCGGAGTCGGCCAGGGCCTTTGGCTGGAGCAAGGAGCCCCTGCGATTTGAAGGGCCATTTCCAAGCCGCTGCAGGAGAGCTGCGGATCATTCCCAGCGAGGTGTGACCGAGGAGCCGGAAACGTGACCCAGACCCGCGGGTACTGGGCAGCCCCCCTGCCCCGGGGGAGAGCTCGGCCCCCTCGGCGGCGCGCCATGGCCCGGCCGGGCGGGCGGGCGGAGGGCAGCGCCTGGGCTGAGCCGGTGGGACCAACACGCCCCCGGCCTTAGCGCCTCCGTTCTCGCCGGGGGGAGCTGGAGACCAGCCCCCCCGCCGCGTGTCCGCGCACAAGCGAGGCGGAAAGACGAAGGGGAACCGAACACGCTCCGCCAGGAGCCGAGCTCCGCCGGGGGGGCCGACCGCAGCCCCCCCCGGCTGCAAAGCCGCCGCGGGAGGGGCGAAGAGCAGCGGCCGGCTGGGGGAGGGAGGCTCGACGGCGGGAGGGGGAAGGGCCCGGAGCGGAGTCCAGCGGGGGGAGCGCGGTGGACACTGGTACAGAAGCCCCCAGCCCCTCGCCCTGCCCGAGGCCATGCTGATCCTGCCCTGTCGCCGCCGGCGGGCCGGAGGCTAGCGGGGTCAGGCTGGCTGGGAAGCAGCGATGAGCCCCGCGGCGTGGGAGAAGAAAGCGGGCTCTGCGTAAACCCAGGAATGGAGCCAGGCGGCCCCAGCCGGGGGCTCTGCCGGCCCTGGAGTCCTGCCAGGGGAGGCTCTGGTCTACAGCCCGAGGCCCGTTCACTGCAGGCAGGACCCGCTCCCACCCCTTCAGCTGTAGCTTTGTCTGTGCCTGGAACTTTAGCTGTAACGCTAAGCAGGGGAGCTAAAGGAGAATCTCCATTAGCTGTTAGCAGTATAGTGCTTATGACCCCCAGCTGAGCAGTTCTGAAGCCATCCAGCAGAAAACAGCGGGGACACACCAGTGAGCTCATTACACTACAGACATTAGTAGCAGCTCTTGCAATTTTCAGCACCCCGCCCCATGAGTAATTCTTGGCCTCCCCAAATGCCCCTTCCCCACATCATTGCAGGGCCCTATTCAGAGTTGCCATTCTTCTCTCAGGGTTGACACCACTGACTTTATTAGAGTTTCACCAGGCAGCAATTTTGGGCCCCTGTTGTTTAAAACCCTTCATGGATTTACTCCAGCCCAGCTCCCAGACCTGGAGCCAGATCCTCAGCTAGGGTAAATGGATATGACTTCATCAGTATCAATATGACTAGAGCGGCCGGGACCGGCCCTAGACTAAATGGCACCCCAGGCGAGGAACATCGTACGTGCACACACCCACACCCCATTCTCCGCAGTCTTGGTATAACTATGTCGCTACTTACACCAAGTCTTAAAACACAAGTACGCTTTCACAATTGTGCAATCAAATAAGGTTCACACGCTATTGCAGCACGGCTCTCACTTCACATCTCTTTATTCTTACATCTCACTGGCTGGTGACGCCCCACCCCTTATCTACCCGAGAGCGCCAACCACTACTCAAAGGTGTCAGCGGACGCCACCCAGAAGAGGCATGACTGGACAAGGGCCTGGAAACAGGCCGCGGTCACCCCCCATCCAGCTTCCTCCTCCTGAAGTGATGGGTGGCCATCTTGGCCAGCACCAGGAGGAGGTAGACGAGGTGGTCTTGCAACTTTGTGGGGCCACGGATGGGGTGTGCATGGATGAGGCAGGGCGGGAAAAAGTGCAGCCAGATTCTCCGTGAGGTCCTGGAGCAGCCAGAGGAGGGGTTGCAGCATGGCACACTCTGCATAGGTGTGCACCAGGGTCTCTCTCCTGCTGCAGAAGGGACGGGTGTCAGGGGATTCTGTGAACCATGCCAGACATATGCCCATGCTCACGGCTCCATGGAGGAGCCACCAGCTAATGCCCCCCGATGGGCTGTGGAATTAGGGTGGAGTTTAGACTGTCACACTAGAGCTTCCACCCTCTGCAGATGGCAGCTCCTCTTGCCACTCGGTGTCAGGGTGAGACACGGGAAAGGTAGTGGATGGTATGAAGCATGAGCACGTAAGGATGTTCTCTGGGTGCACTTCGGAGACAGACCAGCTGGATGGCATTCAGTCAACTCAGGGAGTGTGTCGGGGCAACTGCAGAAGCTTGCGGGGTGTGATGCTTTGGAATTCAACCCAGACCAGTAAGGGGTTGTGTCACCACCTGCCCTGCAACTCTAGGTGCCTTAAATGCTACTCTGCCATGGCTCACAGCTCTGACACCAACAGCCAGCCTACAGGCATGTAGATCACACCCCGACTCCCACCTGCCTTGGTGACTCCTGGCAGGGTGAACATAAGAATGGCCATAGTGGGTCAGACCAAAGGTCCATCCAGCCCAGTAGCCTGTCTACCGACAGTGGTCAATGCCAGGTGCCCCAGAGGGAGTGAACCTAACAGGTAATGATCTAGTGATCTCTCTCCTGCCATCCATCTCCACCCTCTGACAAGCAGAGGCTAGGGACACCATTCCTTACCCATCCTGGTTAATAGCCATTTATGGATTTAACCTCCATGAATTTATCCAGTTCTCTTTTAAACCCTGTTATAGTCCTAGTCTTCACAACCTCCTCAGGCAAGGAGTTCCACAGGTTGACTGTGCGCTGTGTGAAGAAGAACTTCCTTTTATTTATTTTAAACCTGCTGCCCATTAATTTCATTTGGTGGCCCCTAGTTCTTATATTATGGGAACAAGTAAATAACTTTTCCTTATTCACTTTCTCCACACCACTCATGATTTTATAGACCTCTATCATATCCCCCCTTAGTTTCCTCTTTTCCAAGCTGAAAAGTCCTAGCCTCTTTAATCTCTCTTCACATGGGACCCATTCCAAACCCCTAATCATTTTAGTGACCCCAACATCCTCCTGCTCCCGAATTTCCCAATGCCATCTGCCAGTGTAACAGTCTGCTAGGGTTCCCAGGCTTGGAGTTACAGTGTTACCCCTCTCAGCCTCAGCAAGTGGGAGTTCTGCTGTGTGCCAACTTTCTGATCGGAACAAGAGCTCTGTGTAGCTCAAAGGCTTGTCTCTCCCACCAGCAGAAGTTGGGCCAATAAAGGATATTGTCTCTCTAACTCCTGACGCCCCAGCAGGCTGCCTGGCCAGCAAACTCTTCAGGGCTCTGCCAGTCCAAGCCTTGCCTGCCAGGTAACAGACAATGACCCCCAGCTCTTGAGTTCCCCAGAGACGTCTCCCTACAGTGTCCAGCCCTCACCTGTAGCACTCCTAGGAGTTATTCAGTTCGCTGCTCCTGTAAAGAAACAATATAATTTAACTGGGGCTTGACAAACACTCTGATTTCAATCACAGCCTGAACTGGTTTATAGTAAAAGTAAAACAAGTTCATTTAACAGCAGGATATAGGATTATGTGATACCAAGTGTAGGGAATAAAGACAGAAGGGTTCACAAGCAAACAAAAGTAAAAATAGACTTCTAAGACTAAAACTTAATTTCAGCGTGTTACAATCCTTCCCCTTGGTTGAAGGCTCAGACGTTCTGTGATCTCAAGAACTCCAGCCCCTGGAATCCCCCAAGAGATGGATACCTGAATGGCTCTCTGTTTCTGCTTACACCTCCAAAAGCTCATTGACCCTGTTCCAAGAAGCAGGAGGACATCCTGCTGTTCTTCTGTTCCTGTGGGCTTCCCATCCACCTGTTGATTCATATGTAAATAGGGCTTCCATTGTTTTGATTCCATAAGGCTTAATTTACACTGCAGACAGGTAGCTGCCTTCTCTCCTATCTGGGAGAAAACCCTATGTCTGGTCACCAACTTTAAAGTGTTATATCGATGAGTATCCATAATTCTTCCTATAGTGTTAATGCAGACTAGTGTATTACAGGCTTTCCTAAAAGATCTCAGGCAATACACTTCTATCACACAGTACTGTTGTATACAATCTGTTGATTCAATATGTATCATTTGAGGGTCAGACCCCCTGTCTTTAGAGCCCAGTAAACCTTTGAAATGGATTATTCTGAAATGTATCCCCAGATACAGTTTCTTGCTCCTTCTGGGGTGTAAATGCTGTGTTGGCTCCACCCCTGCTTGATAGCTTTGTTTACCTTATATGTAAATGTACCTTCATTGTCTCTGCCTGAGACCAGGCTGGTTATACAAGCAAGTACACATTCTTTTGTCTAAGGCAGCCTAAGTTCATGCATTGCTTGCCAAACACGTTTTAAGAACATAATCCTAGCACATATCCATAACCCTTTGTACATCCCCCTTACAGACATCAGGCAAGAATATTAGTGATTAGTGAGATATGAGTTTTTCAATGACATACGACATGCCACCTTTTGGGTATATATCGTGGCAACAGTGTGTTAGGTGTAGTGAGTATGTCAGGCCTGACAGAGTTGCTGACACAGTAGTGAACAATCAATGGGCCTGTGTCTCACACAGGGCAGGGGTCTGATGAGGAGCTCAAGTGGGCTGGGGTGGGTGGGGAGCACCCTCCTGCAGGACACGCTCAAGAACAGTGAGTGAAGCAGGGGATTCTGCCTGTTCCAAGAGAAGGGCAACAAAGGTGTGACAAGATTATGACTATCAACAGATGGCTAAGGCAGTGGTGCTATAAGGAGGGCTTTGGGATGTATGGCCACTGGGAGGCATTCATGGACAGAGGACAGTTCTCTTGGGATGGACTTCATCTGAGTAGGGAAGGAAATAGAATTCTAGGATGGAGGCTGGCACAACTGATTAAGAGAGCTGTAAACTAGGAATTTGGGGGAGATGGTTGGGAGATGTCCAGGTAATCTCCATGCCGGATTTAACATTGAGAGGGAAGAAAACAAAGTAAGAAAGGATACAGCCATGGGTAGGAGAATGGATATAAGGAGGAAGGGCAGTGTGGATACCAGTCTAATTGGTCATACTGGCTGTAGAATGACCGTGCCTAATAGGGTACAGAATGTGAGCGAGGCCAAACAGCAAAAATTAAGATGTTTGTACACCAATGCGAGGAGCCTAGGAACAAAATGGAGGAACTAGAGCTACTGATGCAGGAAGTGAAACCAGCTATTCTAGGCAGAACAGAAACATGGTGGAATAGTCGTCACGACTGGAGTACGGGTATTGAAGGGGATGTGCTGTTTAGGAAAGACCGAAATAAAGGTAAAGGTGGTGGAGTAGCATTGTAGATCAATGATGAGGTAGAATGTAAAGAAATAAGAAGCGATGGAATGGATAAGACAGAGTCCATCTGGGCAAAAATCACATTGGGGAAGAAAACTATTAGAGCCTCCCCTGGGATAGTGCTTGGGGTGTGCTATAGACCGCCGGGATCTAATTTGGATATGGATAGAGCCCTCTTTAATGTTTTTAATGAAGTAAATACTAATGGGAACTGCGTGATCATGGGAGACTTTAACTTCCCAGATATAGACTGGAGGACGAGTGCTAGTAATAATAATAGGGCTCAGATTTTCCTAGATGCGATAGCTGATGGATTCTTTCATCAAGTAGTTGCTGAACCGACAAGAGGGGATGCCATTTTAGATTTGGTTTTGGTGAGTAGTGAGGACCTCATAGAAGAAATGGTTGTAGGGGACAATCTTGGTTCAAGTGAGCATGAGCTAATTCAGTTCAAACTGAACGGAAGGATAAACAAAAATAAATCTGCCACTAGGGTTTTTGATTTCAAAAGGGCTGACTTTCAAAAATTAAGGAAATTAGTTAGGAAAGTGGATTGGACTGAAGAACTTATGGATCTAAAGGCAGAGGAGGCCTGGAATTACTTCAAGTCACAGCTGCAGAAGCTGTCGGAAGCCTGCATCCCAAGAAAGGGAAAAAATTCATAGGCAGGAGTTGTAGACCACGCTGGATGAGCAAGCATCTCAGAGAGGTGATTAAGAAAAAGCAGAACGCATACAGGGAGTGGAAGATGGGAGGGATCAGCAAGGAAAGCTACCTTATTGAGGTCAGAACACATAGGGATAAAGTGAGAAAGGCCAAAAGCCATGTAGAGTTGGACCTTGCAAAGGGAATTAAAACCAATAGTAAAAGGTTCTACAGTCATATAAATAAGAAGAAAACAAAGAAAAAAGAAGTGGGATCGCTAAACACTGAGGATGGAGTGGAGGTCAAGGATAATCTAGGCATGGCCCAATATCTAAACAAATACTTTGCCTCCGTCTTTAATAAGGCTAATGAGGATCTTAGGGATAATGGTAGCATGACAAATGGGAATGAGGATATGGAGATAGATATTACCATAACTGAGGTAGAAGCAAAACTCGAACAGCTTAATGGGACTAAATCGGGGGGCCCAGATAATCTTCATCCATGAATATTAAAGGAATTGGCACATGAAATTGCAAGCCCATTAGCAAGAATTTTTAATGAATCTGTTGTACCGTATGACTGGAGAATTGCTAACATAGTTCCTATTTTTAAGAAAGGGAAAAAACGTGATCCGGGTAACTACAGGCCTGTTAGTTTGACATCTGTAGTATGCAAGGTCTTGGAAAAAATTTTGAAGGAGAAAGTAGTTAAGGACATTGAGGTCAATGGTAAATGGGACAAAATACAACATGGTTTTACAAAAGGTAGATCGTGCCAAACCAACCTGATCTCCTTCTTTGAGAAAGTAACAGATTTTTTAGACAAAGGAAACGCAGTGGATCTAATTTACCTAGATTTCAGTAAGACGTCTGATACCGTGCCAAATGGGGAATTATTCGTTAAATTGGATAAGATGGGGATCAATATGAAAATTGAAAGGTAGATAAGGAATTGGTTAAAAGGGAGACTACAGCAGGTCATTCTGAAAGGTGAACTGTCAGGCTGGAGGGAGGTTACCAGTGGCGTTCCTCAGGGATCGGTTTTGGGACCAATCTTATTTAATCTTTTTATTACTGACCTCAGCACAAAAAGTGGGAGTGTGCTAATAAAGTTTGCAGATGATACAAAGCTGGGAGGTATTGCCAATTTAGAGAAGGACTGGGATATCATACAGGAGGATCTGGATGACCTTGTAAACTGGAATAATAGTAATAGGATGAAATTTAATAGTGAGAAGTGTAAGGTTATGCATTTAGGGATTAATAATAAGAATTTTAGTTATAAGCTGGGGACACATCAGTTAGAAGTAACGGAGGAGGAGAAGGTCCTTGGAGTATTGGTTGATCACAGGATGACTATGAGCAGCCAATGTGATATGGCTGTGAAAAAGCTAATGCGGTCTTGGGATGCATCAGGGGAGGTATTTCCAGTAGAAATAGGGAGGTGTTAGTACCATTATACGGGGCACTGGTGAGACCTCACCTGGAATACTGTGTGCAGTTCATAGAATCATAGAATCATAGAATATAAGGGTTGGAAGGGACCCCAGAAGGTCATCTAGTCCAACCCCCTGCTCGAAGTAGGACCAATTCCCAGTTAAATCATCCCAGCCAGGGCTTTGTCAAGCCTGACCTTAAAAACCTCTAAGGAAGGAGATTCTACCACCTCCCTAGGTACCGCATTCCAGTGTTTCACCACCCTCTTAGTGAAAAAGTTTTTCCTAATATCCAATCTAAACCTCCCCCACTGCAGCTTGAGACCATTACTCCTCGTTCTGTCATCTGCTACCATTGAGAACAGTCTAGAGCCATCCTCTTTGGAACCCCCTTTCAGGTAGTTGAAAGCAGCTATCAAATCCCCCCTCATTCTTCTCTTCTGCAGGCTAAACAATCCCAGCTCCCTCAGCCTCTCCTCATAACTCATGTGTTCCAGACCCCTAATCATTTTTGTTGCCCTTCGCTGGACTCTCTCCAATTTATCCACATCCTTCTTGAAGTGTGGGGCCCAAAACTGGACACAGTATTCCAGATGAGGCCTCACCAATGTCGAATAGAGGGGAACGATCACGTCCCTCGATCTGCTCACTATGCCCCTACTTATACATCCCAAAATGCCATTGGCCTTCTTGGCAACAAGGGCACACTGCTGACTCATATCCAGCTTCTCGTCCACTGTCACCCCTAGGTCCTTTTCCGCAGAACTGCTGCCTAGCCATTCGGTCCCTAGTCTGTAGCTGTGCATTGGGTTCTTCCGTCCTAAGTGCAGGACCCTGCACTTATCCTTATTGAACCTCATCAGATTTCTTTTGGCCCAATCCTCCAATTTGTCTAGGTCCTTCTGTATCCTATCCCTCCCCTCCAGCGTATCTACCACTCCTCCCAGTTTAGTATCATCCGCAAATTTCCTGAGAGTGCAATCCACACCACCCTCCAGATCATTTATGAAGATATTGAACAAAACCGGCCCCAGGACCGACCCTTGGGGCACTCCACTTGATACCGGCTGCCAACTAGACATGGAGCCATTGATAACTACCCGTTGAGCCCGACAATCTAGCCAGCTTTCTACCCACCTTGTAGTGCATTCATCCAGCCCATACTTCCTTAACTTGCTGACAAGAATACTGTGGGAGACCGTGTCAAAAGCTTTGCTAAAGTCAAGAAACAATACATCCACTGCTTTCCCTTCATCCACAGAACCAGTAATCTCATCATAGAAGGCGATTAGATTAGTCAGGCATGACCTTCCCTTGGTGAATCCATGCTGGCTGTTCCTGATCACTTTCCTCTCATGCAAGTGCTTCAGGATTGATTCTTTGAGGACCTGCTCCATGATTTTTCCAGGGACTGAAGTGAGGCTGACTGGCCTGTAGTTCCCAGGATCCTCCTTCTTCCCTTTTTTAAAGATTGGCACTACATTAGCCTTTTTCCAGTCATCCGGGACTTCCCCGGTTCGCCACGAGTTTTCAAAGATAATGGCCAATGGCTCTGCAATCACAGCCGCCGGTTCCTTCAGCACTCTCGGATGCAACTCGTCCGGCCCCATGGACTTGTGCACGTCCAGCTTTTCTAAATAGTCCCTAACCACCTCTATCTCCACAGAGGGCTGTCCATCTCTTCCCCATTTTGTGATGCCCAGCGTAGCAGTCTGGGAGCTGACCTTGTTAGTGAAAACAGAGGCAAAAAAAGCATTGAGTACATTAGCTTTTTCCACATCCTCTGTCACTAGTTTGCCTCCCTCATTCAGTAAGGGGCCCACACATTCCTTGGCTTTCTTCTTGTTGCCAACATACCTGAAGAAACCCTTCTTGTTACTCTTGACATCTCTGGCTAGCTGCAGCTCCAGGTGCGATTTGGCCCTCCTGATAACATTCCTACATGCCCGAGCAATATTTTTATACTCTTCCCTGGTCATATGTCCAACCTTCCACTTTTTGTAAGCTTCTTTTTTATGTTTAAGATCCGCTAAGATTTCACCATTAAGCCAAGCTGGTCGCCTGCCATATTTACTATTCTTTCGACTCATTGGTCTCCCATATTTACTATTCTTTCGACTCAGTTCTGGTCTCCCATGTTTAAGAAGGATGAATTCAAACTGGAACAGGTACAGAGAAGGGCTATTAGGATGATCCGAGGAATGGAAAACCTGTCTCATGAAGGGAGACTCAAGGAGCTTGGCTTGTTTAGCCTAACCAAAAGAAGGTTGAGAGGAGATATGATTGCTCTCTATAAATATATCAGAGGGATAAATACCGGAGAGGAAGAGGAATTATTTAAGCTCAGTACCAATGTGGACACAAGAACAAATGGATATAAACTGGCCATTGGGAAGTTTAGACTTGAAATTAGACAAAAGTTTCTAACCATCAGAGGAGTGAAGTTCTGGAATAGCCTTCCAAGGGAAGCAGTGGGGGCAAAAGACCTATCTGGCTTCAAGATAAAATTCGATAAGTTTATGGAGGAGATGGTATGATGGGATAACATGATTTTGGCAATTAATTGATCTTTAAATATTCATGGTAAATAGGCCTAATGGCCTGTGATGGGATGTTAGATGGGGTGGGATCTGAGTTACTACAGAGAATTCTTTCCTAGGTATCTGGCTGGTGAATCTTGCCCATATGCTCAGGGTTCAGCCGATTGCCATATTTGGGGTTGGGAAGGAATTTTCCTCCAGGGCAGATTGGAAGAGGCCCTGGGGGTTTTTCGCCTTCTTCTGTAGCATGGGGCACGGGTCACTTGCTGGAGGATTCTCTGCACCTTGAAGTCTTTGAACCATGATTTGAGGACTTCAGTAGCTCAGACATAGGTGAGAGGTTTATCGCAGGAGTGGGTAGGTGAAATTCTGTGGCCTGTGTTGTGCAGGAGGTCAGACTAGTGATCATGATGGTCCCTTCTGACCTTAATATCTATGACAAGGCTGCCCTCACCTCCCAGCCACACAACGCGGATGCACAAAGAGGGCATGCCCATGTGCTGGCCGAGCACCACGGGCTCTACCCAGTCCCACCGTAGTCCAGGAGGTCTTTGATTCTGGTGGCACCAGCCAGGACCAGCCTCCAGAGCACCCAGGGGGACACTACCCATTGCTCACAAAGGTGTGGGCTGTGTAGGGTTTCTTGTAGGAGACCTTCCCCCTCGGTGGTCACTGAGAGTAGCTTCCAGGTCCTGGCAGAGAAACAGCAGCTCAGATAGGTGCCAGGGAAGACCTGTCGGGTGGAGATAAAAGAGCTGCCAGTCGTATCGGAGTACCCTCCATGCCGGACTATGAGCACCATAAAGGAGTCTCTGCAGGGCTGAACAGCTGAACGGATGCTCCTGACTGTGAATATAGGACCAGGGGGAGGCTCAGGACACCCACAGAGAGAAACCCAGTACACTCCTGGCCAGAAAAACTCCAGGATCTTCTTCTGGAGGCTGGCTAGGGTCCCTGGGGGTGGGATCAAGGTGGGAACCTGTGCTAGAGCATGGACAGGACTAGCTAGCTGATCACCAGTAGCCTCCCCCAAAGGGAAAGGCAGCACCATCCACCTCCACAGCTGGTCAGACAGCCTGGCCTCCTGAGTGATCCAACGCCCCTCAGTGGGGCTGCCATGATCCATCCCTCCCCTGCACGGAGGATACTGTGACCTGCACCCTTGACGGGTTTTTAGTGCTGCTCCCTGGGGCTGCACCCACAGAAACCTCCAGCCCAGAGCAAGGAGGAGGCGGTCCCAGGGGGAGACTCTGCTCAGGATCACAGGTTCAGCTGCAGGCTCCACATCACCTAGACGATACTGACAAACAGCAGGGCGGTCAGAGAAGAGCAAGGGGGAGCTGGCAGGTGGGGAGAAACTAAAAGAGCCCAAACCACCCGCTGAGCCAAGCACCTGCTCTGATCTACCAGATTGGTCCCCAGCCTGCCATGAGGCATTTAAAGCAATTGGAGGGAATAAGCCTGCATTGGTTTAACAGGGGGTTCCAGCCCCATGTGCTGTTCTCTGGGGTGCAGAGGGCTGGTCCCAGCTGCCAGAAGCTCCAGGTGTCGAGCTGATTGCCTGGCAGCATCTCCCAGCAGCTGCCAGCTCTGCCCAGAATTGCAGTTCATGCACTGATGACTTTGCTCAGGAGATTAGAGCCATGCATGAAATGGGCTCCAGGGGGCAGCCCCACGTCACCTGATCTCTGAACCGGCAGGGGTTCGTTCTCCTTCACTCTAACCTATTACCAGGCAATTCTCTCCTGGGGGGGCTGGATGCCACCTTGCTGTTGGGCCTGTTATAAGAGTCCAAGTCACATGATTCATAGCAAGGTAATGGGGACGCCTGTATAGCTGCGAATTCCCCGCTGAATCAGTGCTCCAGGGAAGCGCTCACAGGCGCCGTGCCGCTGGCAGGGCCGTCTTTCAGCTGAGACACAGAGCCAGGGCTCTGTCCACCACACGTGTGATGAAAGATTCCTGGGCTCTTGTCCTAATAAATTCTATCCTGGATAACTATTTCCTAGGGATCATAGGTATTTATCTGGCCCCCATCACTACACCTCTGAGCCCCTCACACCTTTCATGGATTTCTCCTGTGCAGCCGGGCAGTTCTCAGAGGGAGAACTGAGGCACAGAGAAGCTAAGGCCTGATCTACACCTAAAACTTGGGTCACCCTAGCTGTGTTGCTCAGAGCTGTAAAAAATTTCATGCCTTGTGAGACATAGTTATGTCGACCTAACACGTGCTGTAGACACTAGGTCAATGGAAGAATTTTTCTCTTAATCTAGCTGCTGCCTCTTGGAGAGGTGGATGTGAAACCTCTTGGGGGTACTCAAAGCTATGAGGTACCTCGCCACCACCTGCCCTTAGTATGAGGAAGCCGTGTCTGTGCCTGCCGGGAGTCAACCTCACAGGCCACGGCCAACACAAGCCCAGCCCTCTAGGCCACGCAGGTCCTACTGTCACTCCGCAGATTAGCAACAGGTACACACCAGCCCTCAAGTCCTCCAAGTGTCTACCTGGAGTGTCCCATCCCAGTGCTCGCAGAATTCACTGATCTGCTGCTTCCAAAGACAGAGAACACCCCAACGCACCAGGTCCACCGCAGGTCACCACCCTGCTGAACACAAAGTGCTTGGATTTGTTTATAGTGAAACCAAGTGTAAGTTTATTTAACAAAGCTCGGAGAGTCAAGTAGTAGCATTGGAAACAAATGGATACAGATAAAATAAAATCATAAGTCTATGCTCTAGAATGGGTGTTAATTAACAAGATGCGCTCCTGTCTAATAACATATTGCTCACCAAAAATCCTTCCAGCACTTTACAGCCAGTTGCTTTATAGACTTCTTTCAGGAGACAGGCACGCTGGTAGTTTGCCTCCTAGGTGAAGGACTCAATGTCTCTTTGCACTCCGAGCTATACCATAACAATCCTTCTGCTTCATTCATGAGCAGAACATCCCCTGCTGTTTGGTTCTACCTGTAGATTTCCTCTCTTGTCAATTTTGCAATCTCTCACTTGGCACTGGGCTCAGTGTGCAAACAGCCATTTGGTGTGAAGCAGACGATGCACATGTGGCCGGACAGGGAGTTAGGTACCAGTTACCTCCTGCCTGAAAGGAATGTCTCCGAGCTACGTCACCTCCTGGTGACCTGCCTTAACACCAGGACCTTAACAACATAGTGTTCAGTACAGGCACAATGCCTTAACTCTTCTCCACACTGACATTTCATTTGATGCCCCTGGACTACTGGCTCTCATGCCACCCTTTGGTGAACTATTAGGCAGATATCTGGCCAT
Organism: Caretta caretta; assembly: GCF_965140235.1. NCBI lineage: Eukaryota > Metazoa > Chordata > Testudines > Cheloniidae > Caretta > Caretta caretta. Next base: position 18,107,258 of record NC_134226.1, on the reverse strand, counting down.
GGGGATCCCTGTACAATCTTATGCATCCCCTATTCCAACAGGCAGTTGCTGGGTCACAGTGGATTACCTACATCAACAGGAAAAACACTTCCGTTTATGTGGGGAGCAGGGCCATCCTTACCCATACGCAAAGTACGCAGCTGCTTAGGGCATCAGGAAATGTGGGGTACCAAATTTCCCGGTGCCCTGTGCAGCTGTGTGCTGCTCCAGCCCCTACTCCGGCTCTTCCCTATGGCCCTGCCCCTGCTCCGCCCCAACCCCGCCTCTTCCCACGCCTGCTCTGCCCCAGCCCCAGCCCCACCCCCACTCCACCCCTTCCTCTGAGGACTGCAGCAGGGGTCGGGTCCAACCCTGCACTCACTGGGCAGCGGGAGGTGGAGTGACCCAGCCCTAGTCCGCTCCACTCCGCTGGCTCCCAGCCACACTGCCGGTGAGTGCTGGGGGATGGTTTCCCCCGCAGGGAGGCCTGGGGCTAGCCCGCCGGGGAGGGGCTGTGTAGGGCAGCAAAACTGCTAGGGACGGCCCTGGGGGGAAGCACAGCTGTGCTGCCGGAGCATAGACTTACCCTAGGAAGTGATTTGGTCAAGGTCCTGAAGGGATTCTGTGCAGACCAAGGAATTGACGCTGGGTCTGCAGAGTCCCCAGGCACCATCCTAAGCTCAGGGCCATCAATCCCACTGCAATGCTAACCCTGTTTTCAAGGAGCTGCACATGCCTGTGGCATTATGTAAAAAATGAATCCAGCACTGATGTAGCATACAACAGGTAAACGTCACAAAGCAACAAAACTGGGTAATCATGTTCCTTATTAGAGACGGGGAAACTGAGGCACAGAAAGATGGACCAACTTTGCCATTGACCTGCTGCGTGACTTTGAGCGAGCCAGAAAGAAAGCCACAGAGCTCAGGTCACCTGATTCTCAGCCCACTACTCTAAAATATTTCCATACAGGATTTGCTTTCCTCTCATCCTAGAGAACTGTATGGTGTTTTAATGCACCATTAAAAAACTGTCAAGTATCAGGGGGCAGCCGTGTTAGTCTGAATTCACAAAACAACAAGGTGCTACCAGACTCATTGCTGTTATTAAAAACCTGACGTGCCACCAGGAGGTGGATTACAAAGGTGGATTAAATCTTCTAGATGGTTTGGTAGGGCTATCTATATCACCGAGGGTCTGGGGGTTATAGTGGATCACAACCTGAATGTGATGCAGTTGTGAAAAAGGCAAATATTCTGGGGTGTATGAACAGGAGTGTCATACGTAAGACAGGTTTCAGAGGAACAGCCGTGTTAGTCTGTATTCGCAAAAAGAAAAGGAGTACTTGTGGCACCTTAGAGACTAACCAATTTATTTGAGCATGAGCTTTCGTGAGCTACAGCTCACTTCGAAAGCTCATGCTCAAATAAATTGGTTAGTCTCTAAGGTGCCACAAGTACTCCTTTTCTTTATACGTAAGACACAAGAGGTAATTGTCCCGCTCCAGGGAGACCTCAGCTGGAGTCCTGTGTCCAGTTCTGGGAGCCACAGCTTTGAAACATGGATAAACTGGAAAGTCCAGAGGCAAGCAATCAAAATAGTAAAAGGTTTAGGAAACTGGCATATGAGGAAAGATAAAAATCTGGGTCCATGTAGTCTTGAGAAAAGAAGATGGGAGGGGGGACCTGATAACAGTCTTCAAATACTAAGGGCTATTATAAAGAGGCTGGTAATCAATTGTTCTCTTTGTCCACTGAAGACAGGACAAATAGTAATGGACTTTATCTGCAGCCAAGGAGATTGAGGTTAGATATTAGGGAAAACTGTCTCACTCTCAGGGGAGTTAAGTGCTGGAGCAGGCTCCCAAGGGAAGCTGTGGAATCCCCATCACTGGAAGTTTTTAAGAACAGGAAGGACACACACCTGCCAGGGACTGTCTAGGTTTACTTGGCCCTACCTCAGCACAGGGGCCTGGACTAGATGCTCTCTCAGGCCCTCCAAATCCTGATTCTATCTGTGTGCCTCAACCTCATAGGGATGCTGTCAGGCAAAGGAAATGCTTCAAATGCCCAGCAGTAAGCAGCACCCAGGAGAGGGAGGGACGGACGGACGTGCATAGGAAAGATTCTAGGTCAGTTAAACATGTGCTAATAATAAGGGTCTGTTGTGGAAACAGAAAAACAAATCCCTAGGCCGAAGCCAGAGTGAAGGGGTCTGTAAGCAAAGGGGAAGAGCGTTACAGTGAAGAGTTAAGGCAAGGGTCAGTGATTCATGTCTCTGCTTGTCCCCCTAGTTTTCACTGTCCCTCGTTTTAGGTCTCTAGTTCGCTCTGCCCCATTCACCCCGCAGTTCCTCACACTCTCTTTCGCTTTGGGGCCTGGGATCCACATCTCAGCATTGGAAGTGGAGGGGTAGTGGGAAAGTGCCGGGGTTAAATTCTGCCCCTCGCTCATACCAGCCCAGCCCCACTGCAAGCATAGCACATGGCCTGTGGCACACAAGGGGCGTGCGTGCGTGCGTGTGTACACATTTGTGCAAGGCTGGGAGCATGTGAGAGTGCTTGTGCACAGCAGGAGGTCCTTTCTTAGCTACCAGTCCCGGCTGAGGGCAAAGCCGTCCAACAGAAAGGCCCCTGGGCAGCAGGCTCCCAGCCTGAAAGGAGCAGGCTGCTGGGGCCATGAGTCCAGGGCAGGCTGGCCCCCGAGGTGAAGGCAGCCCTTAGCTCCCACACCAGGCCGGGGGCTGTGCTCCAGCCTACAACTGAGCCGCTTCAGCCAAGTGCCCCAAGGAAAGGATCCTTCCGGCTGAATGAGGCTGCCCCTTGGTGTCTGTACCAACCATGGGTTGTGGGGGTGGGATCAGCCTGCACCATCCCCCTTCATTTCTCTCTCTCTCCCTCCCCCACAGTTCAACCCCTCCCTTTCTCTCCTCCTCCCCAGGCTTCTCAGCAGCTCCCCAGGGCTTCCTGTTAATCCCACAAGGGCTGAGTGAGGGGGATTGGCCAGCAGCTTTATAACTCCTGAGCTGGGGGGTGGGAGGAGGCCAGTTTCCACAGACAAGGCCCCCCCTCAGCAGCGCACCTCACCCTGCCCAGCAGGGCTCACACGGGGAAAGGAGGTGGGGGGTTTCAGTCTCTGAAGTCTGAGCCTGCCAGCCAGGGGTCTGGATGCAGCACTGGAGGGGTGGGCACCTGCCTGCCAGGAGACGGGTGCAGACACACTAATGCATTTCACTGAGGCCACCAGAAGGCAATGTCTTTCAGGCATGACTGCCCCAGGCTGCATTTGAATTACCAACCTAGCAACCAAAGCAGCCACGTCCCCCTGAGCCAGCCCCACCAGTTCCCCTTGAGACACTTCTTTAAACCTCCCCGCATGGCTCTTCTTTAAACCTCATTCACTTGGGCCACTTCTGCTCTTGCCCCACCCCCTCTTGCACCTTTTGCCTCCCCCTCACACCCCTGTGTCTCCTCTCCAGTGCTTTAGCTGGAGCCTCCCGAAAAGCCCCTGGGATGCAGAGCAGCTGTCATGCCTGGGTGTGGATTTCAGCCCAGGGCTTAGGGACATTTCCCAGGCGATTGCTCTGCAAAGTCACCCTAATCCGTGGCTAGCAAAGGGGCTATTTTTAGAAAGCCTCCAAGCAAAGGGAATTCTACACACTCGGCCTGCTGGCTCCTTCCTGCCATGCACCCACCCTTGGAGTGTTTCTAGGGGAAACCTACAAGGGGATCATTAAAGATGATCATTTTCAGGTAGCTGCAAACCTTGGGGCTATAAATAAGCCATGCAAAGTGGCCAGCTGAGCGAACATGGCACACACATCAAAGAGTGGCAGGGAGCTCAGGGCAGGGCAGAGGTGGAACATGCTGCACCATCGCCTCCCTCTCTGGGAAAGAAAGGTCACTAGTGCATGCAGTCCCCATAGAGCACCTGTGACTGCCGGTGGGGAGGGGGCAGCAATGCTGCATCGACCCCTGGGCTCAGCCATTCTGCTCCTCTCCAGATGGGCCCTGCACACACATAGCAGGCCGGTCACAGCCTGCTGTGGCCATTGTGGGATCCAGCTGGTGAAGGAGGATGACAAGATCGGTCAGGACTTACCTTGGCATGGCTGGTCTGCAGCTACTGGGGAAAGCAGAAGAGTTAATGCCCCTCTCCTCAGGCAGGATCTGGAAGTGGGGCAAGGTGCTTTTCCCTGCCTATTTTCTCCCAGTCAGATCCCCACCCAGGCTGGGGTTCAGGGCTCCAGGCACCCAGAGTTCCAAGCACCTGCCAGCCAACCTCGAGGCATCTCCCCATGGACTCTGTGCAGAACCGCCACCCATCCTCCCCCCGCCGCATCCTGACTTGAGCCATTCAAAAACTAGTCCGTTTCCAGCCAGATTTTCACTGAGAAAAAGGCACATTCCCATGGCCTTTTGAGCAGCCACTCAGCCTGCCATGCCCCTGCTGGGCACCTGGGGCCGGTTCCCAACCCCTCTTTTGCGAAGGGAGCCCATGGATGGGCAGCTGGCATCAAGAGGTCAGGCTAAGGGTGGGGATGAACTGGCAGTCTGCCATGCAGGGGGACCCAGCAGCTGTGTGAGGTGGGCAGGCAGCATGAATCTGTGCCCACTGGCAATGGGACCTTCTGTGGTGATAGGGCCAGGGAGGTTGGAAGGTTCTCATGGAGGAAGTGTGATCGGCAGATATTAAAGGGTTAACAGCCAGGGAAAGCAAGGGGGGAGCCTATGACTGGCTGCAGCTCCTGCTGCCAGAGCGATGGGGTCTTCTCTACCACACGGGCTGAACTGGCCATTACCCATGGCAGCAAATACCCAGAGGGAGAGCGAGGCCAGGAGGAGTGTTTGCCTAGGGTGGCAAAACCTTGGGATGTGTGAGGCGGCAGCTCCTCAGATGAGAGTGGGAGATGCTGAATCTGCAGGGAGGCTTCCTCTCCTAGGGTCTCTGTGCAGACCCTCACCGCTACCCCCTAACGGTGTGGCAGTCCCTCCTCATCTGCCAGCCAACCTCAATGCATCTCCCCAGGGACTCCCAACTGAGCCAGTCCCTCCTCTTGCCATCCCATGCTGGAGGTGGTGTGGGTTGCCCCAGGCCAGTCCCAGAAGGGCATATGTCCCCAGCGACCTTAGCTCAGCTTGAATGGGGTGAAGGGTCTGGTATTTTAATTGGTTACATCTATTGGCACTGCTCCATTATGGATTCCATTAGCAGCAGGTTTATTAGAAGTGTTTACAGACTTGCATGCTTCCCAGGGTGCTTGGGAATCTCTGGCTGCTCATTGCATTGTCCCTTCTAGAGTCCTTCACAACAGGGCCTTTGTTTCCTGTTTAACACACAGCAAGAGAGAGAACAAACTGCCACAACCTGGCCAGGCCCTGTCTGTGGGTGGATACCAGCTTCTTGTGAGCAGATTCACCTGCTGGATCTTAAAAAGAATAGGAGGACTTGTGGCACCTTAGAGGCTAACAAATTTATTTGAGCATAAGCTTTCGTGAGCTACAGCTCACTTCATTGGATGCGTTTGTTAGTCTCTAAGGTGCCACAAGTCCTCCTTTTCTTTTTGCAAATACAGACTAACATGGCTGCTGCTCTGAAACCTGCTGGATCTTAGTGCTTCTAAGGCCCCCAGGTCGGGGTAGAGCTGGGTCATGGTTCCTAGCCTAGGTCTCTAAGACACACTCAAGTGTGGCTCCTCCTTATCTTCAGACATGGGGCTCTACAGCCCAGCTGCCTTAAACCCCCACAACCCAGCCTTCCCAAGCCCCCATGCTCTGTCAGAATCCACCTGGTGTGGGCTCTCTGAGCTTCTCGATGAACCCCTTCAGAGACAACCTGGCAGACCATCAAGAAACAAAGGGATTAGTAAAGAAATTTTTTAACCAGTCACTTTTATTCTTAGGAAAGCACTTGAGAGTTACAGATCTTTGCCAAACAACAAACAGTATGTACACACACACACACTCTTTTCACTTGTGAGGTCTGGTCAGCATCTCTGTCTAGGCAGAGTCCCTCCTGCCTCCTCCAGCTTGGTCTTCTGGCATGTGGCAGCAGAAAGCTCCCTGACTCAGCATGGCCCCTCTTAGCACACTTTTCAGAGTGGTAGCCGTGTTAGTCTGTATCAGCAAAAACAGCAAGGAGTCTTTGTGGCACCTTAGAGATGCATCTGATGAAGTGGGTTCTAGCCCACGAAAGCTTATGCCCAAATAAATTTGTTAGTCTCTAAGGTGTCACAAGGACTCTTTGTTGTCTTAGCACACTCTCTTCCTTTTCCCTGCTGGGAAATTCTAGCTCCTTCCCCCAGTCAGGCTTCTGTGAAGAGAGTTCATTGTCCCTGGCAATGGGCTGGTACTTGAGAGACAATCAAAGCTGATGGCCTTACAGTGCTCCTTGATGGCTTTTCAGTCAAAGTCATTCAACCAGGTGTCAAGCGCCTAATGCCACTTGGAGGTTCTAATCCAACATGGAGGTTACATTAGGAAATGAAAGTCACAGTCCAAGATGGTGGTTGCAATGCAAAATGGAGGTTACAATTTCATGTAGACATAGCTCTTGGCACCACCATGCCAGTATTCTTGTGACACCACCCCTCAGGGACAGGGGCAATGCCGAGTCACCGGTGAAACGAGGGGCTCACTTCAGCTCATATTCCCTTGCAGGGGAGCTGAGGGAAAGAGCTATGGGCCATAACCCAAAGCCCCTTGGCATCAATGTGTTTTGGATCATGGCTAAGGCTCCGTTTTAGTCACAGATATTTTTAGTAAAAGTCATGGACAGGTCACAGGCAGTAAACAAAAATTCACAGCCAGTGATCTGTTCATGACTTTTACTATCTACCCCGACCAAATCTTCAGAGAGCCGCAGGTGCTTGTGGAGGGGCTGTGAGTGCTGGGGGCAGCCCGGGAAGCGCTGCGGGTGCATGGGGGAGGTCGCAGGTGCTGGGGAGGACTGGCCCGGGGGGCACCACAAGTGCTCCAGGGGGGCAACCTGGGGGGTGCCATGAGTGCTCGGGGGGTGCAGCCCAGGACCCCTGCTGGTGCTAGGGGAAGGCCGGGGGGAGTTGGTGGGTCTGGCAGGCTCCCTACCCAGCTTCTCTGAAGCGGCGACATGTCCCTCCCCACGCTCCTAGCTCCACACACTGCCAGCTCCGCAGCTCCCATTGGCCAGGAACCACAGCCAATGGGAGCTGTGTGTGTGGTGCCTGTGGGCGGAGGCAGGAGCTGAGGGAGGGACATGTAGCTGCTTCTAGGGAGGCCCCTCAAGGTAAGTGCTGCCCAGAGTCCTTACCCCCTCCTGCACCCCAACCCAGCCCTGAGCCCCCCACCCAAACTCCTCCTGCTGCGGCTGCCGCTGTGCTTGGGGGGCAGTTGCCCGAGACTGCCCCAGCAGCGGGTGGTGTGACTGGCCCAGGGGCTGCCAGATGATGAAGCAGAAGTCGCGAAATCTGTGATTTCCGTGACAAACTCGCAGCCTTAATCATGGCCCATAGAAGAGGTTGTTTGGGAGGCTGGGACACAGGGGAGAGGAAGATGGGCTCCAGATTTTCAGATTCCTTTCTGATAACATTGTAACAAGAAGGCAAAGGAGGCCAGTCCCTATCTCTTGAGGGAAAGGCCATGCTGACTGGGACTGGGACTTTCTCTGCTCTATCATTCCACCAACATCCAAATTGGTTCCTTCTTTCCTCGACCACGTATTCCAACAGAAGACAAAATAAAAGCTTAAGATCAGGATAGAAGTTGCAGCTCCTAGGCTGGAAAGGAGGCTGTCAAAGGACAACGCAAGCAGCATGGAAAACCTGCAAAGAGCACGACGAGCGTCACAATGCAGACATTTCAGGCATTCCTGACATCTGTTCAAGTGCTGGGGGATGGACTAGATGATAGCTTGATGTCCCTTCTAACCCTACAGTTCTGTGGTTCTATGTTCTCATCCAGAAGTGTACGATGGAAGGGCGGAGGAGTGATGCTGTATATCGAAAGTATCAAAAGATGCTGTTCAGAAATGGAGAGCATGACAATGAAATGCCCTGGACTCAGACAAGGAATAAAGAAGCAAGTATAATGGGCTTTTGCCCCAGAGCCCCAGGAATGGGGGGAAATAGCAGCAAAGTATTCCTAGGCCAGCACTAGCTACCTTACTACAGTCACAAGGGGTTAATTACCTAGCTGTCTGCTAGGTAGGAAACTTGCAAAACATGGATGATCAAAGTGGCTTCTAAGTTACATGGAAGACAACTTTATGACACAGAGTGGAGACCCTAAGCCAACACCTCAGCTCTACTTCACCCTGTTAGGATGCCTGAGTGGGAAGAATAAGGCAGGTTGGTACCTGTGACTGAGAGGTACCTGAATTTGTCACCGTACAGAACAGGCTCACCTAAGGCAGCCGCAGGAGGGGGGTTTGATTTCAGGAAAGAAAACTTTCGGGAACTGAGAACTCCAGCAGTCAGACTGCACAGGGAGAAGGAGGGAAATGACTTACCCTGTGTCTTAAAGAAGCTCTTCAGTGGGCGATGGAGCTGTGGCATTGTAGGGGAAAATGTACTTTCTTTCAAGGGCCTTTGAGACCAGGTCAGGTGCATGAGGGTTTCCCATGCCTTCGCCACCAGCCGGGCCACATTAGGGTATGACGGCACAGCAGCCTGGAGGACAGGAGTCCATCCTGGCCCAGGCTCCCTTCAGGGTTGAGACTTGTAGATTCCTCGATCAACTGCAACTGAAAATCAGATTGATACTGATCAGGCAGGGACCTGAGTGGAGCTACACCGGCCTCCTGCCACTCTCCAGGGTCAGAAGAGGAAGTCTACCAGTTTCATGCTAAAGAGCTAAGAGCCAGGGTATCTACATGGGTATCCTCAGGGAAGGAGTCACTGACATCCACCAGTGTGGAAGTGTAACCCTTCTGCCAGGGGGAGCCGGCAGCAACCAGGGCCAGATTCAGTATCTAGGGTTCTTTTTCAACAATACAACACAGAACTGGCTCGAGCCCCACTCAGTAACCTCGGAAAATTACACCCCACCCTCAGGCGTCTTTGAGAGGCCATACTTCCCCATTCGCAAGCACAGAGTCTGAGTGTAGAAAAGAAACTTTTAATAAAAAGAGGGAAGTCACCCGACATTAATTAGGGAAAATGCCACAAGCAGGATTCATAATTATAAAACTGAGCATGATGCCCACCCCAGAGTGCGTGGGGCAGAGCTTCCGCCTCGTGTTCTTGAGTCCTACAACCAACAGTTCCTTTTCTGTGCCCCTCTCTGCTCCCTCACCACACCCCACCCCACTCACAGTGGTTGCCCTTGGTCAGTGATGACCCAGGGCTCAGAGGTCCAGCTGTGTGGGTTCACCTCCCACCCAAGGAAGAAAGCACCTTGCTTGCTCCACCATCTGAGCACTTGCTGTGGCTGGCTGCCCCACCAGCCATGGTTCCTTTCTGCTGGCCACGCCGCCCGCTGCGGTTCTCTCTGCTGGCCACCCGCTTACCATCCCCCAGCAGCTGGCTGCTTGCCGCTCCCGCAGGTCGACTGTCAGTTACCTTAGCTGTCAACTGCCTCTCTGCTGTGACATCTGCAGGTCAATCTCTTAGTGCTTGGCAGCTTTTAGCAGGCTCAGCAGAAACACTGCCCCACCACAAGTGATTTCAGCTCTCACTCCAGCACTTAAAATAACAAAGGCTCCTAATGAAGCCTATTTAGTTCTATCTGAACAGTGGGGAGGAACAGGTTAAACCAGACCAGGGATCCTTATGGAGAGTCCACACCTCCTGGCTGGGACACTTGTCCCCCACCCCTCTTACTTTAAGATGTCTCTGGCATTCGAGCCCTGATCAGCTCTTTAGCATGAAACTGGTAGACTTCCTCTTCTGACCCTGGAGAGTGGCAGGAGGCCGGTGTAGCTCCACTCAGGTCCCTGCCTGATCAGTATCAATCTGATTTTCAGTTGCAGTTGATCGAGGAATCTACAAGTCTCAACCCTGAAGGGAGCCAGAGGCCACAGTGCCAACCCCTTGTCATGCCCCATCACCCCACTGGGAGCTGAAGGTGTGCTACACTTTTTAGGATTTTACCTGCTGGATGAAGATGCAACAGACTATGAGCCCTCTGCAAAAGGAGTCAAGGAACCAGAAGCAGCCAGCACGGCATTGCCAGGGACTGATCAGCGATGGGCCATTCAATAAAACATGCTAGAAATGGAATAGATGGGAGACAATCAGCCAAGAAAATAGAGTCAGCTGAGGCTTTTGAGGGGCAGTTAAGGACTTTAGCAAATGATGAAGCAACATCAGCATTAGGAAAATGCTAATGCTGCCAGGAAAGTGAAAGGGAATAAGAAGGGCTTTTATACTTGGGGCAGGAGGGGAAGGAATACTGTAGGTAAATGAGGGAGACTAAAAATTAATAATGATCCAAAATGGCTGAGATACTGAATGCTATTTACAATCTGCCCTTAACTCTAATTTTAATTTAGGGCCCAATCCTGCAAGCGCTACCCACTTCCACTGACTTCAGCAGGGGATGCATTGTGCTTGGATCGACGTGAAGGCAGGGTGCATGACCTCAGAGAGGAAGGATGGCCCAGGGTTTAGGGCACCTGCCTGGGACTTGGGAGACGATGAAAAATGGATACACTCAGTATTGCTCGTCCCTGGTGAAAATCTTGGCCCTAATTGATTTCTTAAGGCACTATGATGCCACTAACAAAATTAAACACACACAGATTACACAAAGGACATGGACATACGCAAGTCAGCGTTTTGCAAACTGGGAGCCCCGACCCAGAAGGGGGTCAGAAGGCTATTGTAGGGACATTGCAATATTGCCACTCTCAAGGTTCCTTCCCCACTCTGAACTCTAGGGTACAGATGTGGGGACCTGCATGAAAACCTCCTAAGGTTACTTTTACCAGCTTAGGTTAAAGCATCCTCAAGGTACAAACTATTTTACCCTTTGCCCTTGGACTGTCACTGCCACCACCAAACGTTTATCTGGATTTATTTTTATTAGGAAAGCATTGTTTGGAAACGTCTTTCCCCCCCAAAATCCTCCCAACCCTTGCACCCCACTTCCTGGGGAAGGTTTGGTAAAAATCCTCACCAATTTGCATAGGTGACCAAAAACCCAAACCCTTGGATCTTAAGAACAATGAAAAAGCATTCAGTTTCTGAAAAGAAGGATTTTAATAAAGTAAAAAAGAATCACCTCTGTAAAATCAGGATGGTAAATACCTTACAGGGTAATTAGATTCAAAACAGAGAATCCCTCTAGGCAAAACCTTAAGTTACAAAAAGACACACAGACAGGAATATCTATTCTATTCAGCACAGCTTAATTTCTCAGCCATTTAAAGAAATCATAATCTAACGCACCTCTAGCTAGCTTACTTACTAAGTTTTAAGACGCCATTCCTGTTCTGTCCCCGGCAAAAGCAGCAGACAGACAGACAGACCCAGACCCTTTGTTTCTCTCCCTCCTCCCAGCTTTTGAAAGTATCTTGTCTCCTCGTTGGTCATTTTGGTCAGGTGCCAGCGAGGTTATCCTAGCTTCTTTACCCTTTACAGGTGAGAGGATTTTTCCTCTGGCCAGGAGGGATTTTAAAGGGGTTTACCCTTCCCTTTGTATTTAGGGCAGCCACCCTTATTTCTGCGCTGCCTTCAGAGCCGGGAGCCTGGAGGGCGGTGGCTGCTGGCGGGGCACCCAGCTGTGAAGGCAGCGCGGCCGCCAGCAGCAGCGCAGAAGTAAAGGTGGCCTAGGACGGTTTTTCCACCCTGACTTCAGCGATGCTGCTAGTGGCAGGCCTGGGTGCAACACCACAACCCCCCTACAGTAGCCTTGCCAACCCCCTTTTGGGTCGGGACCCCCAGTTTGAGAAACACTGCCCATAGCATAGGGTAAAAGCACACAAAAGACCAGATTTCACAGGAGAGTGTGGATTTCACAGTCCGCGATGCATTTTTCATGGTCATGAATTTGGTAGGGCCCTAGCAATGAGGAAGGATGGTCCAATGTGTAGGGCAGCGACTTGAGGGATCTGGAGCTTAATTCCCTGCTCTGCTCCAGACTCCTTCTGTGGCCAAGTCACTAAGGTATTTAGGCTTCTAACACCCAATGACGTCAGTGCCCATAGGCGCTGACTCTGTGGGTGCTCCAGCCCTGGAGCACCCACTATTTTTCCCCATGGGTGCTCCGTGGACCCTGCCGATAAGCTCCTTCCCCTTGCCTCCCGCCCGCTGTGGATCAGCTGCTCAGTGGCAGGCAGGAGGTGCTGGGGCGAGGGGGTGCAGCAAGGGTGGGACACGCTTGGGGGAGGTGGGGGAAGAAGGGAGGATGGGGTGGGGCCTGGGGCAGAGCGGGGGTCGAACATCCCTGGGGAAATGAGAAAGTCAGTGCCTGTCAGCGCCTTAATCCCTTTGAGGAGTTGGGCCTTAGTCTCTCTGGCTCTCAGTCCCTTGCCCCATTAAAATGGGGGTAATATCGCTGCTCTCCCCCACAGGGGACTGTGAGGCCCTCAGGTGACAGGGCCCTATAAGTACCAATGAACAGACTGAGAGCGGCCCCACTATATACAGCTTGATGTGACAACACCCAGAACACTGGATGAATGTCTGGACATGGTAATACCAAACAGACCTGGGCATGCGGGAAGGGGTGAGGGGGGGAAAACAGAGAAGCAACAAAAACTCATCAGGAGCTGGAGGAATTAATTTATGAGGAAAGATTAAAGAGCTAAATTAGCAGATCTTGGCTAAGAAAGGTGAAGGAGCTGTGCTCGTCTGCAGATAGCCGAACGAGGTCATCAGAGGGAGAAACGGGAATGATTTCAAGAGGCACCAGGGGGTAAAACTCAGAGGAATTAGATGGAGATAAAAATGCAGAGTGAATACATTGAAAAACAGAAAAATTATTGCTGTGTCCAGCCTCTTTCAGATCTAGTCAAGGTCGCATGCGATTCCTACAGAGACATCCCTTCGGGGAGGATCTATTAATGGAGATTCTCTATGTCCTAGTAAGGAGGAGAGAACGGAAGATGATAAAATACGGGTAGGATCTGATGAGAAACAATCAAATGAAAGAGAGTCCCATTCAATTACATCACATGATGGCAGACAGCTTGTATACCAATACTAGAAGTCTAAATACTAAGATGTGTGAACTTGACTGCTTCATATTAAATGAGGAGATTGATATAATAGGCACCACAGAAACTTGGTGGATAATAATGGGACACAGTAATACCAGGGTATAAAATATAGCAGAAGGACAGAACCGGTCATGCTGGTGGGGGAGGGGCACTATATGTGAAAGAAAGCGTAGAATCAAATGAAGTAAAAATCTTAAATGAACCAAACTGTACCATAGAATCTCTATGGGTAGTAATTCCATGCTTGAATAATAAGAATATAGCGGTAGGGATATATTACCAACCACCTGACCAGGATGGTGTTAGTGACTGTGAAATGCTCAGGGAGATTAGAGAGGCTATTAAAATTAAAAAAAAAAAACTCAATAATAATGGGGGGATTTCAACTATCCCTATATTGACTAGGTACGTCATCTCAGGACGGGATGCAGAGATAACCTTAAATGACTGCTTCTTGGAGCAGCGAGTCCTCAAACCCACCAGAGGAGAGGCAATTCTTGATTTAGTCCTAAGTGGAGCACAGGATCTGGTCCAAGAGGTGACTATAGCTGGACCGCTTGGTAACAGTGACCATCATATAAGTCTCTATGTAAGACAGTCTCTACGTAAAAGAATAAATGGACACAAATCAGATGTCAAGAATTAAAACATTCATAAACCAGTCGGAGAACACTTCAATCTCTCTGGTCACGCAATCACAGACATGAAGGTCGCTATCTTAAAACAAAAAAACTTCAAATCCAGACTCCAGCGAGAAACTGCTGAATTGGAATTCATTTGCAAATTGGATACTATTAATTTAGGCTTAAATAGAGACTGGGAGTGGCTAAGTCATTATGCAAGGTAGCCTATTTCCCCTTGTATGTTCCTACACCCCCCCCCCCCAGACGTTCTGGTTAAACTTGGATTTATGCTGGAAATGGCCCACCTTGATTATCATACACATTGTAAGGAGAGTGGTCAGTTTGAATGAGCTATTACCAGCAGGAGAGTGAGTTTGGGGGGGGGGGGTGAGAAAACCTGGATTTGTGCTGGAAATGGCCCACCTTGATTATCATGCACATTGTAGGGAGAGTGGTCATTTTGGATGAACTATTACCAGCAGGAGAGTGGGTTTGTGCGTGGGGGGGGCTGAGGGTGAGAAAACCTGGATTTGTGCTGGAAATGGCCCAACTTGATTATCATACACATTGTAAGGAGAGTGATCACTTTAGATGAGCTATTACCAGCAGGAGAGTGGGGTGGGAGGAGATATCGTTTCATAGTCTCTGTGTATATAATGTCTTCTGCAGTTTCTACAGTATGCATCCGATGAAGTGAGCTGTAGCTCACGAAAGCTCATGCTCAAATAAATTGGTTAGTCTCTAAGGTGCCACAAGTCCTCCTTTTCTTTTTGCGAATACAGACTAACACGGCTGCTACTCTGAAACCCATCATATAATTAAATTTAACATCCCTGTGGTGGGGAAAACATCACAGCAGCTCAACGCTGTAGCATTTAATTTCAGAAAGGGGAACTACACAAAGTGAGGAAGTTAGTGAAAAAGAAATTAAAAGGTACAGTCATAGGCAGCGGGTATAATAGGCCAGGGAGGCTCTGCCTCCCCCAGCGAAGCTGCTGCCGCAGGACCCCAGTTACAGGTTTGGCAGGGGAAATTTTTGCTTTTTATTATGCACTAGTCAGGTTCTGGGACTGCTGAGGAGATGGTATGTGCTATTCAGCTTCCTGGGTTCATTAGTAATCTTCCTCTTGGACTCCAGAGATTACTGAGGAACCCAGGAAGCTGAGTAGCAAATACCACCTCCTCAGCTTCCCGGAGCCTGCCTGGGGCATAGCAAAACCTCAAGTTCTTCTTCCAGAAGAGAGAAGAGAAGAGCTTTTGAATTTTCACCGAGCAGCTTGGGGTCTCTAGAGGGGAGACATGGCTGTAGGGGCTCCAGACAGCCCAGGGGTCCTCCAAGCAGGTGGTAGGGAGGCTCAGGGTTCCTGCTGGCCCAGGGCTCATCTGGCCAGGGGGGCTCAGGGCTCCAGCCATGGAGTGGGGAGGGGATCTTGGGGCTCAGGCTACAGGGAGCAAAGGGTCTTGGGGCTGGCCATGGGGGGTGGGGCAGAGAGTCTCAGGGCTCTGGCTGCAGAGGAGGGAGTGGGGCTTAGGCTGTGGGGGAAAGAAGGGCAGAGGGCTTGGTCCACAGCAAGAGGCAGGGAGACTCAGTCCGCAGGGGGGAAGAGGGTCCGAGGCCATGGGGGGCATTTCAGGCCACAGGGGGGTGGGGTGTGGAAGGGGGTCTCCAGCTGCAGCTGTTTGCTCCAGTATAGCAGCCCTCGAGTGCGGGGCTGTATGGCCAACTGCCAGAATCAAGGGCCACCACCCACAGAGGCGATGGCCAGGGTAGGGGGACCTGGGCCCTCCCTGCTCCACTGGTTCTGGCCCAGGGCTCTGACAGTGGGGGGATGTTCACCACCCAGTCAGCAGGGATCCTACCACAACACACTAACTCTGTTTTGAGGGGGTACAACCCACTCCCCCTCCCCGGGCCATTTCCCACCCTGTTTCCTGAAGTCGTAGTCCATATGATATCAGGATCGCTAGGCACCTCAGCACAACTAACTCCCCTGGACTCCGATCCCAGCCAGTCAGCTGAAGGAAACAGGTCTCTGGTCTGGCCCTTGGCTTCTCTGGCTCCCACAGGCAAGGGCTGTAGCCTCCACCAACCATCCTTCCTCCTCAGCAGTCAGCCCAGACTGAGCTGAGCTGCTCTCCTTTATACTAGCACAGTATTTGGAACATGCCCAGCAGGGTCTGAGGGGTGGGACTTCCTCCGCCCATAGTGTGGGAATAGCCCTTTCTCGCCTAGTGTGGGGTATGCATAGGCCCCGACTCCATGGGTGCTGCGGGGCTGGAGCACCCACGGGAAAAAATTAATGGGTGCTCTGCACCCACAGGCAGCCAAGCTTCCCTGCTCCTCCCCCTCCCAACGCTTCCCACCCACCGTCTAACAGCTGTTTGGCAGCGCTTAGGACTTTCCGGGAGGGAGGGGGAGGAGTGGGGATGCGGCGCGCTTGGGGGAGGAGGCAATAAAGAGGCAGAGCAGAGACTTGGGGGAATGGGGTGGGCAAGGGTGGTGATGGGGTGGGCAGGGGAGGGGGGGTCAAGCACCCATGGGGCAGAGGGGAAGTCGGCGCCTATGGGGGTATTCACACCTTGTCACAAAGGCCAAAAAAGAATTCGAAGAACAGTTAGCCAAAGACTCAAAAAGTAACAGCAATTTTTTTTTAAGTACATCAGAAGCAGGAACCCTGCTAAACAACCCATGGGGCCACTGGACGGTCGAGGTGCTAAAGGAGCACTCAAGGACAATAAGGATGTTACAGAGAAACTAAATGAATTCTTTGCACCAGTCTTCATGGCAGAGGATGTGAGGGAGCTTCCCAGACCTGAGCCATTCTTTTTAGGTAACAAATCTGAGGAACTGTCCCAAATTGAGATGTATTAGAGGAGGTATTGGAACAAATTGATTAACAGTAATAAGTCACCAGGACCAGATGGGATTCACCCAAAAGTTCTGAAGGAACTCAAATGTGAAATTGCAGAACTACTAACAGTGGTCTGTAACCTATCATTGAAGTCAGCTTCTGTACCAGATGGCTGGAGGATTGCTAGTGTGATAACAATTTTTTTAAAAGGCTGCAGAGGTGATCCTGGCAATTACAGGGCAGTAAGCCTGACTTCAGTACCGGGCAAATTGATTGTGGAAAAATTGGAAAGAGTCCAGCGGAGGGCAACAAAAATGATTAGGGGACTGGAACACATGAGTTATGAGGAGAGGCTGAGGGAACTGGGGATGTTTAGTCTACAGAAGAGAAGAATGTGGGGGGATTTGATAGCTGCTTTCAACTTCCTGAAAGGGGGTTACAAAGAGGATGGAGCTAGACTGTTCTCAGTGGTAGCAGATGACAGAACAAGTTGCAGTGGGGGAGATTTAGGTTGGATATTAGGAAAAACTTTTTCACTAGGAGGGTGGTGAAACACTGGAATGCGTTACCTAGGGAGGTGGTGGAATCTCCTTCCTTAGTAGTTTTTAAGGTCAGGCTTGACAAAGCCCTGGCTGGGATGATTTAATTGGGGATCGGTCCTGCTTTGAGCAGGGGGTTGGACTAGATGACCTCCTGAGGTCCCTTCCAACTCTGATATTCTATGATTCTATGATATGATTGAAACTCTAGTAAAGAACAGATTTATCAGACACATAGATGAACATGATTTGTTGGGAAAGAGTCAACATCGTTTTTGTAAAGGGAAATCATGCCTCACCAATCTACTAGAATTCTTTGAGGGGGTCAACAAGCATGTGGACAAGGGGGTGTAACCGTTCCTTAGTGGGTCACAACTGAGGATACCAAATTCAGGACAAACTGCTGAGAAATAGGGCAAACACAACCCAAAACTGGTGGTTATTCTTTTATAAGATATACCGGTGACGTTGTACGCCATATGATTTTATGAAAATATGCTAATGAATGTGAATATAATGTAACTGGAATATGCTTCATGCAAAAGGTTTCTTGTAAGGTATCATAACGAAGCTTATAATCTACTGAGTGTGGTCATCCTATTTGTATAAATGCATCATTCTTGTATCTGAAATGAGAAATATGAAATATAATTCTGAGGTCCTATAGTAATTATGCAAAGTGTGGGCCATTAATGGTGGTTTGGAATCTTGATGGCTCCCATCAGCCAGGACAACTGACTGTGGATGGCTCTGCTTACTTGCAAGCCTTCCTGTGAGTCAGACGAGGAAGAATGAAGGCTTGGGGTCTCATAGGACATGTGACCATGTCATCTGGTACTGAAATCCATCTTAAACTTGGTGCTTTTCCATTTAGGAGGGGCGAGGACCCAGAGAGACAAAAGATTCTCGCTGTGTGCCCAAGCTATAAAAGGGGATGGAACAGAACAAAGGGGGCTGGAGTCATGAGAAATCCCCTAGCTACCACCTGAGCTGGAACAAGGACTGTACCAGGCGAAAGGTTGGGCCCAGACTAGGAAGGAGTCCAGTCTGTGAAAGAAACTTATTGGAAAATCTCTGAGGGTGAGATTTTATGTGTAACCAGTTTCTTAATGTATTAGGCTTAGACTTGCCAGTTTTGTTTTATTTTGCTTGGTAACTTTGTTCTGTCTATTATTACTTGAAACTACTTAAATTCTACTTATTATATTTAATAAAATCACTTTTGCTTATAAAAATTAACCCAGAGTAAGTAATTAATTCCTGGGGGAGTAAACAGCTGTGCATCTCTCTCTATCGGTGTTATAGAGGGTGAACAATTTATGAGTTCACCCTGTATAAGCTTTATACAGAGTAATACAGATTTATATGGGGTTTGGATCCCACTGGGAGTTAGGGGTCTGGGTGCTGGAGACAGGAGCACTTCTTAAGCTGTTTTCAGTTAAGTCTGCAGCTTTAGGGGACATGGTTCAGACCTGGGTCTGTGTTTGCAGCAGGCCAGTGTGTCTGGCTCAACCAGGCAGGGCACTGAAGTCCCAAGCTGACAGGGAAAACGGGCTCAGAGGTAGTCTAGGCACATCAGGTGGCAGTCCCAGGGGGTCTCTGTGACCCAACCCATCACAATACCAAACCAGCCACAAAAGTAAACTCCTGTTTCACCACACTGGCTAACAAGAAAACAAAGGCAGTTTCCTCAGGCATTCCAATTCTTAAATCACTGGATTCAGAGATGAGTGGTTCTTTACAACCAGTCTCATCAAATAATAGGTTCTGATCCCAAAGGACCAGCCACACACCCAGGTCAATATATAGCTTAGATCTTAGCCAAAAATCACACTGATGCCAATCCTAGTATCTAAAATCTAAAGGTTTGTTTATAAAAAGAAAGAAAGAAAGGTGAGAGTTAAAATTGGTTAATCAATTACATAGAGTAATGGCAAAGTTCTTGGTTCAGGCTTGTAGCAGTGATGGAATAAATTGCTGCCTTACGTCAAGTCTCGGGACTACATCCAGTTTGGATGGGTCATTAGTCCTTTGTTCAGAGCTTCAGTTTGTAGCAAAGCTCCTCCAGAGGTAAGATGCAGGATTGAAGACCCAATGGAGGTGTTTTCAGGGCCTTTTATAGCTTTTGCCATGTGGAGGGCATCCCATTGTTCTTACTGTGGAAAAATCACAGCAACAAGATGGCGTTTGGAGTCACCTGAGCAAGTCCCATGTTCATGCATTTCACCTCAGTCATTGCAGGAAGCCATTACCTACACACCAGACAGCACTCAGTGTAGATGGGTGTCTCCCATGGTCCATTGTCAACTAGGTGTTTCTTGATGAGCACTCAATTTGAATAGTCCCTCCAAGATATGCTGGGCATTACCTTGTGCGCATTACCCCAGGAGCAAACATTTGAAATCCAGGTATAGAGCCAATACTTATAACTTTACGTACAAAAACAATACCTGCATACAGATAGCATAATCATAACCGGCAAATCATAACCTTTTCATAGACACCTCACTCAACAACCTTTGTACAATATTTGCTGCAAATATATAACAGTGGTTGCAACAATGATGTACATCAGTGGCCTCGGGGGCGCACAAGACCATCCTTGGGGGTGCGCAGCAGGAGAAGTGCCGCCGAAGGGCCTTTGATTCTTCGGTGGCAGCTCGGCTCTCCCCGCTCCGTCCTCGGCGGCCCGCTGGCAGCAGCTCTTCTTTTTTTTTTTGCTTCCCCAGAGCTGGCCCTGGGGGTGCGCGATTCAAAAAGTTTGGAGACCCCTGGTCTATATGGTCATATTTTAATCAGATAACATCACAGGGGGATCCAGTGGATGTAGTGTACTTAGATTTTCAGAAAGCCTGTGTAAAGGTCCCTCACCACAGGCTCTTAAGCAAAGTCAGCTGTCATGGGATAAGAGGGAAGGTCCTCTCATGGATGGGTAACTGGTTAAAAGATAGGAAACAAATGGTCAGTTTTCAGAATGGAGAGAGGTAAATAGTGGTGTCCCCCAGGGGTCTGTACTGCCCTGCCTCTTTGGTTTGAGGCCCTGCCCCCACTTGCTGCTCTCATCCCAACCACATGGCCTTGGGCGGGGGGGCCTAAGAGCTTGGTCAGGACCATGGAGGGCGGGGGACTGAGAGCTCGGCCCCGGCCAGGGTCAATCTCTTAGCCTGGGTTGGGACCATGAAGCTCTTGGCCCTGGCCAGAACTCCCAGCCTCGAGCCCCTCCTGCATTCTGCCCACAGCCCCTCCCATGACCCCACCCCATTCCACCTCTTCCCCTGAGGCCCTGTCCCCCACTCGCTTCTCCCGCCCCCCTGCTGCGGCCCCATGACCAGAAAAGCTCCGCAGCTGGGAGCAAGAACTCCCCCAGCCCCAAGGCTCTGGTTGAGGGAGATTTTTCCGGGGGCTGCAAATTGGCCTGGGCCCTGGGCATGGGCCCCAGGGGGTAATCTGCCATTGCCCCCCTCCTGGCGGCGAGAGGTTTGGGGAGGCTTAACCTCCCCTAGCCTGCATTATGTGCTGCCCATGCCCTGAAGCTCTGACCGTGACAGGCAGGTGAGAGGCCCCTGCAGCTCTCAGTCACTGTGGGTGGCAGGGGGACCCAGAGCTCCCAGCTTCCGGCCCCCAAGCTTTGAGTCACCACTGGGAGCCTCTGCAGCTCCAAGCCACCATGGGTGGCAGGGGGACCCCGGAGCTCCCAGCTACAGTGGTGGTGGGTGCTGGACCCTGCCCCCCTCCCGCAACAGGGCTTGGGCTCTCATCCCACCGTCAGCCCCATTTTGTTCTGGTTATTTTCAGTAAGTCAGAGACAGGTTATTGCCTTGACGTGTCTTTTACTTTTACTAAAAATAACAGTGACAAAAATCTTAACCTGAATGGTGACAATGAGGGGGAAAAAGCAAAAGCTATATTGTTTTTTCCAGCAGCCTTCTGATTTTTAACCCTCCCAACTCCAATCTGATCATTTCAGGGTGAAAATGGTCACACAAAAATGCAGGGCTTATCCCCTTGCTGAACCCCCGCTAGCCCCTCTGTGGGGGGGGAGCTGCCATTCTAGCCCTTTTTGCACCCCTCCCCTAGTAAGCTCCTCCCTCCCTTCCCATGACCCCACTGCCTCCCAGTCTCTCTTGGCTCCCACATTTCCCTGCTGTGCCCCCCTCAGTCTCCGTCTCTTCCATCTCCCTGCATACTGGGGGTCGGACTGATTCCAAACCCACTGAAGCCTGTGTAGAATCTTTCCATTGATTTCAATGGGCCTTGGCGAACAGTGTGTGGCTAGCGTTAGTTAAGGGCCTGCCTGCCTTCAATCCCCGTGAAAGTACTAGCAGCTGGTGGGGAGGCAGGATGGCATGCAGAAGACCTAGGTTCTATTCCCAGCTTTGCCACTGGCCTGCTGGGTGATCTTGGATGAGTTGCTTCCTTGCTCTGTGCCTCAGTTTCCCCATCTGTAAAATAGGGATAATGATACCAACCTCCTTAGTAAAGTGCTTTGAGATCTACTCCTGAAAAGCATTAGGTAAGAACAACGCATTATTAGTATTCTGGATAAGGGGAAAAGTACGCAAAGGAAAAGGAAAATGTATGGTGAGCCCCAGGAAAACATCACAGGTGCTGACAATTCTGCCAACGCTTCTGGGGAAGCTCGTTCTACTAAAACCCATGGAAAAACAGAACATTTCTGTTTGGTTTCCAGTCATTACCCCTCTTCTGCTGTTTTAAACACAACTAGAGGTAAGCAAAATTGAGCATTGCAATGCCTCGGGAAATTCCAACAGCTCAACATTTGTTTTCATTCCAAATTGGGACAAAAAAGTTGAAATTTTTCATCGGACAGAAAAAAAATACAATAAAAAAATTTGTTTTGACATTTTCAATTGTAATGAAACATTCTGACATTCCAAAAATCAAAATGTTTCCTTTGGGCTTGTTGAAATCACCCGAAATACTTCATTTAATGTCTTTTCAACATTAAATAGCATTTTCCCATTGTGGCACATTTGTCTCATGGGAGTTACAGTTTGGGAGCCAGATGCCCTCATTTTCCCCTATAGGTCAGGATCCCTGGCTGGACTACAACTCCCATGATGCACCACACAGAGTTTTGTCAGAGGGAAGATCATAATGCATTATGGGAAATGTAGTCCTCTAGGGAGCTCAGCCCATAGGAGAGACTTGAGGGCTGAACTACAAATCCCATAAGGCATTGCAGTGCTAGGAAAGTGAAGTTTAATGTTGTATTCAACGGATATGAAACAAAATTGTTGGGTCAGTGCAATAAAACAAAATATTCTGATTTGGGTTCAACCAACCCAAAATGAAATATTTCCATTTAAATTTCCCCTACCAAAAAATATGGAAATTTTTGGCAAAATTGAGAATTTTTCTCACGGAAAATGTTGACTTTGTGGAAACTGCATTTTCCATTGGAAAATAATTTTCACAGAAAAGTCCCAACCAGCTCTAAAGAAAAACCTAAACTTTGGGTCGAAAGTACCGGAGTTGACAGTTTCAATATGAATGGGCTGGAATGCAAAAGGGAAATCCTGCTGTGCCAATACAGATTGGCTTTATTTAGGCCCAGGTTTCCAGAAGCAATATCTGGCACCCACCATGAGACCCCCTTGAAGTGACGTGATTTGCAGAGGCTAGGTATTTGGCTGAGCATCTTAAAGGCATCTTAAACTGGGCACTAAAAATTTGAGACACTCAGCATCACTAAAAAGAAAAGGAGTACTTGTGGCACCTTAGAGACTAACCAATTTATTTGAGCATAAGCTCACGAAAGCTTATGCTCAAATAAATTGGTTAGTCTCTAAGGTGCCACAAGTACTCCTTTTCTTTTTGCGAATACAGACTAACATGGCTGTTACTCTGAAACTCAGCATCACTAGTCACTTGTGAATATCTTGGACTTAATTACTTTTTTGGCCAAGCAAAGCATGTACATTACACACAGGAAATGCACTCCCACATGGTGATTCTAGTCAGTGTAACTCAAGAAAGGTCTGACTGAAAATAAAACAAGCTTCAAACTATTCCTTGGAATCCCCTGCTTGTGCTTTGGCAGAGCACGAGGGGCAGACAAGGTAAGATGGGCCAGTGGTTAGGGCATTAGCATAGGAGACCAAAGGACAATTCTCTGCTCTGCCACAGATGCCCTGTGTGACCTTGGGCAAGTCCCTTGCTCCCTCTGGGCCTCTGCTCCCTCTGTTCAATAGGATAACAGCCCTGCCCTGCCTCCTAGGGGTTGTGATGCTTTCTCCACCAATGACAATTTTTAACTCAGGATGGAATGTTTTTCTTAAATGTGGGCTCTATTTGGGGGCAGGTCTCTGGCCGGTGTTACAAAGGAGGTCAGACTGGATGGTCCCAGCGGTCCCAGAATAGCACGGGGGCCAGATAACTACTAGAGATAGAAGTTGGCTCCATAGGCAGAAATCCATGACAGAGGCTGCCCTGTCACTAGGCCTGGAGAAAGCAAGCACAATCCATTGGTCAGCGTGTTATGGGTCCCCCCTGTGTCTGAATCCCTGGGGATGTGGCTCTGATACAGCTTCAGGCTTTCAGCTCTGGCAGTCCCTGGTGCCAGCCAAGATGGTGGCTGTCATCCAACCCTAGGAACCAGTAGCAAACAATGGAGCACAAAATGGCCAGGATGGGACACAAATTTAAATTCTTCTCATGGCATCCTCTCTCCTTTTGTTCACTTCTCCCAACAGCTCCCCACGGATCTACCATCTGGCACACGCGGTTTGGAGAGACGAGGGAAAGGATCTGTCGGAGTGTCCTGCGCTAGCCTCTAGAGTGAGCCCCAGGGCTTCTAAGCTTGAGTAGCGACACTGGGGCATTGGCCAAGGTGTCAGACCAGCTCGCTAGGAGAATACCAACTTCACTGGGGAGCAGGGGCCAGGCAATAGCCTGGGAATGCACCAGAGGGGAGCAGCTGGGAACTCACCAGATTAATCTGCAGCATCAGCAGGAGAAATGTGCAGAGAGCAAGTGGCTCAGGAGAGAGGATAAGAAAGATGTTGTAACACTGTGCGGGTGAGGGAGGGCAGTTTGCTGTGAGCTTTACTGGCACCCACCCGGCAAGCATCACCTAAAGGCTGGGAGCAGAGATCTCCTGATCCTTTTAGAGACAGGCCCACCAAGATGCAGGAGGGGAGGGACTTGGCTGCAGCACAGAGAGGAGGAGGAGGAGGAGGAGGAGGAGGATTTGGTTAGCAAAGCTAACACTTTAAAGAGCTTAAGTGGCAGGATAGAAGAGCCTGATTAATCAGCGGTAGTCCTTCTCCTGGCATCGAGGGATTAAGAGCACTCATTACCTGCCTCGTCCTTCAGAGCAGCCAGTGCCACAAGGAAGAAAACAAAAGGAGATCCAGTTCCCTTTTTCCTCACTCCCACCCCGTACTGCTGGGAGGACAGAAACCATGAAGCCAGCACAGAAACCAGATCTATGAACCCTTGGCGTGCCTCCCCATTCCTGCAGAGCAGAACACTCCATGGCATCACAGCCTGACACCCGAGCCCTGCAGACCCCAGCTAGCATGGACCCAAACTTGGCTTCCTCCCTTCCCTGCCTGCACCCCGCAGCAGGCACGGGTCAGAAATCACAAAAGCCAGCGGGCTTCATCTTGCCCAACAGAAGTTGAGAGGCCAGGCTTGAGGTCAAGCAGAGAACAGGGCGCTCGCACTGGAAACTACATCCACTCTAAGCCCTGCACCTGTGGAGTGGCTCCTGGAAATGGAGCACTTCTCTCCGATGCTGGGTGAAAGCTCTGCAGGTCATAGAATCATAGAATATCAGGGTTGGAAGGGACCTCAGGAGGTCATCTAGTCCAACCCCCTGCTCAAAGCAGGACCAATCCCCAATTAAATCATGTGCCAAGGGCCCACAGCAAGTGGATTTCACATGGATGTGCATTGTCCTAATCCATTCAAAAGTAGCTAGTTGGGTGGGGGGAGCTCCCATCGGCTCCCTTTTGGATGGGGCAGGTTGATTAGTAGGTGAGTTCCAGGTATGGTGACCAGATGTCCCGATTTTAGAGGGACAGTCCCAATATTTGGGGCTTTTGCTTATATAGGTGCCTATTACCCCCATCCCATGTCCCGATTTTTCATACTTGCTATCTGGTCAGCCTAGTTCCAGGTTGCCCCATTGCATGCAGTCAGACAAGCAGAGGGAGTTTCTAATTGGCCAAATAAAGCGAGGAGTACCCACAGTTCACAAGCTGTCGTCTGCACAGGGTGTCTTTTGCAGAACATATGTTTGTGTATAAATGTTCACAGAGTAACTATTCCAAAATAACTGGGTCCACATGGCCGGTTTTAGCCTACTTCCTTTGGAATCAGTGTGCCCACATAGTACTGAGTTTTTTCAGAATAAGCGCACAGCATTCTGGGCAGGTATCTCACCATACATTGTCCTGCTCCCAGGGTCTATGAATTCTGGGATTTTTCTCACAGTGCATTTTGGGATACCCACTGGAAGCCACTGGAATTCTGGGACTTGGGGGTCAAACAAGTAAAGTCCCAGGATTCCCCTCCTGTCCCCATGATTCACTTGTCTTTCGTGAGCCAGCACCATTTTCAAACTGCTGTCAACCAGCCTGGAGGGGACTGTGCTGGACATGGTGATCCTGGCAGTTGTTAATATACAGCAGCTGTTGCACTTGTATTTGCAGCTGCAGAGCCAGATGGTTTGGCTTTGGCTCAGCAGCACAGTGGCGTTTCCCAGTTTGGGAAGGGGAGGAAGAGGAGGATGAAGTCAAGCAGCTACTTGTGTCTGACCTTTTCCTGGAGCAGCTTCACTCAGGGAACTGCTGTTTCTGGGCTTGGCCAACTAGCCCTGACTGCGGGATGGGACAGTGCTGCAGATCTGGGATGACCACCAAGGGCAGCAGAATTTCAGGATGGCAAAGGCTACTTTCCAAGAGATCTGTGCAGAAGCTCAAGCTGGAGTTGCACTGGTGGCAAACCAACACGAGAGCTCACCGTGGTGTGAAAAAGTGTGTGGCCATTGCCATTGGGAAGCTTGCCATCCCTGGTCAGTAGCTCACCAATTTGGGGTTAGCAGATCAACCATCAGGGTTCTTCTCACGGTTGGGCACACTGAGGTGTGTGCTGCTGAAAGAGCATGCTGATGCCTGGCTCAGACAGCTCGGCAACGCACAGGAGGTAATGGGTGGATTTGCACAGCTGGGGTTCCCAAAGTTGTATTGGCACCATAGATGGGACCCACCTGTGCCCATTCTTTGAGCCCCACACAAGGCCTCAGAGTTCACCAACAGAAAGGGGGATTGCTCCAAGGCCTTGGCTGATCACCACGGCAGGTTTGCCAATATTAACGTGTGGTGGTCTGGAAAGGGCCATGGTGCCTTTAACCTGTTTCCTGTAATGAGAAAGAGAACTTTGCGCCCAGGACCACTCTGGACATCAATGGTTCTGTGATTCCCCTGTCATTCTGGGAGACCAAGCTCACCCTCTGCTTCCCTGGCTGACAACCCCTTTTCCCGTGCACCTGGACAGAAGAAAAGAGCTGTCTAACTCTCTCTGGAGCAGCTGCGGCATGACAATGGTGTGTGTGTTTGGCAAGCAGAAAGGGAGACAGAGGAGTCTGCTGGCAATAGATGGAGGCTACTGAGCAGTATCTGCCTGGTGGGATGGCTGGTTGCTGTGTCTGGCACAATCTCTGTGTGAAGCCCAGTGTGGAGCTTCACCAATGGTGGAGAGGCAGAGACTTTCGGAACGTTAGGAACAGCTGGAGAAGTAGCCTCTGCCAATTACAGAAAAGTATCAGGGCCCAGGGTGAAATGGTGACATGAACATCGATGACGCACTCTGTCAGGCTGGGCATAATGACTTTACGAAATGGACATTTGTCAGGCTTTTATTAGGCTTTGTGCATCGATTTTATGACTGTGCCATAGGTGTAGTTTTATACACATGGACTGAACCTGTGTCAATAAGAAACTTCTGTGAACTTCAAACAGTGCAGATAATAAAAATCTCTATTGGGCAGAACAGTGCAACCATAAAACCAGTGAAACATAAAACACGAGACAGTGCAAAGTACATAGCAGTGCACACCTCGCACACATTTCTAAGGTGTCGAGTGCACGCATTTGTGCTGTTCAGGGCACCAACATCTATGGGTGCAGAGCATGACCGTTGTTCTTACCTTGCAGTGCAGAATGTCAAGGGAGGAAACCAGGATCCACTGTTTTCCTTGTCATGGGGAAGGAACTGACTCTAGCTGGAACTTGGTACTACTATTCCCAGCATGCATTGCTGGTGTGGGCTCCAGGACATGACTGGGTTGAGATGCGAACTCTGCACCGAAGCGTTCTCCAGCAGGACCATCTGCTTCTGTGTCAGTTCCAGGAGCTGTTCCTGCATGTCCCTGTCTCTCTCACAGCTGCCCCTTGGCAATTCTCTGTCCTTCTCTGTGAGGAGACCTTCTCTCTACATCTGTGCCTTCTTAACCCTCTTCTGAGATGCAGACACAAGGTCCCCAAACATCTCATCTCTCGTCTTCCTTTTGCTGCCCTGAAGATTTGTTGGGCAGTTAGAGGTTGAAAACGCTCCTGGCTGGTGTTCGGGGGGCGTGGAGGGGCGCCAGGTGTGGGAGCTGCGAAACAGGAAAAGTAGTTATTGTACTAATTCCAGTCTCCATGGCAACAATGAGAAAACATTGCTGTCTCACCACTCCTGTCGCCTCTCCCAGCCTGGGGCGAGCTTGGAGATGGTAAGACGTTTGCCACCTCCCCTTGCCGTCCGATAGGACCCCATACCAATCCTGGGTCGCTGGTAGGCTGTGGGGTTGGATAGTAAGGCTAAGGGGTGGCAGTAGGGGACAGGTTAGTAACTTCACGTGCATCTGATTCACAGATTCATAGATTCCAAGGCCAGAAGGAGCCACTGATCATCCAGCCTGACCCCTGTAGAACACAGGACAAAGAACTGCCCCAAAAGAATTCCTAGAGCCGATCTGTTAGAAGACATCCCATCTTGATTTAAAATGGTCAGTGATGGAGAATCCACTGTGACCTTTGGTCAGTTGTTCCAATGGCTAATTACCCTCCCTGTTAAAAACGTATGACTTATTTCTGATCTGAATTTGTTTAGCTTCAACTTCCAGCCCTTGGGTCAGGTTAGACCAGGGGTCACAAACACTTGACCCGCAGGCTGCATGCGGCCTGCAGAGGTCTTTCCTGTGGCCTGCCATAGCTCCCCTCACCCCACACCTCCGCAAGTGCACCGCGTCCCCGCTCCTCTGCCTACCTCCCAGTGCTTCCCGCCACCAAACAGCTGTGGCATGCTCAGGGGAGGAGGTGGAGAAGAGGCGGGGCCAGGGTGGGGATTTGAGGAAGGGGTTGGAATAGGGGCAGGGAGGGGACGGAGACTTTGGGGAAGGGGTTGGAATGGAGGCGGCGCTGGGGGCAGAGGGAGGGGCTTTTGTATCTTTGTATGAAAAAGGTGTCGGCGATACAGCCCTTGGACCAACGTACCAATCCTCATGTGGCCCTCGTGGCAATTTGAGTTTGAGATCCCTGGGTTAGACCTTTCTCTGCTAGATCAGCTGGGCAGCAGGTTACTAATTACATTTTTGAAGCCTGTCCCTACCTTGGAGGACGTTACCCTGAGGTGTGCTACCAAGAGACAGAGAAGGCACTAGGTAGGCCAGCGCGATATGCAGCGTTGCTAGTCACTAGAATGGTCCCCTGCATAAGTTGCTACTTATGCAGGCAGCCCTGAGAAGGCTGTGTTGCCTGGTAATGTGCGCACCAAAAAGCACTCTTTGCTTTAGCGTCTCTAACAGCTAACGACCAGCACAAAACGCACTGCAAAATAAACAGACTTCTGCAGGAATTATTCTGAACCAAGGAGTTAACAATGCAGCGAATCTGAGCTAGCCCAGTGCCCTGTCATCTCTATGAATTTTGAACTGTCTCACTTTGGGAGATATACTTCATCAAACGCTACAGTTGCGGAAAGCTCAGAGCATCGCTCAAAGTCAGAAGCAAAGGGCCGTTTTATTTCTCTCTTTCCACATTTGCTGTTTCAATAAACAAGCCTGCATTACAATGCATTAGATTTTTAACCCCAGTGGCGTGTAAGCCGGGGTGGGGAGCAGCGGCTGCACAGGTGGGAGAGGGACAGGGGATGGGGAGTGCTGGCTTGGCCAATCGAGATTTACATTTCAGAGAAACACACACTTCAGGGCTTAAATTCTCCACCATGGATCATGCCATTATGAGCAGGGGAAGGAGAGGCAGATAAAATCTGAGCAGGTTCAGGCTCCTAACTCACAACTGCCCAGAACGGTCGCAGCCGCTGGGTCCTGGAACAAAGAGTTGTTTCACCCCCTGTAAGAGCCTCCTAATTTTTCTCCCCAGTGGTGGGAGTCCCTGGCCACGCCCAGTTGTCTGTCTTATGTTCCGGTGATTGTTTCTTAGTCCTTGCAAGAGGAACCCTGTCCTTTGCGGCTCTTCTGGGGTCTCTTCCAATGAAGGAATCAAAAGGAAAATAAAAGTTCCAGCACCCCGAGAATAACTTCTTCCCAGGGCCACGTCACATGGAAAAGCCCAGCAGTGCCATCTTACTCCAGGGCTGTCTGCGTGGCACTGTTCTAGGAGTACTTCTGGCTGGATCACTGCCCTGGGAGTTTGCTGCATTCCCCGTAGGGCTGGGGGTGAAGATCTCCTGGATGGGCATCCCCCTGTGGCTTTGGGAGTCTGGTGACCTGTCCCCTGCCCCCCGACCAGCTGACACTTAGCCAGGTCAGCAGTCAGGATGGCTTTGGCGATCAACTGTAGTACTGCGGAAACATGGTGGAGATAGCTGTCCCAAACTGGGCTATATGCGACTCTCTCTGCCAAATAAGCCACAGCGGACTGCTCATGTGGAAGGAGTACATGATCCATTCATCTCTGAAAGGTCGCCCCTGCCCCGCCACCCAAACGGCATTGTTGGAAAATCATTGGTGCAGTCCAAAGCACATGGCAAACATGGTCTTTTCCCTGGATCCCGAAGTCAAAGGGGATCTGCCAACCCCAGGGGGCAGGGAAGGAGCGTCACCCCAGCCCCACAGCATTTCTGCCTCATTCCCTCTCCACCCCAGCCCAGCTCTGCCCCCAGCCACAGCTCCACTCCACCCGCAGCCCGGCTCTCATTCCCTCTCCACCCCCCAGCCCAGCTCTGCCCTCATTCCCTTTCTGCCTTCAGGCCATTCCTGGTAAAGCCGGGAGGGGAGGCAGGGGATGCAACGGGAAAAGTTCGGGAACCATTGAGCTAGATAGCTCTCCATAGAGTTCATGGCATCCTTCAAAGTCTCATGCCTATGCGCTAACAGCCAGGCCCATCCTCCTGTAGGAAGAGTCTGGGTGAATTGTTCTGCAAGCACAAACTCCACCACCCAGACCCCCATACGGGATTCCGGCTTCAGCTACCACCAGCAAAGATCTTCTAACTTCTGGGCTATGGTTCGTGGGCATGCACCTGGAGGTTACGCCGCCTCCCAGAACTGCCCTCACAGTCTTGGGCTGCTACCAAGTCAAGTTCCCAGTAGGTGGTTTGAACCGGTCCTGACACATGGGGCTCCACTAGCATGGCCCAGTGCTCCACCACCCACCCTGTGGTGGATGCCACCCGCTCAAAAGCAGTGAGAAACGCTCGGGCATTGTCAGTGCCCAGCTCAGCCAACACCCCCTCGGCCCGGGGGCTGGAGCGCTGGTAGCTTTTGTTGCACCAGGCTCTGTGGCTGCTCCTGTTGGCGTGTGGCTAATTCACTTATCAGCAGCTGCACCAGGTGTTGCTGGTGCTGTGTGGCGAGTTGCTGCTGATTGTCTATGACCCGTTTTAACGGCCGTTCTAGATCCACGCCCAGGAGGTTCCTGTAAGGACCTTTGCAGCTTCAGAGCCTCTGTACTCCTGCCTTTCTCAGCGGGGCCGACTGAACACCCACATGCTCAACCACTTGTAAATGAGCCCTCCAAGGCTTTTCTCCCTGATGGTGGGAGTCCCTGGCCCCACCCAATTACCTACACTGTGTGGCTTACATCTAGGCCCCAGCTCCTTAGTCCTTGCAAGGGGGACCCCCATCTTTTGCAGGCCTTCTTATGTCTTTTCTAATGGGGGAATCAAAAGGAAGATAAATGATCCAGCACCCCCAAGAATAACTTCTTCCCTGAGCCAAGTCAAAGAGGAAGAGCCCAGCAATGCCGTCTTACTCCAGGGCTGTCAGCATAGTGCTTTTCTAGGAGTCCTTCTGGCTGGGTCACTGCCCAGGAGTTCGCTGAACTCCCCACAGGGCTGGGGATGGAAATATCCCGGATGGTCATTCCCCACCCCCCGCGGCTTCAGGAGTCACTCCAGCCATTCAGGTCAGCTGATCTAACCCTGCTCCCCCTCCCCAGCTGGCTGCAGTTTCCTCCCTTTTAAAAGTCTTCTCCCTACCACACAGGATCAATAGACCTGCCACACAGGGAGACTCTCTGCAGCCTTCCTCATCCATGTGGGCATCTATACACCCCATCATATATCCCCACATACAGCTGTGTTGTTATATAGGCCACAATAGGGACTGGCAGAGCTCCCCACCCCAGCACTGGCAGGCTGGGTGCCCATCTGGGTTTCAGGAGCTGTCTCTTCCTCAGGAGCTGCCTCAGGCTTTTGTCTGGAGAAGAGATCCTGGCTCTCCAGGGAAACCTCTTCCACATCAGGGTCCTGGTTGGGATCCTGGCCGGCCCGTAGTGGGTTAGTTGTCGTTTCTCCCCCTCTGACTCAGCGGGAGGCCACTCCGCCTCACTACTCCCTGGGGCACCACCCACTCTCAGGGGATTAGCAGGTCAAGCGCCAGGGCCAGAGGCCCCTTTGGCGAGGCAGAGCAGGGCAGCAAAGTGGTTGGGGTGATTCTGACCCTCAGGCAAGTTGGAGCACCAAACAGTCTCTGGGTTTAGGCCCTGAGGCAGGGAAGAGCAACATCCTGGCTCAGGCGTATGGCAGACAAATGCAGGTCTCTTGACCTAAGGTGGGGAGGCTGCAACCTCAGGGGTTGGGTTAGCAGCAGGGGGTAGGGAGACCTGGGCCCACCCTACTCCACCCAGTCCCAGCCCTGGGCCCAACAGTGGCAGAGGGTCAGCAGGGATCCCACGGCAACACGCTGACTCAGGTTCTGACAGCAAAACTGGACCAACGTCTGGTTTCCCTGGGCTACTTCCTACTGGAGTCTGGGAGGGGGGTTCCGTAGGCATGGGGTCCTCTATCTCAGCGGGGGTACTGGGCTGTCGGCATTCCCGTGCGCTCCTCGCCACTCTCAGCTTCCTCCGGGGTCAGGGTGCTCCTCAGCTGGGGAGCTGGGCCCAGGGTCTGCAGCAGGCTTGGGACATTCGGCTCAGGCTCCACTGAGCTAGTGGCCCCATACCCACCTTTTATACTTCCTGTCCCGCCCCTTAGCTTCCAGCAGGAGGGTCAGGCCTGGCCTGGCTCCTCCCCCTCTGGCTCCGTGGGAGGCCACCCTACCTCAGGACACGGCCTCTTGGGGGCCTCCAGTGCTGTCCACAGAACAAGAGGACGCCTCCGCCTGGCAAAAATCGGGTCCAGCTTGTGATAGGAGGGGCAGGGGCTGGGAGCATTCCAGAGGCCTGGTTGTCCTTGCCTGTGAACTTGTCCTGGGAGTGACCCCTGTCCGTCCCTGGATTCGATACAGACTTGTATATCTGGGTAGTCTGACGGTAGCTGCTAAGGCAGGACTAGGCCATCTCCCCAGCTCACAAGGAAATCCATGATCTCTGCACGGCTCCCTGGGGGGTGCATGTGGCATGGCTCCTGCACCACTGAGAGGGGTACGTGACTCTGGCCGTGTGTACACTGACAGGGCACAGGTGATGGCATGCCAGTGTTTAAACTGGGAGGGGACACCCAGTCAATGCCAGAGTAGTAGAAGGTACGGAGGTAAAAAGACAGGCCAATCCAGATGCAAAACAGTGAAGTGTGGGATAGTAGTGGGAGGACTGCCAGAGGCAGAACTGTTCATTCAAAATACAGATATGTCCACACAGACCTGTGCTGGACTAACTCATCTCAAAATGGACTCAATCCACTTGCAAAATGGATTAGCCAATTTGCAAAAAGTGGCCAGATAATTAAAAAGAAAAAGAAAAGAAAAGACAGATTGTGTCAGACGGACACTGGCCATTTTAATCCAAAACAATAGTTAATGTGTGTGTGTGGGGCGGGGGGGACGGACGGGGACCAACCTGTGTAGAGAAGCTCTTGGTGTTTGTCTGGCTGTTAGTACGTTTCCAACGTGATAACATTTGAATGCTGCATCCGACCAATTCCAGAATTTCAGGGAATGGAATTTCATGGGCAGAACAGTGTGGATTTTGGTGAAAACTCAGCAACCGGAAGGGGAAAAATAGGGAACACCTGGAACCCTTTCATCTGGTTAGCAGACCCAGCAGTTTCAACCACTTCTGCCATCATCTATAGATCAAAGAACCAGTTGGTGTTGCCACCTTCTAGCACAACCCCTGCTAGCTAGCTCAGCTCTACCCATCCTCCCAAGGAATTTTAACATGTGACCCCTTGAATTATTTATCTCCTAGATAGAAATAAGACTGGGGGACTGAAGGGGCATGGGACTGCACACAGAGCCCTTGGCTGGGGGCGGGAAATGGAGGACCCTGGTATGGGGGAGGTGGGGCACACAGAGCTACTGGCATATGTTGGAGAGCGAATGGGGACACAGAGTCCCTGCCATGGTGGGAAAGTGGGGAATGGAGGACGTGGGAGGAAAGGGGAATGAGGGGGACACACAGAGCTGCTGGCATGGGGGAGGAGTCCCTGAAATAGGAGAATGGCACCCAAAGAACCTGTGGGGGGGAATGGAGGGGAGCCAGGAGCCTCTGGGGTGGGCAAGGAGCTCAGCTGATAGAAGCTATAAAGTGTGCAAACTACTAGTTAGCCAACGATCGATGAATTTCTAACGCACCCATCGCCGTGGTACTAGGGCCCCAGCTGCTAGGGTGCTGGCTGTTCCCCTTGGCTGCTGAACAGCCTCTTCCAGATCTGGAGCAACAGCGAGGAGAAGGCTGGTTTACCCAGCAGGCCCCGGCTGACATTTTTCATCTAGAGCTCTCCAGCTCTATAGGTCTGGCCTGGGGCCCCCCAGTCACACACCGCAGGGCCCCTGCAGCAGCGGGATTCCTTCCCTCGTGTGCTTGCAGGATGGGGGTCGCTCTCCCTTCCCCCCTTACATAATGAACCTCTCCGCCCCACCTGCAGCCTCGTCCAGTGTTCTCTGTTCCCAGGCATTAATCTTTGCCATCTTGGGCTCATTTAATTGGATTTCCCAGGTCACATGGTGAGATAAAAAGTCCCCAATCCGTAGGACAGAAAGTGGGTCATCCATGGGGAATTAAGGGAGAGGGGCAAGGTGAAGGGCTCCCAGGCTGCCTTCATAGCAGTCTCTGGCCAGCAGCTGTCCGGCGTGGAACTCCAGAGCCAGCCTGCGGCGTGCGGCCCTTCTCTGGTGCTGTGCGGGGTTGGGCAAAGAGATATATTTTTTCTCTCTCTCTCTCTCCCCACCCCGTAAAGGGTGAGTGACCTAGGGTGAAGAGCTGGAAGAGACAGAGGAGCTCGAGGAGTTAGAGGAGCTAGAGGAGGAAGACGCTGAGATGGGGAGTGGAGCGAGCGCTGAAGATAAAGAACTTGCCAAAAGGTCCAAGGAGCTGGAGAAGAAACTCCAGGAAGATGGAGACAAGGAGGCAAAGACAGTCAAACTGCTGTTGTTAGGTAAGCATGGGAGCTGGGCAACGCTGCAGCTTGCCTGGGGCACCCTCAGCTCCTAGAGGTGGATCCATAAATGAGCGGGCAGAGAAGTGGTTCTGTACCACTCAGAGCTGGTCTCCATGCATGTAATAAATGTGCAGTCTGCAGAGAATGGCCCAGCAGGGGATTCTGGTGATTCGGGATGAATGCAGGGTACGAGGGGGAGGTTAACCTGTAGTTCTCTGTTGGCTAAGCAGTGCCTGGGAAGAAGGCAACCCCGAGATGAGACGTAGTGATGCCAAGCTAGGGGAGGTGGGGCAAGAAAGGAGAAACTGGGGTTATTGTTGCTGGGCCTGAGGACAATCAGTTTATGTGAAGGGATTAGAAAATGGCAGTATCTGCTGGTGGCCAAGGGATGGGAGACAGAAGAAAGAGAAGAGGAAGCATGAAATGCAGTGCAGGACCAGGGCAGGAGGGCTTGGTCTGGCTGTTTCAGTCCATGATGGGTTCAGAGATATGGTCACCCTGGGTTTTTTGTTGTTGTTTTTCTCATTTTTTTCCAACTGAGAGGAGGATCCGTTCCTAAGTAGCACCAGATGGGCTCTCATTAGCTTGATGACTTCCTAACTGAAGCGATTAGCTGGGATACAGAGATTTCTCAGCCAATCGGATGTGACAAGAGGTCACAAACACCCTCTTGAGAGAAGCCTGGGTGAAGGGGGCAGCACCTCAGTAGGGATTAAAATCTATTTGTGATTTTCCAGAAGGGGCGGTAGGGGTGGAAATAGGAATGCTGTGGCTGGTGTCACCACTTGGTAACTACATACCTGGGTCTTTCAGCATTGGGGGGGGGGGGGGGCGCGCTTTGGATTGATTTGGTGACTCACCAAGGGCCATGTGTGAAAAGGGAATTGATCAGAGAGTCATTGTTCTGGCCAAAAATGACAAGCAAAGACATACATGTCATGTTTCACTTCACGTGAGAGTTTAGTGGCTGAAGCATAGGGCAGAGGATCAGGACACCTGGGTTCCAGCCCCAGCTCTGCTGCAGCCTCCCTGTTTGGCCCACAGATTCCCGGTCTGTGAAGCAGGGTGGGGGTATTATCCCTACCCCCCCCCCCCGCATTCTGTGGGGGAGGTGCAAGGGCTGGATCGGGCAGCAAAGCTACTCTGGTGAGCAGGGCAGGATCAAACCGCAGCTCGTTAGACGCTGATGAAGTGCTTTGAGATCTCTGGCCTAGAGAAAGGCAGAGGGTGATGGCGACTGGGTCTGTTACCTGCTTGTTGGTAGAAAACTTCATAAGCAGCGTGAATAGAAAGGGCTGGACTTTATTTCTGAACACACTGATTTTACCCGATTACTAAAAGCCTCAATTTAGCCAAATATCCCAGTGGCAGAAGGGCCTGTGCTCCGAGTCTGCATTACCGAGTCACCAGCTGGAGGCTTCACAATCCTGCTGATCTCCGAGCTGCAAGCTGAAGCGAATGGGGTGATCCTACTGCTGGGCTGGGCGCCTCTCTCAGCCCTTTTACAGGCACTAGACCATGAGCGGAGTACTGCAAACAGCAGAATACTGGGGCAGGTCTCACTGTCAGCCCAGCACTGCTGAGGGAAGGGAGCCTGCTAGGAGATGCCGAGAGCACGCACGGTTTAGTCCTTCTAAAGCAGTGATGGAGCGGGATTCTCCAGCCTGCTCTTGTTCTCCTACAGCATCCCCTCTCCTTTCCCCTAGGCTCCAGCTCAGAGCACAGCTTCCTTTGGGCCTGTGCTGCCCAGTGAAGCTGCTGCTCACTCTGGCACATGGCAAAGTCTGGGGCACCCAAATCTTACAAGTGTGCACATAAAGTCAGCTAGAAGGGGCCCTGCTTGGTCACAGCAGGGGCCCAAGTGTCTTCTTCAATGCAGCTGTGGGGGAGGTGTAAGGGATGGATAGGTCCCAGGGAGGGGACACAGGAGATGCAGAAGGTAGGGAGCAGGTGCTAGGGTGAAGGTTAGGCCACTGGATGGTCATGGGTGGGGGGAAACCCCCCAGTGACAGGCTCCTCCAACCCATCTCTGCTTAGTGTCACAATCAGCGAGGGTAATTCACCACCACCCTCTTCCAATCAAGATCAGATGTCTCCTCCTGAAAGAAAGGCTCCTGCTCACAATGAAGAGATGGGATCAATGTGGCAATGTCTGGCTGAGGTCTCTGGCCTGGGCGTGGCAGCAGCTCAGACTAGATGCACACAATGGTCTGAGGGGCCATCAGGTTGCACCATTCCACCCAGGAACTCATCACTGGGGGGTCAGTCCTGGTCTGCACCCCAGGGTGCCCTAAGCCACCCTCTGTGATTCCTATGCTCGCCCCCCGTGCCTGGAGAGAACTCCAAGCCTGCGTCAGAACCGTGCCAGTGTGAAGGCAGCAGAATAAACCATTGCTCCAGAGGGTGACTGGTGAGGGTTTAGGAAAGATGGCACCTAAGCGGAGAACTGAGATTGAGGGTAGAAGCCCCTGCTGGAAACCCAGCCTCCCACCCAGCTCCTAGAAGAAAAGTGAGGCCAGCAGGGCCGTCTCAGCCCAGAGCCACCCTCTGCAGCTCCTGGGGCGAATGCTCCCTGGAGTTCTAGGTTACAACGCGGCTGCCTTGCTGCTCGCACTGCAGGGGCAGGAAGCCTGCACCTGACTCTGTGCAGCACCACAAGGTTCATCCAGGTGACGGCAGGGAGGCTGGGATCAGTGTGATTAGGCCCTAATTCTAAGCAGCTTCCTGGTTTGGAATAAGCTGCTTAAAACGATAAGATGAGGCGATGCCCGGCGCTTGCAGCCGAGAACTGAAGGGCAGGCGATGAGAATGGAGGCAGGAGAGAGGAGGGGGAGGTTAAGAAAAGCAAAGCGTGGGGCTGGGCTGATATGCCCAAGGGCTGAGGCCCTTACCATGCAGGGAATCCCAGCTCCAGGCTGAGTTCAGGCTGCCCGACATGGTCCTTTCTACCCTGCTGGGGCACAGTATGATGGTCCCAGCATGACAGAGACACGGGCCTGGCTTGCTGTATAGGGTTCCACTGATGGGGGGCTTATGGAGTAACTAGGTCCCCTGACCCCGTAGCAATGACAGGTCCTTTGTGCCAACAGCAGCAGGGGACATAGCTCTTGAGTGCCCCCCCCAGCAGCTAGCCTTTGAGCACTGCTCATGGGCTCTGGAGGGAGGGATCTCCAGCCTTCCTGGGCCAGGGAAATGAGTCAAGCCAGGGGGGAGCCTCTGAGGAATAAAAAGGGGGCATGAGCAAGGCACAGGGGGGTCTCCCTAGGCCTGAGAAAACTGTTCAGGCCCTGCTGACTGCAGGGGTGGATGGAGGCTGGAAGGTTCCCCTGATCCACCAGACCAGCACGGCTCAGTACTGAGAGGAGCAGGTGGGACAGGAGCCAGAGCAGAGGGCTCAGTGACAATGCATCACATGGTCTGCAGGGGGGTTAGGTAGATGGAGGGGGACGCTTGCAGACTTAGGCAAGGGGGTGTGGAAGGATGATGGAAGCTGCAGGGTATTGCTCTGGCAGATGTATCCTGGAGGTGTGAGAGTAGTGAAGGATCTGAATACCAAGCATCCAGGCAAGAGCTGGGACAGGAGAGTTAGGGCAGCCAAGTAGTGGAGGCTAGATACCCTTAACTACAGGGCTGGAAGGGACCTCAACAGGGCACCTAGTCCATCCTCCCATGCTGAGGCAGGCCCACCCCAATGGCTATAACCTATTTTCAAGCCCCCCGGCCTCCCGAGCCCACCTGTTCCAGCGCTGAACTTGCCTTGCAGGTAGAAAGTTATTCCTAAAAAATCCAACCTCAGCCTCCCTGGCTGCTAAGTAAGCGGATTGCTACTTGTCCTGCCCTCGGTGGCCATAGAAAGCAATAGATCACCGGCCCCTACGTAACCACCTTTACATATGTTATGTTCCCCCCTCAGCCTTCTCATCTCTAGACCACACCTGCCCAGTTCTTTCCTCATCCCCTACCCTGCGGGGCACCAGATAGTTTGAACCCTGGGCAGGGAGACAGGTTTGGGCTAGAAGCACCTGGCCCAGCTTCCACACAGTGAGGCCTTCGTGACTTGCGGCTGGCTGGCACGGAGCCTTCCAAGGACTGGCTCAATGCCGGGGAACAGTGGCAGTGCAGGAAGCACGGCCGTCCCACGTGCGCCTCCCCCTTCCCAGAGCCCAGCTCATCCCGCTCAGGGCAGACACGCATCAGTGCACAGCGAGAGGAGCTGAGCACCTCGGGGGGCGGGGGGCGCTGAAGGGGAGAGTCCAGCTGGTTCTGCAAAAGCAGATTCAATCCCTGGTTCCTAGACACCCATTTTGACCACTCCCTCAAAACAAGGCCTTTCCCTGGGCTGGGCTCTTGATGAGCTCTTGGGAGCCCAGGGCCTGGATCAACTGACCTGTTTGATCCACATTAATATGCCACTAAATAACCCTGCACTGGAGAAATCCTTTCGTGCTGCACTGTCCAAGGGGCCAGCCTCAGAGAAAGGTGCAGGGGGGACAGGAGTGAAGTGCAGGATAGATGCTGGATCTGAGCGCTGCGGATCCAGGTCCTTACGCTGGTCCCAGTACCCAAGGATCTGAGTGCTCCAGAGCTGCTGTCCCCTTGAAGGCGCACGCGTCTCTCTCTTTCTGAATGCTGGCACTCAAACGTTTCCTCGGGCTCTTTTCCAGGTGCCGGGGAGTCAGGCAAGAGCACAATCGTCAAACAGATGAAGTGAGTACCATGGTAGGGCTGAGGGTCAGCTGCCCAGAACATAGCCCAAGGCAGTTTCCTTGTAGGAGCCTAATCTGAGCATGAATATAGTGTGATTAACCCCTACACTGCTGCTGGGCCAGGCTGCCTCCCAGCTGGCCAAAGCTTAGCAAGATTAATAAAAATGGATTAACCAACTCAAAAATAGCATCTGCAGTTATGCTGGCAAGCAGGAAAAGGTGCCCAGTTCTTCTGCTTCGAGGCACGAACTGATCAGCAGCTGGGGTCTCTTCATGTGCCATCTCAGTTACAAGTGATGGGTGGGGGTGGAAGTTTCATTCCTCCCACACACCTCAAGACAAGGAAATCGGCAGAGACAGACAGCAGATCTAGCATCTCCGCACCTGTGCCCTGTGGAACATCCCAGGGAGTGGCTGGAGTATGGGAACATCCCATGTGAACTGTTGGCATGTGGGGTACTGGTGGCAAGTTCATGGCCAGCCATACCAAACACCAGGTTGCAAGTCTCCAGGCACAAAGGAGGAGGAAACCACCACACCCCCTTTGTGCGTTGTTCCTTGCTATGCTGTGTCACTGACGTTAGCCCCGGGAGGGGTGGGGGGCAGGGAACACAAACCATCACGGAGTTACACAGGGAGCAAGTGAGCTCTATGCATCAGCAGAGTCCAGCTGCAGAAGGTCCCATGCGATCTGACCTTCCCCTATGAATCTGAGGCTCTATCATGGGCAGAGCCATGTGTGGTCAGTCCAGGAGCCAGTGAGCTAATCCATGCCATGGGTCTCAGACCGCTTTCCTTTCAAAGCTGGTACCCTGGTCTTCATGGAGCCAGCCGATGGAGAGAGTTCTCTCATTGCATCTGGGCTTGGCTGCAAGGCACCTGTGTAGATCACAACTGGCCCAATTGTGAGCTAGGCTGCATGCCAGCACAGAGGCAGATAGGGTGTAAGGAACTCCCTTTCTCCCCTGCATGGGGCAACACATTGTGAGAAACTGCTAGCAGATGCCACTCAAGCTGCTTCCCTCCCACATAGTGTTCAGCGGTGTGGTTCCTCAGCTCTGCACCAAGGGGAAAGTCAGCTATGCCAGGAAAACAGCAGGCATTCCAGCCTAGGAGTAAGCAGGGGCCAAGCTGGCACATTTCAGTCATAGAATATCAGGGTTGGAAGGGACCTCAGGAGGTCATCTAGTCCAACCCCCTGCTCAAAGCAGGACCAATTCCCAACTAAATCATCCCAGCCAGGGCTTTGTCAAGTCTGACCTTAAAAACCTCAAATGAAGGAGATTTGACCACCTCCCTAGGTAATGCATTCCAGTGTTTCACCAACCTCCTAGTGGAAAAGTTTTTCCTAATATCCAACCTAAACCTCCCCCACTGCAACTTGAGACCATTACTCCTTGTTCTGTCATCAGCTACCACTGAGAACAATCTAGATCCATCCTCTTTGGAACCCCCTTTCAGGTAGTTGAAAGCAGCTATCAAATCCCCCCTCATTCTTCTCTTCTGCAGGCTAAACAATCCCAGCTCCCTCAGCCTCTCCTCATAAGTCATGTGTTCCAGTCCCCTAATCATTTTTGTTGCCCTCTGCTAGTCTTTCCAATTTTTCCACATCCTTCTTGTAGTGTGGGGCCCAAAACTGGACACAGTACTCCAGATGAGGCCTCACCAATGTCGAATAGAGGGGAACAATCACGTCCCTCGATCTGCTGGCAATGCCCCTACTTATACATCCCAAAATGCCATTGGCCTTCTTGGCAACAAGGGCACACTGTTGACTCATATCCAGCTTCTTGTCCACTGTCGCCCCTTGGTCCTTTTCCGCAGAACTGCTGCCTAGACATTCGGTCCCTAGTCTGTAGCGGTGCATGGGATTCTTCCATCCTAAGTGCAGGACTCTGCACTTGTCCTTATTGAACCTCATCAGATTTCTTTTGGCCCAATCCTCCAATTTGTCTAGGGCCCTCTGTATCATATCCCTACCCTCCAGCGTATCTACCTCTCCTCCCAGTTTAGTGTCATCTGCAAACTTGCTGAGGGTGCAATTCACACCATCCTCCAGATCATTTATGAAGATATTGAATAAAACCGGCCCGAGGACCGACCCTTGGGGCACTCCACTTGATACCAGCTGCCAACTGGACATGGAGCCATTAATCACTACCCATTGAGCCCGACAATCTAGCCAACTTTCTATCCACCTTACCATCCATTCATCCAGCCCATACTTCTTTAACTTGCTGGCAAGAATACTGTGGTAGACAGTGTCAAAAGCTTTGCTAAAGTCAAGGAACAACACGTCCACTGCTTTCCCCACATCCACAGAGCCAGTTATCTCATCATAGAAGGCAATTAGATTAGTTAGGCATGACTTGCCCTTGGTGAATCCATGCTGACTGTTCCTGATCACTTTCCTCTCGTCTAAGTGCTTCAGAATTGATTCCTTGAGGACCTGCTCCATGATTTTTCCAGGGACTGAGGTGAGGCTGACTGGCCTGTAGTTCCCAGGATCCTCCTCCTTCCCTTTTTTAAAGATGGGCACTACATTAGCCTTTTTCCAGTCGTCCAGGACCTCCCCCAATCGCCATGAGTTTTCAAAGATAATGGCCAATGGCTCTGCAATCACATCCGCCAACTCCTTTAGCACTCTCGGATGTAGCGCATCTGGCCCCATGGACTTGTGCTCATCCAGCTTTTCTAAATAGTCCCGAACCACTTCTTTCTCCACAGCGGGCTGGTCACCTCCTCCCCATGCTGTGCTGTCCAGTGCAGTAGTCTGGGAGCTGACCTTGTTCATGAAGACAGAGGCAAAAAAAGCATTGAGTACCTTAGCTTTTTTCACAACCTCTGTCACTAGGTTGCCTCCCTCATTCAGTAAGGGGCCCACACTTTCCTTGACTTTCTTCTTGTTGCTACCATACCTGAAGAAACCCTTCTTGTTACTCTTAACATCTCTTGCTAGCTGCAACTCCAGGTGTGATTTGGTCTTCCTGATTTCACTCCTGCATGCCTGAGCAATATTTGTGTACTCTTCCCTGGTCATTTGTCCAATCTTCCACTTCTTGTAAGCTTCTTTTTTGGGTTTAAGATCAGCAAGGATTTCACTGTTAAGCCAAGCTGGTCGCCTGCCATATTTACTATTCTTTCTACACATCGGGATGGTTTGTCCCTGTAACCTCAAAAAGGATTCTTTAAAATACAGCCAGCTCTCCTGGACTCCTTTCCCCCTCATGTTATTCTCCCAGGGGATCCTGCCCATCAGTTCCCTGAGGGAGTCAAAGTCTGCTTTTCTGAAGTCCAGGGGCCGTATTCTGCTGCTCTCCTTTCTTCCCTGTGTCAGGATCCTGAACTCGACCATCTCATGGTCACTGCCTCCCAGATTCCCATCCACTTTTGCTTCCCCTACTAATTCTTCCCAGTTTGTGAGCAGCAGGTCAAGAAGAGCTCTGCCCCTACTTGGTTCCTCCAGCACTTGCGCCAGGAAATTGTCCCCTACACTTTCCAAACACTTCCTGGATTGTCTGTGCACCGTTGTATTGCTCTCCCAGAAGATATCAGGGTGATTGAAGTCTCCCATGAGAACCAGGGCCTGCGATCTAGTAACTTCCATGAGTTGCCGGAAGAAAGCCTCGTCCACCTCATCCCCCTGGTCCGGTGGTCTATAGCAGACTCCCACCACGATATCACCCTTGGTCCCTGCACTGCCTCTCCTTTGGGCTGGGGGGCAAGGGGCCAATATCTGTGCTGCAGGGAGAGGACTGGCAGGGGAAGCAAGGCGGTGATCCCTGCTAACAGCTGTGTTTTATTCCCCTCCCCCCACAGGATTATCCACCAAGACGGTTACACGGAAGAAGAGTGCCTGGAATTCAAGTCCATCATCTATGGCAACGTGCTGCAGTCAATCCTGGCCATCATCCGAGCCATGTCCACGCTGGGGATAGATTATGCCGAACCAGGGCGAGGGGTCAGTACTCTGCCCCTGCCACCACTAGAACATCTGATTGGCCCCTGGACAGGGGGAGGTGGAGGAGTGGGTGGTCCCCACGTGTTCGTCTGCTCGAGTGCCTGCAATTCCCAGTGACATGCAGGAGTCCTGGGAGAAGCTGCTGCTGAGAGGAAGTTTGTTCCTTCTGAGCCCCCGAGGGGGCGGGGACGGGACGGACAAGTGGGGGTTGGTTCACTGGTGTTCGCTCGAGCTAGTGTGTGAAGAATAGCAGTGTGGATGCTCAGGCTAGCTGTGTAAGTCCAAGCCCATCTGACCCCCTGGGTCTAAGGTCGGGGGCTAGTCCGAGCCTAAACTGCAGCATCCACAGTGCTATTTTTAGCATGCTTGCTCAAGTTTGTCTACCAGGATGGGGAGGCTGTGGCGTAGACAGAGCCCGTGTGTCTCATTCACTCCTGCTAGAAGCCACTCGGTGGGCAAGTGGCAGTCGTCTGGTTCCACTTCCTCGTGATGTAGATCATAGAATATCAGGGTTGGAAGGGACCTCAGGAGGTCATCTAGTCCAACCCCCTGCTCAAAAGCAGGACCAATCCCCAATTAAATCATCCCAGCCAGGGCTTTGTCAAGCCTGACCTTAAAAACTTCTAAGGAAGGAGATTCGGAGGGGAGGAGATCGGAAAGGAAGGGCAAGACCTCCAAGTGTGGGAGAGAGGAGCTGTGGGGAAGGAGAGTCTAGAGATGAGTGTCCTGCTCCTTTCATTATTCGCAGAGGAACGAGGAGTTTGGTTTTCCGTTGTTTCAGGCACCACGCTGCTATGGTGTGTTGCCGTCTACTGGTTAAGGAAAGCATTCTGGGAGCAGCTTGAGTTCCCCACTCCTGGGCCGGTAGGATTCTGGATATGTTTCCCCACATTCTCTGGGGAAGCTGTTCTTGAAAATCAGCAGGGTTGGGTGGGGAATTTAAATTTCAAAATCCAGATTAAAATCCCACAAAACATGACCCTGTTCAGATGGGCCCAAAGCAGGTCTGCCATTCACACCCATCTCTGGCCCCAGCCTGCTCACCGGCTCTGTCTCTTACAGGATGATGGGCGGCAGCTGTGCAATTTGGCAGATTCCATCGAGGAGGGCACCATGCCCCCGGAGCTAGT
The DNA here is from genome assembly GCF_965140235.1 of Caretta caretta. NCBI lineage: Eukaryota > Metazoa > Chordata > Testudines > Cheloniidae > Caretta > Caretta caretta. Next base: position 18,062,533 of record NC_134226.1, on the reverse strand, counting down.
AGACTGTATAAAAAAGCTGTGGAAAGATGCGGGAGTCCAGGCCTGTTTTGACAGAGCAGCTGAGTACCAGCTCAACGACTCCGCTTCCTAGTAAGTCTGTCCCTATGACCCAATCATTAGGAAAAGCACCTGCCAGACAGCGAGACCCTCCAGGGATGGGCACGCACTTATTGGGACACAGAGGGCTCATCCATCGCTGGAGCTTAGTACCTTGAATCGTCCCCTTCGCTGATGCTGAAGGGACTGATGTCTTTATGGAGCAGGTACCACCACCCTCTACTGCCACGTAAAGCAACTTGGACTCAGCTTTTCACCAGCAGCCAAGGGGAAGGAAAGGAGAAATTCCAGGTAAAGGGGCCAATCTGCTCCCTTTGAAGCCAGTGGAAGTTTTAGCACTGAGTCCAAGGAGAGCCTTGTCCATCAAAGGAAGGGTACATGCCCCTTAAAGGGCGTTAGAAGACAAGCAAGAGAGACCAGAATGGCTTTGAAGCATCGAGTTGCATGCACGCTCATAATTCACTATGTAACAAGTGAGGTCCTCTGTGCTCCCACTTGGCCCAGAATGCTCCGGGTGAGATAGAGAACACAGGGGATTATCCCCCATGGCCTGGATAGTGCTATTGTGTCAGACAAAGCCCCTAAACACCACTGACATGCGACTATCACTGCCTGCCGGAGGGGGGCTGCCTGCCCCTCGTCACCACCATTACTTGACTCTGCGCAAAAACCCTGTTAAACCCAGCCAACCAAGCAATGCTGAATTCAGCCTAGTTCCTGTACCCTTAATTGATGCCACATGCCAGGGTATGTCAGGCCACCAATCTGTCTCATGCACGATACAGGCTGCACTATCTGAGGCCAATGAGCCTCAGGGCCAAATGCTGCTTCTGCTCACAGTAGCGTAAATCCACCAAAGACAGTGGTTACTAGACACAGGCTGGTGTCAACACCATTGCAACTTGTCCCGTCAGGTTAGTTAAACATAGTTCTCAAGGGCCCAGAGCCGAGGCCTGGCACAACGGCTGCAGAGCGGAGGCGTGGGCACATTGCAGGCAATGCTGCAGGGAACACACGTCATTTTTCACGCTGCTGATCCAAATGTGGCCACTCTCTGCCCTAATAAACCCCGGCCTGCCATGCAGCTTCCTCGCAGGGTGCGGCAGCTGCACCGTCCCATTCAACAGCAGGATGGAGGAGCAACTGTGGATGCTGGAACTTAAGGTTACGGGCTTTCCAGACCACAGCATTAACGGAGCTGCTCTATCACCTCCCCCCAGCAGGGTCCACCTGTCTGCCTCTGTCGGTTGTCCCTTGTCTCAGGGTTAGATGGTCAGTTCTTTGGATCATAGCAGACCCTGCGTGTTCAGCACCTGGCACAAGGGGGTCATGGCCCACCCTCCTAGGTGCTCCTGCAATGCAGGTGAGAAGGGATGTGCACGTTTTGACCCTGGTTAGTCATGAACTGAGATTTTCTTGCTCTACAGTTGGGCTAGAAAGAAGTCTCTCCCTCAGGCTAGTAGAATTGCTTGGACCTTCCCACTGTCCTCTCCTATGATTGCTAGCTCACTGATAACCCCTTACCCCAGACCTCCTTCCCCACGCACGATAGCTATATTCCCGATCCCTTAGGGCTGCTCCCAACAGCTCTCTGCATTCCTACCTAGCTACCTGAATCAGCTGGATCGGATCACAGCCCTGGATTACCTGCCCAATGAACAGGATGTACTACGATCTCGAGTGAAGACCACGGGGATCATAGAGACCAAGTTCGCCGTCAAAGATCTTAACTTCAGGTGAGCATAGGCGCACGTGTGACCCTCTCCCCTTTGGTGGCATCACCGACCCAGGTATCCTGGCCAAATTCCAGCTGGGATAATCTTCCTTACATCCTCTCCTAAACGGCACGTTTCTTGGCTGGTGTAAATCCGCAGAGCGCCATTGCGCTGTCAGTTGACAGCGGCTAAGGATCTGGCCCTCTGCACTCATATACAGAGCTGCCACATCCTACCGGGCAGGGGCTGGGTTTCTGCGGTGGGTGCTGCGACTGCCTCTGTGTTCGGTGCTCTGGTTGGGAAGGGGCTATCTAACAACAGCAGAATTACTCCCTCCACAGGATGTTTGACGTGGGAGGACAGCGGTCAGAGCGCAAGAAGTGGATCCACTGCTTCGAAGGCGTGACCTGCATTATCTTCTGTGGAGCCCTCAGCGCCTACGACATGGTGCTGGTAGAGGATGATGAAGTGGTATGTTCTCTCAATCCCTAGCTGCTGATGGCACTGAGGCCTCTGTCCTCTGCCACCAGAGCACAGCTGGGCAGCTGCTCTCCCCATTTTCAGAGCACCAGGAAACGGACAAAACTCCCAGCTCAGCTGGGCGACATCTGAGAGCCACCACCCAGATTTGAAGAAAATAGCATCTCCCCAGCACAGACACTTGCTTGGTGTGAAGTGCCTGCATTGCCCGGAACACAGGGAGGTGCAGGCAGGCAACAGAGCCATGAAGAGCCTTGAACGTCAGCTCGCGGTTTACACTGTGCTGCTCTGATGCAAATCCAGGAAGCAAAATAGCACTTGCCTGACATCAGATTAACTCATGTCTGAAAATAAATGCCCCTCTTCCAGCCAGTGCAGCTGGCAACTAAAACCAATTCAAGTAGCACAGTGACATCCCGTAGCTGGTTAAGACAAAGGATATTTCAGTGGGGCTGCCCAATGGCTTGCCTTCAAGAGGGCATGAGAAATCAATAGAAGGAAGATGGGCTTGTGGTTGAAGCATGAGGTATGAGAGCTGGATACTGTTCCCAGCTCTGTTCCGTGTGTGACCTTGGGCAGATCTCGGATGCCTGGATTTTCAGAAGTACCCGCACTCCTCGCCGATTTCAATAGGTGTGGCGGGTGCTCGGCCCCTCTGGAAACACACACTCAATTGTTCTGCAGCTTCCGCCTCTGTCAGTGAGAGATCATAGCCCCTACCTCTCAGGGTTAGCATAGGGCTGAATTCAATGGAACATCTGTAAAGCAAGTGGAGGGCCCCGGACGGCTGGCCTGGCATTTTTATAATCAGCCCTATCTCCCTGCTGCAGAGCAATTGGCACATGGGTTTCAGAACCTGTAAACTAGGAAGTGAACTAGGAAGTGGAAAGTTCAGAGGAGAAATTGGGAAGGGCTCAGACGTGAGCCACAAGCATGGAAACCTGCTTCATAGCAAGAAACTAAAGATGCTCAGTGTGTTTAGTTTGCTCGAGAGAAGGTTAAGAGGTGACTTGATCCCAGCCCGGAAGCTCCTGAGCAAGGAGGTTTCCAATGGCAGAGGATCTTTAATCTAGCAAAGGCTGACAGACCCAACGGCTAGACACATGCAGACTAGACAGAAGGTGCACATTTTTAGCAGCCAGGATGTTTAACCGTTAAGACAACCTACCTGGGCACATGCCGGCATGGGGGGCTTAGAGACGAAGCGCTGCAGTGCTTAACAGCTGCTCAGTGGAATCCTCAGCCCTGGGTCAGGAGCCCAGGCTCCCTATACGATGCATCAGGAGAGCTGGGTAAGAATGGGATTGACAGAACCCAGCAACCTGAGCAGGGAGCCACCTAAGCTGGCCAGTAGAAGAGCAGGGGCTTGGCATTGCCTCAGTGACCTAACTCCACGGGTTGGGATGCCATCCCCAATAGGCAGAACACTCACCTGGCATGTGGGAGATCCAGCTTTGAACCCCCACTTTAATCCGGAGCAGGAACTTGGACCCTTGTCATCCGTCTCCCAGCTATATGCCCTGAGGTGTGTTCCAGGGCAGGTCTCTCTCGACCTCTCCTGCTGAAGCTGTTCTCCTTTGTCTGAAACATTTAAATTGCCCTTGGAGCAGGGACGGGACCCTGGGTCTCCTAGGAGGGCGCACTAACCCCTGGGCTATCGTCTCTCTCTCTCTCCGGATCAGTGACTATTTCACTATTCCACATAAAGAACAGCTTCGCCAGAAGAAACGGAGACACCCGCCCCAGAGTATGCCAGAGCCTGACAGTCAGGGCACTCAGCTGAGGTCGGGGAGACTCAAGTTCACGTCCCTGCTCTGAATGAAGCAGAGGGGGATTCAAACCTACGTCTTCCAGGTGAGTGCTCGAACCACTGAGTGACTGAATACAGGGTGAATCGGAACCATATGTTGTGTGGGTTAGCGTGCTCCGAGCATGACCATAAGATTGGGCACAGCAAGCGAGGCAGGTGGGGGTAACACCTCGCTTGAGGATCGGGCCAGGCAGCTCAGCGGTCTCAGGAATTAGCGGCTTTGCACATGTCCACCAGTGGAAGCTGAGGAATTTAGGTACATGCAGGGTTAATCAGCAAGTGAGTGGGGGTTTGAGGATCTAAATTCCTTTGTGGATCTAGCCTGGAGTCTTTAAATCAAAATCTCTTCCTACAAGTTCTGCGATAGCTCAACCACAAGCTATGGGGCTGGGTGCAGGAATCCCTGGGTGGGGTTCTCTGGCCTGTGCAGGTCAGACTAGATGACCTCTTTTGTTTTTAAAAGGTATGTAGCTATGTAGGAACTAGAAAAAGGACAACAGCCAAACAGCATGGCCAAGACTGCAGCTTTGAGAAACTCTAGGAGAATTACCACATCCTGTGTGGGGACAGAACAGGTGAAATCCTGGCCTTGCTAACGTCAATGACAAAGCTCCCATTGACTTCACAGGGCTAGGGTTCCCCTCAGTCAGTGGTTGCCCTGGTTGCTGAAGGTCAGATGTCAGTGTAGGGAGGAACTGAAGTTTGAGTGACAAACCAACCCACAGGAAGTGATGCACCTGTAATGAACGTAAGTGCAGAGAGTCAGTGATGGCTTGCAGAACTAGCCAGGCAGCAAGCTGCAGCTAAACAGGTGCACCCATAGCTGAAGAAATCCCTTAGAACAGTTGGCAGTTTTACCATGAAAAGCTATTCATAATTCTGCTGCTTATATGTGCAGTTACATAACTGATGGATGGAAAAATCATTGTCCATTCACCCACTGCTTGCTCACTTTGTGTAGCAATGCAGGGGAAGGCAGCCACAGATGGGCCCGATCCACCCCACCACTCTGAACCTGGCTCCCAACTGCAGCTGGAGCCCCTCTCCAAGGGGCACCCTCATTACCCTGGGAATGATTTTCCCTCTGTAGTTGGCACTGATGTGACCAGTGCTGGAACGTTGTGTCCAGTTCTGGAGATCACAATTCAAAGAGGATGTTGATAAATTGGAGAGGGATCAGAGAAGAGTCACAAGAATGACCGAAGGGTTAGAAAATGTGCCTTATAATGACAGACTCAAGGAGCTCTATTTAGCCTAACAAAGAGAAGGTAAAGGGGTGACTTGATTACAGTCTATAAATACCAATTTGGGGAACAAATATTTAATAACGGGCTCTTCACTCTAGCAGTGAATGGCCTACCATGAGCCAGTGGCTGGAAGTTGAAGCTTGACAAATTCAGGCTGGAACTAAGGCATACAATTTTTACAGTGCAAGTAATTAACCATTGGCACAACTGACTAAGGGTCATGGTGGATTCTCCATCACTGACCATTTGTAAATCGCCGGTGGGCTGTTTGTCTAACAGCTCCGCTCTAGGAACAATGTGGGGCAGATCTCTGGTCTGTGCGCTACAGGATGTCAGACTAGACGATCACAGTGGTCCCTCCTGGCCATGGAATCGATGAGTTTGTTGCCAAGCAGTTCCTACCCTTTATTTCCTGTCTTTTAACCAGTTACTGCTCTATGAGGACCTTCCCTGTCATCTCACGACTACTTAGTTTGCTTAAGAGCCTTTGGTCAGGGACCTGGTCAAAAGGCTTTCTGAAAATCCAAGTACACTATATCCTCTAGATCACCTTTGTCCACATGCTTGTTGACTCCCTCAAAGAATTCTAAGAGATTGGTGAGGCATGATTTCCCTTTACAAAAACCTGTGACTATTCCCCAACAAATCGTGTTCAGCTGTGTTTGATAATTCTGCTCTTTACTATAGTTTCTACCACTTTGCTCAGTACTGAAGTTAGTTTTATCAGCCTGTAATTGCCAGGATTGCCTCTGGAACCTTTTTAAAATAGGTGTTACGTTAGCTATCCTCCAGTCATCTGGTACAGAGGATGATTTAAGCCCTAGGTTACATACCTCAGTTAGTACCTCTGTAGCTTCATATTCGAGCTCCTGGGTGAATCCCATGGGTGAATCCCATCTGATCCTGGTAACTTATTACTGTTTAGTTTGTGAATTTGTTCCAAATGTCCTCTATCGACACCTCACTGTGGAACAATGCCTGAGATTTGTCACTCAAACAGGGCCAAAAGAGGACTGAGGAGCATATTCTGGTTTTGGTTTATAACAGATGAAACAAGAACAGAGAGCCTTCCTAAATAAGACCACCACCACCCTTAGGATGATTTGTATTTCAGTAACTCCTAGCAGCCCCAACCAAGACCAGGGTCCCCACGGTGCTACACACTGCATGGACCAACAGTAGCGACAGCCCCTGACCCAAAGCATTGACCATCCAAACAGACAAACAGCATGGCGGAAATAACAGATCATCCTCCCCCTTGCACAGGTTGGGGCCTAAGAACCAGGGAGATTGAGACCTGCCCATGTTCACACAGGGAGGGCATGTGGGGCAGAGCACAGAACAGAACCCACATCTCCTCAGTTGTGGTCTAGTTCCTTCACCCCAGGGTCTGATACTCCAGCTCCATCAGACACTGGTGATCTGATGCCCCCCCTGGCAGGGAGAGGGATTTATCCATCTCTGACTGCTGGGATCCCACAGAGCATCCGTCCAGGTCATCTTGCTCTGGGACTTCCTTAAAGAGAAGACAAGAGGAGAGTGAACTCTAGGATCCAGGCTTGTTCCTGCAGTGCCAGTCATTTGGTTCCTGCAGGCCAAACCGAGGGCTGGTGGACTTTCACAGCAGCTCCCCTTACATGCCACTCAGCCTCCAGCTTCCTTGACCAAGAGTCTCTCCAGAGCCCCCATTTCACGTAAAAACAGCATCAAGGGAAAAATCAGAGCAGTGCAGCCTGTGGGGAATGTTTCGGATGCTGCTAGTCAGGCAGGGCGCTGGCTCCATAGGGGCGCTCAGCCTCTCCTTCAAACACCACACAGAGGGTGAAGAGCAGAGAAAGCTGGCGACGAGGAGGCAGAAAACAGTAACAAGATGCCTCTGGTACTCTCTCCCCCTGCTATGAGCAGCCGTCTGAGGGAAGCTAGCCCATTAACACACCAGTAGCCCTCCTGCATGCAGATGGTTATCCTTCAAACAGGACACCTGCTTCTCTTCCTCCCTCAGGATGGATTCATGCAGAACGGCTCCCTGGCCCTGCAGGTTATTAAAACAAACTGCTTTGGAGGAGATTTGCAAATCAGAGAACATGGTCTACAACTTGTGGAGAGTTCTCTTTTTAGCAGACAAGAGACTATGGATGGGGGAGACTGAACTCCTCCCTCTCTTCTTCTCGGAGGTTCGACTCAGAAGGGACAAACCAGGGGGCAGCATTTTAGACTGTTTCACAAGATGCTGAAACAAGTCTCTACTCTGGTACCCTTCTAGACAAGCAAGGGGCACGTTCAAGCCCTTGGGAGCAAGAAGAGAAGGAGGAAGAAATGCCTAGTGACTAGGACATGGGAAACTTGGGTTCAATTCTCACCTCAAAGTTCCTTGTGTGACCTTTGGCAAGTCACCTAATCTACCCTATGGCTCAGTTTTCTCCATACAGTGGGGATAGGACTTCTCTGCCTCTGGGGTGTGTTGTGATCCATTGTTTGCGGGGTGCTCATACTACCAGGGGGTAGCGTTGGAAGTGGCTTGCGATAGTGCCATAGCAGATATTCGGGCCAGCGTGTACTAGTTTTCTCAAGGAAGATCTTCCTAGCACAGCTGACTTGCAAACCCAGAGGATAAGAGAACAATCTTGCTTTGTGAAGGGCACTGTAGTGATCAGAGGATGATTTCTGCAGGGCTGGCCTATCCTAAAGCACCTGCAACTCCTCTTGTGGTTGCTGCAGGAAGACCCATAGGCGATGGCTCATTAGAGAGAGCACATATCCACTGCCATCTCCCACAGCACTCCAAGAACTGGCCATCATTTTAGTAATGGGGTCTCAGCTCAGTTATTTAGACAGTGACTTCTCACATCTGATTCTTCCCCACACACAGAGCCTGCCTTGCAGCAATTAGGAATCTGGCATTAGCTTTCTGACATTAGGAGAGATTTACATTGAGGGTGCAGAGTGACAGAAGTCCTTCATTCTGGACTCCCCAGTAACTGTTGTGAGAACCCATAAAAACAGCCAGCCGCCTATGGTGCGGCAATAGAAAGAAGTAGGGCTACCGAGCTACCTGGCTTTGAGGAGCAGGAATGTGAGGATTCTCAAGGCAAAAAGAATCCTCCAACATCTCTAACCAAGCAGTTCAAGACTTTCCTATCGTTGGCCATTTTGATAAATATTCTCCCATAGAAACCACCCACAACTTTCTCTTTGGCAACACTTGTGCTTATTACAGCAAAAGAACAGAAGAGTTTGCAAAAGACAAAAGGTAAATCAACTTGCTGGAATGCAGTTGGTTTGGCTGCTGGCTTCCAGCTGCTGTATTTGAGTCTGTACTTTTCTCCTCGCTGCCAGGAGAACTTGAAGTTCAGCACCAGAATCTCTCAACACTTTCTTGTGTCTCAAGAGGGCTTTATTAGCAGTATTATGGTAGCAGCTGGAGGGCCTTGTGATGGACCTGGGCCCCATTGTGCTTGCACAGAACAGCCTCTGCTCTAATGAGCTAACAGTCAAGTGAATTTGTCCCCCTTGTACATTTTCAGTCATGGCATCATCTGAAAATTGAAGTCCTGTTGAAACTGCAAAAAAGCCACCATGGAAGGGTGCCGATTTGCTTTGTTTAAAATCCAGTTGGTCTAAAGCTTCTGCCTAGCCATAGAGTCCTTATCTGGGCTACGACAGACAGGAAACATCACAGCTTTATGACCAGCAAAGGCTTCACCACTGTAACAGTAGAGTGCTGCCCTCACCTTTACAGCTGCAAAATCTATGGAGATCAAAAAGCAAGTTCAATTAGCAGCAGCTCAGGCAATGGCTGTTGTAGAGCCTCAGCCTGTGTGAGAAACAAGCTTAAGTGGGAGTCGGGACTTGCACATGTTAAGCCACAGAAACTTGAGTGGGGGGAGAACTTTCAGAATGTGTTTGACCAAGCAAGGACCTGCCCGCCCCTACTTTCTGAAACCAGAATGAGCAGGGTCTTTACAACACAGCCCACCTCTGAAATTTCTTTACAAGTGATATGGTCTTTTTGTCTGTCTTCAGAACCGCATGCATGAGTCCCTGCATCTGTTCAACAGTATATGCAACCACAAGTTCTTTGCTGCCACCTCCATTATTCTGTTCCTCAACAAGAAGGACCTCTTTGAAGAAAAGATCAAGAAGGTCCACCTCAGCATTTGCTTCCCAGATTACGATGGTGAGTTGGTCTAAAAACTCTACCTCCCTCCCTCCTCCATTTATGGTAGTGTTTAGGCCCAAATCATCCTCACCCAAGTTTAAAAAAAAATCAAACCTGAGTAATTAGTGGGAAGAAAAATCACAAAAGGCACAAATGGATAGAAAATTATTCTCTTGGGAAAAGTCATTAGGATCAAGCTAGGTCTCTGCAGCTGGGAAAAGGAGAGGATCTGTATTAAGCATTACCACCTTTGGGTGATTTGGTAGGAACAAAGAGGTTCTGACACAAGGCTGACCCACCCCAATAAAAAGGTCTGCTCGCTCTTCACCTTTTGTGTAGAAAGCACACGTCATTGCCCAGGGCTGTCACTCCAGTTCTGTTCTTTAACATGCATTTTATTCTCTCAAAACAACATGACAAAGGATCACATTTCCTCTGCTGGCCACAGATCCATGGGCTTTGAGGAGTTTCTAATTAGGACAGTCTTCCTAATCAGCAGCACTTATCAGCAGAGTTATTTCCTTCCCCGAAATAGGTCCCAATACATTTGAAGATGCAGGAAATTACATCAAGAATCAGTTCCTTGATCTCAACATGCGAAAAGATGTGAAAGAAATCTACAGTCATATGACCTGTGCCACAGACACACAGAACGTTAAATTCGTGTTTGACGCAGTCACGGATGTCATCATCAAAGAGAACCTCAAGGACTGTGGTCTCTTCTAGAACTCCAACTTTTGCAGGTACTGTAAACTTCAAGCAGAGAACTAAAAGCCCATTGTAAGTCACAATTTAGCCACTTTTACTACCAAACGGACATTGTGAGGGGTAGGAGACAATTGGTCTGACTCCTCACCGATAGTTAGGGCCCTACCAAATTCACAGCTGTGAAAAACACGTCATGGATCATGAAATCGGATCTCCCCCATGAAATCTGGCTATTGTAGGTGCGGGACCAGATTTCACAGTGTTGGGCGGCTGGAGAGCAGTGGCTGCTGGCCAAGAGCCCAGCTTGGAAGGCAGAGCTGCCACCATCAGCAGCGCAGAAGTGACAGTGTCATGATATGGCGTTGCCACCGTTACTTCTGTGCTGCTGTTGGGAGTGGCGCTGCCTTCAGAGCTGGGCCCCTGACCAGCAGCTGCCCTTCTGACACCGTGAAATTTATTATTTTTAAAATCCTATGACCGTGAAAGAGACCAAAATGGACTGTGACTTTGGTAGTGATAGTGCACCGCACGCTCTGGAAAACTCTGTTTTGCCCTTGTAAGCAGCAATATTACCACTAAGCCACTGGTTCTCAACTTTTTCCATATGGGGACATCCCTCCCCCATCTGGGCAGTATCCTCCTCCTCCTTCATAGTATGGGAACAGCAGGGTGGTTGTGAGCACTAGCCACCCTTTTGAAGAGCCCATGAAACAAACTACTTAAACCCTGCCAGCCCCTGTAGCAGTTGATTTCCCTACTCGGCGTGTAGAAGGGGGTTTTTAGCTGAATCTAGTACGCCAAAGTGGGCTAGAGGGTCCAGGAGATGAGTTATGCAGAGTGTTCTGCTTTAGACAGCCTTTTAGCTAGCCACCATGCTGTTTTTAAACAAACACTAATGTTATTTTCAGTTTCTGATGTACGTTTGTACCAACTGCCCAGAAAATCTCAAGCATTCTCCGTCCACCCCCTGCCTCCAAAACAACATCCAGCCAGCATCCTCCAACAGTTTCCTGGGGAGCAAAATGAGCAATCTTGGAGCTTTCACTCTCCATGCACATGAATAGGAAAGCAGGGAAATTAAAGGCAGCCAGCCAGCTTCTCTGCAGGCACAAAGTAGCTTGCAGAAGGGCAGAGGGACAAAAACCACTTTGTTTCACCTCTGCATTGTTCGCTGCAAAACAAAACAACTTTCCAATCAGAGCACACAGCAGTCTGTGAATACAGGCACACCCACTTTAAGCATAAAGGAAGATATTGTGTGATGACAGTAGCTTGGAAGGTTTATCGCTGTATTGGGGTTACAAACACCAATGAATACAGCTCTTATAGTAGTGGTTGATTAGATTGAGAATAATTGTTGTAAACTTTACTACCACCATTGTATTTTCACACTTTGTTTGCTACTGTCTGAGCCAGATTCTTATTTAGATCAAGGCATGTTTATACAGCTCTGGTGTTCACGTAAATCAGAATCTGGCCCTCAATATTGATATTCTGCAGACATTTATGCATTGCATTTTGATTATCTTAAAATGGCCTCCTAATTTTAAAGTTCTAAAGGTATTTAACTTTCTTTTCTCTCCCCTGCCACCTCCCTCAAGAAAAGAAAATGACTTCCACTTAGCATCACTGTTCTGAGGAGCAGAGCCAGAGGACTAAGCAAAAATTACTCAGAGTCCACACTCTAAGACCGGCCCAGCACATGGCTGCACGCCTCCAAGAACAAGCCATCCAGCGAGGCTAAACTTACTGCAGCCCAGTAATTTCCAGGGTAATTTCCTCATTTTTAATAAAATAGTTTCTCTGCAGTCTGTGTGCACTTTAAAACTGCTGCTTACAAGAGATCCAATGTGATCTGAACCCAAAGAGCAAGTAGTCTTCAGGACACCAAATGGATAACTGATACTGAAGTTTCATATCTCTGCACAGCTGCATGTAAAAAATGTATTATGAACCAAAATAGAAGAGGTGAAAGCAAATGCTTTGTGGAATACTAGAGAAAACCACCCTTCAACTATATTTTGTGGAAATCATCAAAAAAATCCATAAGTGGTGTGGACTGAAAGGTATTGCTGAAAGCAGACAATGGAATGGATTTAATTTTAACTCAAATGTAACGAATCCCTCTTTCCTCATGTTTTAGAAACTAACCAATTTACCAGTTGTAAATAAGCCCCCAAGAATTATGTGAAATTTTCAAACCTTCCATTGGACAAATTAACATTTGCAGTTCCCTGCAACTGGTGCAATTTGTCCCTACAGCCTTAAGCAGCTGATTGACTATTTCTAGTATCCAACTTTCTCTCTGTATTAGATAGCCTGGAAGGCTGATGAGTCTAGACCTGTTCTCTCTATCCATACAGCATAGGAGTACTGATCCCAGCTCACAGGGTACCTGCGGCTGCTGAGACTTTTGCACATGCTGTCTCATCGATGCCTACTGTAGAAAATCACAGAACAGTAAGAGACAGTGTTGTATTTATTAGAGTTTGGCAAACATTTCACATCTAGAAGGGGGGAGGGGAGAACAGGTCAGATATGAAGAGGAAATGGTTACTTGAAAAGATTCTCATTCTGCTATTTAGAGCTGTATCTGCTCTCATTTGTAAATAAGTCTATGCTATTACTGTAGACAAGAAGGTTTCTTGTATCTTCTCAATGTTTACTGCAGAGAATCACTTACATGGCTTCAACGAAAGTGTAGTAAAACCAAAATAAAGAAATGTGCATGGAATGGCTGGCTGTCATTTGTTCTGGGCTAGCCGGTTTTAAAATGATGATTTCTCAGAGCGTAAGTTCTTGATTCTGAAAACATGAACCACAGTAGAGCTCAGAGGCCGCAGCTGATTTACGTTCTCCATACTGGCCCTTGTCTTGTAACAGCTGCGTGCGTGCGCACACACCCCCCCACCCCCACCCCCACCCCTGCGCACATCCCCCCACACACACCCCCACCCCTCCCCCCACACACACCCCCACCCCTCCCACTGCAACCACCAAGAGCGCCATGTGCACCCTGGCCACAGAGTCAAGCCAAGTGACAGTCTGGCCACGCTGTGGAACTTCCAGTCGCTGCTGCTTTGGCTGTAAATGGCACCCACACAACCAGCCAAGTTCCCTCCTGACCCCTCTTTACCTTTAATAGTCTGAGGCTGCAAAGTGCTGAGCACCCTTGGTCTCACTGAAAGAAAAAAGAAATAAGCATTTATAGGCACAGCCCCTTGCAGGATCAGGCCCTAACTCAACAGTTCCTTCAGGTGGCACAATGTTGGCGTACGATGTTACGGGAGGGGTCAGCATGAATGTATGTTTTAAGAATGGAGTGAGCTACTCCTGGCATCACTGTGAAGCTGTAGTGAATCCTACAAGGTCTGGTTAAAAGGAAAGTATGAGATACACGCTGACAGCTGAAGGGGATTTCCCCATCAAAACAAGTCATTTACAACAACTACTGAATGCTGCCACTTATTAGGGATGTTATGCAAGGCACAGAGTGTGGGGTAATGATAACTTGGACCAGCTGAGGTTCTTCTCCCAGGAGTTTCAAGTGCTAGCAGGGTAGTGGTGCCATACTTCCAAGCCAACATTCAAGCTGGCATGCATCCACCAATTGTTGATTGGCGCTGGGCATTAGTTTTCCCATTGCATTCAAGTGAGGAACAAGGACTCCAGCTAGAGACTTGCCATCAACCTGTACATGTGATGAGTGACATGGGATGTCTGCTGATCTCAATCCAGGCCCACGCTGCTGGCAGCGGAAGACAGCACTGTGCAAGACACCAGTCTGTCTAGAGTTCCTGTAGTCAAGAGTTAGTAGATCTCTGCTTAGTCCCACCCTATTCGCTACTAGCTGCGCATCTCATTCTTGCGAACAAACAGATGTGGACAGAGCACATAATACGGGACCACATTTCCAGAAATAGCTGGAATAAACTAGAGAAAAAGGCTAAACTGTTTCCTCACCATTTTAATACTGCCAACAACTACAACAGGTTGAAACCATACACATGACAAATTGGGAAAAGTCTCATAATGCAATGGTTTCAGCAAAGGAATGTATTGACTTGTTAAGAACATTACTACAGTAAAAACAAATGGCAAACAGGAATTTGGCACCACATTTACAAAGTAAAGGCATGCTGTCAATACAGTTTAGAAGTCTCTGAACATAAAAGGCCATGGTAAAATGCAGAACAAGGGGCATCTTTTACAAGGTTCACCACTGCTTTAGACCAAGAAAAAAAACAAACATACAAGGATCTAAGTGGTTGATTTAGTAGCTTTGTAGCAGCATGTATGCTCCATCCAGTTTGGAATTTAGCAATTTGTCCCTTCAGATGGAAGCATTCCTAGGTAGATTTTCACCCAAGAAGCCGTCTTTAAAGCTTACTACCCCAGTACAAATCTCAGTAATCTGGTGACCAGCATAGCCCAGGTAAACCCCAACCACAAGTTAAGACGTGTTATCCTGCTGCAGAAACCTCCACTCCCTCTTTTAAAAGCCTTATGGTATTTGTAGCAGGATGGTAACAAATTACACATCAGAAGCAGCTGAAGCTAAAGTCATAAGAATTCTATGGATCTTTTAAATAGCTGCAGAAATATTAAACTGACCATACCAAGCATTAAAAACAAAGAGTTCCTACTAAGAGGAATACTTTCTGCATGATCTGGTCACATCATGTGCATAGTTAAGTGATTTTTTGTTTTGTTTTTTTAAAACAAGATTCATTGGCAAATAAAGAAATAAAATTTAGTAAAGTTATATATAGTTTTCTTGATGGAGAAACCTTAAAAACAGACTAGTGGTGGCTTGTTAATCAAAGAAAGAGAAAAGCTACACACTGAAGTTCTGGAATCCAGCACCTCAATTTCACAACAGCTGTACACATTTGAGATTATGCAATCTGACTGCTGCCTAGATGATCAAATCACACTTAACAGTTGTTCCATTTTGAGAACTTTAACTTCAACATCCCATATCAATTAAAAAGGTTCCTAATACAGAAGATTGTGCTAAGGAATGCAAGAATTTTGCATGCTGTTTTCATTCCCCTGGTCCTGTTCATGCTTGCAGCTGTCCATGAAGCAGCAACGAAAGTTTGCTTCTCAAAACGCCACATCTTTAAAAACTGAAAGAAGAACACCAAGTGTTAGCAAAAGCACATTGCAACCCCACATTGAGTTGTCAGTGTAAATATATTACTAGAACTCAGCAGTTAGATAGCTCATTGTTACCTTCCTTCTTAATAGAGTCCACATTCCTTCAGGTTGTTTTTAATGATAACATCTGTAACAGCATCAAACACAAACTGCACGTTCTTTGTGTCAGTGGCACAGGTGAAGTGGGTGTAGATCTCCTTGGTGTCTTTTCTTCGGTTCAGATCTTCAAACTGACACTGAATGTATGCAGCTGCCTCCTCGTATGTATTAGAGCCTGCAAAATAGGACACCTGACTTTACCCAGCAGCTTGCAGAAGAGAGCTTGATTCAAATCTTTCAAGCAGAAGTTAAGCTTCTTGCAACCATATGCTTTAGCAAGCTACAGTCTTACCATTAGCCCCTTCAGTACAATGGTCACTAGTACTTAATACCCGTACAGCTTCACCCACTAGATTAAACTACTAAATTGAAGTATTTCAGAGGAACAGCCGTGTTAGTCTGTATTCGCAAAAAGAAAAGGAGTACTTGTGGCACCTTAGAGACTAACCAATTTATTTGAGCATGAGCTTTCGTGAGCTACAGCTCACTTCATCAGATGTTTACCGTGGAAACTGCAGCAGACTTTATATACACACAGAGAATATGAAACAATACCTCCTCCCACCCCACTGTCCTGCTGGTAATAGCTTATCTAAAGTGATCAACAGGTGGGCCATTTCCAGCACAAATCCAGGTTTTCTCACCCTCCACCCCCCACACAAATTCACTCTCCTGCTGGTGCTAGCCCATCCAAAGTGACAACTCTTTGCATAATCAAGTCGGGCTATTTCCTGCATAGATCAAGGTTTTCTCACATCCCCCCCACCCCCATACACACACAAACTCACTCTCCTGCTGTTAACTTGGATTTAAACTTGGAGAGTGGTCAGTTTAGATGAGCTATTACCAGCAGGAGAGTGAGTTTGTGTGTGTATGGGGGTGGGGGGGATGTGAGAAAACCTTGATCTATGCAGGAAATAGCCCGACTTGATTATGCAAAGAGTTGTCACTTTGGATGGGCTAGCACCAGCAGGAGAGTGAATTTGTGTGGGGGGTGGAGGGTGAGAAAACCTGGATTTGTGCTGGAAATGGCCCACCTGTTGATCACTTTAGATAAGCTATTACCAGCAGGACAGTGGGGTGGGAGGAGGTATTGTTTCATATTCTCTGTGTGTATATAAAGTCTGCTGCAGTTTCCACGGTAAACATCTGATGAAGTGAGCTGTAGCTCACGAAAGCTCATGCTCAAATAAATTGGTTAGTCTCTAAGGTGCCACAAGTACTCCTTTTCTTTTTTTAAATTGAAGTAGGGGATGAAACAAATGACAGGCATGAATGGAGGCCCCATCATTTGGGCTATGACTAGACATAACCCCAAGAAGATCACACTAGAGGGCAGATGTGGGTCTGACCTTTAAAAGACTAGGCATAGAGGGATAGATTCAGGAGAATGAACTGCCTGCACACCATTTGGAACAGGGAGGTGGCTGCAAAGAGTACTCTAGTGGAGGAAATGGGGACTTTCGTTGCTAGGGCAAATGAGTGCTTTAGCATTCACCGAGATTCCTTTTATTGTGTCTCCAGAATTTCCATTGAGCTGAAACACAGTTATCCTTACACCACCAGCGAGATGCATCGGGACCTAGCTATGAGGAGCACATGAACAGGCCAGACATCTGTTCTATCCATACTCCAAGTCATATGAAAATGTGGACAAGGGTTCCACATGGAGCCAAAGCTTCTGAGAAGAGAGAACCAGTGCTGATCATGCCCAGGTGGGCTAGCCCTTCTGACCACCTTTAAATCATTAGACATGTACTGTCCCAGCACAAGACAGAGCCCTCCCCTTGCCCGTGTATGAAGTCCAGAGGACGGGAATGACAAGGAAAGACAGACTCAAGTGAGCTTGGATTTCCTGAGAGTTTTAACTGCCTGGCTCTGGAAGGCACCTTCACTCTAATTCTTCATTTCTGTTAGCCCAGCTCACCTGTGTACTCTGGGTAGCAGATTGTTAATGGGCTCCTCTTAATCTTTTCCTCAAACAGGTCTTTCTTGTTCAGGAAGAGAATGATTGAGGTGTCTGTAAACCATTTGTTGTTACAAATGCTGTCAAACAGTTTCATACTCTCATGCATTCGGTTCTGAAAAGTAATTAAAAGAACAATGCATCATTCCAGGGGTAAATTGGGAGGAGGGTTTTTTCTTTGATGAGCTTTAGAACAAAGCTACTTGTGTTCAAAACGTGAAGAGTCACTGCTGTGCAACCACACAAATGTTAGTGGTGCTGCGTCAGACAGAGGTCAGGTAATACTGCACTGTGCTTGACCCTGATCAGAGGTCTGTCCAGGGAAGATTGAAACTCCTCATGTCTTAATTTTCCTCAGCATTTCCCCACCCCATAATCTCTCTGACATTGTCAGGGAGGCACAGGTTCTGAAGAAAGCATGTATTTGTAGTGGTTGTCACTTCCTGCAGTGTTTATTATTATGTGCTCTTGTAGAGGAATAGGCTAGAGGCAGCTCTTGAGAAGCCCATTCCCTGCACAGTGCTATTGCGAGATGACTTAGGGGAGAGATTGCTTTCTATCACCATCTCAAACACAGTTAATACTAACACAGAACAAGTTATGGTTAGAGTCCCATAAAACCTGGATATGAAGTCTGTAGGGCAGCTTGAAGCTAACTTCCACCTCAATCCCCTGGCTGCAGCCAGGTGTTAGTAACAACAGTGACATACCATTTCTTCATCTTCTGCAAGGACAAGGTCATAATCACTGAGGGCTACACAAAATATGATTGCTGTCACGCCTTCAAAGCAGTGGATCCATTTCTTTCGTTCTGATCGCTGGCCACCAACATCGAACATCCTGGAAGAGTGAAGGGAAAGTGGCTCAGATGTTATGCAGCACTCACCTTCCTACTCACAGGAAATGGAGAAGAACAACTTTTCACAGCACTTTCAGCAAGCTGATAGCAAGGGAAATGCAGATACACAAAGCCTTACCATAAATAAGGCCAGAAACTCAAATCCTCCAATTTAGGGGATTTTAATTATTTTTTCTAATTAAAACTCAAGTTTTAATTTAAAATATGAAGATTCTATGCCTCCCAGTTGGAAATAACCCTCAAGGGCTTGTTTGCAACAGTATCTCGAATGGAAAGAATAGGGCCTGCTGCTTCACCTTGGCACTCTTCCTTGTTTGTTATCTCACATTCCCAGCAGCAGTAACCCATTGGCTTCACTGGATGCAAAGCACCCGCTTTGCATAAGTCAGTTCTTCTAATTACCTGTGCTTGGTTCTCTGAGGTAACATGACCTGTACCTACTGGGATGCTGATGGAACTTTTAAGAAGTTGGGTGTTGCAGCAGTTTAATATATAATTAATGAGCTACAGGAGTTTGAAGGTTTGGGGCAAAAAATTCCTAAATTTTGCTAGAAGATTTCTGGCTAGAAAACAGAGATATGGAAGTTTATTGGAAAGTTACAATGCACTCTGAAGAAAGGCAGTATTCCCTGCTGGTTTCCGACTGACCGCAATCATTAATTAAATCGGGTCAGATACAAGTCAATATCCAAGAGGTACAAAACCAAAATCCAAGTTGACAATCATCAGAGCAAACAGGCAGTCAGACAAAGAGAGGAACTATTCAGTGTGTGCCAAAAGGAACACAATTTAATGATTCTGATCAAAAGGGCCAGAATTGTGGCTCCATGCTTTTACTCAAAACACACTGTCCCAATGGACCACACTAGGAAAGAGGGAATTTTGTATAAAGATACAGGTTAGTTAGTAAAGATCTCCATTACTTTTGCTGTTATTGCAAAGATATCTGAAAAAAGAACAGTGCCTCTCAACCCCACTTCTCCAAGCTGATCCTGAATTCACAGTCATGCCTTTAGAACATCTCAGCCCAGTAGGGAAGTGCAGTCCCAGATTCAACATTGTGACTTCATTGCAGTATGAAAGAAAGATACATTAGGTTGCAAGAGAGAAGACTGCTGCTTTGTGTTTAAAATCTATTTAAGCATTTCCCTAAGCAGGCCCATCCCTTTGAAACGAGATGCCTTGTGTCTCAGTTTCTATGGATGCCCAGGTTTCAGAGGAACAGCCGTGTTAGTCTGTATTTGCAAAAAGAAAAGGAGTACTTGTGGCACCTTAGAGACTAACCAATTTATTTGAGGATGCCCAGTTAGCCTAAGCAGGCTTTATTAGCCCCATATAAGCCAGTCTCCTAAAGGGACATATGAATGCTCAGCCTTAATGATCTAATTAAAAAAGCCTATTTAGCAATATAACACCTATCTCTACTCAAACCCACATGATCTGAAATCGCCTCTTAGCCAAATCTTGGCTGGGCCCTTCTACCCTCATCACGTATCTACTCTCACTTCTATATCCCATTCATATGGATACAGAGAGGGATATAGCCGTGCTTGTAGGCCCCAACAGGAGGCTGGGTAAGGGTTGCAGTGCCTTAGACAACATCTGTTATCTGTTGCACAGCAGATAGCTGGAAACTTTTCCTATCTTCCCTATTCACAGAAACGTTTATTTTAACCCTGTCTTCTACGTTGAGCTCAGTGTCCCAGGAGTCAGAGCACTGCACAGCACAGCAATGTTAATCCCAGTACACAGTGATGGAAGACAAATTTCCCCCGAGCTCACCAACAGCCATAAAAATAGCTCTGATGCAAACTACGCAAGCATTTTCTGTTCACAAGTCACAGGTTAGACAGCTCAGAAGCCAAGCTGCCACTGTATCCTCAAGAAGTGTGCAATGAGTCGGATTTCATACAAAAATGTTTAGATTTTTCCTATGTCCCTTTCAAACCTGGTTACACAAAAGGATCAAAATCATAGCTGGAAAATTAATGCTTATTTAAAGACCTTATGTAACTAAAACTTGGGGACAGCATTCCTGACAGGAAAGAGAACCTGGCCCATAATACAAACACAGCAACTTCCTATGACAATGTTACACAGCACTAACATCCACCACATAGGATTCTAGCTCATGTGTCAATGAACACGCTCAGAGTCCAAAGCAAGGGTTAGCTAGAAGAGTAAGCAGGAAGCTGGGGAAGCCTGTGCTAATCCTACCTATCCCCCGTACAACAGCTTGTATGGAGGATAAAGAGGGAACTCTGATTTATCATACTTAAAGGGACACTGTCAAGGTTAGGCTCAGTATCTGTACCCCTTCAAAGGGTTTTACTTGTATTACAATAGAGGGCAAGTCCCAGCCCCTGGACTCTTGCACAATAAAGGCAGCCATTTTTGCCACACTTATGCATGCTAGGGGGCTGGAGCACATGATTTATGAGGAGAGGCTGAGGGAATTGGGATTATTTAATTTCCAGAAGGAAAGAATGAGGTGGGATTTGATAGCTGCTTTCAGCTACCTGAAAGGGGGTTCCAAAGAGGATGGATCTAGACTGTTCTCAGTGGTAGCAGATGACAGAACAAGGAGCAATGGTCTCAAGTTGCAGCGGGGAGATTTAGGTTGGATGATAGGAAAAACTTTTTCACTAGGAGGGTGGTGAGGCACTGGAATGGGTTACCTAGGGAGGTGGTGGAATCTCCTTCCTTAGAGGTTTTCAAGGTCAGGCTTGCAAAGCCCTGGCTGGGATGATTTAGTTGGGGTTGGTCCTGCTTTGAGCAGGGGGTTGGATTAGATGACCTCCTGAAGCCCCTTCCAACCCTGATATTCTATTCTATGCCCCCTGCTCCTTTGCAGCAGGGTTAGTCAGCACTATAATATTTCGAGTTTTGCTAACAATGCCATGCAGGCCAGTCAGAGCCAAATTAATTTCAGCTCTCTTAGGAACACAGGAAAACAATGCACTGCAAATGACAGGAGACCAAGGCTATAGGGAAGGGCACTTATCTTATCAAATGAAGGGATTAAATGCAAACTAAAACCAGTAGCCAGTGTCCTTTTAGTAGTTTTTGATCCTGTAAACAAGCATTCAGTACCTGTGTTTGCGATTCCAACAGAAAAGCAGCTGAAAAGAACAAAAGAATGTAAATAAAAAAGTCAGAGGTACCCCAAGTGAGTAATTTCAGGAAGAACAGAGTAATTAATGACAAGGGAGTATAGTCACAATTTACTTGAAAGTGCTGAATAAGAACAAGGCTCCACAATATGTGCATGAGGGAAAACTGGATACCAACCATCATCAAGCACCACAGCACTCAGTAGAAGAAAGCAGTGCAATCTGCAGGGAGGAATGACATCCTGTAGCAGCCTGCACCATACTCACTTGAAGTACAGGTCCTTGAAGGTGAAGTGAGTTTCCACAATGCCTGTAGTCTTCACTCTGGTCCGCAGAACATCTTGCTGAGTTGGAATGTAGGTCTGCTGGGATATTCTATCCAAGTCATTTAGGTAACTAAACCAAAGAGACAATCCAAGACATGCTTTTTTTAGTCTGCTTCCTTGCTATGAATCTTTTATAAACCGCAGAAGAAAGTCATGGTGAAGTGCATTATTTCCGTTAGCACATCCCAGACCTCCAACATATACCTGTATTCTAGAGTTTCCTATAGCCATGTACTATCCAGCCTAACACAGCAGTCAGTCAGTAACAGATGGTGCTCAGCTAGTCAAACGCAAGCTGGGCTATAGAATAAGAGTGTGGAAGACAGAGCAGAAAAATGATCATAGAATTCCCTCTGTAATTAATACCTTTTGCTAAAGAAATTCACCTGGAGGCCTCCAAAGACAAACACTAACGTACCAGAAGAGAAGTGAATAAAGCCCAGGTTTCTGCTCATTGTAAAGGGTAAAAGGCAGAAAGTGGCAGAACAGTGAGCCACGTTCATAGCCCTGTCCAAAGCATGACAAATCCAGCCATCCACTCAGGCAAAAGCAAGCAGGAATCTTTTCCCTGACAACTTGGGAACCCTTACCCACCAATGTCTGGAGAACAAACTCTCAATCTCTAGCTTTTATGGGGCAAAAATACTTGTCATGTGACCTGATACACTTCTGCCTTCCTGTGCCTCCAGGCCCTCTGAGACCAGAATTCTGAACTGCCCAAGGCCCAACTCTTCGCTCCAGCACCCCGCCCATATAGCTGGGCTATGCACCTCAGAGGCTGCTGGGAGGAATCCTTTCCCCTCTGCAGCATCACAGCCACTCTGCAGCAGCGTATCCACTGAGACCACCTTCAACTCCCAGCTTCAAACAAACATCCCCTTTAGAGCTCCAAGGCATGTAATGGGTGCATCTCTTCTAGTCTGGACCCACAAATCATGCTCCTGCCTTTCATCCATTTCAGAGCAAGCTCCTCTATCTTTGGCAACCTGAGAGTAATCTATAACAACTGTAGGTTTTGAACTGGCAGGCTTTAGCCTTTGCCCCCACTTCTAGCCCTGCCAGTTCTCTGACTCTTGGTAGACACATTTTATGGCTAGACCCTTCCAGTGGATAATTTGTCATGGGTTGGTTCTACACAGTCGTCCTTTCCACTCACTAGCATAACAGACAAGTTGCCAACTAATTCAAAGAGTAAACTTCTCAACCGTCTACAAGAGACCCTATTCTGTGCCCTGGCATATTTTTAATGAGCTTTTAGAAAAACTATGTAACTGCATTTGGTGCAGGTAGTATTACCTGTACTAGTCTTGTGATAAAAGTATATTTCTGTTAGGAAATAAAGATCCTTGGAATTTCTAGTCCTGATTAGCTTAACACCACAGGAAAATGTAACTGCTCTAGTCAGACACACCAGAACACAGCTAATTTAGCGACAACGCACTAATGGAAAAGCAGCTACACAAACCAGACAGCAAAGCCAAATGAATTAAGTAACAGCACTGGCAGTAAGTATTAAACTCTAAACAAGCTGTGTCCTGTTGGTAGAAGAATGCAAATGCTACCTCAAGAGCTGGCACTAACAGCTTGGCTTTGATAACAAGCATGTGACTAACTAGTGAATTATTTAAACAGATGCTCGGCTTCCTCCATTAGCACACATGTAATCTACTCACTACGTTGTCAGGATTCAGCACAAGACCGATTGAAAGCAAAACTGGTTCAGTTCTCTCATCAGCTCTTTCCACAGCAGATGGAGGAGATAAATAACTTCAGTCAATATCTACCACCAAATGAATTGAGAAATCCCACACATGCTTACAACACAAAGCTACTTTAGTCCAGTAAGCACCTTCTTTCCATTAGTGTTTGGAGTGTGACTCTTACAACAAACCTGGCCCAATTGATTGGAGAGAGAATCTACAAAATAATATAGTAAGAGTCCATGAAAGACCTTAACCAAGTCATTTGAAAAAGTGGAAATGAACAACGTTACAGGCCAATAATCATCTGACCCTCCCTGGTCAGAAGAAATACATTTTAAAATGATCAGAACACTGGCAGCATCAAAAGGAACCTCCTGACACCAGGAAGTAAGCCTTCGCTCTTCAGTTTTCCCCATACGCACGTAGGCCTTGTAGATCTGCGACAAAAGCTCCCTCATCACACTTCCTTATCTGTCATGACTTGACAGATGTGGTTTACTCTGTGTGGGAAGTGGCTGCAGCCACACCCATACAGCACTGTCCTGCAAAGAAGTGCTTTCTACATAGGGAAGCTGCAGAATCCTAATCAGTTACAAGCTGCTACTAGATCTGTGTGTGCACAGCTTCTGTACAACATGACCATGTAAAAGATGTCAGCCTGAAAAAAAGCAGAAATGCAAGAAGAGAAAGTGGGGGACAAGAGAATGATGCAGAGACCACACTAGGAGACTTAATATTAATAATCCAGTTTTCCCACTACTATGTGGATAGACGTTAAGACAAACTAAGACGAGACAAATTTATCTACCATTCAAAGAACAGATGTGTTTATCCTAACATGAGAGTCTTCCTATATCCTACCTGGTTTAACAATGTTCCCTTCCTGGCTGAGTGCCGCCCAGGGTTTTCCCTCACCTTCTTAGATAATTTTTTCACCATTTTTGACACAAACATTTGCTCCCTACCCCACACCCTCTCTAGTGGAGGAAGCTTGTTTTCATGCTTCAACTATCGCCTGTAAAAGTGGAAATCCTAAAATTAAGATTTCAGCTACAGAGGGGGTGACATTTTCATAATTAAGCCAAGGACTTGGCTGACCATTGAGGTTTCCCAGGAGAACCCATAGTAGTTTTGGGGCAGCTCCCCAACGCTCGCATGTCCAGAGATTTATACCTCCAACTTGAAATCAAATAAAATCTGGCAGCTTCAGGTTACTCTGAATCCAAAACTCAGGAGGAACCTCGCAGTACAAAGCAGAACATTGATTTCTCACAGAGCTGCTCAGGAGACAGGCAGATTTTGGCAGATGTCGTCAATGAGTTGGACAGGATTCAGTTGGTGGCTACAATAGGCTCTCCCTCCTCCACATGTTCACCAGGGTGGTATTTTCCTAACAATGCAGTCATGTTTCCTTTAACTACTGGGAAGAATGGTTACTAGGCCAAACAGCTAAAAGCTCTAAAAGATTCATACAAAGCATTTATTATGGAAGAGGCTGTAGGATACTGAGTAGTCACAACCTGAGCTAAGGGAGGAGTTGTCACTAACATCTCTAGGGAAAAGCAGAGAACACAGATGACTGCCTTTTGACTCCATACTGAGGAGAGGGTATAAGAGGGCATGAAATCCCCATAACAGTATTCAGACAGTTCTGTATTTAGGACCACTGAACTACAAGCTTTCTGGAAAGGCTGTACCAAAAGGCCAACACCCATAAGATACGAGAACCAGAGAGGTACACTATCTTCTAGGGCCTGACTAGGAGTTCTCCTTCACAGGAGTCCTAGCTATTGCTCTAGTTATAGCTCCTCTGACTCTCAACCAAAGAATATCCATTCATCCCTTCCTATGCGGTTCTTGGGAGCCAGTCCTTCCTGAACTGAAGATGTTAGGGAAAACAGCCCCATGACAAAGTTCTGATGACCCAGGCATTGAGAGAGGAGACTGAATTCCCGGGATGCAGAAATAGGCTGTGCCTTCCCTGCTGTGGTTAGCTGAAGTTAGGGAGGTGTTGTGGTTAGGTAAAGGTAGAAACAGATACACCAAACTGAACACAACCTCCAGCATCCCCAACGAAGGGAAGGGCAGATTTTAATTACTTTTGTCAAACTGAATATGTCCCTTCAACTATCAGGCCCAGCTAGGAAGGGAGAGGAGCTGCAGGAGGGAGGAAGGGTTCCTGAAGTAGGCCATGCAGCAGGGGGAAGGAAGGGAAGGTGTGTTCTTTCAGCACCAGGGGGAAAGCCCCTGGGAGCTGGGTGGAGGATCTGCTTTTGTTTCACTTACATTTTACGTATGAAGAATAAAACTGCTTGAAAAAAAGATTTGGATGTGGCAGCGAGTCCTTCCTAGGAAGGTCAGGTGCATGACTGAGGGGAAGCCGAGGCAGTGAACAGCCTGGCACCCGACCAGGTAAAGTGCTGTTGCTTCAATGGGCCTTTACACAATACAAAGTCCATTGTACATGAAGCACAACAGCACAAATGGCAAGATAGGAACGTGGAATTAGCAACCACCTCTGAAAAGTCTGGGTTAAGTGATTTGTTGAGCACCACAAGAACTCTGGCACCGGGGGGGGGGGGGGGGGATACAATCCAGTTCCCCAGGGCAGCATTCGACTGCTTTACGCAGGAGCCCATCCTTTCTCTTTCCGCAATCCCCTGCCTCATTCACTACACATCTTCCAACTTCTGCAACCACTGAAGCAGAGAGCATTAGACAACACCCACCTTTTGCTGGACAGATTCATCCTGTGAACTGAATGAGGCTGAAGTGTAGAAAATAATGGCATGTGATCACATAATTAGATTGCATCATAATGCATATGCACAATGAGACTGGATTAAGTTTGCACAGGTAATCTTAATTCCAGCGTTTCCCAATTTTGGGGTGATTAACTTTGCAACATTAGCATTCATTTCTTGTAATTTTTCTGTGTAATTTCCTAGGTTTTTTTGTTTTTTAATTTTTATGAAAACAAAAATTCCATCATCATGTGGGATCATACGGACACCCACAGAGGTCATCAGCGGGGTTGGAACCATTAGATCCACTTCTGACACTTGATAGCTGGACTAAATTGTCATCCACTAAGATGACGAGCACTAGAAAAGGATGGAAAGCTGCCATTTAGAGGGCTTCCAGATATTTACTGATAGCAGATGAATGGTGAGACTCAGGAACCTTCGGTTCCAATCCAGGCTCAGGAGGGGAGTGTGCTCCAGTGGGCACAGACTCTTCAGCTAGTTTCCTCTCCTCCCACCACATCCTGGCCCTGTCCTCTAGTTCTGTCTCTTCCCCACCACAGCCAATCCCACTACTCCCCACACCTCAGCTCCACAGCCAATATGTCTCCCCCTTCTGGCCCCCGGCCCATCTCCCTACCCAGACTTCTTGTCTACTCCCAAAGTAGTCATCACCCTCCCAGCTCCTTGTCCCTCTCTTTGCCCAGACAATCCCAGTTGACCCCTAGCAACCTGGCTCCTCATCAGATCAGTGTCATCCCCTTTCCCCCAACACCCACACACACTTCTTCCCCGCCCTCTCAGTTCCAGTCACTTCTAATCATCACCCCTCTCTGCGACTCAATCTCAGTGTCTCCCCCGTCCCGACCCCAACATACCGACTTAGTCCCCTTGCCTTTATCATCTGTCTTTCCCTTCACTCTAATTCCAAGTCCACATCCACCCCACCTCTTTGTCCCAAACTACTTCCCTGCCGTCCCAGCCCCAAAAAATCCAGCTCTAGCCTTTAATCAGGCAGCTTCCTCCATGGTACGCTGACCCTGAAGAGGTCAATGAGAGCACAGGAGAGAGAGAGGCGCTCCCTGCTCACAGGACCAAAACATGATCCCCAGCAGCCCAAAACTGCAACTGCAGGGAAACTTCTACTCAGCATGGACAGAATCTTCAGGGAATTTGGCTGCTAAAAGGAGTCTAGTGAGCATGTGCAAACTGCAATTTTTCAAAGGCTTATAATTTGGTGGATTTTTGATGGATTTTCACAGGGCTGGCAAAAGCCACATCCCTGACACAAAGGCCAGAGCCCTGCCAAATTTCAAGTCCCTGCAAAAAGCAGGGGGGCAGTAGAGCTGTCATAACCATACAGCTAAGGGTAGCCTAGAATTCCTCCTTACCTGTAAGGGGTTAAGAAGCTCAAATAACCTGGTTGGCACCTGACCAAAAGGACCAATGGGGAAAGAAGATACTTTCAAATCTTGGGCGGGGGAAGGTTGTGTTTGTGTGTGTTCTCTTGGGAAGCAGAGAAGCATCAGGTCAGAAAACTTCTTCTCCTATAAACCATCCTAAAAGTCTCTCATATTACAAAAATTGAGAGTAAAAGCCAGGCAAGGCGTGTTAGATTATCTTTTGTTCTGCTTGTGAATTTTTCCTTTGCTGGAGGGAGGTTTATTCCTGTTTTTTGTAACTTTGAAACTAAGCCTAGAGGAAGTTCTGCTGTGTTTTTGAATCGTTTTTTACCCTGTAAAGTTATTTTCCATCCTGATTTTACGGAAGTGATTTTTAAATAAAATCCTTTTAAGAACCCGACTGATTTCTCTAATGTCCTAACACCCAGGAGTTTGGGTCTGTGATCACGTTGTAACCAATTGGTTAGGATATTATTCTCAAGCCTCCCCAGAAAAGGAGGTCTAAGGGCTTGGGAGGATATTTTGGGGGAATAAGAACTCCAAGTGGTTCTTTCCCTGATTCTTTGTTAAATCACTTGGTGGTGGCAGCATACCCCCCAAGGGGAAAGAATTTGTGCCTGGGGGAAGTTTAACTTAAGCTGGTAGAAATAAGCTAGGGGGTCTTTCATGCGGGTCCCCACATCCATACCCTAGAGTTCAGAGTGGGGAGGGAACCCTGACAAGAGCTTTCCAAAGAAAAGGTCACCAAAAATTCTAGACACCCAGCATGGAAAACAAACCCAAACAGCTAAAGTTTGGCAAAGTTGTAAGCAACCGAAAACAGATTCTCATAACGGGAAGCATCGAGGCTGCCAGCCCGGGCTAAAATACATAACCACCACTTTTGCCTGAAATTGTTTCCCATCTGGTGCACCACCAGAAGAAACCTGGTGAAAATTACTAAAAATGAAGAATGGCAAGAAAACGGATTTTCCTATACTGGTTTTAGGACCTCACAGTTAAACGTTGTTCATTACATATTTGGTAGCTTAATTATGAGTCTAGTTTCCAGGAAATATTAATCCTTACATTAATATGAGGAGACCTCAAGTCACCTTCCAGAGAAGCTACAACTTGTCTCACTACACTGACATTTACAGACAGCCAGTTACTTTTACACTGGGAAGGCAAATTGACAAGTTAATTTATTCATGACATTAGAAACACAAATAAGTTTTTCATGTGATAAGGGGAAGACCGCAATAAATTCTATAATGGAGGCAGTTGATCCCTTTCCTTTTCATTACAAGATCTACTTTGATCAGCTAAAGCATGGAGTCACAGAATCCGACACGTGGGACTGAAGAGCCCTCAATAGAGCAGGTGACTGGACTAGATGACCTGAGGCAGGACTAAGTATTTAGAGCCAATCCCCTCCTGGCTTAGGATATCCCATTTTGCCAATCTACCCAGCTTAGGTAAACACTTCCTGAAGTGTGACTTGTACTCCCATTAAACGCTTTCTGACTGTCCTTTAAAGGAGCACCTAAGCACTGGACATACCCATTGCTCTGACCACAACACAGTCGTAAGTGGTGTGCTCGCTACACAAAACACTGGGGGCAGTAACGGTCTCTTACTAGGATGCAGAGTCATTAAGTTGATACTCTCTTGATCTGCTGAAGCAGGCCTGGACCCCAGCATCTCGCCATAATCGTTTAATCACTCCAGCTAGCTCAGGAGTCATCACTCCTTCCTCAGCACTTCCAGCCAACACAAACAATTGACGGGCATCGTCCTGCAGGAAGAGGGTGAAAGGAAGATTCAGTCATACTCCACAGTTAACACCACTACAAGCTAAAATGAGGCTTAAACCGCCACTTAAACCACAAATGCCTGCAGTGGCACCAGTGATAGGTTCCTGACTGGCATAGCTAGATTCCCCTCCCCAGTCTATCAATATTCCTCCTTCGTCCAGAAACACACGGACCGAGCAAGAAGCAAACTGCTCAAGAGCATCTGGTGTCAGGCAATGTTTAGCTAGTTTAATGAGGTACATGGGGCAATATGAACCTTCAGCATTATATCTTGTGCATGGCGCATCTCCTCAGAAGTGCTGCTGGCTTTCAGAATACCTGTTCTGTACAACAAGCTACTGAAGGAATTAAAGCTTTTCCTGTCTAAAACTACAATTTACAGTTTATTAGAGGCCATACTGTACAATACCCCAGCAGGGAAAAATCCAGCACCAAAAGCAAATACTGGGTGATTAAAGGTTTTAGAGCTTTGAAGAATTGCCATCTCCCATAAGGACTGTCAAAAGAAAGGGGAATTCCAATTTCCTAATGGAAACATTTCACAGGGAGGAAGGATCGGGACCACTCAGGATTCCAGTGTTTGTTTGCATTAGATTACATGAAACACTTGTCAGAAAATTTAATATAGACTCTCGCTTTTCAATAGGGAAATTATCAGCCAGATTTGCAACTGAGAAATAGGCTGACCTACTTTGAGGTTTCTGTGATGATGCAACTTGTGTCAGCTCTATTTAAGGGGTAATGTTGCAAGGCCCTTTTACTCTCCCAGCAAGTCCACCAACTTGAAGAGCCTGTCTGCTCCTGATACTTACTTTCTCCTGAAATCAGTCCTCAGAATGCTGCTGCAGGGCATGGAAATAATGAACAACCAAGGTAGCCCGTAGGGTAATGCCCAGGGTGCCACCTCTAAGGGTATGTCACTGCAGAGTTAACCCAAATGATCAGTATCTGGCCTGAGTTTATGCAACCACTCTGCAAATCCCTACCCGAGTTACAGAGCCTTCACTGGTGCTGCACTCCTCTGCCTCTCGCTAGGACAGCTGGGGGCATATCCCAGGGCTCTATGGCTGCAGTACACTGAGCTGCTCTAGGATTCGCTCTCAGTAAGCTGTGGGAGGAACTACCTGTCCTTCTGCGCACACAGTCCTCTAGTGCCTTTCCACAATTCTATCAGCACTTGAGTGGCTTTAGCCTGGGTCACCCCCGCAAAATGGGCAGCTATAGTGAAAATACCAGCTATAGTGAAAGCAGAACCAGGGCTCTAACCTCACTACCAGCCATGCCAGCTAGCCCAGGTTGAAAGCACAACTGGACTCAGGAAAGAGGTTTGTGGACAGGGACACCCTGGGGGGCTTAATCCCACAATTACACTATTTACTTCCTGCTCTTTTGTATTTGTGCCACCTTTTCAAGTGTCTCCTGGGAATTTCCCTCCTTTGGTCTTATTGCTTTCCCCACCCACAAAAATCAAGAAAGAATGAAGAAATGCCAGAAAGTTTGCTAGATAGGAGGGAGTCCGAGAGGGGAAATGTTAATGATATCACAGAGGAGGAAACCATATGATTTGGAAAGGAGAAAGTCAAAGAGTTATCCTTGTGATGCTCTTAATCATTTTTAAATTGTGAAAAAAAAACTCACTAGCATCTGATTTAGATTAAAAATGTAAAGGGGCGTAACTTTCTGAAGTACGACTGAACACTGACGCAGGAGGCCAAGTATTTTAAATTAATCCGTAACGGTCTTGTTAAAAATGTAGCAACTTGATCTGAATCCAAGTATTTTGTATTAGAAAAGTTCAAAAGCTGTCAAGGGCTCCTTTCTGTATCTAGAATAAGATACTCCAGGCAGAGTGTTACTAATACTTTACAGATTTTCAGATGTACTCCACTACTGCTATCTTGTGGCTTAAAAATATTTCCACCACATGTTCCATGGACTGAACTTCAGATCTTCATTAACATAATCTACATTATAGAAGCAAGCTAAAGGAAATGAGTGAAATACTCACTGCTCTGGCAACTTCCCCAAAGTCTATCTTTAGCCTCCCCATGGCTC
Source organism: Caretta caretta (assembly GCF_965140235.1). Taxonomy (NCBI): domain Eukaryota; kingdom Metazoa; phylum Chordata; order Testudines; family Cheloniidae; genus Caretta; species Caretta caretta. The sequence continues at coordinate 18,031,130 of NC_134226.1, read as the reverse complement.
TTATTATTGCAATGATGGACTGAATAGTATTGCTGTAGACAACCACTTTATACTGTTTGCATTCTTCCTCTGAATAGCCATCTTCATGGATGATCCTGGAACAAAAACAAGCCATAATCACAAGCTAAACCAGGAGGACAATGCTGATTTCTTATTCAGTCCAATACAAAAATGCAATTTATACCAATTTAAATATCTGGGCTTCTACTTACTTCATCTGCTTCACAATGGTGCTTTTACCAGACTCTCCTGCACCTGAAAAGTACAAATAAACTCATGTTAGTTTTAATTTGAAGTTAAAACTAAGAGCCAAAGTGAGATGTAGCCCCACATCTAGATGTTGATTGGGACTGAAGTAAAGAACTTAATTGTGCAAACTCATCAGTTAAAGATCTCCACATCAGCTATTCCCCGCAGTGACCCGCCTCTGACAGTGGCTCCCTAGAGAGACTAGGCACCAGTACACAATGCTCAGTTTATATTCTCAGTTTATGAATGCTGACAACCAAGTGATCATCTAATCACAGAACAAGGAAGGTTATACTTCTGAATTTCCAAAGTTCTGACTACTCATTTATTCTATCTTCCAAGCAGATAGGACTGTAAAATGGGGGGGGAAGGGGCCGAAGGTACTTCAGTTTGTACACCGGCCGATCCATCACCTCTTCCTGCAATAGTACACTAATGATCTCCCAAGGCAGCGTTCCCATTACGCACATGAATCTGAAGGATACAGAGCAGTGTAAGTAACAGGCATTAACACTTTTAACTGCTAAGATACCATTCAGCCAATGATCTCAAAACACTTTTGTGACGAAGCAGGACTGCTCTTAATGTTTCCTCTGAATATTGTGGGAGTGCCTCAGTTTCCCCTAGGCAGTTCTTAAGTATCTAGGTGGTGGGATAAGGGTGTTTGATCATTGCAGAGCCCTAGAGGGCAGGTGTGTGCAGGGGTCTGGACACAGAGAATGGCCAACACCCTGTTTCCTGGCAACTGATGGCCTGGCCCTTCCCCTCTGCAAGGTGAGAGCTAAAGGGTTGGAGAACAAAGGGATCAGGTGACCTCCTGGCCCTGGAAAGGGGAAAGCCCAGAGGAGTGGGGGCTGGAGACAGTTTCAGTTTGGGGCTGGCTGGGGACGAGGAGTGAAGTGCAGACGTGGTTGTCTGGCTCACTGTCTCCCAGAATGGACCCAGCTGAGGGGCCCTGTTCTCTGCACCTACAAGCTCTGTGTTAGACCATGTGCCTGTCATCTAATAAACCTCTGTTTTACTGGCTGGCTGAGAGTCCCGTCTGACTGCAAAGTTGGGGTGCAGGACCCTCTGGCTTCCCCAGGACCCTGCCTGGGCGGACTCGCTGTGGGAAGTGCATGGAGGGGCAGAGGATGCTGAATGCTCAGAGGTCAGACCCAGGAAGGTGGAAGCTGTGTGAGCTGTGTGTCCTGCAGACAGTCTGCTCACAGAAAGGAGACTTCCCCAGAGTCCTGACTGGCTTCGTAGTGAGCAGTTCCAGAGCATCGCCCGGGGACTCCGTGACAACTTTATAAATAGTAAGCCGAAACTACTACCTAGCGAGGTAGATCGCTATCTTACTATTTTAAATGACGAGACAGCCTAGGACAGAGGTTAAGTAATGACCTAGGTGTCTCACCGAATTGGCAGCAGAGAATTGACTCCTAGGCTCTTGCTCTAGCCATCTAACTATTAGTCAATACTGTTCCCCAAGTGCAGATGGCACCCCAAGGAAGTTCAAGATTTTCACTACGGCAAATATACCTGCACCTTCCCATTATATACAGAACATGAGACAGCAAAGTTTGAAATGTTTGAATTCTCTTTCATTTTGCACGCCAGTCTGGGCCATATGTTTCCAGCAGCGTGATCTTCTGTGGTTCAGAAGCCAATATGAACAAGACGACTGTACTCTGACTTTACTACACTTGGTCTTGAGGATAATTCCTAGCAGTGCAGGTGGGGGAGAACAGAAAAAACCCACTGCACCAAGGGAAAGAAGATGGCAAACAGCCACTGTAATAGTCCAACGTGCTAATTAACATTTTGTCTGATCTTAAAACCAACGCCTAGATTCCCTTTGTTTGCAAATTCTGAATCGTCAAAATGCTGGATTATAAACAAGATGTGATAGAAACCCAGCCTAGTGGCAAGTTCCAGCATCCCCATCTTCTGCCCCAGCGGCCTGTCTTCCTGGAAGTGGAAGAGTCTACTGGAGCCCTCATCCAGATTCTATTCTGCAGCAGTTTATGGAAACCTAACCTAAAATAGCAGTAACACTATGTTTGTTGTAATTATAGGATAGGACTGAACTAAAGAATTCCTTACATGTCAGATCATAATCTTGTTTTGCCTAGAGCAGTCTCAAGCAAGGAAGGCTTTTCCCCATTTTAGGGGAGCAGTCTGGGAAACTTTTAGGACAGAAGGTTCCAAAGATGAGAAGTGAAAGTTTACATCAAGATGATCTTCTTGGCTAGATACCAGGCCTCCCAGCTGTACCATTTGGCGCACACCCCTCCTCAAGAAGTTGTCTTCACATGGAATCATTTTGCTGATTACAGTGGGGTGAAGCCCCACCTTGCCAGAAGTTCACAGACCCAGACCAGAGTCATCTTAACTATTTGCCTCTAGAATGCAGTACTTTTAGCCCTGGTCTACACTACGGGGTTAGGTCGAATTTAGCCACGTTAGGTCGATTTTAAAATGAATACATCTACACAACCAACCCTGTTCTGTCGACCTGAAGGACTCTTAAAATTGATTTCTGTATTCCTCCCCGGCAAGGGGAGTAGCACTAAAATCAACCTTGCTGGGTCGAATTTGGGGTAGTGCAGACGCAATTCGATGGTGGCTCCTGGAGGCCAATATCCCAGAGTGCTCCAATGAGACCGCTCTGGACAGCACTTTGAACTCCGAAGTGCTAGCCAGGTACATCAGAAAAGCCCCGGGAAATTTTGAATCTCATTTCCTGTTGGTCAGTGTGGCGAGCTCAGCAGCACAGGTGACCATGCAGTTCCCCCAGAATCGCAAACGAGCTCCAGCATGGACCAAAAGGGAGACAGTGGATCTGATCACTGTATGGGGAGAAGAACCGGGCAGGCTGAACTCCAATCAAAAAGAAATGCTAATATATATACCAAAATCGTACAGGGCATGGTGGAGACAGGCTATAACAGGGACACACAGCACTGCTGCATGAAAGTTAAGGAGCTCAGGCAAGCCTATCAAAAGACAAAGGAGGCAAACGGTAGCTCTGTGTATGAGCCCCATACAAGCTGCTTCTATGATCAGCTGCATAGCATTCTAGGGGGGGGACCCTACCACTACCCCACCACTGTCCGTGGACACTTGCAAAGGGGGGAGTCTCACGCAACAGGGAGGAGGAAGAGGAGGAGGAGAATCTGCAGCAGGCAAGTGGTGAATCCCTTCTCCCCAGCAGCCAGGACCTTTTCATCATCTGGTCTCCCATGTTTAAGAAGGATGAATTCAAACTGGAACAGGTACAGAAAAGGGCTACTAGGATGATCCGAGGAATGGAAAACCTGTCTCATGAAGGGAGACTCAAGGAGCTTGACTTGCTTAACCTAACTAAAAGAAGGTTGAGGGGAGATATGATTGCTCTCTATAAATATATCAGAGGGATAAATACCGGAGAGGGAGAGGAATTATTTAAGCTCAGTACCAATGTGGACACAAGAACAAATGGATATAAACTGGCCATCGGGAAGTTTAGACTTGAAATTAGACGAAGGTTTCTAACCATCAGAGGAGTGAAGTTTTGGAATAGCCTTCCAAGGGAAGCAGTGGGGGCAAAAGATCTATCTGGCTTTAAGATTAAACTTGATAAGTTTATGGAGGAGATAGTATGATGGGATAACATGATTTTAGTAATTAATTGATCTTTAAATATTCATGGTAAATAGGCCCAATGGCCTGTGATGGGATGCTAGATGGGGTGGGATCTGAGTTACTACAGAAAATTCTTTCCTGGGTATCTGGCTGGTGAATCTTGCCCATATGCTCAGGGTTCAGCCGATCGTTATATTTGGGGTCGGGAAGAAATTTTCCTCCAGGGCCTCTTCCAATCTGCCCTGGAGGTTTTTCACCTCTGTAGCATGGGGCACGGGTCACTGCTGGAGGATTCTCTGCTCCTTGAAGTCTTTAAACCACAATTTGAGGACTTCAATAGTTCAGACATAGGTGAGAAGTTTTTCACAGGCGTGGGTGGGTGAGATTCTGTGGCCTGCATTGTGCAGGAGGTCGGACTAGATGATCATAATGGTCCCTTCTGACCTTAGTATCTATGAATCACCCTGGAGCCAATACCCTCCCAAGGCGGGATCCCCGACCCTGAAGCCAGAGAAGGCACCTCTGGAGAATGCACATTTGTAACTACAGTACAGGGTTTAAAAGCAATAGCATTTAATGTTTGATTTGCCCAGAAGAATTGGGATGCATTCGCGGACAGTACAGCTACTGGAAAAGTCTGTTAACGTGTCTGGGGATGGAGCGGGAATCCTCCAAGGACATCTCCATGAAGCTTTCCTGGAGGTAGTCTGAAAGCCTTTGCAGAAGGTTTCTGGGGAGGGCTGCCTTATTTCGTCCTCTATGGTACGACACTTTACCACACCAAGCCAGTAGCAAGTAGTCTGGAATCACTGCAGCACAAACCATGGTCACCTGGTTGAAATAGGGGAATTTTTGTAAGGGAACAGTAAAAGGACCCCATTCATGCTGGGTTGTTTGTGCTTGGCTAAAAGGGACCATCCCGGGGAATAGCCACGCAGTGGGGTGGGGGAGGGGTGTGCTGCACATCCACCTGAAAACCGCAGCCCCTCCTTTTAAACGTGAAACCCAACCGGCATTGCTTGCTATGGGAAAGGATGGCGCTGCAGTTCGAAACCATTCCCACATGATATGAAGGCATAAGAAGCCAACCCTGCATACCAACAGGCTTACCATGGCTGCCTGGAAACCGAATTCTGTTGCCCAGCTGTTTGCTATGTGTCACCATACAGGCAGACGCTCAATATAAAAGGCAAAATGCGACCTTGTACCTAAAGCACATGTGCTGTCTGCTGTGAATTACCTGATTCACTGTGAAAGTCTCCTTTTTGTTCTCAGAAAGGTATCATCTTAAATTTTACACTCCCTTTTTATCTCCCCCCAGGTGCAAATGTATCTATGCTCCCCCTATCATCTCCATCCCTGAGGTTATCACAGATTAGAAGGAGAAAGAAAACGCACTCGCGATGACATGTTTTCCGAGCTCATGTAGTCCTCCTTCACTGATAGGGCGCACCTGAATGCATGGAGGCATTCAGTGGCAGAGACCAGGAAAGCATTAAGTGAGCGCGAAGAGCGGAGACAGAGGCGATGCTGAGGCTAATGGGGGAGCAAACTGACATGATGAAGCGTCTGGAGTTGCAGGAAAGCCAACAAGAGCACAGACCCCCAGCTGCATCCATTGTATAAAAACCTGCCCTCCTCCCCAAGTTCCATATCCTCCTCACACAGATGCCCAAGAACACACGGGGGCGGCTCCAGGCACCCAGCCACTCTACTCCAGAGGATGGCCCAAGCAACAGAAGGCTGTCATTCAAACAGTTTTGATTTGCAATGTGGCTACAATAAGCAATGTGGCCTTGTCTTTCCTTCCTCCTGCAACCCACCCCACCCAGGCTACCTTGTCAGTTATCTCGCTGCCTTTTTTTAATTAAGAAAGAAAAAATGCATGGTTTCAAAACAATAGTTACTTTATTTCCTTTGCCAGCTGTGATCGAAGGGGGAAGGGTGGTTGGCTTACAGGGAACTAAAATCAACAAAGCGGGTGGGTTTGCAGCAAGGAGAAACACACGACTGTCACACTGTAGCCTGGCCAGTCATGAAACTGGTTTTCAAAGTCTCTCTGATGCGCACATAGCTGTGCTCTTCTAATCGCCCTGGTGTCTGGCTGCTTAAAATCAGCTGTCAGGCGATTTGCCTCAACCTCCCACCACGCCATAAATGTCTCCCCCTTACTCTCACAGATATTATGGAGCACACAGGAAGCTGCAATAACAATGGGAATGTTGGTTGCGCTGAAGTCTAACCTAGTCAGCAAACAGTGCCAGTGAGTTTTTAAAAGTCCAAAGAGACATTCTACCACCATTCTGCACTTGCTCAGCCTATAGTTGAACTGCTCCTTACTACTGTCCAGGCTGCCTGTGTACGGCTTCATAAGCCATGGGAGCAAGGGGTAGGCTGGGTCCTCAAGGATAACTATTGGCTGAAATGCCAATCCTCAACAGTAATTTTCTGGTCTGGGAAGTCAGTCCCTTCTTGCAACTGCTCGAAGAGCCCCGAGTTCCTAAAGATGCGAGCGTCATGCACCTTTCCCGGCCATCCCACGTTGATGTCAGTGAAACGTCCCTTGTGATCCACCAGTGCTTGCAGCACCACTGAAAAGTACCCCTTGCGGTTTTCGTACTGGTTGGCAAGGTTGTCCGGTGCCAAGATAGGGATATGCGTGCCGTCTATCGCCCCACCACTGTTAGGAAACCCCACTGCAGCAAAGCCATCCAGTATGACCTGCACCTGCAACGCGGACAGAGGTAACTAACCGCTTTCATGTTCTCTCCACAGGTACCGTTGCGGAGAGTGGACCAGATGATATGTCTGGGGGGAGAAAGCAGAACGAGACTCCGCTGGTTGGAAGGCATGAGATGCGCTGTCCTGAGATGGGGGGTTCCACGACCACCACTCCCAAGAGAAGGAGGCGGGTGGTGGTGGTTGGGGACTCTCTACTCTGGGGGACTGAGTCATCTATCTGCCGCCCTGACTGGGAAAACCGAGAAGTCTGCTGCTTGCCGGGGGCTAAGATTCGCGATGTGACGGAGAGACTGCCGAGACTCATCAAGCCCTCGGATTGCTACCCCTTCCTGCTTCTCCACGTGGGCACCAATGATACTGCCAAGAATGACCTTGAGCAGATCACTGCGGACTACCTGGCTCTGGGAAGAAGGATAAAGGAGTTTGAGGCGCAAGTGGTGTTCTCGTCCATCCTCCCCGTGGAAGGAAAAGGCCTGGGTAGGGACCGTCGAATCGTGGAAGTCAATGAATGCCTACGCAGGTGGTGTCGGAGAGAAGGCTTTGGATTCTTTGACCTTGGGATGGTGTTCCATGAAGGAGGAGTGCTGGGCAGAGATAGGCTCCACCTTACGAAGAGAGGGAAGAGCATCTTTGCAAGCAGGCTGGCTAACCTAGTGAGGAGGGCTTTAAACTAGGTTCACCGGGGGAAGGAGACCAAAGCCCTGAGGTAAGTGGGAAAGCGGGATACCGGGAGGAAGCACAGGCAGGAATGTCTGTGAGGGGAGGGCTCCTGCCTCATACTGAGAATGAGGGGCGATCAGCAGGTTATCTCAAGTGCTTATATATGAATGCACAAAGCCTTGGAAACAAGCAGGGAGAACTGGAGGCCCTGGTGATGTCAAGGAATTATGACGTGATTGGAATAACAGAGACTTGGTGGGATAACTCACATGACTGGAGTACTGTCATGGATGGTTATAAACTGTTCAGGAAGGACAGGCAGGGCAGAAAAGGTGGGGGAGTAGCACTGTATGTAAGGGATCAGTATGACTGCTCAGAGCTCCGGTACAAAACTGCAGAAAAACCTGAGTGTCTCTAGATTAAGTTTAGAAGTGTGAGCAACAGGAGTGATGTAGTGGTGGGAGTCTGCTATAGACCACCGGACCAGAGGGATGAGGTGGATGAGACTTTCTTCCGGCAGCTTGCGGAAGCTACTAGATCGCATGCCCTGGTTCTCATGGGTGACTTTAAATTTTCCTGATATCTGCTGGGAGAGCAATACAGGGGTGCATAGACAATCCAGGAAGTTTTTGGAAAGCATAGGGGACAATTTCCTGGTGCAAGTTGTAGAGGAGCCAACTGGGGGGGAGCTTTTCTTGACCTGCTGCTCACAAACCGGGAAGAATTAGTAGGGGAAGCAAAAGTGGATGGGAATCTGGGAGGCAGTGACCATGAGTTGGTTGAGTTCAGGATCCTGACACAGGGTCCTGACACAGGGAAGAAAGGTAAACAGCAGGATACGGACCCTGGACTTCAGGAAAGCAGGCTGTATTTCAAGGAATCCCTGTTGAGGTTACAGGGACAAACCATCCCGATGCGTTGAAAGAATAGTAAATATGGCAGGCGACCAGCTTGGCTTAACGGTGAAATCCTAGTGGATCTTAAGCATAAAAAAGAAGCTTACAAGAAGTGGAAGGTTGGACATATGACCAGGGAAGAGTATAAAAATATTGCTCGGGCATGTAGGAATGAAATTAGGAGGGCCAAATCGCACCTGGAGCTGCAGCTAGCCAGAGATGTTAAGAGTAACAAGAAGGGTTTCTTCAGGTATGTTGGCAACAAGAAGAAAGCCAAGGAAAGTGTGGGCCCCTTAATGAATGAGGGAGGCAACCTAGTGACAGAGGATGTGGAAAAAGCTAATGTACTCAATGCTTTTTTTGCCTCTGTCTTCACTAACAAGTTCAGCTCCCAGACTGCTGCGCTGGGCAACACAACATGGGGAATAGATGGCCAGCCCTCTGTGGAGAAAGAGGTGGTTAGGGACTATTTAGAAAAGCTGGACGTGCACAAGTCCATGGGGCCAGACGAGTTGCATCCAAGAGTGCTAAAGGAACTGGCGGCTGTGATTGCAGAGCCATTGGCCTTTATCTTTGAAAACTCGTGGCGAACTGGGGAAGTCCCCGATGACTGGGAAAAGGCTAATGTAGTGCCAATCTTTAAAAAAGGGAAGAAGGAGGATCCCGGGAACTACAGGCAAGTCAGCCTCACTTCAGTCCCCGGAAAAATCATGGAGCAGGTCCTCAAAGAATCAGTCCTGAAGCACTTACATGAGAGAAAAGTGATCAGGAACAGTCAACATGGATTCACCAAGGGAAGGTCATGCCTGACTAATCTAATCGCCTTCTATGATAAGATTACTGGTTCTGTGGATGAAGGGAAAGCAGTGGATGTATTGTATCTTGACTTTAGCAAAGCTTTTGACACGGTCTCCCACAGTATTCTTGTCAGCAAGTTAAAGAACTATGGGCTGGATGAATGCACTATAAGGCGGGTTGAAAGTTGGCTAGATTGTCGGACTCAACGGGTAGTGATCAATGGCTCCATGTCTAGTTGGCAGCCGGTGTTAAGTGGAGTGCCCCAAGGGTCGGTCCTGGGGCTGGTTTTGTTCAATATCTTCATAAATGATCTGGAGGATGGTGTGGATTGCACTCTCAGCAAATTTGCGGATGATTCTAAACTGGGAGGAGTGGTAGACACGCTGGAGGGCAGGGATAGGATACAGAGGGACCTAGACAAATTGGAGGATTGGGCCAAAAGAAATCTGATGAGGTTCAATAAGGATAAGTGCAGGGTCCTGCACTTAGGACGGAAGAACCCAATGCACAGCTACAGACTAGGGACCGAATGGCTAGGCAGCAGTTCTGCGGAAAAGGACCTAGGGGTGACAGTGGATGAGAAGCTGGATATGCGTCAGCAGTGTGCCCTTGTTGCCAAGAAGGCCAATGGCATTTTGGGATGTATAAGTAGGGGCATAGTGAGCAGATCAAGGGACGTGATTGTCCCCCTCTATTCGACATTGGTGAGGCCTCATCTGGAGTACTGTGTCCAGTTTTGGGCCCCACACTACAAGAAGGATGTGGAAAAATTGGAAAACATCCAGCGGAGGGCAACAAAAATGATTAGGGGTCTGGAACACATGACTTATGAGGAGAGGCTGAGGGAACTGGGATTGTTTAGTCTGCAGAAGAGAAGAATGTGGGGGGATTTGATAGCTGCTTTCAACTACCTGAGAGGTGGTTCCAGAGAGGATGGTTCTAGACTATTCTCAGTGGTGGAAGAGGACAGGACAAGGAGTAATGGTCTCAAGTTGCAGTGGGGGAGGTTTAGGTTGGATATTAGGAAAAACTTTTTCACTGGGAGGGTGGTGAAACACTGGAATGCGTTGCCTAGGGAGGTGGTGGAATCTCCTTCCTTAGAAGTTTTTAAGGTCAGGCTTGACAAAGCCCTGGCTGGGATGATTTAATTGGGGATGGGTCCTGCTTTTGAGCAGGGGGTTGGACTAGATGACCTCCTGAGGTCCCTTCCAACCCTGATATTCTATGATTCTATGATTTCCCAGAGTCACTACCCTCGATAGCACATCATCAGTGATTGCACTGGCTACTTGGATCACAGCAGTCCCCACAGTAGACTTCCCCACTCCAAATTGATTCCCAACTGACCGGTAGCAGTTGGGCGTTGCAAGCTTTCACAGGGCTATCAACTGTCAGGGCAGCTCTCATCTTGGTATTCCTGCACTTCAGGGCGGGAGAAAGCAACTCACAAAGTTCAAGGAAAGTGGCCTTACGCATGCGAAAGTTTCGCAGCCACTGTGAATCATTCCATACCTGCAACACTATCCGGTCCCACCAGTCTGGGCTTGTTTGCCAGGCCCAGAATCGGTGTTCCACTATCAACCAGCCCCACTGCTGCCATGATGTCCTAATTGCCACAGCCTGTGCTTTCAGGAATGTCTGTGTCCATGTCCTCATCACAATCGTCCTCGTACTGGCGTCTTAGCCCGGTTCTGCACATACTCCAGGATAATGCGCGAGATGTTTACGATGCTCACAACAGCAGTGGTGAGCAGAGCAGGCTCCATGCTTGCTATGGTATGGTGTCTGCATGGGTAACCCAGGAAAAAAGGCTTTCACGGAGGGAGGGAGGGAGGGAGGGGCGACTGACGACATGTACCCAAAACCACCCGTGACAATGTTTTTGCCCTATCAGGCATTGGAAGCTTAACCCAGAATTCTAATGGACTGCAGAAACTGTGGGATAGCTACCCACAGTGCACTGCTCTGTAAGTTGATCCTAGCCATGGTATTGAAGACGAACTCCGGGTACTTCATGCGCTTAGTGGGGTCATACACAATCGACTGTATAAAATCGATTTCTAAAAATCTACTTCTATAAAAACAACCTAATTTCATAGTGTAGACATACCCTTAGATACTTTGCTTTTCATTCTGGAGCATCCCACAGTGCTTTACAAGTAGGGTGACCAGATGTCCCAGTTTTACAGGTACCGTCCTGATATTTGGGGGTTTGTTTTATATAGGTGCCTATTACCCCCGAGCACCGACCAGATTTTTCACACTTGCTGTCTGGTCACCCTATTTACGAGTGACATACGCACCCTGCTGAAAGGCAGGGCCCTGGCAAGTGGAGGTGGTAACCAACTCTCAGAGCAAAGGGCACAGAAGTGGAGTGACAGGTATGTTTTAGACAAACACTCTGGAGCGCAAACTACTCTTCAGTAAAGAGTGCCAAGGGTTCTAATATTCACTAAGAGCAAAGAGGACATCAGTTTAAGGTCTCATCTAAAAGAAGCTCTCAGTAAACTGTAGAATTTGATTATGCACAGAAGGCTGAAGAGAAGCATTCCTAGGTTTGGACTTGTGGCTCATGGGATTCTAAGTATTTTAAGACTGATGATTATATGACCCGACCTCCTGTTCACTTCTAGCTTGAGTATGCCAGAGCATCTGGTCTCTAGAATCTTGGTAATTATGTCAAGTGAAATCTGGGCTTTGGTATATGTTCTTGTCACTATCGATATAGCAGAAGCTTCTAATGCCTCCTCTGGGAGGCATGTTCTCCAGAATAAAGTTCCAAAAATCTTTTGCTAGATTCAAATAGAGATAAGGAGGACAGCCATTGATAGAGAAACTGCTGTATTCAAGTTTAGTTATTACATCCTTAAGATGTCAGGAAACCTGAACTCCCAGAGAGAACCACGAACAAGGTTTGAAACTCACTCTGTACATTCTGTCTGTTCATGGTCCTTGATGTCACATGCTGCCAGAGAAACCAGGATATCTGCAGCTTGGACTTCTGAAGATTAGAGAGGTGACTTTGTTATAACAACTTCTGTATAATAGATAAAAATTACTTTGTATTGAATTTTACAGATGTGTTTCAACTTTGCTGAACTTTTTCCAGTTCCTTTATCATTCCGAACAGTTGTTTAAACCAGGATAAAACGTTGGGCTAGCATGGAAGAGAACTAAGAGTACTTCATGAGAATGTTAAGTCTCAAGATACAAATGGCGATTAGTTAGAGAGAAATGGAAAGAGCAAACATACAACTACCTGATTTTCTAAACTTATGCAATAGCCAAATACAAGCAGCTATTCATTAGTTATGGAAATATTGTGCAAACTTGAACAGGGAAAACAGCTGTCACCCTGGAAGCAGGATAACAAGACAATAACTATGCCAGAAATTGAATGAGACGATACCTGCAGTCTTTCTAGGTGATAAAAAATAGATATATTTTTTTCTGCCATGTGTGCCCTTCGCAACAGGACAAACTGAAATTTATCCCTGGATTCAATCGCTTTATTAAAGTCTACCATAGGCAATACAATAGCAATTCACTACAAAATTATGTTTCTCATTATCTGCCAGGGTAACTTTATACTCAAGTTTATATTTCTCAATTGTAGTTTAGATTGTTTTGGACTGAACAAGTTGTCCTAGTATTGCTTGAAAACCCTGGGTGGCTGAACACAGTAGGTACAGACCAGCTTCTTCATGCCTCAGTGTATTTGACAGTAGGTTGATTCAGTGCCTAAGGCTTCAATTAATGGTGTATAAAATTATCAAGAGAAAGAATGGCTCGAGGTTAAGGCACTGAGCTTCCAAAGATCTAGTTCAATCTGCAGCTCTGCTACACAGCTCGTGTGTCCATGGGCAAGTTGCTTCATCTCTGTGCCTCAGCTGCCCACCTGAAAAATGGGCATACCACTTCCTTTTCCCACTCTTCGGGTGACTAGTTTATCTAGATTATAAACTCCCGAGGCCCATCTATTGCTTGCACTTACAGAGTGCCTTGCACAACAGAGCCTCTAGGCACCTCTGTAATACAAAACCACGGCCTTAATCCATATGGTAGTTCAGGTACATGCGTTCTGTACAAGTTCTGCTGTTGAGCACATATGTTGATTTAATTCAGATTTACTGCCTGAGGCCATACCAAGTTAGAGTGTAAACTCCCTAAAATGCTCAGAGCTGATCAGAAGATGCTACTTGTTACAATACAGGGTTAGGTCGAATTTAGCCGCGTTAGGCTGATTTAAAATGAATACATCTACACAACCAACGCTGTTCTGTCAAGGTAAAGGGCTCTTAAAATCTACTTTTTGTACTCCTCCCCGGCAAGGGGAGTGGCACTAAAAATCAATCTTGCTGGGTCGAATTTAGGGTAGTGCAGATGCAAATAGAAAGTACTGGCCTCTGGGAGCTATCCCAGAGTGCTCCAATGAGACCGCTCTGGACAGCACTTTGAACTTTAATGCACTAGCCAGGTACACTGGAAAATTTTGAATCTCATTTCCTGTTGGTCAGTGTGGCTAGCTCAGCAGCACAGGTGACCATGTAATCCCCCCAGAATTGCAAACAAGCTCCAGCATGGACCAAAAGGGAGACAATTGATCTGATCGCTGTATGAGGAGAAGAACTGTGCAGGCCGAACTCCAAGCAAAAAGAAGAAATGCTAATATATATGCTAAAATCGCACAGGGCATGGTGGAGACAGGCTACAACAGGGATACACAGCAGTGCTGCATGAAAGTTAAGGAGCTCAGGCAAGCCTATCAAAAGACAAAGGAGGCAAACGGTCGCTCCGGGTACAAGCCCCATACAAACTGCTTCTGTGATCAGCTGCATAGCATTCTAGGGGGCGACCCTACAACTACCCCACCACTGTCCGTGGACACTTGCAAGGGGGGAGTCTCACACAACAGGGAGGAGGATTTTGTGCATGAGGAAGAGGAGGAGGAGGAGACTGCAGCAGGCAAGCAGTGAATCCGTTCTCCCCAGCAGCCAGGACCTTTTCATCACCCTGGAGCCAATACCCATGTTGATTTCAGTGAAACGTCCATTGAGAGGTACCCCTTGCAGTTTACGTATTGATTGGCAAGGTGATCCGGTGCAAAGATAGGGATATGTATTCCATTTATTGCCCCACCACAGTTATGGAATCCCATTGCAGCAAAGCCATCCAGTATGACCTGCACATTTCCCAGAGTCACTACCCTTGATAGCAGATCATCAGTGATTGCATTGGCTACTTGGATCACAGCAGTCCCCACAGTAGACTTCCCCACTCCAAACTGATTCCTGACTGACCGGTAGCAGTCAAGCGTTGCAAGTTCCACAGGGCTATACCCACTCGCTTCTCAACTGTCAGGGCAGCTCTCATCTTGGTATTCCTGTGCTTCAGGGCGGGAGAAAGCAACTCACAAAGTTCAAGGAAAGTGGCCTTATGCATGTGAAAGTTTCGCAGCCACTGTGAATCATCCCATACCTGCAACACTATGCAGTCCCACCAGTCTGGGCTTGTTTACCGGGCCCAGAATCAGTGTTCCACTGTATCAACCAGCCCCACTGCCGCCATGATGTCCCAATTGCCACAGCCTGTGCTTTCAGGAACATCTGTGTCCATGTCCTCATCAATCGTCTTCGTGCTGGTGTCTCTTAGCCCGGTTCTGCACATACTCCAGGATAATGCGCAAGATGTTTACGATGCTCACAACAGCAGTGGTGAGCAGAGCAGGCTCCATGCTTGCTATGGTATGGTGTCTGCATGGATAACCCAGGAAAAAAGGCACAAAACGATTGTCTGCCGTTGCTTTCATGGAGGGAGAGGCGACTGATGACATGTACCCAAAACCACCCGCGACAATATTTTTGCCCCATCAGGCACTGGGAGCTTAACCCAGAAATCCAATAGGCAGTGGAGACTGCAGGAACAGTGCACCGCTCTGTAAGTCAATGCTAGCCACGGTACTGAGGACTTAATGCGCTTAGTGAGGACACACACAACCGACTGTATAAAATCAATTTCTAAAAATCGACTTCTATAAAATAGACCTAATTTCATCATGTAGACATACCCTTAGATGTATTTCACCAAGAGCAGCTCTGTGCTGTTGAGGCAAAGTACCAGCAATGAGTTTTCAGCTGTTCTGTCTTTGACCCAACCCAAGGCGAGAAGTAATGAAACGCAGTTCAATATTTTAAACAGTATTTTATGTGACTCAGCCTCATTCATCACTTACACATCAAATACGGAGGTACTTCCGGTTCAGTCTCAGACAGTATAGGATATCTATCTGGAGCCTGCTGCTAAGGCAAACAACAGAAACAGAAATAGGACTTTACATCAGGTCTCAAAGCAAGTTTCTTTTCTTCAAGATTATGAGCAGACATCTGCCACAAAAGATACTCCAAGACTGAAAAGCAATGAGGCTAATGAAACACTCAAAAACTTCAGCTTTCACAGATGACTTTAGTAATGCTCTTTTAAGAATCAATGTGATTTTTTCCTTACAAAAATATCTTCCATTTAGTAAGCTAGCTCTCTGGTTCTCTTCCCTCTGTACTTCAGTTGCCAAAATGGCTGCCCATCATTTCTGAGCTGTGTGCATTTCAACAGAGATGACATCAGGAATGTCTATCACCCTGAGAACTTTGCTGTGCTCTTCTTCCACTGCTTCTCATGCTTTCAATAAAGAAAAATAATAAGGTTAGGCCTAAGAATTTAGTGGTTCCAATATTCTGTATATTCCCTTTTGGAATTTCCACACTGGGCGCAGGGGGACACACAAATTCATTTTATTTTGACAGTGATCCTCTAAATTCCCCTTACAAACGGAGGGGATATTTGAAGAATAGCTTCAATGTATTTTGAGCTGCATTGTATACAGTTTTGTAAAAAAAACAGACTATCCCCACCACAAAGCTCTGGCGGCAGGAATTCTCATGCAGACTACTTTCAGGTGCATTCTCAAATGACACATTTCCCATTGCTGTGTTTGCTATTGAAGTTTCCTCAATTTATCTTAAAGCTATCTATTTCTGCAGCACAGTCAATGCTGAATATGTGATAGCATAATTTTATGACACTTTGTCAGTGAAATAACAGGTATCAATAACTTCCAGGATAGGCTATAAGGACATTTTAAAAAAATGTCTATTTCCTTTTGTTTAAATCTTCCCCTCTCATCGCAAGTCAGCCCCCATTGTATCTCAAAAGGGGAGGGGGGGGAGAAGTGGTCCTCAAACTATCAGATGAGAGAGCATCTCATTATCCGATTCCTTCTAAGAAGGTAGAAATTTAAATCGAAAAAGTAGTTAGAGAAAACATCTTAGGCCACCTGGTCCTCTCGTCCTTCTCACATTTCAATTTTCCTTCTTTTTCCAGATCACTGACAAGCGGACCCAATTCTGTACCAAGACTGTCCCAACCAACTCAATAATTTGATGTTTAATCACTATCCTTTATTTACTGCTTTCAGCCAGCTTCAGTTATTATGATGTATATTCTGTTTAAACATGACTTGAAAACTTAACCCTAAAGTACAAGACAACCACCTCTAGATTACTAAGTAGGAATTTAAATACAAACAGAAAAAACTTTTCCACTGTGATTTCTCTTGCCAAATATCAGTTTTTCGAGTAGGCTAGTGTGATTGGATAACATTACATCTGATGTTCTTGTGGGTTCTGCATGCATCCTCTTACTTAGGGATCAGAGACAGATCCCGAACAGAGGTAAAAATTATAAAGCTTTCAAAAGCTTAGAGCTCAGAAAATAAGAGTCTGTATTTTACTGGGCTCAAAAATAATTGGAATTCAGAAGCATTATTTAGACATTTTCACGAGCAAAAATGTAAGTGAGGCTGTTCCTTTTGCTTTGATTAGAACAGCTACCCACAAGATCACATTTCAGCATGAGAAATCTAAGCTGACTCTGGTTAACCAATTTCAGAGCAGGGACATTATAATTACGTGGAGAACAGAAGTCTCAATTCCCTTCTTCAAAATTAGCAGTATGAGGACAATGAACCCCAGCGCTCTGTTTGCATACATGCAAAAGTGCAAAGAAGAGACGATTCAAAATGAGACAGAACTCAAATTACCAAGCAATGTGAAAAAAGCCACCATAGCAATAGGTTCACACCAAAGGGTAACTTGTTTAGAACCAGAGTCCTCACTGCTAGGTTATCAGGTAATCGGGAAGCCTGTGACAGAATTGCTTTAGCTCCCTATGGAAACCAGGCCAAAATCTCAGGTGCTCCCACAGGCAGACATCCACTCCACCCCTATCCACAAAAAACCCAAGAGCCTGCATCAAGGTCTTTAAAAGGGATATTTCATGCATGGTCAACTATTAGAATTTGTATTGTAGGGCTTCTTTCACCATTATGCTGAGGGGTAGAACAGCAAGTCTATCCCTAGTTACACATTTCTGTAACAGTTATTTAAGATCCCACAGGGTATGTCTATACTGCAATTAAAAACCCATGGCTGTCCCATGCCAGCTGACTCAGGCAGGCTCACGGAGCTCAGGCTAAGAGACCGTTTAATTGCGGTGTAGATGTCCAGGTTCTTGGACCCTGTGAAGTAGGAGAGTCCCAGACCACTGGCTTCAGCCCAAGCCTGAACAGCTACACTGCAATTAAACAGGCCCACAGCTTGAGCCAGCAGGCACGGGCCAGGTGCAGGTATCTAATAGCAGCGTAGATATACCCATAGAGGCTAAACAAAAGCCCAGGCACAGAACTCTCATTGGCTTCAGTGGGGAGCACTGTACACTGCAGCTTTGTGATGAGCTCCACATTAGTAATGTCATCAGTGAGTGCATTTATGCAAAGGGGACATTATCAACCATTCACTTCCTTAAAGGAAGCCAGATGCCTTCCTGAAACGAAGAAAAATCCAAACCTCACAAGAAGTCAAAACTGATCAGTTAACTGGGAAGCGACAGCCAAACAGTAAACTGCCAAGAAACAGCTTTGGATAGCAATTAGATGATTGGGTGTTTCAATATTCTGGGTACAGAAAATTAAATGAATGCAATAGTAAAAAAAAAATTTGAAGCCACCCCATTGTCCTGGACCAGAAATTAAATATGCCTTTTAGATACTGGCACTTTTTACCCAGTAAACATCATTATTGTTTTGGAAGCAGTGACCAATCATTAGTCTAAAGTCTTTGTTTGGGAACCAACTCAAGACTGCATTAACCTGGGCTGTGAAAGGGAGTGGGAAAAGCTGGACAGGGTTGGAAAATTTCTACAGAGAAATCTGGTCCTTGTTGAGACCACTTCCTCCTAGAAACTGCAAAGACACCTGGAATACCAAGGGGTGAGGGGTGGGCACCATGACAGCCAAGCAAGGGATCTTAGGAGGTCTTTAAATTCTATAGGAGTCCGAGCACAGTTTCTACCGCAGCAACAGTCCATATTTGGTTTATAATCTCTGCAGGACTCCTGTGGCCAAACTTTGCAAAGTGCGCCAGACCATTCCAGAAAGGGGCAGACGTGGCAACCTTTGGAAAATTTGGTGAAGTTCACTGAAAGTTGACAAAATGTTCATAGGTTCCTATTTCCACCATGAATAAACTTTTGCATGAATAATCCTATGCATTCCATTTCATCAAGGGCTCCTAAATAAATCTGAAATGTCAAGGCCTAGTTGTATTGGAGTTAAGAGATCAAGTGCTAGACTTTTTAAAAAATTCATGGCATCATTTTTCCTCTAAGGTCCATAGGTGAGAAACAGCTTATTTTATTTGCCTCAAATTTTGTCAAATTCCCCTGCTTTGGTCACAGGCCACACGCACGATCTGAAATGCACAATCTTTCTTCTGGTATGCTAAGGGAGACCAAAGTCAGCCTTATATTTCTGTAACAAGATTTCCAATAACTCTGGAGAGTAATGTGCGTCTTTCTACAGTAGCTGAAGAAAAGTTATGACTGTGGAGTGGGAGCGACTTAAGTCAAGTCTTCAGACCCAAAGGGATGTTATCTCCCTTTCTCATCCCTTATTCGATGTTTCTCCCCAGCAACTGAACTTGAATACTTCCCTTCACACACAGAAAGGCTTACACTTTCTAGTACACTACTTTCCAGGTTTAAGTCCCCAAAATACTTGAAGGTTTAGAAGCAGCATTCTTTTCTCTAAATCAATGACAGCGTTTAGAATCAGTGTGACTTGCTATAAACTCTTCCATGACAGAACTAGAAACCATGTGCTACTTAAGGACTGCAGCTAAAGCAGACAAGGTCGAGGGAAGAGGAAGTGAGGCCATCAGGAAGAGAGCAAAGCAGGTCAGATAGCCAGACCTACTGTCAATTAGCCCTGGCCTACAATAAGAGTGGAGATCGAATTTAGCAGCATTTAATCGATTTAACCCGCACCCATCCACACAATGAAGCCCTTTTTTTCCCCCGACTTAAAGGGCTCTTAAAATCAATTTCCTTACTCCACCCCTGACAAGGGGATTAGTGCTGAAATCGGCCTTGCCAGGTCGAATTTGGGGTACTGTGGATGCAATTAGACGGTATTGGCCTCCAGGAGCTATCCCAGAGTGCTCCATTGTGACCGCTCTGGACAGCACTCTCAACTCAGATGCACTGGCCAGGTAGACAGGAAAAGGCCCGCGAACTTTTGAATTTCATTTCCTGTTTGGCCAGCGTGGCAAGCTGCAGGGGAGTGAAGAGCTCATCAGCAGAGGTGACCATGACTGAGTCCCAGAATCGCAAAAGAGCTCCAGCATGGAGCCAACGGGAGGTACGGGATCTGATCGCTGTATGGGGCGAGGAATCCGTGCTATCAGAACTCCGTTCCAGTTTTCGAAATGCCAAAACATTTGTCAAAATCTCCCAGTGCATGAAGGAGAGAGGCCATAACAGGGACCTGAAGCAGTGTCGCGTGAAACTTAAGGAGCTGAGGCAAGCCTACCAGAAAACCAGAGAGGCAAACAGTCGCTCCAGGTCAGAGCCCCAAACATGCCACTTCTATGATGAGCTGCATGCCATTCTAGGGGGTTCAGCCACCACTACCCCAGCTATGTTGTTTGACTCCTTCAATGGAGATGGAAGCAGGTTTTGGGGACAAGGAAGATGATGATGACGACGAGGTTGTAGATAGCTCACAGTAAGCAAGTGGAGAAACTGGTTTTCCCGACAGGCAGGAACTGTTTCTCACCCTGGACCTGGAGCCAGTACCCCCCGAACCCACCCAGGGCTGCCTCCCGGACCCGCCAGGCGGAGAAGGGACCTCTAGTGAGTGTACCTTTTAAAATAATATACATGGTTTAAAAGCAAGCATGTTTAATGATTAATTTGCCCTGGCATTCGCAGCTCTCCTGGATGTACTCCCAAAGCCTTTGCAAAAGGTTTCTGGGGAGGGCAGCCTTATTCCCTGGTAGGACACTTTGCCACTCCAGGCCAGTAGCACGTACTCGGGAATCATTGTAGAACAAAGCATTGCAGGGTATGTTTGCTGGCGTTCATACAACATCCGTTCTTTATCTCTGTTATCCTCAGGAGAGTGATATCATTCATGCTCACTTGGTTGAAATAGGGTGCTTTTCTTAAGGGGACATTCAGAGGTGCCCGTTCCTGCTGGGCTGTTTGTCTGTGGCTGAACAGAAATGTTCCCCGCTGTTAGCCATGGGGAGGGGAGAGGCTAGCCACATGGTGGGGGAGGTAAAATGCGACCTTGGAATGAAAGCACATGTGCTATGTATGTAATGTTAACAGCAAGGTTTACCATGAGAGAGTGTACCCATTGTTCTATAAAATGTGTCTTTTTAAATACCACTGTCCCTTTTTTTCCCCTCCACCAATTGCATGTGTTTCAAGGACCACAGGATCCTCTCCTTCCCAGAGGCTAGTGAAGATTAGAAGGCGAAAAAAACGCACTCGCGATGAAATGTTCTCTGAGCTCATGCAGTCCTCCCCCACTGACAGAGCACAGACGAATGTGTGGAGGCAGACAATGTCAGAGTGCAGGAAAGCACAAAATGTCTGGGAGGAGAGGTGGCAGGCTGAAGAGAGTAAGTAGCGGGATGAAGAGAAGGCTGAAGCTGAAAGGTGGCAGCAGCATGATGAGAGGAGGCAGGATTCAGTGCTGAGGCTTCTGGAGGATCAATATGCTCCAGCATACGGTTGCGCTGCAGGAAAGGCAGCAGGAGCACGGACCGCCGCTACAGCCCCTGTGTAACCAACCACCCTCCTCCCCAAGTTCCATAGCCTCCTCACCCAGACACCCAAGAAAGCGGTGGGGGGCCCTCCAGCCACCCAGCCACTCCACCCCAGAGGACTGCCCAAGCAACAGAAGGCTGGCATTCAATAAGTTTTAAACTTTTGAAGTGCTGTGTGGCCTTGTCCTTTCCTCCTCCACCACCCCTCCTAGTGCTTCTCTCCTCCACCACCCCTCCCGGGCTACCTTGGCAGTCATCCCCCTATTTGTGTGATGAATTAATAAAGAATGCATGAATGTGAAGCAACAATGACTTTATTGCCTCTGCAAGTGGTAATCGAAGGGAGGAGGGGAGGGTGGTTAGCTTACAGGGAAGTAGAGTGAACCAAGGGGCGGGGGGGTTTCATCAAGAACAAACAAACAGAACTTTCACACCGTAGCCTGGCCAGTCATGAAACTGGTTTTCAAAGCTTCTCTGATGCACCCCGCGCCCTCCTGTGCTCTTTTAACCACCCTGGTGTCTAGCTGCGCGTAACCAGCGGCAAGGCGATTTGCCTCAACCTCCCACCCCGCCATAAACGTCTCCCCCTTACTCTCACAGATATCGTGGAGTGCACAGCAAGCAGTAATAACAATGGGAATACTGGTTTCGCTGAGGTCTAACTGAGTCAGTAAACTGCGCCAGCGCACTTTTAAATGTCCAAATGCACATTCTACCACCATTCTGCACTTGCTCAGCCTGTAGTTGAACAGCTCCTGACTACTGTCCAGGCTGCCTGTGTACGGCTTTATGAGCCATGGAATTAAGGTGTAGGCTGGGTCCCCAAGGAGAACTATAGGCATTTCAACATCCCCAAGGGTTATTTTCTGGTCTGGGAAATAAGCTCCTTCTTGCAACTGCTCAAAGAGCCCCGCGTTCCTAAAGATGCGAGCGACATGTACCTTTCCTAGTCATCCCACGTTGATGTTGGTGAAACATCCCTTGTGATCCACCAGTGCTTGCAGCACTACTGAAAAGTACCCCTTGCGGTTTATGTACTCGCCAATTTGGTGCTCCGGTGCCAAGATAGGGATATGGATTCCGTCTATGGCCCCACCACAGTTAGTGGATGGCTTTGCTGCAATGGGATTCCCTATGACCTGCACATTTCCCAGGGTCACTGTCATAAATATAAAGGGAAGGGTAAACCCCTTTGAAATCCCTCCTGGCCAGGGGAAAGCTCCTCTCACCTGTAAAGGGTTAAGAAGCTAAAGGTAACCTCGCTGGCACCTGACCAAAATGACCAATGAGGAGACAAGATACTTTCAAAAGCTGGGAGGAGGGAGAGAAACAAAGGGTCTGTGTCTGTCTGTATGCTGGTCTTTGCCAGGGACAGAACAGGAATGGAGTCTTAGAACTTTTAGTAAGTAATCTAGCTAGGTATGTGTTAGATTATGATTTCTTTAAATGGCTGAGAAAAGCATTGTGCTGAATAGAATAACTATTTCTGTCTGTGTATCTTTTTTGTAACTTAAGGTTTTGCCTAGAGGGGTTCTCTATGTTTTGGAATCTAATTACCCTGTAAGATATCTACCATCCTGATTTTACAGGGGGGATTTCTTTATTTCTATTTACTTCTATTTTTTATTAAAAGTCTTCTTGTAAAAAACTGAATGCTTTTTCATTGTTCTCAGATCCAAGGGTTTGGGTCTGTGGTCACCTATGCAAATTGGTGAGGCTTTTTATCCAACATTTCCCAGGAGAGGGGGGGTGCAAGTGTTGGGAGGATTGTTCATTGTTCTTAAGATCCAAGGGTCTGGGTCTGTAGTCACCTAGGCAAATTGGTGAGGCTTTTTACCAAACCTTGTCCAGGAAGTGGGGTGCAAGGTTTTGGGAAGTATTTTGGGGGGAAAGATGTGTCCAAACAGCTCTTCCCCAGTAACCAGTATTAGTTTGGTGGTGGTAGCGGCCATTCCAAGGATAACGGGTGTAATATTTTGTACCTTGGGGAAGTTTTGACCTAAGCTGGTAAAGATAAGCTTAGGAGGTTTTTCATGCAGGTCCCCACATCTGTACCCTAGAGTTCAGAGTGGGGGAGGAACCTTGACAGTCACTACCCTTGAAATCAGCAGATCTTTGATTGCATTGGCTACTTGCATCACAGCAGCCCCAACAGTAGATTTGCCCACTCCAAATTGATTCCTGACTGACTGGTAGCTGTCTGTCGTTGCAAGCTTCCACAGGGCTATCCCCACTCGCTTCTCAACTGTGAGGGCTGCTCTCATCTTGGTATTCTTGCACCTCAGGGCAGGAGAAAACAAGTCACAAAGTTCCATGAAAGTGCCCTTACGCATGTGAAAGTTTCGCAGCCACTGGGAATCGTCCCAGAACTGCAACACTATGCGGTCCCACCAGTCTGTGCTTGTTTCCCGGGCACAGAATCAGGGCTCCACCGCATGAACCTGCCCCATTAGCACCATGATGCCCACATTGCCTGGGCCCGTGCTTTGAGAGAAGTCTGTGTCTATGTCCTCATCACTCTCGTCACCGCGCTGACGTCACCTACTCGCCCAGTTTCGCTTTGCCAGGTTCTGGTACAGCATATACTGCTGGATAATGCACATGGTGTTTAATGTGCTCCTAATTGCCAAAGTGATCTGAGCGTGCTCCATCCTTGCCATGGTATGGCATCTGCACAGAAAAAAGGCACGGAACAATTTTCTGACGGAGGGAGGGGCAACTGACGACATGGCTTACAGGGAATTAAAACAAACAAAGGGGGTGGCTTTACATCAAAGAGAAACAAAAACTGTCACACAGAATGGCCCCCTCAAAGATTGAACTCAAAACCCTGGGTTTAGCAGGCCAATGCTCAACCCACTAAGCTATCCCTCCCTCTGGTATTTCAGGCAGGACTGAATCTCCATTAAAGTTTTCAAGGTGCCCCTGACAGACCTCACCAAAACAATTGTCAGCCGTTGATTTCATGGAGGGACGGAGGTGGGAGCAAATGAATACAAAACAAATCTGGTCTATTTCTTATTTTGATCCACTCCGTCTATCCTTTAGATCTTTGGCTGGCAGCAGACGGTGCAGTAGGACTGCTAGCCATCCTCATCTCCTGCCTGCCCAGCAGGAGATGGTGCAATAGGACTGCCTGCAGGACTAAAGAGAATGACCTGGTCGAGTCACTCCTAATTTAGTCCCTGCACCCATGTCTGCCCAGGTGCTCCTGACCGACCTTACCGAGGCAGCCAGGAGCACTTCAGACATGACAACGATGGTTTTCAGGCCTATTGCACCGTCTGCTGCCACAAGGCAATGAGTTGCTACTGCTATGAAGCAATGCAATACCGCGTCTGCCAGCACCCAGGAGACATACGGTGACAGTGAGCTGAGCGGGCTCCATGGTTGCCGTGGTATGGCATCTGCACAGGTAACTCAGGAAAAAAGGTGCGAAACGATTGTCTGCCGTTGCTTTCACTGAGTGATGGAGGGCCTGATGACATGTACCCAGAACCACACACAACAAAGTTTTTTGCCCCATCAGGCATTGGGATCTCAACCCAGAATTCCAATGAGCAGCGGAATCATAGAATATCAGGGTTGGAAGGGACCTCAGGAGGTCATCTAGTCCAACCCCCTGCTCAAAGCAAGACCAATCCCCAATTAAACCATCCCAGCCAGGGCTTTGTCAAGCCTGACCTTAAAATCTTCTAAGGAAGGAGATTCTACCACCTCCCTAGGTAATGCATTCCAGTGTTTCACCACCCTCCTAGTGAAAAAGTTTTTCCTAATATCCAACCTAAACCTCCCCCACTGCAACTTGAGACCATTACTCCTTGTCCTGTCCTCTTCTACCACTGAGAATAGTCTAGAACCATCCTCTCTGGAACCACCTCTCAGGTAGTTGAAAGCAGCTATCAAATCCCCCCTCATTCTTCTCTTCTGCAGACTAAACAATCCCAGTTCCCTCAGCCTCTCCTCATAAGTCATGTGTTCCAGACCCCTAATCATTTTTGTTGCCCTCCGCTGGATGTTTTCCAATTTTTCCACATCCTTCTTGTAGTGTGGGGCCCAAAACTGGACACAGTACTCCAGATGAGGCCTCACCAATGTCGAATAGAGGGGGACAATCACGTCCCTTGATCTGCTCACTATGCCCCTACTTATACATCCCAAAATGCCATTGGCCTTCTTGGCAACAAGGGCACACTGCTGACGCATATCCAGCTTCTCATCCACTGTCACCCCTAGGTCCTTTTCCGCAGAACTGCTGCCTAGCCATTCGGTCCCTAGTCTGTAGCTGTGCATTGGGTTCTTCCGTCCTAAGTGCAGGACCCTGCACTTATCCTTATTGAACCTCATCAGATTTCTTTTGGCCCAATCCTCCAATTTGTCTAGGTCCCTCTGTATCCTATCCCTCCCCTCCAGCGTGTCTACCACTCCTCCCAGTTTAGTATCATCCGCAAATTTGCTGAGAGTGCAATCCACACCATCCTCCAGATCATTTATGAAGATATTGAACAAAACCGGCCGCAGGACCGACCCCTGGGGCACTCCACTTGACACCGGCTGCCAACTAGACATGGAGCCATTGATCACTACCCGTTGAGCCCGACAATCTAGCCAACTTTCAACCCACCTTATAGTGCATTCATCCAGCCCATAGTTCTTTAACTTGCTGACAAGAATACTGTAGGAGACAGTGTCAAAAGCTTTGCTAAAGTCAAGAAACAATACATCCACTGCTTTCCCTTCATCCACAGAACCAGTAATCTCATCATAGAAGGCGATTAGATTAGTCAGGCATGACTTGCTCTTGGTGAATCCATGCTGACTGTTCCTGATCACGTTCCTCTCATGTAAGTGCTTCAGGATTGATTCTTTGAGGACCTACTCCATGATTTTTCCGGGGACTGAGGTGAGGCTGACTGGCCTGTAGTTCCCAGGATCCTCCTTCTTCCCTTTTTTAGAGATTGGCACTACATTAGCCTTTTTCCAGTCATCCGGGACTTCCCCCGTTCGCCACGAGTTTTCAAAGATAATGGCCAATGGCTCTGCAATCACAGCTGCCAATTCCTTTGGAACTCTTGGATGCAACTCGTCTGGCCCCATGGACTTGTGCACGTCCAGCTTTTCTAAATAGTCCTTAACCACCTCTTTCTCCACAGAGGGCTGGCCATTTACTCCCCATGCTGTGATGCCCAGCGCAGCAGTCTGGGAGCTGACCTTGTTCGTGAAGACAGAGGCAAAAAAAGCATTGAGTACATTAGCTTTTTCCACATCCTCCGTCACTAGGTTGCCTCCCTCATTCATTAAGGGGCCCACACTTTCCTTGGCTTTCTTCTTGTTGCCAACATACCTGAAGAAACCCTTCTTGTTACTCTTGACATCTCTTGTTAGCTGCAGCTCCAGGTGCGATTTGGCCCTCCTGATTTCATTCCTACATGCCCGAGCAATATTTTTATACTCTTCCCTGGTCATATGTCCAACCTTCCACTTCTTGTAAGCTTTTTTTTTATGCTTAAGATCTGCTAGGATTTCACCGGTAAGCCAAGCTGGTCGCCTGCCATACTTACTATTCTTTCGACACATCGGGATGGTTTGTCCCTGTAACCTCAACAGGGATTCCTTGAAATACAGCCAGCTCTCCTGGACTCCTTTCCCCTTCATGTTAGTCCCCCAGGGGATCCTACCCATCCATTCCCCGAGGGAGTCGAAGTCTGCTTTCCTGAAGTCCAGGGTCCGTATCCTGCTGCTTACCTTTCTTCCTTGTGTCAGGATCCTGAACTCAACCAACTCATGGTCACTGCCTCCCAAATTCTCGTCCACTTTTGCTTCCCCCACTAATTCTTCCCAGTTTGTGAGCAGCAGGTCAAGAAAAGCTCCCCCCCCAGTTGACTCCTGCGGAGACTGCAGGAACAGCTACCCACAGTGCAACATTCCGGAAGTCGATGCTAGCCTCGGTACTGTGGAAGCACTCCGCCGAGTTAATGCACTTAGAGGATTGTGTGGGGGGACACAATCGATTATATAAAAATGATATCTTAGAAACCAACTTCTATAAATTCGACCTAATTTTATAGTGTAGACATACCCTTAGAAAAAGGGCTAATCAGATGGCCACTGTGTCAAACTAACACCCATGCTGCTCCATTAAAAGCTGAGGTTGTTACGAAGGAAGGAAGTTAATCACAATATAACAGGATGCATTCATCACACCAACATATCTCTAAGTCAGATAGCCTCTTAAGTCAGAAGCCAAAGGCAAAAATATTACATCCACCTCCTGTGGGATAACAAGACACCACCTCCTCTTCTGTAAAAGCGTTAGGTTAAAAGATGGCCCAATGCAAACAGTTTGTGCATCTCCCCTATTACTAACTATTGAAGCAGATAATCATGTGCATTTATTTCTGCAGGAAACAGATTTTTCAAAGATAGGAAATTAAATACAATAATTTAAGTTCATATAACACATTGAAAATTCACAGCAGCAAAGTAATTAGAGTTAATATTAGGCACAGAAGTTAAATATAGCAATATACTATTAGGTCATCCAATCCATCTCAATTTTAATTGCACAAACCAGGTTATGGAACCATTACACTGTATATGTATCAAAGACATTAAAGTTAACATTCAAAATACTGTTACTTTTGGGCATTTAAAATGTTCATGGCACTGTTGTATTAACCTACTTTTTACTTAAGGGACTGAATGTGTAACAACTGCCTCAAGGCTTTTGACATTATACTTGAGAGGGTACCCTGTAGGAAAACTGGGAAGTACTTGGCATAGTTATTGTGTATTATATTTGAGCGCAATGGTCATGCCTGCCAATCAAAAAAAACCCAAATAAACTAAATAGAACAAGAGCCAATCTGTCCAGGGCAGCATAAAAACAGGCTAGAAACTTATTTAAGAGTTCCATGTAATACTATTTCACAAATGAGGTCACTTTAAGACAGGATGGCCAATGGGAAGCAGAAAAATGCTGAATTCAAAGATATAGATAAAATTTACACTTTATACATGGTGAAAAATATTACAACTTGTGACCTTTCATAATGTTTAAGTAAAATCCACAGAAGCCTTTCAAAAAAGGCTACAGACATATCAGGACATTACAGATTAGGAAACTTGATTTAGCAATTAGAAAATACAAGGGTGGACTAGAGAACCTACTCTCTAACTAAAGGTCAGGCAAAGAAATATTGGTATATGGAATTAACATTATAAATAGATTTTTAGATAAACTGCAGAAGAGGAAACTAATTATTTTGGGGTGGGTGGGTGTCTAAACAAGATGTATTATCCCTAATTCAAATCTAAGTCTTCTGTGGAACTGCTTT
This sequence comes from Caretta caretta, assembly GCF_965140235.1. NCBI lineage: Eukaryota > Metazoa > Chordata > Testudines > Cheloniidae > Caretta > Caretta caretta. The sequence continues at coordinate 18,002,672 of NC_134226.1, read as the reverse complement.
AACCAATTCTCGGAACTGGATCAGAACTGTCCATCTCCAGATTCAGCTATAAAAGCACTAAAAGTTGTAGCCTAGAGGTTTCAACATGGTTACGGGAATAAAGTAAGGTCTTAGCTCCATTACAACTTGTTGGCCATGTTGTAATGGGGTTAAGGAACAATTGTGTTCTAACCAGTTCAGCTTTACAGTTAGACAGGATCTCCGATGTAGATAGTCTTCCATGATTCTCAGAGGATCACTCTAAAGTTCTGCAACATAGTAAAGTTGCTTATTCCCTTTATAGCCTATGAGCATATCAGCAAAAACAGGATATCTGATTATGCTGGAAGGCTCTCTGCATTCAAAAACTATGTGCAACATTATTCAAATTGCAGCATTCATCACTGAAGCAGTATGAACTTGTTACTAACCATCACTAGCAACACACCATAATGATTAGGTATGGGCAGCAAGAAGATTGAATCCAACAGATAGTAGTAGAAAATAGATAAAACTTGATTTATAGCAGAATTGTTAGTTTCCACATGAATATTGACAATGGAGCACATCTTCAGCACACAAAATTAAGCCCAAACGTAAAGAATGGCCTTCACAAACCTGATAGATTGCTCAAAGCCTTATTACTCAAGTGCGTGGGATTTCAGGGCCTTATCCACACCAGGGTTTGCTCTAATTCCAGCCATCAGTGGCCAACTGGCATAAGCTCCACCAGTGCAAATACTAGCTGTATCCATCTATACTAGGGGCTTGCACGAGCACAGTTATGTCCCTGGTCGATAACAGCAAAACCATAAGCTCGCAAAATCTCAGCAGGGTCTCATTTCTTCTCCAGAGAAAGATTTTTTTTAATACAACTAAAGCATTAGAGACCACTTCTACATATCTTGAACTATGCATAATACCACCATCATCCTTGCCTTTTTGTTTTGTAGTTGTTTTTGCAGCACTTCACACTGCAGCCTTGGGAGCATTTAAAGCTCATTAAACCCATGTTACCAACATGGAGCACAAAACACCTATTGATAATAGTCATGAAAAGCACTAAACATATTGTTTGACAAAAGAGCGAGCAAACAAACATCTCCCAGGTAAACTGCTTTAGCTGCCTCTTTCTCACCTACACAGGTTTACATCAAGCCCTGCTGTCATACTTAAATATGCAGGAGAATGAAAGGGACTAAAATGTTGCAGCATTCCCTAGTCAATCTTTTAGTTGGAAGCACTTCAAACATCTACCCAATCATATGACTAAAGTCTTCCTCTTAATGTCCTTTTACAAAGGCTTTTTTCTATTGAATGACATAAGAACTAAATTAAAAATATTCATTCTTGAAGTAACCTAAACATGCCATATGTAGTAGTCACATACACTCATACTCTGACAGCCAGATCAAATAAAGCAAAAAGAAAGGCTGTTACTCTGAAACCTATCTATGGACACAAATCAGATGTCAAGAATTATAACATTCATAAACCAGTCGGAGAACACTTCAATCTCTCTGGTCACGCAATCACAGACATGAAGGTCGCTATCTTAAAACAAAAAAACTTCAAATCCAGACTCCAGCGAGAAACTGCTGAATTGGAATTCATTTGCAAATTGGATACTATTAATTTAGGCTTAAATAGAGACTGGGAGTGGCTAAGTCATTATGCAAGGTAGCCTGTTTCCTCTTTTTTTTCCTACACCCCCCACCCCCCCGAATGTTCTGGTTTAACTTGGATTTAAACTTGGAGAATGGTCAGTTTAGATGAGCTATTACCAGCAGGAGAGTGAGTTTGTGTGTGTATGGGGGTGGGGGGGATGTGAGAAAACCTGGATTTGTGCAGGAAATAGCCCGACTTGATTATGTAAAGAGTTGTCACTTTGGATGGGCTAGCACCAGCAGGAGAGTGAATTTGTGTGGGGGGGGTGGAGGGTGAGAAAACCTGGATTTGTGCTGGAAATGGCCCACCTGTTGATCACTTTAGATAAGCTATTACCAGCAGGACAGTGGGGTGGGAGGAGGTATTGTTTCATATTCTCTGTGTATATATAAAGTCTGCTGCAGTTTCCACGGTATGCATCTGATGAAGTGAGCTGTAGCTCACGAAAGCTCATGCTCAAATAAATTGGTTAGTCTCTAAGGTGCCACAAGTACTCCTTTTCTTCTTTCTAATAAAGCAGTTATTCTCAATCTTTTCAGGTTGGCAACCCCTCATTTGAGGTAAAAAAAATTCACAAGCCCCTTATTTTTTTACTCTATTTTTATAATAAATGGTATCAAAATCATCAATGCATTGCTAAGCCTATATAATTTGTGTCTGTTATAAGAGCAGACAGAAGACTTGATCTTTAAAAGGTACCAGGGCATGGTGTGAAAAGGAGGGAGATTTTCTTTGCTTTAGGCCATGTTTACGCTAGCGCTCATGTTGGCAAAATTTTTGTCACTCAGGGGTGTGAAAAAACCATACCCCTGAGTGACCTATGTTTTGCTGGTATAAGCTCTCGTGTGCACAGCGCTATGTTGGCAGGAAAAGCTCTCCTGTGGACATAAAACCAGCTCAATGACCGGTGGTAGCTATTATATCAACAGGAGAGCACTCTCCCATCGGCATAACATGGCTACATGAGCACTCTTACAGCAGCCCAGTGTAATGGCCACAGACTAATGAAGCGTTCCATGCTTGTGACCTTCCCCACCCGGATTGTCTTTCACGAGCCAATCTGGGGGTTGTGACCAGTTTAACCACTGAAATAAGATTAGAAATCAGATGCAAACAGCAGAAAGTTATGACATTAAAAATTGAGGAAGTTGGATGCAACAGGAATGTCCCCATTGTACTACTTATGAAATGGGACATAGCAAAGTCACTATAGAACAGAATGCATACCAACTACCTGTAAATATTTAAATTGTAGACACTTTTAAAATCATTATGAGATTGCTTTTGAATCTTACATACACAAGGAATATAAAATGCTTTCTGTCAGGGGATTAACTTGGTAGCAATTTGTTTAACTTACAGAGAAGAGGACTTGTCTTTGGGGCACCCCTTTCTAGTTGAACAAAACCTGTTTGATGCTATGCCTCGAAGATTAATGGAGCAAGCATGCTCAGAAAGCTTCTGAGGGGCAGGAAATATCGATCTACCAATGGTTAAGCAGTACTTTACAAATTGTTTGTCCTCAGCTATTAATATGATGATGACCCCAGAAATGTCCATCTTAGCTCTTCCACACAAATGGTTTACAGATGACCCAAGAAGCAAGAGAGAAGACTGCAAAGCACCATGGCACAAGTCTCATTCCAAAGCTCACAGACCACCACTTTTTTTATTCTTATGCCATAAAGTCTCTGACAGCAGATTTACTCTGACTGGCAGAAAGCCTGATGGATCAGGGCTTTCTCCTCAACCTCAAGAGGATTAAAGCCTTTCACACTGTGATGACTGAGTAAATGTTTTGTAGGTAAATACTTCAGCTCTTTTGGCGGGAGAGGGTGGAAGAGAGAATATGGAGGGGACATGACAATTCCCTGGGTCACTCAACGAAGTTCTGGAGGTGTAAGAAGAACTTTCATGAAACAGAATGCCTTAGACAAGCCTCCTCACAATCTGGGTTGAGATTTAGGTATTGTATAGAAACCCAACTTGTATTAGATGACCTTGTTACATTAGTGCACTGTAATTTCCACTGTCTGCCCTCCAGTTTTAGGCGGAGTTTGAGAATTTTGCGCTGTGAAACCCTAGACACCCTGTTTTTGAGGCACTGTCCAGAGCTGATCAGCTGTGGCACTAAAGCACTTGACTTCCTAGTTTACATGGAAGTAGTGGCAAGGCATTTTCAACGAATGGCCCTCACCCTTGGAATTCATCCTCCAGCCCTTTGGTTAGAAATAGCCCAAACTTGTTGAACTTCATGGCACAACACAAAGCCTGTTATCTTGAGTTCAGGGAAGGGCTAAGAAATAACTGGTGGCTCAGGTCCCTAGAGAAGGTGGGGGGTGTTTTGTAGGATGTCTCTTTGGTTAACTGGTTACGTAGGTCAGGGTTTTTTAGGATGGGCTTCTGTTTCAATTATTTTGTATGTGTTTTTAAATTATGTTCAAGTACCACGGAATTAGGGGGAAAAAAGACGGGTAAAATGCATGTTATGTATGAACAGTTCAAACAGGGGATGCGTCGGCAAAGATGCCATCTAGCAGAATGTTCCATTCAGAGAAGTGATACTGACTGGATTCAACAATGGAACTGCCTTCTACAGCCAGTAATGTATTTGTCACTTGATATTGCATGAATGCTTTTTTTTCTTTAAAAAAAGCAGCAATACAGTAAATTTAAAGTGTTGAAATGTACAGTATGGCATAACTTACAGCTAAGCCCCTTCATTTTCAGTATAAACCCATTTTTACTGAAAATTTCACAGGTTTTACAAAAAGTATTCAGTTTTTTCCAATTTTCACCATACTCTTGTGTCATTCAAATATAATAAACTTGTTTTATTAGGAACATATAATATATTGCATGAGATATCTGTATTACGATAATATATTCGTCTGTGTGTATATGCAAAGCTGCCTGTTGAAGGAAGGCTATGTATTAGTTTAGAAGATACACACAACAAACAGGCTCACACGCAAGCTCGGAAGTGCGTGCGCATCTGAAAATACTGATGAATCTGATGTTCACCACATCCACATTTCAAGCTGTTAGCAGGTAACGATTTAAAGATCTGACACACTAAAATGGAAAGAAAACAAAAATCTGTATTGGAATAAGTTTCAGAACTCAAGGAATTAGTCAAAAGTTTTAAAAACACAAAATGAGAAAAGGATGAAGTTGAGTGTATGTGCTGCAAATGGTGTGACCCAATTATTAAATGTAAATATTTATAGGCTAATACTTCTAAGTCTACAATAATAAACTATTTATTCAAATAAAAAGTTTTATTTGTGGATTAGAGATACATTGTTTTCTTAAACTCAGGTTTTGTTCTGTTTTAGTTCTGCAGCAAACCACACTGATGAATGGAATTCAAAGCATTAATCTACTGAATACTTTCCATACACCAAAATAAACCTTGATATTTACTCCCCCAAAAATAAATAGTTTTTCACACACATTTTCACCTGTTTTTGTTGTTGTGGTAATAGACACTGATAAATTCCCAGGAAAAATTAAATAAAACAAAAACTGAAAATGAAGGGCCCTACTTACAGCACATGGTAGGAGTTAAACTGAGTAGGTAAAAAACATACAATTTCCATACCCTCCCACACTTTGCTGCTCATCATCACAGGAAAATCCGATAGAATTATACGGCAGCTAAATTGTATGTCTGTTCCTGCACAGTAGCATTTTCTTGGAGGAACTGGTTACAAACTAATAGAAAGGAGGGAGTGTTGTCTAGAGCAGAGGTCTGAGCAAGGACTCCTTGATTCTATTCCCTACTCTCCCACAGGTTCTCCACAGTCTCCCATATGCAAGGAGACTGATCAGCTGTCGACAATAGATGTCAACAATGTTTTCTATAATGTTGCTGAAGACTGGTGTCCACCACCACTTAAAGCCATTTTCAGCACTGGTTCAAAAAGACCCATTAATAGTAAGTCAGCAAGAGGACAATTACCTAGTGCAGACAAGGTCTTGTGTGATCTTGAGCAAGTCACTACTCTTCTCACATTTCCTTATGTCTAAAATTGGTGTAACACATTGCTACCTAACAGGCAGGGTTGCGAAACAAGCATTATTTGTAAAGTAATTGGACACCCTTGTATGAAAGGTGCTACAGAAATGCAAATATGGCTATATAATTCAGCTGTGAAAGGGCTTAGTGAGCAAGACCAGACAACCTAGAACCCTATTTTTCTTCCAGTTCTGGGCTGCTCTCAAGAAGGGCAAAACCAAAGCAACTGCAAAAAAGAAAAGAAAAGTAGAAACCCAGAGGAACAAAAAGGGCCTGTAGTAACAGGAAGTGTAGCTGAAAAAAGGCTAGTCCAAAAATTCTAGAATCACTCTTTTTAAAAGGGGCGGGGAAGAAGTCAAATGCATTTAGAATCCTGAGATATGGTGTAACCCACATTTTGAACAATGTAGTAATTTAGAAGTGTCATAATATTGAAGATTCTGTTAAAAGACTGAGGGAGGGGAAAATGACTAGACCTTGCCTATGTGAGCTTTCCCAACCTACATAATTCTGCAGAGAAGAGCAAAACTAGGCCACTTATTTGAAGAGATGCTGGGAAGATGTATATGGAGTGTTCTCACCTTCATTCAAAGTATTTCTGAATTTTAAAAAGATGATTACAGAGTGGGTTTGGACTTTACATAAAGCAACATTTCTTCTCAACTACTCTGTAGCGGCACCGAGTGCCTTGCTCCAGTTATTAAACACTCCAAAGGTCTCTTACAATTTAATGAAATGAGCTACGTTGCTTCAACCTAGATATTTTTATATTAATTTTTTAAAGAAAAATGCTATCTCAAACTGTTTAAAATTCACATGCGATTCATCTAGCTTTCTGAAATTTTAATGAAATGACTAAAGCATGCATTTTATCCTAGCAATTGATTGATCTGTTTTAGCTGTATGTTACCAAATACATAGAGAGCAAATATCTTTGTAGAATCCTTTAATTCAGAGACCTTACTAAGCTCGGATTTTTTTAAAATATGAGTTATACAGAGACATTTTTGAAAGCACAAATTGCCGTTAGGCCAATTAACAGCCACTGAAAGACAACAGAAATTGAGCTGTAGCTCACGAAAGCTCATGCTCAAATAAATTGGTTAGTCTCTAAGGTGCCACAAGTACTCCTTTTCTTTTAACAGAAATTAGGTGCATAACCACCATTCATGCTTTTCAAAAGTCTCTTCCACTCTGTGTGAACATTGCTATGTGTTTTGATTATTTGGACAGCTTTTCTGTATATTACTTAGGGCTCTTGTGTACAGGCATAACTGCTGACATCACTGCCAATTCCTTGGTATTTTAGTGTAAGCTGTATTCCAGCACCATGGCACATAAAAAACCCCACGTACACAGTATCAAAAAGAAAAGGAGTACTTGTGGCACCTTAGAGACTAACCAATTTATTTGAGCATGAGCTTTCGTGAGCTACAGCTCACTTCATCAGATGAATGAATCATCTGATGAAGTGAGCTGTAGCTCACGAAAGCTCATGCTCAAATAAATTGGTTAGTCTCTAAGGTGCCACAAGTACTCCTTTTCTTTTTGCGAATACAGACTAACACGGCTGTTCCTCTGAAAAGTATCAAAAAGGTTACTAATCCCATTTTGAAACTCCTACTTACTAACAAAGGAACAAACCCTCAAGGAGGAAGACTTATCACCACATACAGCCAATCAAAAAAAATGTTCTATGCACACAAAGAACCACGAACCTCAGTGCCTCACACAGTTCATACAGGTGAAAAATAAGTTAAGCAATACACATGTTGCTCTTAGGATTCCCATGGCTGCCTCCCATTAGGAAACCAGAAATCTTAGTAAAAACATAAGCCTTCGTGGGCTTATGCCCAAATAAATTTGTCTCTTAAGGTGTCACAAGTACTCCTCGTTGTTTTTGCTGATACAGTCTAACACCGCTAGCACATTGAAAGAAATCTTAGTGTAACATTTTCCACACAAATGAGAGAAGCTCACTTAGTACACGCTAAGTAGATCAATACACACACCAGAGCTATATCATGTCTCTAACTGGAACTGCAAACTTCACAAAGCAACTGATTATGAAATATAGAAATCAGCTAATCTACCTTCCACCCCAATAAATGCAAGGTTGTTCCTCACACTTGATTCTTTAGCTCATTTTAAATGACTCAAGGAATGGGACTGCCGCTGTTTCACTTTGAAAAGGAGTACTTGTGGCACCTTAGAGACTAACAAATTTATTTGAGCATAACCTTTCGTGAGCTACAGCTCACTATTCAGCAATTTTCCCCTAATAGGCAATCTTTAATTTTCATTTGCTTCCTTTTACCCCTATGCACAAGCCTCCAATAGGGTTAATAAAAACCAGACAGAACACGGCACTTTATTTGTAGCCCCAAAATATTTATCTATTCAAAGAACTATATTGAAAACACACAAATCAGCGATCTCCAATAAGTAAATACTGAATGGAAGCACCTTAAAATGTTACCATCACAAAAGTGACCATATTTAAAAATAGCATCTCCTTACTCAGAGGATATGCTTCCTACACATGTCCAGAGCGCTGACTTTGGTGACAAGAAAACATTATACTTCACTCCTGCAAGCACTGTGGAGACCAGCTGGCCATGTCTCCACTACGGACTTTACTGCGACACAGATGTGCCACAGCAAGATCTCTCATGTAGCCGCTCTATGCCGGCGGGGGAGAGCTCTCCTGGCGGCATAATTAAACCATCCCCCATGAGCAGCATTAGCTGTGTTGGCAGAAGACGCTCTCCCGGCCACACCGTTGCTTTTGTCGGTGACAGTTGTGCCGGCCAGGGAGCGGGTTTTTCACACCCCGCCTGACCAAGGTTTTGCGGACAGAAGCACTAGCGCGGACACAGCCTTCGTCACGACAGGAGCCGGCCTCTGTTTCGGCTGATGCACCAAGCGTGGTTGGGGACCCCACCAGCTGCCGGGCACGAGCACCTTTGCCGGTGAAACGGAGCCGCTCGGCCCCGGCGCGGGGCGCGGGCAGAGCCACCTCCCGGAGCAGAGCCTGTTTCCCAAGCCCGCGCGCTCCCCCAGCGAGCCGAGCTGCCCAGCCCGCCGCCTGCCCAGAAAGCCCGCCCCGGCCCGCCGCCCCGCGCCGCCGCCCGCCCCAGCCCTGGAGCCGGGACCCCGGCCGGGAGCGGGCGGCAGGACAGCGCGCCCCGGGGGCTCGCTCGGCCGCGGGCCCAGCGCCGTGCGCGGCCCGAGAGCGGGGCGGCGGCGCCCCCCATCCCCGGGACCGCGCCCCTCCCCCGCCGCGGCGGCAGCGCCCGGCCCGAGCCCCCCGCCGGCCCCTCCTCACCGAGCAGCAGCAGCTTCACCTCCTTGGACGCCTTCTCGCCGTCCTCCCGCAGGTTGCGGTCGATCATCTTGCTCCGCTCCACCGCCGCCTTGTCCTCGGCGCTCAGCGTGCAGCCCATGGCGGGGCCGGGCCGGGCCGCTCCGCACCGCTCGGGGGGCTCCGGGCTGCGCCTCTCGCTCTCCTCAGCCCGGCGGCCCGAGAGCGGCGCTGTGTGAGGCGGCGCCGGATATCCGCTCCGGGGCCGCCTGCCGCGAGCCGCGGCTGGGGGCGCGGCGCACTCTGGGAAATGTAGTTCTCCATGCGCACCATCAGCCACGGCCCACGGGTTTAGAGCGTTGCATGCTGGGATCTGTCCGGAGACGCCCCCGCCGCGTTGCATATTGGGACTTGTAGTCTTATGTGCTGCATGGGAGCATCGTTTGGCCCGGCCCGCGGTCTGCACTGGGGGGCTGTGTGCACGGCGAAGGATTGAAGCAGGGGGCTGCAATCCCCTGTGGGCTGGTGTCTCTCGTGGGACTAGGTTTCCACTGTACACTCCGGGCACCGAGAACTCACCGGTGGCTCTGTGCTGCATGCCACTCCCACTTGGAACCAGGCAGTGACAACCCAGCTCCAAAAGCCCAAATCCCTGCTGCTCGCGCTAATAGCAAATTGCCCTTGACGGCTGGCAGCATGGAGCTTATGGCAAATAGTGTGGGTGCTGATTCCATCCCGCAGACAGCAATATTAAATGTAGCTCACTCCAGTACATGCACCCACCTCAGTTCATTACAATGGTTACACCACCGCTAGGGGATAGGTGTAAAACTGCACAAATAATGGGCTCTTCAATATAGCAGAGAAAAGTCTAACACCAGGAGTTCTCAAACTGGGAGTCGGGACCCCTCAGGGGGTCGTGAGGTTATTACATGGGGGGTCATGAGCTGTCAGCCTCCACCCTACACCCCACTTTGCCTCCAGCATTTATAATGGTGTTAAATATATAAAAAAGTGTTTTTAATTTATAAGGGGGGTTGCACTCAGAGGCTTGCTGTGTGAAAGGGATCGCCAGTACAAAAGTTTGAGAACTACTGTCTAACACTATCTGATGGCTGGAAGTTGAAACTAGACAATTCAGACTGGAAATAAGGTACACATTTTAACAGTGAGAGTAATTAACCAGTGGAACAATTTACCAAGGGTCATGGTCAATTCTCCATCACTGCCCATTTTTAAATTGAGATGGGCTATTTTTTTTAAAAGCTCTGCTCTAGAATTATTTGGGGGCAGTTCTCTGGCCTGTGTTATACAGGAGGTCAGATAAGACAATCACAGTTGTCCCTTCTGGCCTTGGAATGTATGAAGTCTCCAGCTACTCAGCTGGCAAGGGATGTGCATTAGTCCTTTTACCTCAGGCACCTGCATACCGAGCACTGCGGCCAACATGGGCCATGGACTCAACACAAAGTAGGGCTCTGAGCTACAAAACATCATCTGCTGCTTGCTCTTTGTCTGCCCAGCTCATTGTTTCCCTTTGGAGTGTGTGACAAGGGTATACAAACCCCACACTGGTAAGGAAGGGGTTAAGCAGGTGATCTGGGCCTAGATGGCCCAGGATTAGTGCAAGCCAATTTACCAAGTGGGGGGTCAGTGCTAACGAGGCCAATCAGGGTGGATGTGGCCCATTCTCAACAGTTGACAAGAAGGTGTGAGTTGGGAATGGGCCACATCCACCCTGAGTTGGCCTCGTTAGCACTGACCCCCCCCCCCCCCCACTCGGTAAGATAACTCCCATCTTTTCATGAGCTGTGTATTTATACCTCCCTACTGTATTTTTCACTCCATGAATCTGATGAAGTGGGTTTTAGCCCAGGAAAGCTTATGCTCAGATAAATTTGTTAGTCTTTAAGGTGCCACAAGGACTCCTCCTTGTTTTTGCTGATACAGACTAACACGGTTAACACTCGGAAACCAGTTATTTCATGGTTATTGTTTTATCATTGGGAAACGGGACTGGTGAGGAAGCGACCCAGGGAGGTAGCAGAGTAGCACTTTGGGCACAGGATTTAGCTGCCTCCCTGGACTGGAACCTGGTGAAGAGGGCTGGCATAGCCTGGGTTCCCCTACCAACCCCAAGGTGGGGGGAGTGAAGCAGACATAAACCCTCCCCATGAACAGGGAAGAATCTGGGCAAGGGAAGACCCAGAAGGCCCATCTCCTAACTTACAGTGCTACCCCATTGCAGGATTCTACATGCCCTGAAAAGGATGGACAGAAAGGAGTAATCAAGCTGGATCAGGGGGCATGAGATGGACAGACTACTGCAGGGCCAGAGCAGCTGTCACCGGGGCTGCCAATAGGCCGCTTTTTTGCTTTTGTGCTGGGCCCAGCCTCCCTACAGCACCAGGGGCTGATGGCACATTGGCTGCTATGCAGGGCCCCATTTGTGGCAATCTAGCTAAGCTCCTATAGGGTACCCCTCACAGCCAGATCCTTACCAACAGTGAAGAGGGAGCAGGCTGCAAATGCATCTGGAGGACTGGGGGTGGCGGTGGGGACCATGTGCCCAGAGAAGGTACAATTGTCTTCTCCCACTTTTAAACTTGTGGAGCGTTCAGGTAACATGCTGCAGATGTTACATCTTGGATGGACTCTTATATTTTTGGTATGAATTTAGTGCCCAGCCTGAAAGCCCCTGGCAATGGGATCCTCAATGCCCCAGGACATGCTACTCTTCCACAGTGCCCCGTGCTCACATGTCTCAGCCCTAACCCAAGGGATGCCCTCCAAAGGAGTATTCAGTCTCTATTAAGTCCTTGGTGGCTGTGCTGAAGTTGCCACCCATTAGTGTCAAGCCTAGTGCCAACTTTTCTGATGAAGACGCCTGTCTGTGGGGAGCCAGCCTGAGACCCACCAAACTCCCCTCTCCTGGAGAAGAAAGCCACCCTGCGACAGAGCGCTCTGAGTCACTGCAAATGGACGCATCCAGGCAGTGACCTTGAGGCGAACGGCTCTTCATTACCCACCCCTGAGCCACGTGCTCCCCCAAGCAAGGAGCACAATGCCCCTTGCCAACAGCTAGCACTGATGGTGTTTGCCCACCAAGCTAGGATGGCAAGAACTTCTAACTCCTCCCCAGTCCCGACGTATAAACCCGCCCGGCTCCGCGTTAGGGGACGGAACGCAGCCCCTGTCTCTTCCCCAGACGGGGGGACACTTGCAGCTGCTCCCAGAACAGCCGCCAAACACAGGAAATATTGTGACTGCCACTGGCCTTCCTCAATCTGTTCACCAAAGAAAGAGCAGTCACCATAAAGGGCATTCTGCCGCCCTCTTGTGCCTGGTTTCAGAGTAACAGCCGTGTTAGTCTGTATTCGCAAAAAGAAAAGGAGGACTTGTGGCACCTTAGAGACTAACCAATTTATTTGAGCATGAGCTTTCGTGAGCTACAGCTCACTTCATCCGATGTGAGCTGTAGCTCACGAAAGCTTATGCTCAAATAAATTGGTTAGTCTCTAAGGTGCCACAAGTACTCCTTTTCTTTTTCCTCTTGTGCCTGTTACTCTCCATAACACCCAGTGCCCTAGGAAGAAAACCCCAAGCTGGTCTCTGGATTCCATCAGAGGCCGGGGGGGGGGGGTGCCGTTTAGGGGCGCACCAACAATGGGCGTGGTGCACCCCTGGTGTAACTAGATGGGAGCCCCTCTGATAACCAGGCATTTGTGTAGAGGCTTAACCAAAGGCTCGCCGGTTTAGCCGTGGCCAGTAAAATTCCAGCCCAGGAGGGGTCTATTGGCTGGGGATGCGTGTGCCAGGTGGGGCGCTGCGGGAGACCTTCGGCTAAGGTAGCCAGGGAGAGAGCGGAAGGAGAGAGCCGGAGGCTGCAGGAGAGTTGGGGAGGGTGGGAGAGGGAAGGAACTTAACCTGTGTTTTCACCTTGTCAGCACAGGAAGGGTTAAGCAGTACATTCAGCAACAACCATGTGTGAAGGACTGATGGCCCACCCTGTGCTTCAGCAAAGTGGAGGTAAGTGGCCCAGGAGGCAGCCCTGACATCCCTTTTGCCCCTGCTGGCTCAGTAATGAAGTGGTTAACTCCCATTTCCTCCCTGGTTCAGAAAGCTGCCAGCAGCCGGCATGGTACTGGGAGGTAGGTTTCAAATGCATTTTACACCCGAGGGGGCAATGCCAGCCCTAGTTTATACCCTCTCCAGCCTCACAGAACTCAATCGGACACAGCCGGTGCGTGCTGCAGGGCTTGGGGACTGGCCACGGGATTGTAGGCTCCAGTCCGTGGGCTAGTGAAATGTATTGGGGGGCTCAGGGACACTCCCTGTGGCACTCGGCAATCTCCATTCAGAGGGGCCCAGTCCTGGCCGGACTCCCCCTCACTCCATGGCAGGGAGGTGCTGGGGGACAGGAAGGGTGGGGCTCTTGTTCCTGCTGCTCCTGATCTAGAAATGAGCAAAACTCCAGTCCCCAAGGCAGGAACATCACATGGCGAGATGGGGATGGAGAGCGAGCGGTGGCCACGCAGGGCTCAGGCAGGCTGGCAGAGCAGCTAGGAAAGCCAGGGGAGGAGGAAAGGGGAGAGGGCCCAAACTCCACAGGCATCCTAAGAGAAGCTACTCCATCCAGATTCGAGCTGCTCCCTTGCACCTGCAGAGCCTGGTGCCGGCGTGGCTCCCGTGCCCCTTTGCCATGTTTCTCCATTACCCATAGAGCAGCTTATGACACAAGCGCTTTCTCCTAGGGCTGCTGCTCCGCCCTGCCCAGGTGTGGGAAGCGCTCTTCAGAGCGGAGCGGTTGCTGGGGGCTCCAGGCTCCAAGGGACGAGCGCGTGAGCCACGTGCACAGGGAGGCTCCGAAGAGCTTGAAAGGTCAGACCTGCAGGATCCTGCAGGAGATGAGGGGGAGGCGGGGAGGACGGACTGTGCAGGAGGTGCTGGGAGTGTGTGCAGGAGATCACACGTGTATGTGAACAGTGCCTGGGCTGGTGCATCCAGAGCCATGCTCCATTCAGGAAGGACTCACTCGTATGTGGGGTGGCTCGGCCTGCAGGCCCTAGGGAGACTCCCCAGGAGGGATCCCAAGAGCAGAGCTGCCAGAACAAGGCGGTTGGGGTTCAGCTTTCTGGCTGCAAACACAGTGCTCGCTGAGTGCATTTCTGGCCAGGGGGCCTGATCCCCAAGGGGCAGAACTGAGCCAGGGGTCTCAGAGCCTGACCCCCAGCAGGGCCAGAGGCACCTTCTACCGGAGAGACCCAGCAAGGCTAGCCTGGGGAGGAGAACAAAAGGCTCCAGGGGTGTATGTGGAACACGTGGGATTCAGGCCCCACAGATGGAGCCAGTCCCCTCCCACCCGCCTGTGGGAGTAAAGGATGCAGAGACTCAGACAGTAGCTGGCTTGGGGGAAAAAGCTCCTTTGCATTGGCTGTCGGGGAACTTTGCTGCCTCTTGATATTTCCTGGCCAGGCGCCCGGCTCCATTTGGGCAGAAAGAGAAAGCGCTCAGGGGAGCAGGAGGCCTTGGTGCCTGCTGCCCCCACCCCCATGTGAGGCCCCTGAGCAAAAATGGGCAAAGATTGGTTTTTGAAAAGGCCACTTGCCCAGGCTGCAGCCAACAACAGGAGATGAAAGCTGAGTCCCTCAGACATCTTCCTCCCCTGGGATCCCCAGCTGGGCATGGAGGGCTTCTGCTGGCAGGCAGCACAGTCACAACTCAAGCCCTGCAGCTCCCTGGAGTTATTATTCGTCATACAGTGAAACCAGGAGGCCCTGAATCATCATAGAATCATCATAGAATATCAGGGTTGGAAGGGACCTCAGGAGGTCATCTAGTCCAACCCCCTGCTCAAAAGCAGGACCCATCCCCAATTAAATCATCCCAGCCAGGGCTTTGTCAAGCCTGACCTTAAAAACTTCTAAGGAAGGAGATTCCACCACCTCCCTAGGCAACGCATTCCAGTGTTTCACCACCCTCCTAGTGAAAAAGTTTTTCCTAATATCCAACCTAAACCTCCCCCACTGCAACTTGAGACCATTACTCCTTGACCTGTCCTCTTCCACCACTGAGAATAGTCTAGAGCCATCCTCTTTGGAACCCCCTTTCAGGTAGTTGAAAGCAGCTATCAAATCCCCCCTCATTCTTCTCTTCCGTAGACTAAACAATCCCAGTTCCCACAGCCTCTCCTCATAACTCATGTGTTCCAGACCCCCTAATCATTTTTGTTGCCCTTCGCTGGACTCTCTCCAATTTATCCACATCCTTCTTGTAGTGTGGGGCCCAAAACTGGACACAGTACTCCAGATGAGGCCTCACCAATGTCGAATAGAGGGGGACGATCACGTCCCTCGATCTGCTCACTATGCCCCTACTTATACATCCCAAAATGCCATTGGCCTTCTTGGCAACAAGGGCACACTGCTGGCTCATATCCAGCTTCTCGTCCACTGTCACCCCTAGGTCCTTTTCCGCAGAACTGCTGCCTAGCCATTCGATCCCTAGTCTGTAGCTGTGCATTGGGTTCTTCCGTCCTAAGTGCAGGACTCTGCACTTATCCTTATTGAACCTCATCAGATTTCTTTTGGCCCAATCCTCCAATTTGTCTAGGTCCCCCTGTATCCTATCCCTGCCCTCCAGCATATCTACCACTCCTCCTAGTTTAGTATCATCCGCAAATTTGCTGAGAGTGCAATCCACACCATCCTCCAGATCATTTATGAAGATATTGAACAAAACCGGCCCCAGGACCGACCCCTGGGGCACCCCACTTGACACTGGCTGCCAACTAGACATGAAGCCATTGATCACTACCCATTGAGCCCGACAATCTAGCCAACTTTCTACCCACCTTATAGTGCATTCATCCAGCCCATACTTCCTTAACTTGCTGACAAGAATACTGTGGGAGACCGTGTCAAAAGCTTTGCTAAAGTCAAGATACAATACATCCACTGCTTTCCCTTCATCCACAGAACCAGTAATCTCATCATAGAAGGCGATTAGATTAGTCAGGCACGACCTTCCCTTGGTGAATCCATGCTGACTGTTCCTGATCACTTTCCTCTCATGTAAGTGCTTCAGGATTGATTCTTTGAGGACCTGCTCCATGATTTTTCCGGGGACTGAAGTGAGGCTGACTGGCCTGTAGTTCCCAGGATCCTCCTTCTTCCCTTTTTTAAAGATTGGCACTACATTAGCCTTTTTCCAGTCATCCGGGACTTCCCCCGTTCGCCACGAGTTTTCAAAGATAATGGCCAATGGCTCTGCAATCACAGCCACCAGTTCCTTTAGCACTCTCGGATGCAACTCGTCCGGCCCCATAGACTTGTGCACGTCCAGCTTTTCTAAATAGTCCCTAACCACCTCTTTCTCCACAGAGGCCTGGCCATCTATTCCCCATGTTGTGATGCCCAGCACAGCAGTCTGGGAGCTGACCTTGTTCGTGAAGACAGAGGCAAAAAAAGCATTGAGTACATTAGCTTTTTCCACATCCTCCGTCACTAGGTTGCCTCCCTCATTCATTAAGGGGCCCACACTTTCCTTGGCTTTCTTCTTGTTGCCAACATACCTGAAGAAACCCTTCTTGTTACTCTTAACATCTCTGGCTAGCTGCAGCTCCAGGTGCGATTTGGCCCTCCTGATTTCATTCCTACGTGCCCGAGCAATATTTTTATACTCTTCCCTGGTCATATGTCCAACCTTCCACTTCTTGTAAGCTTCTTTTTTATGCTTAAGATCCGCTAGGATTTCACCGTTAAGCCAAGCTGGTCGCCTGCCATACTTACTATTCTTTCGACACATCGGGATGGTTTGTCCCTGTAACCTCAACAGGGATTCCTTGAAATACAGCCAGCTCTCCTGGACTCCTTTCCCCTTCATGTTAGTCCCCCAAGGGATCCTACCCATCCTACCCATCCGTTCCCTTAGGGAGTCGAAGTCTGCTTTCCTGAAGTCCAGGGTCCGTATCCTGCTGCTTACCTTTCTTCCCTGTGTCAGGATCCTGAACTCAACCAACTCATGGTCACTGCCTCCCAGATTCCCATCCACTTTTGCTTCCCCTACTAATTCTTCCCGGTTTGTGAGCAGCAGGTCAAGAAAAGCTTCCCCCTAGTTGAACGAGGCCACAGCCCCATCATGCTGGGTGCAGCGCATACAGCCCCTGCCTCAAACAGCGTGGATGGCGGGGGGGAAGGGAGCAGAAGAGTGAGCCAGTAGCAGAGCCATGGCTAGAACACAGCTGCCCTGCATCCCCAGGCCTGAGCTGCCTCTGCCTGTGTCTCTGTCTGTCTGCACTATCCGCTGTCACAATCATTCACACCAAGGCCTGTTTCCTGGGCGTCTCACAGTACTTCACACTCATTAGTGCCCATGTCACTCCTGGGTGCTAGACCAACTGACTGAATTGCTCACCACTCTGGGGAGGTGTGTAAATGAGTCATAGAGCTCTGAGGTCATGGCAGTCCAGGCCAGAGGGGACCCCCAGACCACTGTCCAAGCGCCTGTATCCCGGCCCACCAGCATCACCCAATGCCCGAAATGAGACCCAGCTATTACAGCCTAGGCCCCTGGAGGGGCACTGCCCATTGTTACAAAGACACAGAGGGCCATGACTCACCCAGAGAAACTAGGGCAGCGTTTCCCCTGCTCTAACCACTAGAGACCATTGCCTTCCCTCTTGATTATCCCTTGTGTGTGGCTACTGGACACTGGCTACCAAGCGTGCAGATGTCAGTTGCAAAACTCCCCTTCCGAAGGCAGGACCTAGCTCCTAGGTGTCCTGTGCAGTCACAGTCCCCAGGCTCCCTGAACAACGAATGCTTGGGGAGAGAGCCTCAGAAACCAGCACGCTGAGTGGGGAGAGAGCCTCAGAAACCAGCACGCTGAGTGGGGAGAGAGCCTCAGAAACCAGCACGCTGAGTGGGGAGCTGCCTAAGCCAGCCGAGGTGACATGCAGAGGGGAGGGGCAGGGTTTAAGCCAAGATTCACACTTCCCATTCATCTGGGCCTTGGGTGCTTGACTGAGGAGCCCCTCTCTGCTCTGGATCCCCAGCTGGGAGCCCCCTGCGGGAGTTAAACATGCCAGCAAGTCAAGCCTTTCTTAGGAACAAGCAGAGACCCCACCCCGTTCCAGCCCAGGCACTCACCTGGCATGAGGTGAGTCTCGTCTCTGCTTGATTGGGAGCCGGGACTTGAGCCCAACTTAGGTCTGCCAGTTGGCAGGTGAGTGCCCCAATCCTCAGGGTACACTGGATGGCGGCTGTCTGCTGTTCCACTTCCTATAAATAATTTGGTGTTCACTGGGCCAGAGACTGACTGTATAGCCCAGGGGTATGGGCCCTCGGCTAGGCTGGAGAAGGGTCCGGGTCAAATGCCTGCAGGTGAGCTAGATGGGGAATGCCTAGTCTGAGAATCCTGCTAGGGATCTGAGCAGGTCGTTCACTGTGGGAGTGCTGGGATTCGGGCAGCTCTGTGCGGGCCTACAGAAGCACCTAAGTCCCTTTGGGAATCTGCTTGAAGGGTTGCAGCTCTTGGCTCCATGTCTAGTTGGCAGCCGGTATCAAGCGGAGTGCTCCAAGGGTCGGTCCTGGGGCCGGTTTTGTTCAATATCTTAATTAACGATCTAGAGGATGGCGTGAATTGCACCTTCAGCAAGTTTGCAGGTGATACTAAACTGGGAGGAGAGGTAGATACACTGGAGGGTAGGGATAGGATACAGAGGGACCTAGACAAATTAGAGGATTGGGCCAAAAGAAATCTGATGAGGTTCAACAAGGACAAGGGCAGATTCCTGCACTTAGGACAGAAGAATCCCATGCACCACTACCGACTAGGGACCGAATGGCTCGGCAGCAGCTCTGCAGAAAAGGACCTAGGGGTTACAGTGGACGAGAAGCTGGATAGGAGTCAACAGTGTGCCCTTGTTGCCAAGAAGGCCAATGGCATTTTGAGATGTATAAGTAGGGGCATTGCCAGCAGATCGAGGGACGTGATCGTTCCCCTCTATTCGGCATTGGTGAGGCCTCATCTGGAGTACTGTGTCCAGTTTTGGGCCTCACACTACAAGAAGGATGGGGATAAATTGGAGAGAGTCCAGCGGAGGCCAACAAAAATGATTAGGAGGCTGGAACACATGACTTATGAGGAGAGGCTGAGGGAACTGGGGTTATTTAGTCTGCAGAAGAGAAGAGTGAGGGGGGATTTGATAGCTGCTTTCCACTACCTGAGAGGTGGTTCCAGAGAGGATGGCTCTAGACTGTTCTCAGTGGTAGCTGATGACAGAACGAGGAGTAATGGTCTCAAGTTGCAGTGGGGGAGGTTTAGGTTGGATATTAGGAAAAACTTTTTCACTAGGAGGGTGGTGAAACACTGGAATGCGTTACCTAGGGCGGTGGTGGAATCTCCTTCCTTAAATATCTTTAAGGTCAGGCTTGACAAAGCCCTGGCTGGGATGATTTAGTGGGGGATTGGTCCTGCTTTGAGTAGGGGGTGGGACTAGATGACTCCTGAGGTCCCTTCCAACCCTGAGATTCTATGATTCTTCCTCTGTCCTGGGGCTACAGCCCCTGGCACATTTCACTGGGGTGGTCTCAGGGGAGCCCAGTAGCCTGCCAGGAAACATCACTGCGTCCCACTGCTCCAGGAGGAGCCAGGGCCAGAGCTCACAGCCAATAGCAGCTCTCTGCCCCCCAGGGTCCTGTGCAGGCGGCTGGGTGAATGGATGAGGAGGCAGGACTCCTGAGTCCCATTCCCGGCTTTGCTATGAGCTCGCTGCCACGCCACCAATTCTCTGTCTTCGCTGCCCCAGCTGTAATGCAGCCGGGACTAGCACTTACCTACCTCTGTGACGGGCTTTGAGATCTCTGGAGAAAGGGCCCCGGCTGCCTGCTCCTCCCAAGGATTGCATCTGAGTTCAGACTCTGAGCCTGTGGTGAGGCAGGTCAGTATCCTCATCCCTGGTACACAAAGGAGGAAACTGAGGCATGGAGCAGTCTTGAGCCTAATTTTCTGAGGTGCTGAGCACCCAAAGCTCAAACAGGGGTCAAGGGGAGGCTGGGGGCTCAGCACCATGGGACAATCAGGCTATTTCCTTGAGTGCCTCAAAGTGGATTTGGGAGCCTAGGCTCATGCCCATTTGGGGGGCTCTTGGCCTAGTTATGGGCCCAAGGTCACATGGAGCACAGACTGCAGTTCACCTGACTCCGGATTTGTGGCCAGAGCCCTGTGCTGAAATCACTGGACCCTGTCCTGTCCTGAGCTCAGCTACAGCTGATAAGGCCAGGAGAGAGAGAAACTAGTTTTCATTAGAACAAGACCCACCTGGCCACAGCTAAAAGCCCCATCAGAGCAGGATGACATTCCTGGCGTCCTGTTCTGGACCCTTTGTTCTGAGCGCCAGGGCTTGGAGCCCACCAGGTCCCATGCAGGCAGGGAGCCATGTTTCGTAATAAAGAGTTTTATTTGGTGCTCCAGGTTGAAATCGTCCTAAATGAACGTCCTCGAGTCCTAGCCCTCGAAAGCAGTGACGACGGAGCTCAGACGGTGCTGCTCGGCTGGATGTACTGGCTCGCCAGCTCAGCACGCAGGACCCGCCTGGAGAGGGCGCTCCCAGCCAGGGCGAGCCCCTGCAGGCTCTGAGGTCAGGACACCCCCCAGCTGAGATTAGTGCATAATCTTATGGCAAAGGTGGCCAGGCCTCTTCTCCTGGCTATTTCCCATTCTCCAGCCCAGCTGGGAAAGGCTCGCTGATTACAAGGGGCCCATCCGTCCCAGTTCTGTCCATGCCCGGGGCAGTTTTGCCAGAGATCCCGGCAGGCTGAGGCTGGTTGGCTGAGCAGATCTTTGTTCACGGGCTGAGATGTGAATGCCATTCTCCTCTCCGGCCCTCGAGAGCAGAGATGAGACAAAATCAGAACCCCTCTCCCCGCCCCATCGCCCTGCACTGAGGGGGCCGCGGGGGGTGTCAAATAAATAGGACCTGGATCAGAACCACTCCCTTGTTCGGCAAACCCAAGGCCTGACCACTGAGGTCTTGCCAGACCTAAACCCTCCACATGTTTTGGTTGACAGAGTTGGGCAGGGCCAGACCCAAGCAGACAAGGTGGTTGGATAAATGCAGCTTGGATCCCACTTGCCCCTAGCTTGGGCCATGTGATGGGTGAAGACTCAGGTTCAGCCTGGCTCTGATCAGACACGACCCCACGACCAGCTGTTCCTAAGTCTCCGCCAGTGATCAAAGATGCCATGAGGGGGCCAACCAGTGGGGATGGCTTAGCCCTGCAGCTGCCCCGCTCACGCGTCACATGGGCTCCTTGCGTTAGAGTCCCCTTCGCTACGGGCAGACAAACCAGAGGGGGCGGTTCTGGAAGGGAAAAGATGATTCATGTCAATACAAACAAATCACTATCACTGTTCCCTTCCCCTACCCAGCACCCCGGGACAGCCTGCCCTGGAGCACTGCTTCCCATGTAGCACTGGCTCTGTTCTCTGGGGCGAAGGCTGTATCTGATGTCTGAGCTGGGCCATGCATGGGCGGGGGCTCCCCTGGGGCTCCAGGGCGGGGGATCCAACCCCAGGCCATGAAGCAGCATTGGGGGACAAGGCGGGAAAAGAGTGTGGGTTGCGGGGAGCGTAGGGCCCAGCACTTGAGCTGCTGGGGAAGGGGGAAGAGACCCACAGTGGCTCCCAGGTCCCACCTCCCACTGGGCAGGTGTCATCAGTCCAGCAGCACTTCGGAGGCGTTTGAGACAGAGCAAGGGGCCTGGGCCAAGCTGAGGAGGGATTGCTGGAAGACCAAGGGATAGGGAGGCAGATTGCGCTGGGGCCTGTGCTAGGTTCAGGGCGTGCCTGGTGGGAGGCTGCGTTGGAGTCTGGGGGCTGGGTAGGAGGAAATGGAGCTGGATCCTAGGAAACCCCTGTCTCACGGCCTGATCAAAGGTCACCTGTTCAGCTACATTCCCTTGAACTGGTTCGCCTGAGTCTCCACCTGCTCCTTCCACAGACACGTGGCTCCGCCGTGCCTTGTCCAAGGCCTAGCCAGGAGTGTCCTGGCTCAAGCTTGTGCTCTCCCTCCTCCTCGAAGGGATCTCAGTGGGGGAAAATCAGGGAAGCGGCATGGTGGTGGGGATCCCAGCTGTCCCCCTTTTCCTATTTGGATTAGGGTGGCTAGGTGCTCAGTTTTCGACCAGAAAGTCCAGTCGAAAAGGGGACCTGACAGTGTCCTGTCAGATCTACTGACTGGACACCCAAACTCTGGTTACTGTGGGTGGGGAAACTGCGCCAGCCCCTACTCAGCTGGGGCCGCCTCCTACCTGTGTAGGGCGGCTGAAACTCCCATTCCAGGCTTTGCAGGTGAGTCCCTCCTGACTCTTGGGGGGCAGGGGGAAGGTAGGAGGGGAAAACAGCGAGTGATGGGAGGGACGGAGAAAGAGAAGTGAATGGGGGCAGAGGAAGGCAGGGGCAGGGTTTGGGGGGAATAGGCAGAGCAGGGGTGGGGCCTCGGGGAAGAGGGAAGGGCAGGGGAGGTTCTGGCATTCCTGCTGGAGTGTCCATTTTTTAAAATATAACCCTTCCTGGGATGGATGTAGGTTCACACAGTTGGGGGGTAGGGATCAGATCAGAAAGGATTAAGAGGATATTGAATTAGAGACCCCCCCCCCCAAATCAACGCTCTTTTCATAGACCCATAGAAACATAGAGCTAGAAGGGACCTCAAGAGATCAGCTAGTCCATCCCCCCGCACTGAGTGAGGGCCTTTTGGAAACTTACAAGAGACAAATTGGAAATTCCAGGGAATTTTTAATCCAAGAGGCTGTTTCTGCTCCAAGTGGAAAAGGGAAAAATCATAGAAACGCTACGATATTGATCTTAGCCAGCCAAAATGACTCAGCCACCAGAACCAGCTGCTTGTCAGTGTGGGCGCTCAGGTGGAGAGAGGACACGTCAGTTGCCACGGTTGTGTTTATTAGGAAATCGTGCCCTGTTGACAGCTGGGTTTTGCATTATTCCACACATCAGAAAGACTAGGTTGTCAAGGGCAAAGGTCTGCTACGGCTCGGGCTTGGGTGTGGGCATGGCCCGGATGTAGCTGTCGGAGACCGTGATGTGCTGGTCGAGGAACTCCGAGGTCTCCTCCGCAATCTGCCCAGGTATTCGGAAATCTATGCTGGGCGGCTCCCTTTTGGGAGAGGCAATGTTCCTGCTCTCTGTGTTGCAGCCTGTCCCCTGCAGGAACTGCAAGAAGTTCTCCTCGATGGAGCCTTCGCGACTGGGCAGCCGGAGGTCCTCCTCTGCCGGCTGCTTGAAGAAGCAGGTGAGGTGCCTGCTGAGCTCCCCACGGATCTGCCGGTTGAGGCACCCGTAGAAGAAAGGGTTGGACGTGAAGCAAAAGTAGCCAATCCAGGTGACCACACTCTCCACTTGCCGGCCCGGGAAAGCCTGAGAGCTCAGCGCCAAATAGAGATGGAAGGAGAAATAGGGCAGCCAGCAGAAGAGGAACTGCCCTCCGACTGCTAGGAGAATGATAGCAGCCTTCCCACCCCCAAACGTCCTCTGAGGGGTAATCCGAGGGGCACCCGAGCTGGTCACCATGGTGGACCTGCTGCTGAGGGATTCTGATCGCTGCCGCGGCGTATCCATCCAGGTGGGGAGCGGGCCATGGTGCATGGCAGCCACCCTGGCCACCTTGAACATGCTACAGTAGACCACTAGGATGATCAGGACGGGCAGGAGGAAGTAGAAAGTGGCGAAGAAAACCACGAAGAACTTGCAGTAGGAGCTCTGACTCCACTGCAGCGAGCAGCTCCGGCCACTGTAGGCTGAGGAGGCACTGAAATGATCCGGAGAGAGCCAGCCCAGGACAGGGATCACGGACATGACCACCGCCTTGATCCACACCCCCACCAGGACACAGGCCGCCAGGCCAAGGGTCATCTTGACCTCGTAGCGCATGGGATGCACCACATAGTAGTAGCGCTCCACGTTGATGGCCGAGATGGAAAGGATGCACGAGCTGGTGAAGCAGACGCTCAGGAAGAGGTAGACACGGCACACGGCCTCGCCGAAGATGGTGCTGTTGAAGAAGGCGGAGCTGGACAGCATGGCCAGAGGCATGAGGGTCAGGGCTGCCAAGAGGTCCACCAGACAGAGGTGGAAAACAAAGACAAATTTCCTCAGTGCTGGTGTCTTAATGATGACAGTCATCACGGCCACATTGCCCACGATGGCCGTCAGGTCAATCAAAAGCATGAAGAAGAGCCCGATGGATTCTGAGGCCACGTCCCTGGTCTTGGTGTCCAGGGTGGAATTGGGGTGCATGGTGCTCTGGGATGTATGGAGAAGCCTTCCCGGCCTGGAGGAATTCCATACCCACTGGGTAGGGAGTGAAGGCTCCATGGAGACTGGTGTCGACGCCCACGGCATCTCCCCTCACAGGTCCATCATCCATCCTATTTTGGGTCCCCTAGAGTAATCAGAGAGAATTAGCCAGCAGAGAGGGAGCAATCCCAGCTCACAGACTCACATTCTGGCTGGCTCCTTCACCAGCTGCCAAGCCCCAGAGGACAAGTCCATGCTCCAAGGGCATTTACACTTCCCGATGCTGCTGGATTACATTGGCCATCCTGCTGCTCAGCTGCACCGAATTTGGCACCCTTGTCTGTGTCTTGCTGGATTGTGCTTGGGTGGGTGATGCCCGCTGGTCCAGAAAAGCCATGGGATTGCAGATGGGGCTGTGCACTGGCTAAGGGTCTCCTGTCTGTTTTCAGCCCTCCTGGTATCTCATCTTGCTGCTTGCTTTTCCCTGGCAAAGCTTAGCACCTACAACGAAATGTAATTCCGCGTTAATCACTGCACTGGCTAAGCCAAGAGCCAGGGCCAAACCCTGGGCTCATGCTGATAATGGGAATTTTGCTAAAAGGGCGGACATACCAGAGCACATACGTACACTCAAGCACGTTCGTAAGTGCTTTGCTGAATCAGGGACACAGATCTGAGTAGACACCGAGGACGGTGCTCAGGTTCTGCCCCCCAAGGTCCTAGCTGATGCTGCTAATCCATTAAACCACTTTGATTTTGGGAGGATTCCAGCCCCTCTGCTGCTCCAAGGGCTCCTCCCAGCTTTGGACCTTGGTTTCCAACTCCAGGGGCATCTCCTAAGCTCCCAAAATGGACAGGGTAGAGAGACCCATCTATCATTATTAGGGATTGGGCGAGATCTTCCCGGGGGAGGGAGCAGGGGCAGGGGCAGATTGCCCCATGTCTGCCTATTACTGTGGGTTTCCTGCACCTTCCTCTGTAGCAGCTGATGCTGGTCACTGTCCCAGACAGGATCCTGGACTAGATGGTCCGTAGGTCTGATCCAGTCTGGTGGTCCCCAGATCCCTACGTTCCTTTCACCTCACCAGCGGGGCCTGCTGACTCTGCAACAAATGTCTTGGGAGTTCTGGGTTCTCTCAGGATTCTCCACCGTCCTGTCGCACTGGGAGCCCCAGGGCTGCCTTGGACTAGTGAGTGGCTGCTTCATACCCCAGATCTCAGGAAAGGCAAAGGAAGGATGAGTATGCTCACCCAGAGAAAGAAACCATCCACAGAGGGCCAGGGGCATACCTGGCTCATGGTGGCTGATGCCCCATCAACCTCCTCCGGCCATCCCCACCTCCCTGCTCTCAGCGAGCCCAGAAATTGGCCAAGATCCTGGG
This sequence comes from Caretta caretta, assembly GCF_965140235.1. NCBI lineage: Eukaryota > Metazoa > Chordata > Testudines > Cheloniidae > Caretta > Caretta caretta. The sequence continues at coordinate 17,977,000 of NC_134226.1, read as the reverse complement.
CTGGTGTAATCAGCACTGCTCCACTGAAGCAATCAGCAATAGCTCCACATTGATCATTGAGCAAAGTGGATTTACACCAGGTCCTAGCCCTGGGCCCCCAGCTCTCACTGGCCTCTGTGCTGGCTGGGTCTGCGCCTGTGCTCACCAGATCTCATCCAAGGGGCCTGTAGGTTTCCGAGTGTTCGGGATTCCCCAGTGTATGAGCATCCAGCATATTGCCGGGTATGTTCAGTGTATTCCAGGGGATCTCCTGTTTCTTGGGCATCCGTTATATTTGAGAGGTAGCCTCATTATCGGGGGCCTGGGGTGTTCCATATGCCCTGCCTCCCATCCTCAGGGAAGCAGTGAATCTTGGGAGTCCCCCGTTATCAGAGGTCTAGCATATTTCATGGGCTCGTGTATGTCAGTGGGTTCCCATTCCTGGCCATCCCAGCATTCGGGAGTTTCCTGTCACTCAGACACTCGCTGGCGTTGTCCTCACACAGGGAGTGGAAGTGTCCCTTGTGGAGTCTCTGCCCAGTTTACAAAGTATACCAGAAAAATAACCTCCCTGAAAGGACAGGAGCTGGGACTGTCCCCCTGTCAGATGGTAAACTAGTACCTTGCAATCACACAGCACCTTCCATTACAAGGGAATTCCAAAGCACTTCACAGGCTTTAGCTAAGCAGGAGTCACTTTGCTCACAACTGAAATGCAAACACTTCTCGAGTGGAGCACAGCAGCTGTTTAACAGCACACCACAACACTGCCGAATTGCTGAGAACAGAGAGTGAAGAACATGTCCACTTGAAACTACAAGGGGAATTTAGGCCATCCGAATGTAATTACCTAACCTGGAATATGACCAGGACATCAGGGTTCACATCCTTACCTTTGGGAGAAAGCACACTAAGATCTTTCATGCTAACAACAGAGATCAGAGCCCCACTTTCTGAGAGGTATAAAACCCCACAGGACTCAGGGGATCTGATTCTCCAGTGCCCCATACTTGATGAATCTGATGAAGTGAGCTGTAGCTCACGAAAGCTCATGCTCAAATAAATTGGTTAGTCTCTAAGGTGCCACAAGTACTCCTTTTCTTTTTGCGAATACAGACTAACACGGCTGTTCCTCTGATACTTGATACAGTTGTTTCTACCAGTGCATCTTGCTGCCAGAGCTTCATAAACGGGCCTCAGTATCACTGAGAATCACAGTGCTGGTAGGGTGACCAGATGTCCTGATTTTATAGGGACAGTCCCAATTTTTGGATCATTTTCTTATATAAACTCCTATTACCCCCGACCCCCATCCCAATTTTTCACGACAGTCATGAGAGGGGCTCGCCAGCCACAGTAGGAATCCACCTCCCCGAGAGGCGAGAACAGATGAATTCTTCTGTTGCCCTAGTGCTGTCTACACTGGGGGTCAGGTCAGCTGACTACATCACTCAAGGGGGTGGATTTTTCACACCGCTGGGTGATGTAGCTGGGTCGACTTAACTTTTTAGTGTAGACCAGGCCTTGAAGAGCCATCTCACCCTGTGACACCAGCATCAGGGTTTGTCTACACTATGGAGGCCAGACCACCATAATCCCATAGCATAGCTGCAGCCTATGCCGCCGGAAGGGGATTTCCGTCACTTAGGAATGCCACCTCCCCGAATGAAGTTAGCTATGTCAACGGAGGTCCTCTTCCACTGATGGAGCTGTGTCTGCGCTGGGGGTTTAGTTGGCATAGCTACCATGCTCGGGGGAGGATTTTTCACATCCCTGACCAATGTAGTGATGCAATACAACCTGTCAGCGTGCACCCAGCCTAAGATAGCGCACCAGACACATGCCGCTTGATGAAATTAGCCAAAATGGAAAAAAAAAAACCCAAACATCAATGCCTGATCTAAACTTAACACCGATTGACATATTTCAGAGTAGCAGCTGTGTTAGTCTGTATTCGCAAAAGGAAAAGGAGGACTTGTGGCACCTTAGAGACTAACCAATTTATTTGAGCATGAGCTTTCCTGAGCTACAGCTCACTTCATCAGATGCATTTGTTAGTCTCTAAGGTGCCACAAGTCCTCCTTTTCTTTTTACTGATTGACATAGCGACTTCCCTCAGGGGTGTGGAAAATCCACACACCGAATGCTCTAGCTGAGCAGACCCAGCCCTCCAGTCTAGATGCAGCTAGGTCGGCAGGAGAATGCTTCCATCCAGGTAGCTATCACCGCTTGGAAAGGTGAATTCTTTACAGTGATGGGAAAACCCCTTCTCTTGCCATAGGAACCATCTACATCACGGTACTACAGCGCCATAGCTATGTCACTGCAGCGCCCGTAGTGTAGACATGGCCTAAACCTCAAGCACTGTATAAAGGCAGGAACTTACTGCCACCAGCTGTGGAAACGCATGTGACTCCAAAGGGTCTGGGCAGAGCCAGTCGAAGGAACTTTGATGGAACCATATTCCCTGGGAAAATGCAGTTCCACTGAAATCGAAACACTCTGTGAAACTGGTCGATTTTGTTCCAATTTTATTGGGGAGAGGAGGGAAGTTGCAGCAATGTTGCAATGTCCCATTTTGACATTTTCAGAACAAAACATTTCAATATTTTGTTTTTAAACAACTTTTCATTTCCGCTGGTTTTGGTTGGTACGATATTCTAACATCACACAAAGATAAAAAAAAAATCAAAGCACAAGGGACTGGACATTAATTTCTTTTCAGAATTTTCCTGAGTGGAGAATTTCAAAATGTTCAGTTTTCCCTCTGGTTCGGAATGAAGCCAGATTTTGAAATCTCAAAAAGCTTTGCAGCACAGAACTCCCATTCTCCTCGCAGATCTAGTTCTGGGTGCTGAGATGCCAGCTCCAGCAGAACTATGTATCCTGAATCTCATGGCGTGGGACAGCTCAGACACACCAGATCCTCAGCTGGTGATCACTGGCCTTGCTCCATGGACTCCAATGGAACTAAGGCTGAAGATCTGGCCCTAAATTTTGATTCCTAAACACAGAATTGCTCTGATGGAAAACTCCCACACAGGTGAAACAGTGGTGAATGTATCTGCTGGAAGCAGCACCTGGGGAGGAGGGCACCTACAGGGAAAGAACAGACAGGGCAACATTTCAACAAACAGTAACAACATTTGCAGCCCTCTGAATAGTTAGATATTGACCACTGATGGGATTCAGTACTACAGCTGTTACCAGCTCAGGAATCTGCTGAATGGTCAAGCATCCCAAAATGGGGAAACAGCAACGCACGGCCTGGCTTGCACCATAGCACTGACCTGGAAAAAAGGATGGTTGGATACTGTACAATTAATGTTACTGCCGATTAAAAATGCCAGGCCCAGCTCTCAGCAAGATAAGGCTTCTCTGTACTAAGCTGGTAGTGGGAAGGGACCTGAAACTGGGAGTAATTTACGCCAACTGCAATATAAAGGGGCTAGAGCATAAATGAGAAGTGGGGCACAGCACCCGCTAACAGTAGGCTGGAGAACTAGGGTAAGCCCTGACTCAGAGGGAAGAGCGCCCCCTACTGACTCACCCACAGCAGCACGCAACACCGAGCACCATACTGTGGCATTGGGGTCAGCACTGACTCCACACATAATGCTCCTTACCGCCCAGTGCCCCCAAGGGCCATGCTGGAGCAGTGGAGTCAGCCCCCTATTGAATGACTCACCTGGCCCCGCCGTGCTTAGTGCACAACAGTAAATGGGATCTCAGCACAAATGGGCCATTGCAGTTTCCTACTGGTGCTGCGGGCACCCAGTGCTGGCATTTGCAGGCTGTAGCTGGCACAGAGCGGGGAGCAAGGGGAAGTGCATGCAGTCCAGATCACAAAGACTGTGAGGCAGTTCTACCTTTGTGTGATCCACACCGGCAACTTCTCCCCCAGTCCATGTAGCCACCCATGACAACGGAGGACGTCCACCAGCCCCCAGGAGCCCATTCCCCCCCAGAGGAGCAGCGTGGTAGCAAATGGGCGACTCTGTCATCAAGCACCTTTCCTAGCAGAGGAAACCTGTTCAAATTCAGCACATCCTTCCCCTGCCCGCCCCCCTGACACTGGTGGATGTTCCTGAGGCGAAGCGCTGTGGGACAGGAAAGGCAAAGGCACTGGGATAGGAACACTGGGGAATGCTCACTGGAGTCACACCCACTGGCCCTATGGCTGCAGTGGTACTGATTGGGATCAGGGGTCTATCAGTTCTTATGCTTCAGGGCGCCGGCTGATCGCCAGCTGGGGGTCAGGAAGAACCCCCTTTTGGGGGAATGGTATAAAACAGTTAGTATACTACACGGGGTGCACTACCCTTCATCTGTAGCCTCTGGTGTTGGGCACCATGAGAAGCAGGGCACAGGGCGAGATGGCTGGCTGCTGTGTTCTGTGTTCTCTTTCCCCTGCCCATCCCCAGCTCCCTACGCTCTCCCCAGCAACGCGCCCTCCCCACTGCTCCGATCTTGGTCCTGATCAGCCCCTCAACACAGGATGCTTTGCTTGCCCAGGCCCCTAGGCAGGCTGCCCTCTACTCTGTGGACGCCCACCATGGTGTTGTGCCCAGCTCACATGAGCCAACCTGATGAATCTGAGGGTGACCCTCCTCCCCTGTTCCTGCCCAGGCTGCCCCCACAGCCTCCCATTGGGCCCTTCACTTCTATCCACTCGCCCTTCCCTTTGCAGGGGCAGGATTCTTACCCTGTGCTTTCCACCTGCGCAGCGAGCCCCAGCATCCTGCCAGCAGGCCCCGGCCAGGGGTGGAAGGGAAGAGAGCCAGACTAGGAGAGCAGAGCGGCATCCAGCCTGGCCCTGCTCATTCCTTCGCCCTGGTGCTGCTGAACTGGCTTCCAGCGGGACCCTCTGAAGGGCTGCCTCCACCCAGCTCACGTCCTCGCCCCTCCATTAAAACTGATCCTAGAGTCCCTGGTGGCCAGAGCTCGGGTGCCCAGCTCCGGTTCCACACCAGCTGCTTGAGGTTTCAGTCAGGAGACTGGACTTGGCTCTGTGCATTTCTCCCATTGACCGAGACACTCCAGATACCTGGGGATGCAGAGAGAAATGCTGCAGCCTAGCCAGCCCCAGCCCTCTCCTCCTGTCCCCAATCCAGGCATCAGCTCCTACCTTTCCCTGTGCAGCCTGCCAGAGTACTGGGGACCTCTCAGCTGATGCTCCTCCACGGAAGATGATGCACAGAGTCACTGCAGTGAAGGGTGAGAGGCAGCCAGCAGCTTGGAGATCATCAAGGTTTCTGGGTCCTAAAGGCCTCCTGGTTTGCAGTTTGGTATAGCTGGTCCTGCCCCGTCCACGGCTCACACCAGGGATAAGGAGTGCAGGTCAAGGCCTTGCAAAGCATCCAACCGCCTTCTAATGCCAGGCCAGCCCCACAGCGTTCCCATGAGAGTCAGAACCATTGCCTTTAGCAGCTTCCTCCAGGCTGCGTCCGGCTTCTGCCAGCAGGGCCTGCACCGGGAACAGCATGTCCTAGCACAGGGCTTGCTGCCCAGCGCTCTCTAATGCCATTGCAGTGATGGGACTTGCTCAGCTGATGGAGGACAGCACTTCCAGGAGCAGATGCCCCTGCTACCACATTGGGCAACGGAACGTGCCCAGACCATGAAGGTCAGAAACTCTAGCAGCACAGCACCCCCTATCCCTGGGATTGGAAGGTAGAGGAGGGTCAGCATATGAAGGCCCCATCTCCACTACCTTCCAACGAGCCTGCAGCCCGGCTTCCCGGCCTACCCCCATAATTCTAAGTAGAGCTACCCTGGGCCAAAGCGTGCAGAGAGGGGTGAGTCTCCCCTAAAGGAGAACAGCTGGGGGTTTGCACCCAGGCATAGTCCATGATAGGTCACCATGAACTCAGCCGCCCTCTTCCCATCGTGTCACCAGGTCACTCTGGATGGACGAGAGGATTTGGTTGTGGCCCATCCCCTGTGTTTAGCTAACTCCTCTGAACCCAGACCACACACAAATGATTTAAAAATGGCAATAGCATAATCCAGCAGGGAGGGCATAGGCCTGGGAGTCAGGACTACTGGGTTCTGTCCTGGCTGGGCCACATATACCCTGCAAATTGCATCCCCCACTCACTCTCTCTCTGTGCCTCAGTTTTTCCCATGTAATAAAGGAGCAATGATACTTACTCTCCTTCATAAAGTTTCAGAGGAACAGCCGTGTTAGTCTGTATTCGCAAAAAGAAAAGGAGTACTTGTGGCACCTTAGAGACTAACCAATTTATTTGAGCATGAGCTTTCGTGAGCTACAGCCCACGGTATACATCTGATGAAGTGAGCTGTAGCTCACGAAAGCTCATGCTCAAATAAATTGGTTAGTCTCTAAGGTGCCACAAGTACTCCTTTTCTTCATAAAGTTGATTGCTAGAGAAGACAGGTGTGTTGTTACCTCTCCTGGGTAAGGGACAGGACCACAGGTGAGGTGCCATGGGGATTACACAGCCCTGGCGGCCCAGCCCAGGGGCAGACACAATGTAGCTGGGGTAGGTGAAGCTTTAGTGGGCGAGAGAGGCACTTCCCTCAGGAAGCTGTAGTCATGTAGGGACAGCCTGGAAGAAGGCACAAAGCCCACGGGGGGGGGGGGGGGAAGGACACAAGGGAATCAGAAAAGAAGGGTTAGGGCTTAAACAATGGGCAGGGGCAGGAGCAACCTCTTCAAGGAGAGGGGGAAGATGGGTGGTGACCCCCCAAGGAGTGGGGGATGGGGGCAGCAGAAAGGGCCCCGTCTGGAGTAGAGTGGAGGAGGCAGAGAGGGGAGTGGGGAAGGCCAGTGAGGCAGAGCAGGGTTGAGTTGAGAATGGGAGCGGTCTGATATCTCAGCAGCAGCATTGGGGAGTGAGGGAGGGACAAGGAGGAGCCTGGGGCTGGGGCCTAGATGGTAACAGGGAAAGGAGGAGAGTGTTTGGGGGCAAGGCACTGTGTAGGAGTCTATCCCTTGAGGGCCAGGGGCCCTGGTTTCCAGCCAGGGAACACCCAGCTTGGGCAACAGCTGTGGGCTAGTGGACTAAGCACAGGGCTGGGGGCCAGGACTCCTGGGTTATTGTTAGTAGTATTGTCACAGCCATGCCATGCCTAGGGCTCCAGCATGCCAGGCGCTGCCCAGACACATGGAGTAGGAGACAGTCCTACTCTGAAGAGCTCACAAGCTGAGAGAAAGGAATCAGCCCCATGTTACAGAGGGGGAATTAAACGTGGGGAGCAGAAGGCCTAGGTTCCCAAAGGGATTTTAGGTAGCACAGCACCTAACTCCTAGATGCCCTGCTGTTCAGGGGAACCTACCCACAGCCCCACGTCCAGCACATGGGGAGAGCCAAGTGCCTCGGAAAGGCATGCAGAAGCCAGCCGGGGTGAAATGCTGACGGCGTGGGGCTTAAAGCCTCCATTCGCACAGGAGCCTAGTGCCTAACTCCCTTTGGTCTGGGCCTTAGGTACCCTAGGGACAGGGTGGTGCCTGCCTCCGCTCAGGCTTCCCAGGCCTGACCCCTCTCCTGGTCCTGACCCAAAGTCTCCTGGGGAACCTGTGGTGGAGGCAGGAATTGAACCGAGCTCTCCTGAGTCCCAAGCTGCTGGGTTAATGATGGAACCATCCAACCTCTGCTCCCAGCTCAGCTACTGCCTCTCTGGGCACCCTGGGTAGGTCATGTCCCCACTTTGCCTCAGTTTCCCCTTGGATTGCCAACCCTCCAGGACTGTCCTGGAGTCTCCAGGAATTAAAGATGAATCTGCAGTTAAAGATTATGTCATGTGCTGAAACCTCCAAGCGTACGTCCAACCAAAACCGGCAACCTTCTCTGTAGCACGGAGCCAACAATGCACAGGATTAGCAGCAGCTCTGGGAATGGCACATGGAAATGGAAAAACGATGCAGATTAAACCATTCAGAGAATAAACTCTCTGGTCCCTCCAACCTCTCCCAGGACACCCTGGCAGCTGGGCAGGGCCACCCAGGGCAGGTGCATTTCCTTCTGCCCGGAGCTGGGCAGGGCCACCCAGGGCAGGTGCGTTTCCTTCTGCCTGGAGCTGCAGCCCAGGGCTGGTCCTGGGGGGCACAGCGTCGGGTCCTGGTTAGCTTCCTACCTGGCACGAGCGTGGCTTTTTTTAGCATCTGCTTCTCCCCTGGGAAAGTGTAGGCTGCACTGCGGCATCTCCCCCAACACAGCCAGCCGCATGGCCCCAGCCAGGAGGCTGGTCGTCATTTCAGCCCGGCCTTTTATTCATTTAGTCGGTTTGGGGGCTTATGCTGCTGCTTTTCATCTGTTCCCTCTTTGCCACTGCACAGGGCTAGCACCAGTGAGACTACAGCTGTGAGCTCCCTCATAGCAGGGCCCTGGCAAGGCCGGCCAGGACCCCAGGGCTGTGATCTTCCTCCCAGCAGTGTCCTCAGCTCTGCCAGTGCTCAACCATCTCCCTTGCAGCAGTGGCCCTGACTAGCCACTAGCAGCCACTGTCAGAACAAGAGAGAAGGCGGAGCTCGGCAAACCCTTTGTAGTTGCCTGCGTTGGCTGCACGGGCTCCTCGGCTGCTGAGTAGCAGCTTGGAGAAGGTAATGCATATTCAGGCTGCAGCCACCGCTGGTCACGTGCACCTATTGCTAGGTTACAAGAACCCAAAAATAAATCCTTCCAAACTAGATTAGAAACAGAGGGACCTCAAATGACCTGTGTTCCCAGCACTGTAGTAGGGGAGCAGGGATATTAGTGAGTGGCAGAGGGGAAGACACGGGGAAGATCCCTGATAGGAAAGGAGGGCCGTCCTTCCCAGCCCTCCCTGGACAAAACAAGGGGGCTGCTCCCCCCTAGGCAGCTGCTGACCTTCAGCCCCAAGTCTTCATGCACAGCTGAGGATGTTGGGCTGCTTTCATCAGGGCTGGCCAGCTGGGGCATAAAGGACCAGCACTAACTGGGCTCACAACTGGGAAACCATCTTCGGCTGCGAATCAGTCAAGGACCCTTCTAGAGAGCATCTGCCTGCCCCACTCCAGACTGAGAGACTCAGGCAGCCCCATACATAGCCCACCCAGCACAGCACGGCCCTGCAGGTGACCTGAATGCACTTGATGTGTTAGTGGACCAGAACCCCAGCTGGGGTAAATCGGCATAACTCCATTGGCATCAGTGGGCCAAATCCCCCACTTATGTAAATAGCTGCATTGGAGTCAGTGGGCCAGACTCCCCTCTGTTGCCAAGCCCCGTGTCTGCACTGGGTCAGTGCTGCTATTCTGATGTGCATGTCTGAGGGTCTGACAGGCAAATGACACAAGGGCATGGACGCAGGCCACTTCACTGCTCGGTTAAGGCGTGAGGACATGTAATTGTGCTGTTCTGTCCTGGGTCATTGGCCAGTAAATCCGGGAAGTCAGCCTGCGGGATGCTTTAACCAAGTTAGCCGAACTTTTTAAACATGGGTTCAGGCTACAACTGAATTAATAGGGGGCTTGAATCCCCCCTCACTCACCTCGGTGTAAATCCAGAGTGACCCCACTGGGCCTAATTTCCCCCCCTCACTCACGCCAGTGTCAGTCAGGAGTCACCCCACTGGACCCGATTCTCCTCTCACTCCGGTTTGAATCAGGAGTCAGTAAGTGAAGTCAGAAGCAGGTCAATACAGAACTGTATAAGCTGCACCAGAAATACCTAGGGTATTTGGGATACTGTATAAATGAGCAATGCAGGACCCTGAATTTGGGAGTACAAGCCGTGGAACAAAGAACATCTCCTGAATCCATTCCAGAACGGAGATGAACCTAGGCAGCAATCCATCCATCCGGCTGGCTCAAGTCACTGCACCTTCTCAGAGTGATCTTCTGCAGAGCGGGCATGCCTCGACCTGGAGAGCCCCAGCAGACCAGGTACTGCGAAGAGTGAGACGGCACCACGAGTGAGACAGCGTCTCTGTGATGCAGGGACACTGACTATTGTAGGCTGGGATACCAGTAACACTCATTGTGGAGCATCTTTGTAAGGGCCTGATAGTCTGATAAAGCCCCAGGAAACTGTGTGATATTGAGGCTTGCTATGTTTGCTTCAAGCAAGACGCTCTTGCTTCCATTTGGGCGTGGAGATCATTAGAACTGAGCCATATGTAGGGACAAGAGGTTCCTTTAACCACAAGCCACTGGTGCCCCCGGATAAGCAGCCGGGGACTGCGGGGCAGTGAGATGTCAGACTCCGTCTGCACACGACAAGAGACAATACGGAGGTAGTGTCTGTGCCCAGCAAGACCTGGCTCATGTAACCCATCTCGGCACCCAGGGGATGTCATGGCTGTGGTTTTCGGGGGGGGGAGGGATAGCTCAGTGGTTTGAGCATTGGCCTGCTAAACCCAGGGTTGTGAGTTCAATCCTTGAGGGGGCCATTTAGGGAACTGGGGCAAAAATTGGGGATTGGTCCTGCTTTGAGCAGGGGGTTGGACTAGATGACCTCCTGAGGTCCAACCCTGAGATTCTCTGATTCTATGATGCAGGAATGCTGCAGATAGTTGAGGAAACCGAAGCAGCCAAAGGAATCAGGCCAGGCTTTGGAGCGGCTCTTCCCAGAGGGGCTCAGCCTGGGAGGCTGTTGTGGCATTAGCTAGCAAAAGCACAGTGGAGTCCATTGTGGGTATCAGAGCATGGCAACGAGCAGGGATGTCCACCTGATGGCCCAGGATTGGGAAAGGCCTCCGGGGCCAGAACCTCCGCTGGTGGGTCAGGCCCACAAATGTTATGGACGCCCTAGCAATCCCCAAGCTACTGGAAGGGCAGAGAGGACAATGCAAACCCAGAGAGACGCTGCAACACAGGTGTCAGGGTTCCTTCCCCACTCTGAACTCTGGGGTACAGATGTGAGGACCCACATGAAAGATCCCCTAAGCTTATTCTTACCAGCTTAGTTTAAAACTTCCCCAAGGCACAGATTCCTTTCTTGTCTTGGGATCGCTGCCACCACCAAGTGATTTAACAAACAATCAGGGAAAGGACCACTTGGAGTCCTATTCCCCCAAAATATTCCCCCAAGCCTACACCCCCTTTCCTGGGGAAGGCTTGAGCATATATCCTCACCAATTGGTTACAAAGGGACAACAGATCCAAACCCCTGGGTCTTAGAACAATGGAAAAATCAGTCAGGTTCTTAAAAAGAAGGATTTTATTTAAAGAGAAAAGGTAAAAGAATCACCTCTGTAAACTTAGGCTGGTAGTTAACCTTACAGAGTAACAGAAGATTCAAAGAGCACAGAGGAACCCACTCTAGCCTTAGTTTCAAAGTTACAACAAAACAGGGATAAACCTCCCTCTAGCAAAGGGAAAATTCACAAGTTGAGAAAACAAAGATAAACTCATACGCCTTGCCTGGCTGTTACTTACAAGTTGAAATAAGTGAGACTTGTTCAGAAAGATTTGGAAAACGTGGACTGATGTCCGGTCCCTCTTAGTCCCAAGAGCGAACGGCCACAGAAAACAAAGAACCCAAAATAAAACCTCTCCCCACACCCAGATTTGAAAGTATCTTTTGTCCCCATTGGTTCCTTTGGTCAGATGCCAACCAGGTTACTTAGTTTCTCAACCCCTTACAGGTAAGGAGGAATTTAGGCTACCCCTATGGTTATGACAGCAGGCATCCTTTCCTAGCTCGACTCACCCACAGAGCAACATAAATAAATAGAGCAAGAGCCACCCAGCACAGCTGAGGAGGCAGCTGCTCTCAAGGATGAGCTGTGTCCTTCAATGGCCACGTCTCACACAAGTGCCGCAGGCTGACACAGGAGGAGCTGGGCGGCATCTCACCCGAAGGGAGCCGCACGGGCTCGAATGAGAACGCACCTTGCTGACGATGAAGGGGGGAGCAGACCCAGGCAGGGTGCAACTCTTCAGGAGAGCCAGGGGCTCCTCAACTGGTGTAAATCAGCTTAACTCTATTGATGCGATGGGGCCATCTTCATTTACATCAGCTGTGATTCTGGCCCATACTGCCCCTTCCTGGCCAAGCCTGGCACTGCCAACATTCCTTGCCTCAGCTCCCTTCCCCAAGATGGGTCTTCTTGGGTCTCCCTACACTGGTCAGGGTTGGGCATGTGGCTTAGCTGTCCAGCTAAGGCACCAACAAACTCCACCTCTTCTGGGGTCACCCACATCCATACTAAGAGTCCCAACAAATGAAAAAGTTCTTCTGCCCTTTGGGGGCAGCCCTTCAGCCCGCCCTCTGGGCCTTGTTCTCACCCCCTTTCTGGGCTCTCTTTGAGAGGCTTTTTCTGCTCTAGTATCGAGCACCAGGCTGGTTCCCCTGGAGTGCCTGGCCTCCCGCAGACCCTGGCTGAGAGTCTGCCACAGGAGCGAGCCAGCCATCCAGCCATTCCACACCCCACACTGATGTCTCCCCTCCCTTTTATACTGCCCAGGTGACCATGCAGTTAGTCCCTGACCCCCTTAGTCCCACCCCATCAGGCTGGGAAGCAAAAGTGTCATTTCAGAACAATTCAGGGAGGCGGGAAGTTGTGTCAGTGCATAGAATATGCTATGGGATTAGCACAATCAATTTCAAACATCTAGAGAATAAGAAGATAAGAAGGTGATAGGTAACAGCATGGATTTATCAAGAACAAACCACGTCAAACCGACCTGATAGCTTTCTTTGACAGTGTAACAAGCCTTGTGGATGGGGGGTAAGTGGTAGATGTGGTATATCTTGACTTTAGTTAGGCTTTTGGTACTATCTCGCATGACCTTCTCATAAACAAATTAAGGAAATACTAGACGGAGCTAATATAAGATGGGTGCATAGTTGGCTGGAAAACCATTCCCAGAGAGTAGTTATCAGTGGTTCACAGTCAAGATGGAAGGGCATATCGATTGGGGTCCCGCAGGGATCAGTTCTGGGTCCGGTTCTGTTCAATATCTTCATCAATTATTTAGATAATGGCATAGAGCGTACAGTTATAAAGTTTGTGAACAATACCAAGCTGGAAGGGGTTGTGAGTGCTTTGGAAGATAGGATTAAAATTCAAAATGATCTGGACAAACTGGAGAAATGGTCTGAAGTAAATAGGATGAAATTCAATAAGCACAAATGTAAAGTACTCCACTTAGCAAGGAACAATGAGTTGCTCACAAACTAAATATGACTCCGTAACACTGTTGCAAAAAAAGCAAACCTCATTCTGGGATGTATTAGCAGGAGTATTGTAAGCAAGACACGAGAAGTAATTCTTCTGCTCTGCTCTGCTCAACACTAATTAGGCCTCAACTGGAGTATTGTGTCCAGTTCTGGGTGCCACATTTCAGGAAGGATGTGGACAAATTGGAGGAAGTCAAGAGAAGAGCAACAAAAATGATTAAAGATCTAGAAAACATGACCTATGAGGGAAGATTGAAAAAACTGGGTTTGTTTAGTCTGGAGAAGAGAAGACTGAGAGGGGACATGATAACAGTTTTCAAATACATAAAAGGTTGTTACAAGGAGGAGGGAGAAAAATTTTTTTCTTAACCTCTGAGGATAGGACAAGAAGCAATGGGCTTAAATTGCAGCAAGGGAGGTTTAGGTTGGACATTAGGAAAAACTTCCTAACTGTCAGGGTGGTGAAGCACTGGAATAAATTGCCCAGGGAGGTAGTGGAATCTCCATCAATGGGGATTTTTAAGAGCAAGTTGGACAAACACCTGTCAGGGATGGTCTAGATAATACTTAGTCCTGCTATCAGTGCAGGGGGCTGGACTAGATGACTTTGTGAAACTCTGCACCCCATATTCCCCAGAGTCATTTGATTATGATATGGCGATAATATAATTATGATGCAGTTTGTACATGTAAGCAGAGTCAGAATGAGCTCTACCCTGACATCTGGTGGTGAGCTGTGGAAAAGGACTTCAGGGGCTGATCTCGTTAGCCACCCTGCCTAACATGATGGACTGCCTGCCCAAATGGTCACTTTGGCTGCTGTGGGATCCCCAGTCTCTTTGTTATTGGGGCAGGAGTAATAAAGCGTTGTTATCCTGGTTATGTGAATCAAGGACAGTAGAACTGTACTTGGCATTTTATGATGGAGGGACTTGCCCTCAACTAAGCAGCACTTGCTAGGCAAGGGACATGGGTTCCAAAAACCAGTGAATTGAGAGAGGCTGGGGATAGGTATGTGTGCCTAGCAGTATGGCCCTCTGGTTCCCCCCTATCTTGACACCCTGCCCCTGTGTAATAACAGAGCTAGTTTTGGCTCCATTAGGAGTCTTGTTACATACTGCAGAGCTGAAATCACTGATACCTAGGTCCAAGTATTAGGTCTTCTTTCGGCTAGTGGTGCACTAGCCCTAAGGCTCCCCCTACTACCAGCTAAAATCACTAAGTGCTGAAGTCACTGAAAAGCTGAGATCACTGAGTGCTGTGTTAAGTAGGGGTGGGGGGCAGGGCCTGAAGACAAGTTGGTGAGTGGACAGCAGGATGGCTAGTGGAAAGCAGAGCGGATAGGAGTGGCCAGCAGGATGGCTGGTGGAGAGGCGCAGCTGGTGGTGAAGACTGCAGCAGAACCCCATGGAGAGGCCTGGCACTCAGCTATCAACCTAAGCAGCGGAGCATGTAAGATGCCCCCCAGTACCCCCCTCCACTTCCACCCAAACTGGGAGGTAAACTCTGCAGATGAACTTCTGAACTCTGGGGGGCTGCACTGACCAAGGACAAAAACTGTGGGGGGTGGTGACTATTGGGTTGCTGGACTCAAGAACCACTCTGGGGCTGCGGGGGGAGGAGGGGGAAGGACACTGCCAGACTCACTTGGGGATGGGTCTTTTGCTCATGGTTAGTGTTATGAATCCTGTTTGTGGTGTTTCCCCAACATAATGCCCCATTGTTTCCCTCCTTTATTAAAAGGCTTTTGCTACACTCAGACTCTGTGCTTGCGAGAGGGGAAGTATTGCCTCTTAGAGGCACCCAAGGGGGTGGTATGTAATTGTCCCAGGTCACTGGGTGGGGGCTCAAGCCGGTTTTGCCTTATGTTATTGAAACGGAATCCCTAGATACTGAACCCGGCCCTTGTTGCTGCCCACTGTGATGGGCAGAAGGGTTACATACGAACTATGTCATGTGAGGTGTCAGTGGAAAAGTTATGGTTTGCTGAATATGATTATCATGTGTATATGCATTTGTGAAGGCCAAGACTATAACAGGGTTCAAAAAAGAACTGGATAAATTCATGGAGGATCGGTCCATTAATGGCTATTAGCCAGGATGGGTAGGGATGGAGTCCCTAGCCTCTGTTTGCCAGAAGCTGGGAATGGGCAACAGAGGATGGATCAGTTGATGATTCCCTGTTCTGTTCATTCCCTCTGGGGCACCTGGCACTGGCCGCTGTCAGCAGACAGGACACTGGGCTAGATGGACCTTTGGTCTGACCCAGTCTGGCCAGTCTTATGTTCTCATCATTTTTGTATCTGGAGTTATGAATATTGACTATGCATCTATATTTCAAATGTGTTTGTTCCTGGGTAACACCCGCAAAGTAGTTTACATCCAGTCTAGCCAGCACCTTGTGAAGGGGCTACCCAAGGTAATGGACCATCAGCAAAAACAATGGACCATGGGAAAAGCAGAGACTCACCTGATTAGCTTTCCTGTGGATGCTTCAACCAAAATATGCGTAATGGCTGCCATGACTCATCAAAGCATGCAAAGGCATGTGATGAAGTCATGTGATAGTCGACTCCATTTTGGTGCCTGTCCTTTTCCACAAACTGGGCTGGGGGCTTTATTTGAGACAATGAAGTTCCTTCCACATGGAAGAAGCTATAAAAAGGGGAAGTGACATCATCACTGGACCTCAGTCCCCCATACGACAACACCTGAAAACACCTGAGGAACAAAGGCTGAACTGGGGAAGGGGGGCCCAGGCAGGACAGAAGAATTCCTGTCTGTGTATGCAAAAGCTGCAACCTGCTTGTAGCTAACAGGGTGAGACACTGCTTGATTCAAATCCTATCTAGTTTATAAAGCTTGGATTGCGTGTTTGTTTATTTCTTAGGTAATCTGCTTACATATGTACGATCACTGCTTATGACACTTAAATCTTTCTGTACTTAATAAATCTGTTTTACATTTTTACCTAAAACAGTGTGTTTTGCTTGAAGTGCTTGGGGGAATCTGATCAGGAACAAAATCTGCTGCATTGTCCTCTCCATGTAGAGGGAGGAGCGGGCTGGGTAACAGACTTGGTTGTCAGGCTTTTGACCAGGGCAAGATGGTACAGCTCTGGGACCCCTTCATGTAACTGCAGCTGGGTGCGTCCCTGCCTGTAGGAAAGTCTGTGGGAGAGCAGGACTGAGAGCAGTCTGCAGCTTGCCACAGCAGCACAGTGAGAGAGGGAGCCCAGTTCGTTATGCCAGAGGGCTCAGTGGTACCTCAGTTCCAGGTTGCACCCCGGGGAAACCCGTCACAGACCTCTCGAGCTCCCTTCACATCCTACGATTCTATTATATCTTGCAAGTGTAGGGGGTGGGGGGAGAGTGGAAGACATAATGGAGTGTACAGACCTATGAAACATTGGCAGGGAGCAAACCAAGGTCCGGAGGGGGGACTCTCCCCCTTGCCCCATAGCAAATGAGGCCCTGTTTGGAAGCATCTATTTAAATTATGGCACAGACAGGGCTGGCCCATTTCCCTTTAAAGGGGCTGGTCACCCTTCAACAGTCCTCCCACCCTGCAGCCATCCTATCCCCAAGGCAGGTGCTACATCATCTCGGTGTTATTTCCTCTGCCGAGCCCAGCCAAGCTGCTTTCCTCTCGGCCAGCCCTCTGGCCCCTCCCTCAGCTGGGCACTTTCTGAGCCCAGCCAGCCTCTTGCCGGGCACACCTTCTCTGGGCTGAAGAGCTGGAACCCCTCCACTGCCTCTTTCAGTGTCATTACTTGGAGCTCTAGATGTTTCTTCCCCCCGCCCCCTGTTCTTCTCTTTGCCCGGGAGGCTGTACGGCCTGGCTTCTCCCACAGCAGCTAGCTTCACCTCACAACCTCACTGCGCTGTCTGGGACCATCAGCCCCAGCCTGTGCAGGGCCCTCTTTTACGCAGTGTGGGTCTCCTCTAGGTCCCTTTGTGGCTGCTGTTTGTTTCCAAATGCCTCCTGCAACTCCCTTTTGTACCTGTCCTTCACAGCAACTAGACTCGTCATGGCCACGGTCTCCAATACCACGGAGGCTTGGCCTCTGCACTGGGACCCAGTACTGCCAAGGCTGCAGAGCCTGTCATTCCTACTTGCCCCATGTTCTCCCCTTGCCCAGCACAGCCCAGGGAACGCCTTCCGCAGGCCTGCGACCTTGGCTCTTTTCCCCTGGCTCGCTGATCTGTAAAGCTGTTTCTCTCAACCTCTGCCTGCCTCCGCTGGGTTTCCAGATGCAGGTGCGGTCCACATGCCAGCTCGGTGTGTGGAAAATTCCCACCCCTGAACGATGCAGTTACACCGACCAATCTCCTGGTATAAACAGCGCTATGTGGACAGGAGGGCTTCTCCTATCAACACAGCTACGGCTTCTCGGGGAGGTGGAGTACCCATGCTGAGTGGAGAAGCTCTCCCATCGGCATTGGTAGCATCTTCACTGAAAGCTGCAAACAAGCCCTCGGCCTCTGAAGCTAGAACTCTGCCAGCTTCCTGCCCCCAGGCTAACATCCTTCCCCTGCAAGTCAAGTTCTTAGTGGGACAGAGCCTTCTGATATGCCCAGTCTTCCCACATCTGCAGCAACCGCCCTTAGGGACTTGCCCTCTCTCCTTTTCAAGGGACAGAATCTCCTTCTGTGCTCCACTTTACTGCACCTGAATCAACCACAGCTATTGCCAGAAGATGCTGTGAAGGCCAACACTATAATGGGGTTCAAAAAAGAACTAGATACATTCATGGAGCATAGAATATCGGGGTTAGAAGGGACCTCAGGAGGTCATCTAGTCCAACCCCCTGCTCAAAGCAGTATCAATCCCCACCGTTTGCCCCAGATCCCTAAATGGCCCCCTCAAGGATTGAGCTCACAACCCTGGGTTCAGCAGGCCAATGCTCAAACCACTGAGCTATTAGTCAGGATGGGCAAGGATGGTGTCCCTAGCCTCTGTTTGCCAGAATCCGGGAATGGGCAACAGGGGATGGATCACTTGTTGATTCCCTGTTCTGTTCATTCCCTCTGGGGCACCTGTCATTGGCCACTTTCGGAAGACAGGACACATCCATAGCTTGGATGGGTCATTCAGTCCTTTGTTTAGAGCTTCAGTTTGTAGAAACTTGCTCAAGAGGTAAGAAGCAGTGTCAAGGTTCCTTCCCCACTCTGAACTCTAGGGTACAGATGTGGGGAGCTGCATGAAAAACCCCTAAGCTTATTTTTACCAGCTTAGGTTAAAACTTCCCCAAGGTACAAACTATTTTACCTTTTGCCCTTGGACTTTATTGCTGCCACCACCAAGCGTCTAATAAATATATAACAGGGAAAGAGCCCACTTGGAAACGTCTTTCCCCCCAAAATCCCTCCAAGCCGTACACCCCCTTTCCTGGGGAAGGCTTGATAAAAATCCTCACCAATTTGCATAGGTGAACACAGACCCAAACCCTTGGATCTTAAGAACAATGAAAAAGCAATTAGGTTCTTAAAAGAAGAAATTTAATTGAAGAAAAAGTAAAAGGATCACCTCTGTAAAATCAGGATGGTAAATACCTTACAGGGTAATCAGATTCAAAACATAGAGAATCCCTCTAGGCAAAACCTTAAGTTACAAAAAGACACAAAAACAAGAATATACATTCCATTCAGCACAGCTTATTTTATCAGCCATTTAAACAAAACAGAATCTAATGCATCTCTAGCTAGATTACTTACTAAGTTCTAAGACTCCATTCCTGTTCTGTTCCCGGCCAAAGCCTCACACAGACAGTGAGAGCCTTTGTTTCTCCCCCCTCCAGCTTTGAAAGTATCTTGTCTCCTTATTGGTCATTTTGGTCAGGTGCCAGCGAGGTTATCCTAGCTTCTTAACCCTTTACAGGTGAAAGGGGTTTTCCTCTGGCCAGGAGGGATTTTAAAGGTGTTTACCCTTCCCTTTATATTTATGACAAGCAGGAATGAAAACAAAATGGAGAAGATGCAGCTGCCTTTTATATTCTTTTGCTTCCTGTGTCCCTATACAAGCTTCACAGCACATGGTTCTCTGTCCACAGACATGGCCCCTACATGGCTTGCTGACTCATCAGGTGTGGTCCCTGGTCTTTTAAAGCGTTTATTGTACAGCCGATGTCCCTTAATGGGCCATTAAGCAGGCTAGGTGATGCTGATGTCAATCTGTCTGGGTGTGTCACCTAGAAAAGAAATCTGATGAAGTTCAACAAGGACAAGTGCAGAGTCCTGCATTTAGGATGGAAGAATCCCATGCACCGCTACAGACTGGACCGAATGGCTAGGCAGCAGTTCTGCAGAAAAGGACCGAGGGGTTACAGTGGACAAGAAGCTGGATATGAGTCAAAAGTGTGCCGTTGTTGCCAAGAAGGCTACTGGCATTTTGGGCTGTATAAGTAGGAGCATTGCCAGCAGATCGAGGGACGTGATCATTCCCTTCTATTGGGCATCGGTGAGGCATCATCTGGAGTACTGTGTCCAGTTTTGGGCCCCACACTACAAGAAGGATGTGGAAAAATTGGAAAGAGTCCAGCAGAGGGCAACAAAAATGATTAGGGGACTGGAACACATGAGTTATGAGGAGAGGCTGAGGGAACTGGGGATGTTTAGTCTGCAGAAGAGAAGAGTGAGGGGGGATTTGATAGCTGTTTTCAACTACCTGAAAGAGGGTTCCAAAGAGGATGGCTCTAGACTGTTCTCAGTGGTAGCAGATGACAGAACAAGGAGTAATGGTCTCAAGTTGCAGTGGGGGAGATTTAGGTTGGATATTAGGAAAAACTTTTTCACTAGGAGGGTGGTGAAACACTGGAATGTGTTACCTAGGGAGGTGGTGGAATCTCCTTCCTTAGAGGTTTTTAAGGCTCGGCTTGACAAAGCCCTGGCTGGGATGATTTAGTTGGTGTTGGTCCTGCTTTGAGCAGGGGCTTGAGCTAGATGACCTCCTGAGGTGCCTTCCCACCCTGGTAGTCTATGATTCTATGATCCTTTTGAAAACCTCCGGTGAAAGAGCTTCCACAGCCTCCCTAGGCATCTGTCACATTGGCCTGCTGTTCTGACATTCTGGAATGTTTCCTCAGATTTCATATACATCTGTTGTGCTGTGGTTTGACCCCATCGCCCCTTGTCCTGCCCTCTGTGGCAAGAGAGAACAACTTTTCTCCATCTTTTTTATGGCAGCCTTTCAAGTATCCGAAGACTGTTATCAAATCCCCCCTTAATCTCATAGGACTTGCATTCCATCCATGGGTGGTGCATGAATCATTGGCTGCAGTCCTGCCCCTTTCACCCATGTGGCGTCTGCCCCCCCACCCCAGAGTGATGGGAGAGCGGGCAGTGCAGCCCCAGCCCCGGAGCACCGGGAGGGCAGGCGGCGCGGCCCTAGTCCCTGGAGAGCCAGGAGAGCGGGCGGTACGGCCCCAGTGTGGGAACACTGGGAGAGTGGGTGGCATAGCCCGAGCCAGGGGCCACTCCACAGGGAGACTGGAGCCACGGCGAGCGGGAAGGGGGTGGAGGGACCTGGGGGCGGAGCATGGGCGGGGCCACGCCTGGCTGTTTGGGGGAGGCACCGCCTCCCTCAACCTATGATACTCGCTGCCCATGACTCCATACCTTTGATCATTTTTTTCGCTCGCCTCTGGATCCTTTCCAGTTTCTCTCCATCCCTTCTACACAGCGGTGACCAAACCGGACACAGTTCTCCAGCTGAGGCCTAACCAGAACGGCGCTATCACTGCCTGTGACTTGCCAGACATCTCATCCTGGGAGGCGAGCAGGGCTATTCTCCCCATTGTGCCGAGGGGGGACCAGCCCCACATGCTCAGTGGGAGTTAGGCACCTGAGGATCTGAGCTTAAGGGTACCTCTGCCCTGAGTGGAACAAACACAGCTGGCCCGTGTCAGGTGACTAGGCCTTTGGCTCTGGGGCTATAGCACTGCCATGGAGACACTTGGGCTCAGACTGGAGTCTGGCCTCTGAGCCCCCTCCCCAACCTATGGGGTCCCAGAGCCTGGGCTCCAACCCAAGCATCCACACTGCAGTCTGATAGCGCTGTAGCCCAAGCCCCACGGGCCTGAGACAGCCAACCTGGGCCAGCTTCCAGTGTTTTGTTGTGGTGTAAACATAGCCTAAGTGACGTGCCCAAGATCAGACATGGAGCATGCAGCAGGGCAGGGAACTGAATGCAGATTTCCAGAGCCCTGTAACCACTGGGTCACGCTTCCTCCAGGCTGTCAGGGACCTGAAAGGGAAATCCCAATGCAAATGCTGGTGGTTAAAGCAGCCTTTCTATAGAATCATAGAATCATAGAATATCAGGGTTGGAAGGGACCTCAGGAGGCCATCTAGTCCAACCCCCTGCTCAAAGCAGGACCAATCCCCAATTAAATCATCCCAGCCAGGGCTTGGTCAAGCCTGACCTTAAAAACTTCTAAGGAAGGAGATTCTACCACCTCCCTAGGTAACACATTCC
Source organism: Caretta caretta (assembly GCF_965140235.1). Classification (NCBI taxonomy): domain Eukaryota; kingdom Metazoa; phylum Chordata; order Testudines; family Cheloniidae; genus Caretta; species Caretta caretta. The sequence continues at coordinate 17,955,434 of NC_134226.1, read as the reverse complement.
AGTGTTTCACCACCCTCCTAGTGAAAAAGTTTTTCCTAATATCCAACCTAAACCTCCCCCACTGCAACTTGAGACCATTACTCCTTGTTCTGTCATCTGCTACCACTGAGAATAGTCTAGAACCATCCTCTCTGGAACCACCTCTCAGGTAGTTGAAAGCAGCTATCAAATCCCCCCTCATTCTTCTCTTCTGCAGACTAAACAATCCCAGTTCCCTCAGCCTCTCCTCATAAGTCATGTGTTCCAGACCCCTAATCATTTTTGTTGTCCTTCGCTGGACTCTTTCCAATTTATCCACATCCTTCTTGTAGTGTGGGGCCCAAAACTGGACACAGTACTCCAGATGAGGCCTACTGTGTCCAGTTTTGGGCCCCACACACTGATAACAGAACCAATTCCACTCTCCTGCCATGCTTCGCATAATAGCACGATACCATTATAAAATGATACCCAGCTTAAAGCGATTTTACCGGCTTCAGCTGAGGTTTGCCCACCTGCGCCAAAGAATCCATTCCTGCCAGTGCAAACAACAGTGAAGGAGTTGGCTCAGTGACACTGAAGCCAGGGTGATATTGTGCCAGGGAGGGGATCTTGGGGGAACACGAGAACAGACAGACAACTGGTTTTCCTAACAGGGGCAAGTCTTCTGCTGGGTATTCCATCTTGCATGTGCAGCACTGTGCCACGCGGGGGCAGCATTACTGCAGCTTCAGCACCCCCGGCATGCTGTATTTCAGTGGGCACCAGGCTGCAGGCCAGGTCTGGGGCACAGGGTGCAAGGGGGTTCTGGGACTGGGGACAGACTTCCCCCCAACACACTGCGGGAGAGTCTGTTGAAGCCACAGGAAGCCGCCTCAGTCAGTTTCATGCTACTGACCTGTGCCCCCAGTGCCGGGCCCTGTGCTGGGAGAGTTGTCCCTGCTGGGTGAGAGGGGTCCATGGTCTCTCGACTGAAGCCCTGCACAGGCCAGCAGGGGTCACTGCAGAGGGGGGCTGCAGGGTGCAGGCTGTAGAGGTTTCCTAGATGCCAGGGCCACAGGGAACAATGTGATCATCTCGTCCAGCCTCAGGCCAGGGAACGGCCCCCAGTCATTCCCAGAGCCAAGCTTTGAGACAAACCGCCCCTCTGGTGGGTGAGGGAGATCGCTCGCACTGTTAGAAATGTACGCCTGATACGGCTGGCTCCGTCACCTCGCTAGGGGGCACTGTGGGGCTGGCAGGGCTGATGTGGGGAATGGGGAGCTGGGTTCCGGCTCACTCCAGGTATTGGCGTCGGGCCTTTGCTGCGACAGGCACAGTTAACAGCAATGCCTGACTCATCACGCGGCCCTGGGGCTGGTCCCGGCGCCTCCCGTGCTGGGGGAGAGCAGGAAGGAGACGCCGTGCACACGCACCGACTGCTCTGGGGCTGGAGCACCCATGGGGGAGAACAGAGTGTGCTCAGCACCCACCATCCACCCGCCCATCAGCTGTCTGGTGGCGGGCGGAAGGCGCTAAGAGGAGGGGGCGGAGCGGGGGCAGGGAGAGGTGTGGTGAGGGTGGGGCCTTGGGGGAAAGGAACAGAGTGCGGGGGGGGGGGCCTTGGGGTGGAGCTGGGGAGGAGCAACTACAGTCGGCGCCTGGGCTGTGGTGTAAGCCCGGGGAGGGACACGGGGGGAGGTAGGACCCCGTGGTCTGTTTCCCAAGCAGCCAATGACCCAGCAAGTAAATTCCCCTCCCCTGGGCTGCAGCTCCTGGCTTACACCACAGCACAGGGCTCAGCCCCTGGGACTGATTCTCCCATAGGGCTGCACCCAAGTCCCTATGGAGTCAATGGAGAGATTCCCACTCACGCCCGTGGCCTTTGTAACGGCAAGTCTACCGCAGTCTTGGCACGAAGGCCAGCAAGGAAATCCTGGCCTGCGCGAGCCCTGCGAGCAGGCTCGGCAGCACCATGGGCTCATATAGGTAGGCAGCGGGCAGGGTAACTTACCTGCCCAGTGATACACACTGCAAGAGCTAAATCATCCTCTTAGCTGCAAAGTCCAGATCCAAACGCCCGTATGGGCTGGGGCTGTTCAGGACTGGGGCTGGCTTTGGCCGTTGGATTGGGGTGTGAACTTTCCCCAAGCTTGGGCCAGGTGCTGGGTCAGACTCCTCTAGAAGTGCTCTAGAAATGACCTGGCTTGTAGTGACTGCTGTAGCCGTGCTAGAGGCACAAGAGCGTTTGAGCACCAGGGTGGTCAGCGCAGAGAAACAGCCAAATCTTTGCTTATATTAACCCTGTAAGGGGGTTCCCATCATGGGGGGGAGGGCACAGAGCTTTACTACAACCCCGGGCTGCACTATGTTGCTGGCATAATCTGCAGGACTGGTGGGGACACAAGATATTTCCCTTCGGCCTGCGTCCCCCTCCCCCAGTGACAGCTCCCTGGACCCACAGATGGCCAAGGAGCAGCACAGTTTGGAGAGCCAGTCCCCCAACCTCCTGCAGGGGTGGGGGTTTGGTGCCATCTGCAGGCAAAGCTGGAGACAGTTCAGTGAGTGTCTCGCAGCGCCTGATTGCTAACCACAGGAGGTACGCCCTACCAGCACTGCTTAGCTGACAGCCCCTGGCTCCCGCGGCTGGAAAGCAGGAGCTGCTCACTGAGCTCGTGCCAGCAAGAGCCGAAGAAAGGCCCAGCTCCTCTGTTCAAGCCTCCAGCCCCATGACTGCGGGGGAGAGAGGAGACAGCTACAGACCGAGGGTGATCAGCATTAGATCCGGCCGCCCGGCAGAGGGTGCACAGGCATAGCACCTGCGGAAATCCCATAGCAGACACGCTCTGCTGCGACTGCCTCTCCCAGGGCCAGGGGGCGGGGACCAGATCCTTCCCTTGGGGACACAATGCTAGCAAACACCCCAGCAGCCCTGCTTTAGTGGGACATCCCCCAGTCCTTGCACTTATGGGGCTACACCTCTTTGGCTGAGTTGCTCTGCACTGCGGAGCTGCAGGGGGCACTCCTGCGACAGCGCCCGGCTCACAGCAGCTGGCACAGGGTCAGCAGTGACATGTCCCCTGCATGAGCCAGCCGCCAAGTGTTTCCTGAGCAATTGGCAGCCAGAGGGTCCCCATTTGTGCAGGGCACGGCCCCTCATGGATGACAAGTCCCCAGCCACGTGCTGGTGAGGGCGCAGCAGGAGCCGGGCCCACCAGGGGGCGCAGCTGTGCTGACATCCTGACTGTAGGGAGCAGATTGCACTGGGGTCAGAGCAGATGGTTGCATGCTGGCCGGGCTGGTAGATCAGGGGAAGGGGCAGGTGTGTTGGGGTTGGGGGGGACGGACTGACCAGCAGCCCCAGAGAATAATTATCCCCAGAAGAGGTACGACTGCACTCCATCCTGCCCAGGACGCCGTTGGCAGCTACCCGCTGTGCCACACCGCCTGGCTCCTTTCCCAACACACCAAGTACATGTCTTTTACCCATGGGCACTCTGAGAGTCCACTCACTGCAGAACACAGCGCAGCCCTCCCCCCAACTTTATCTGCCCTGCCCAGCTCACCTCTGGGCTCTCCCCTATGCGTCCTCTTCCTGCACAGTATATATCCTCCCCGAAGGGTGCTAATGACCTCATTAGCCCAATCATTGTCCCTAAATGTCACCAACCTCCTCCATTTCAGCTTAATTCATTCCAGTTAATCCTGTCATCTTCTCTCCGACAGAACTGCCTAAGTGACCAGGGTGCTCCGGCCAGCACTCTGCCTCAGACCCCGCAAGGGAGACGAGAGCGCAGTCTCCATGGCCCTCTGGCTGCCAACGAGGGGCTCTGACAGCCAGGAACTGCACTGAGGCCCACCCCACCAAACAGTCATCAGATGGAACCAGCACCCTAGCAGGGAAAGGCTCCAACCCCCCTGAGCCAGCCACCCTGCATGGTCATGCCTTGTTCTTCTCTGAGTCCCATGCTCCCAACCAGCCTGCTGCACTACTGGGGGTCTGCTGCATGCACGTGTACTACGGTGCTGTGCTGCGGTGTGCACCAGTGCCCCTGGGGCAGCGTGAATGCGGGAGGGCACCACCCCCTATGTATCTGCTGGTGGGGAGCAGGGGAGGCAGAGGATATGTGGGTGGAGCATGTCCTTTGCTCCAGCCAAGTAGCATGGGCTGCTTTGCCATCTGCAGCTCTGGGAACTTTCCCACCCCAGCCAGCTAGACAGCTTCCTAGCCCGCATGCTGCCTGGCCAATCCAGGGACACACTCTGCCCCTCTATGCTTCCCCTGTGCTTGGATCACAGTGGGTCTCGCCGCTGCTCCTGGCCCCCTCCAGTTCTTTCTCACATCCCCTTTGCTCTTCCTGGTCTGTTCTGTATGGGTCTAGCACTGAGCTCATCACCATAGTATCTGAGCACCTTCCAGCCGTGCATGAAACATGACTGACCTCTGCCACCTGTCTGTCCTCTGCTCCTCATCTCATGTGGAGAGAAGTGTGATGGGGAGTGCGTGTGGGGGGGGAGATGTTTTTAGAATATGGATGCACACGGACACACACGCACCCGGACACACACACAGACATGGACACATGCACACGCACTCATGCACACATAAACAGATGCTCACTCACGCACATGGACACACACGCGCCCGGACACACACGCACACGGACACACACACAAACACAGACACACACACATGGACACACGCACACATGCAAACACACACTCATGCACACACGCACACACATGGACACGCACACAGACACACACACGCACACACACAGACACACACAAAGACACAGACACACACAGACATGCACACGGACACACACATGGACACACACACACTCACGCACACATGCGTTGTTCTGTTTGTGTAGTAGAGAAGGCAGGTCAAAGAAGGGCACTGTGCACTGGGAGTGGGAGCTGGCCTGGCTCCCGGAGGGGCTCATTCCACAGTTTGGGGCAGCCCTCGAAAGCCCTGGCGCCCACCCAGCCAAGTTTTGCTCTGACTGTGGCAAGTTTGCTGGCCAGCGGAGCAGAGCTGGTGGCCAAGGTTTGCACCCTGGAGCTGTGGGCTCTCGTACATTCCCCGGTGTCATGGAGTGTGGGGGAGTCCAGGCCCTGCACCCCTCTTCCTGGGATTCACGGAGACTCTCAGCCAGCCAGTAAAACAGAAGGTTTATTGGACAACAGGAACACAGTCCAAAACAGAGCTTGTGGGTACAACCAGGACCCCTCCGTCAAGTCCTTCTGGGGGAGCAGGGAGCTTAGACCCCAGCCCTGGGGTTCCCTGCGTTCCTCCACCCAGCCCCAAACTGAAACTAACCCCCCCAGCAGGCTCCCTCCTGCAGCCTCTGTTCACATTCCTGGGCAGAGGTGTTACCTCCCCCTCCCCCTCCTGGCTCAGGTGACAGGCTCTCAGGTCTCCCATCCCCAGGGCACATTCCCAGGTCAACACTCCCCCCTCCCTGGTGCGTCACATCGTCACACCAGGGCCCAGGATCAACCTTGAAGGACTGAGCCCTTGACCTTGTCTGCTGTTCTCTGGGATGCCAGCAGAGCGAGCAGAGGCCAGGTTGGAGGTGCATGTGGTGGCCTGTGGTATTGAGGAGACTCTGCGGCATTTTGTATCAGCGTCCCCGCAGGGCGGACTAATCTGCAGCAGGCCTGGCGGACCAGCCCCTGCTCTCAGCCGCCCCTGCTAGGGCTGAAATTTGCAGCGAGCAGCTGGTGGTTGATTAACACTCAGCCAGGGAGGCTGGCAATGCCGGCATGAGCGTGCACCTCCCCCGCCAGATGTTCCCTGCCTTGTACAGCCGCTCTCCAGGCAGCATCTGCGGTGCCTCGTGCCAGCCTAGCTGGGTGGTACCAAGCAACCCTGCCACCTTCCCGAGCCCAGACACACACCAACCCCCGGCACCCCTCAGTGGCCCAGCCCTGGGAGTCCGTGCAGCACTTGGGAATGGGGGGTCAGAGACTGGGATGGGAGCCTGAGCCACACACTTCCTGTCTGTCTGTCTGTCCATCCCCATTCACACCCATCCAGCCATCCTTCCTTCCCCATTCACACCCCTCCAGCCTCCTTCATTCCTTCCCCATTCACACCCCTCCAGCCTCCTTCCTTCCTTCCCCATTCACACCCCATCCAGGCATCCAATTCACACCCTCCAACCATCCTTCCTTCCCCATTCACACCCCTCCATACAGCCTTCCTTCCCCTTACACACCCTGCTATCCATCCCATCCAGCATCTCAGCTCTAACCTGGACCTGTCTGCCCACGCCCCGATGTGAAGATCATTGAACCTTTGTAGAGAATTCTAGCTGCTACACACATGGCAGGATTCCATTATCGCCATTGGACGGAGGGGGAAATGGAGGCACAGAGATGGGAAAGGACTTGTCCAAGGTCACAGAGTGAATCAGTGGCAGAGAATCCAGGACTCCGGCTTCCCAGCCCTCTCACTCCCCACTGTAACCCACAAGACTCTCCTCCCAGAGCTTGGGACAGAACTCAGGAGTCCTACCCACTCTAGCTTTCCCCTCCCACCATCCCTTGGCCTATTTCCTGCTCTGAGAACATATATTAGCAATGTCTGGGTGTCAGTGGGGTTTTCCCCTAGGAGCTGGAAGTACTGCTACTGTGACAAAGCCAGGACTGGGGCTTTAATCCTCCCAGTGCCGGTCCAGGCCAGCCCAGCCCAGCCCAAGGTAGGCGGATGCACAGATCTCAGGAGGACAAGAGCAGCAGCCGCCAAAGGTTCCTACGCTGAATAATAAGCGCTAGGCTATGTGGTGTGTGTTAAAGGGCCCCCGGCATAGCTTGCCCGCTGCTCTGGCAGGGACTCCAGGGTGCCAGTGGGGGTCAAGGAAAGCAGCTGCTGCTGGGCCAGCCCCTCCCAACACCAGCCTCCTGGGCAGCTTGTGTAGACTCAGGAACTGAGGGGGAGCCCCCAGCCCTGGCAGGTTGAGCCCTGCTCCTCTCTGCCACACCTGTTGTCTCCACTCCTTTGTGCACTGTCTCTCCATCTCTTTCTCGTGCCTTCTCTCTGTCACTCCTTCACTTCACTCTCCTTGGCATCTAGCTCCGTCACTCTGTCCTCTTTGTCCACCATCCCTTCTTCCTTTCTTTCTCTCTCTCTCCTGCCAGCGGTCTCCCTCCTCTCTCCCTGTCACTCCTTTATCTGTCTCCTCCTGTTCTCTTCCTCCATCCTTCCCTTCTCTCTTTCTCCCCTCCCACCAGTCAGTCACTCTCTCTCTCTGGGCCAAACTCATCATAGGTAGAACGGGAGGTTCTGTGCAGATGATCGCACACCCTCTTGCTAATGGTTGCAGTGAATCCGTAGCCAAGGTGCACAGTTACCCGCAGTCGGTGTTTACAGAAAGCTCCCATTCCCTCGGGCTGGGACCGCATGTGCTGCCAGCTTTCTGCAAACACAGCTGCTCTGTTCCTGATGTTGGAGCTGGGCTGTGTTTCTGCTGGGAAAAAGCTGAGCTAGATTTTCCAAAGAGCTCTGGACCAGATTTTTCAAGTGCTCAGCGTCCACAACTGAGGCTGGATTTTCCACAGAGCTCGTCTCCCCACTAGGCCACTGAATAATGGCCAGCTTTTCCAAAGCCCGCAGGGCCCAGCACGCACCCAGCATGCTGAGCTCTCCTGGCCACTCATCTGGTGATGGAGAAAGCAGGGATACTGGAAGAGAACAGGGAGAAAGCCAGCTAAATAGGAGCTGCAAAGTTCTTTCGCAAAACTGAGCCTCTGGGCCTAGCATGGCATGTGTTAGCGTTGCCAACCTTCTAATCCCACAAAACTGAAGACCCTAGCCCTGCCCCTTCCCCCAAGGCCCTGCCACTGCCCCACCCTTTCTCTGTGGCCCACTCACTTCATCCGCCCTCCCTCCATCGCTCGCTCTCCCCCACCCTCACATACATTCACCAGGCTCGGGCAGGAGGTTGCGGTGCAGAAGGGGGTGAGAGCTCCGGCAGGGGATGCGAGCTCCAGGATGGGGCCAGAAATGAGGGGTTCAGGATGTGGGAGGGGATTCAGGGCTGGGACAGAGGGTTGTGGGGCGGGGTGAAGGCTCTGGCTGGGGGTGCAGGCTCTGGGGTGGAGCCGGGGATGAGGGGGTTGGGCTGCACAGGGGGGCTCCAGGTTGGGGCCGAGGAGTTCAGAATGCAGGAGGAGGCTCAGGGCTGGGGCAGGGGGTTGGGGTGCAGCTCTGGATGGGGGGGTGTGGGCATTGGGGTAGGGCCAGGGATGAGGGGTTTGGGGTGCAGAAAGGGGCTCAGGGCTGGGGGTTGGGGTATGGGAGAGGGTGCAGGCTACAGGAGGGAGTTTGGGTGCGGGAGGAGGCTTCGTGCTGGGGCAGGGGGTTGTGGTGCAGGAGGGGGGTGCGGCCCCGGGAGGGAGTTTGGGTGCGGGAGGGGGTTCCAACCTGGGACGGGGCATGAGAGGGGGTTCGGGGTTCAGGCTCCAGGTGGCCCTTACCTAAGGCGGCTCTGGGAAGTGGCTGGCATGACCAGCTCCTAGGTGGAGGGGCCAGGGTGCTCTGTGCTTTGTCTCTGCCTGCAGGCACCGCCCCCGCAGATCCCATCGGCGGCTGTTCCCGGCCAATGGGAGCTGAGGAGCCAGGGCTCGGGGTGGAGGGCAAAGCATGGAACCCCCATGGCCACCCCTGTGCCTAGGAGCCACCGGGACATGCCAGCAGCTTCCCAGGAGCTATGGCCCGGTCAATGGTGCTGACCAGAGACGCCAGGGTCCCTTTTCAACCAGGCGTTCTGGTTGAAAACTGGATACCTGGCAACCCTACATATGCTACTTAAACCCTGGTTCCCCGACAATCCCAGCCCCAGGGCCTGTCTCTCTCCTGCCCATGTGCAGTTCCACTTTCCCTTCCCTTCACCTCTTTGTGGGAATCTTACTAATGATTTCGAATAGGAACTTGGCTGCTGCTAGCCGCGGGAGCCTTGCAGGTACCCGGAAAGCCTCACAGGCTAAGTGAGTTCCCCTCTGGGGCTCACTGAGGGCAGCTCAGCTAGCTACGGGTCCCCGCTCTCCAGTGCAACCCACTGTGGGAGGAGGGCCTGTAAGAACTGACTCAACTGCTCCTTGAGCTCCCAGATCTGTGGAGCTTCCCTGGCCAGTGCTGGGCCAGGGGGCGCTGTCAGCAGATACTGGACAATGGAGCTGGGGAGCCAGATCATAGAATCATAGAATCATAGAATATAAGGGTTGGAAGGGACCCCAGAAGGTCATCTAGTCCAACCCCCTGCTCAAAGCAGGACCAATTCCCAGTTAAATCATCCCAGCCAGGGCTTTGTCAAGCCTGACCTTAAAAACCTCTAAGGAAGGAGATTCTACCACCTCCCTAGGTAATGCATTCCAGTGTTTCACCACCCTCATAGTGAAAAAGTTTTTCCTAATATCCAATCTAAACCTCCCCCACTGTAACTTGAGACCATTACTCCTCGTTCTGTCATCTGATACCATTGAGAACAGTCTAGAGCCATCCTCTTTGGAACCCCCTTTCAGGTAGTTGAAAACAGCTATCAAATCCCCCCTCATTCTTCTCTTCTGCAGGCTAAACAATCCCAGCTCCCTCAGCCTCTCCTCATAACTCATATGTTCCAGACCCCTAATCATTTTTGTTGCCCTTCGCTGGACTCTCTCCAATTTATCCACATCCTTCTTGAAGTGTGGGGCCCAAAACTGGACACAGTACTCCAGATGAGGCCTCACCAATGTCGAATAGAGGGGAACGATCACGTCCCTCGATCTGCTCGCTATGCCCCTACTTATACATCCCAAAATGCCATTGGCCTTCTTGGCAACAAGGGCTCACTGCTGACTCATATCCAGCTTCTCGTCCACTGTCACCCCTAGGTCCTTTTCCGCAGAACTGCTGCCTAGCCATTCGGTCCCTAGTCTGTAGCTGTGCATTGGGTTCTTCCATCCTAAGTGCAGGACCCTGCACTTATCCTTATTGAACCTCATCAGATTTCTTTTGGCCCAATCCTCCAATTTGTCTAGGTCCTTCTGTATCCTATCCCTCCCCTCCAGCGTATCTACCACTCCTCCCAGTTTAGTATCATCCGCAAATTTGCTGAGAGTGCAATCCACACCATCCTCCAGATCATTTATGAAGATATTGAACAAAACCGGCCCCAGGACCGACCCTTGGGGCACACCACTTGATACCGGCTGCCAACTAGACATGGAGCCATTGATCACTACCCGTTGAGCCCGACAATCTAGCCAGCTTTCTACCCACCTTGTAGTGCATTCATCCAGCCCATACTTCCTTAACTTGCTGACAAGAATACTGTGGGAGACCGTGTCAAAAGCTTTGCTAAAGTCAAGAAACAATACATCCACTGCTTTCCCTTCATCCACAGAACCAGTAATCTCATCATAGAAGGCGATTAGATTAGTCAGGCATGACCTTCCCTTGGTGAATCCATGCTGGCTGTTCCTGATCACTTTCCTCTCATGCAAGTGCTTCAGGATTGATTCTTTGAGGACCTGCTCCATGATTTTTCCAGGGACTGAAGTGAGGCTGACTGGCCTGTAGTTCCCAGGATCCTCCTTCTTCCCTTTTTTAAAGATTGGCACTACATTAGCCTTTTTCCAGTCATCCGGGACTTCCCCGGTTCGCCACGAGTTTTCAAAGATAATGGCCAATGGCTCTGCAATCACAGCCGCCAGTTCCTTCAGCACTCTCGGATGCAACTCGTCCGGCCCCATGGACTTGTGCACGTCCAGCTTTTCTAAAAAGTCCCTAACCACCTCTATCTCCACAGAGGGCTGGCCATCTCTTCCCCATTTTGTGATGCCCAGCGTAGCAGTCCCTGGGAAGGTTCCTTGCCACCCCTGCAGACACCGGCCTCAGCTCCCGTCTCCCCCGCCCGCCCTTGGGAGAGGCATCGCAGTGAGGAGGCATGCTAGCAAACAGGGGCTTGGGCAGCTGGGAGGCACAGTGCTCATGTATAATCCATTCTCACATCCTGCTGGAGGGACACGCGACGTGGAACCAGACGGGCTTCACAGGGCATGAGGAAAAGCCCAGGTTTATAGAGGTAGTACTAGCTAGTGGTTAGAGCATCAGGGCTGGGAGCGAGGACTCCTTGGTTCTATTCCCAGCTGTGGAAGGGGAGTGGGGTCTAGCAGTTAGAGCAGTGGGGGCTGGGTGTCAAGACTCCTGGGTTCCATTCCCAGCTGTGGGAGGGGAGAGGGGGCTAGTGACTATAGGAGAGGAAGGAGCTGGGAGTCAGGACACCATGTGATCTTGGGCAGCTCACAGCCCCACCCTTGGCCTCGGTTTCCCCATTTGGCTATAGGGGGCGATACTGACGTGACAAGAAGGTTAACAAACTAATGGCCAGGATTCCCAGCCGGAAGGTGCGAGAGAGGACACAGTGTGGTGTTTATGAGGAGGGTACGTCATCATTGACTGTGCATGTGGCTCTGAACCCTGTGCGAGCTGAGAGCACCCCACTCTGCAGCCCATCCCCAGAGCAAGCGCTGCACCCCACTGTGATGAAGTGGGACTGTTCTTAATGTTTCTTCTGAATAGTGTGGAGGTGCCTCAGTTTCCCCTAGGCAGTTCTTAAGTATCTAGGTGGTGGGGTAAGGGTGTATGATCGTTGCAGAGCCCTAGAGGGCAGGTGTATGCAGGGGACTGGACACAGAGAATGGCCAAACACCCTGTTTCCTGGCAGCTGATGGGTTGGGCCCTTCTGCCCTGCAAGGTGAGAGCTAAAGGGTTGGAGAACAAAGGAATCAGGTGACCTCCTGGCCCGGGAAAGGGGAAAGCCGAGAGGAGGAGGGGCTGGAGGGAGTTTCAGTTTGGGGCTGGCTGGGACATGGAGTGAAGTGCAGATGTGGTTGTCTGGCTCACTGCCCCTGCAAACTCTGTTTTAGACCATGTTCCTGTCGTCTAATAAAACTTCTGTTTTACTGGCTGGCTGGGAGTCATGTCTGACTGCGGTGTTGGAGTGCAGGATCCTCTGGCTTCCCCAGGACCCCGCCTGGGCGGACTCGCTGGGGGAAGCGCACGGAGGGACAGAAGATGCTGAATGCTCCGAGGTCAGACCCAGGAAGGTGGAAGCTGTGTGAGCTTTGTGTCCTGAAGACAGGCTGCTCCCAGAGAGGAGACTTCACCAGAGTCCTGACTGGCTTCATGGGGAGCAGTTCCAGAGCATCGCCCAGGGACTCCGTGACAACTGGTGGCAGCTGTGGGATGTACTGCACCCCGTAGATGGCGCTTCCTGTAGTAAGTGACTGGGGAGCAGTAAAACGAAGGGGGATTGACGAAGACCAGGCGTGCTGAAGGCTCAGAGAGGAGCGGTTTCGGGGGGTGGTTAACCCCTGGGAGTGTGTGACAAGTGAGAAGGACTGTGCAATAATGGGGTCCACCTGGGGACTGTGGTGAGCAGTGTCAGGGGCGGAGGAGCCTGCGGCTTGGCCCTGGGAGAGAGAAGGACTTTTGCAGTAACAGGGTCCCCCTGGGGATTGCAGCGAGCGGTCCCAGGGGCGGAGGAGTCTGCAGCTCGACCCTGGCAAAGAGGTGGTGACCTCGAGAAGGGCTGGCACACAAGGGGTTCTCCCTGGAAACCGTGGGGAGCTGAGAGCACACAGGCCTGTGAGTTCACAACAACTGGGGAAGAGCGGAGTGATGGCCTGTCAAGATCTCCTTAAGAAGGACATTGTAACCCTGTGCAGAAAGAGAGGGTTGAGCATGGGAAAGTTCACCAAAGCACAGTTCATCGTGCAGCTGGAGGAGGATGACCGCTCTAAGGAACAGATTCCTGACCCCAAATGGGGCTATAGCAGGATCTGGGAGCAGCTGGAGTGGGAGCCAGGCATCCCCAAGACTCCTATCCCCGACCAGATGACGGTCTTCATGATCGGGTTCCCCATCGGGGGATCGGAGACGGACGGGATTGGAGCTGAGTCCGAGAGAGCAAGAGGACCGTGGGAGACAGTGAGAGCCTGAGAAAGAGCTGCAGAAGCAGCAGCAGCATGAACTGGCGGTGGTGGAGCGGAGAGGCCTAGGGGACCTCCCCGGGGTGAGTGGGGATAGACCCCGGGGGGCCAGTTCCGCAGGGATCCTCGAGACTAAATTGCTGCCCCTGGTTAAGGGGGGGGATGTGGATGCCCACCTCACTGCCTTTGAGCAGGCTGGCGATTTGAACCAGGGGGACCCTGCGGAAAAGCCCCAGTGTCTAGCTCCCTTGCTGGGTCCTGAAGACATAGACTTCGTCAGCCAGATGGTTGGGGATGTGGACAGGCTCCCACTCCTGACCCCAACCAATATGTCTGTGTGGAGTTTCCTGGGGCCAGGCCCCTCGGACCTCCAGTGGGAGCGGAAGGTGATGGTCAATGGGGAGAGATTCCTGGGGTGGCGAGATCCTGGGACAGAGAGAACGGTTGTCAGGCCCCGGGTGGTGCAGCCTCAGATGCTGAGGGGCTGTGTGAGCTGGGTGAGGGTCCCAGGGATGAAGCCCCTCACCCTGCCTATGGCCCAGATCCCTGTGCAGACCCAGGAGGGGTGGGGCTGGCTGGTTGTTGGGGTTCTCCAGGATCATAGAATCATAGAATATCAGGGTTGGAAGGGACCTCAGGAGGTCATCTAGTCCAACCCCCTGCTCAAAGCAGGACCAATCCCCAACTAAATCATCCCAGCCAGGGCTTTGTCAAGCCTGACCTTAAAAACCTCTAAGGAAGGAGATTCCACCACCTCCCTAGGTAACCCATTCCAGTGCTTCACCACCCTCATAGTGAAAAAGTTTTTCCTAATATCCAACCTAGACCTCCTCCACTGCAACTTGAGACCATTACTCCTCGTTCTGTCATCAGCTACCACTGAGAACAGTCTAGAGCCATCCTCTTTGGAACCCCCTTTCAGGTAGTAGAAAGTAGCTATCAAATCCCCCCTCATTCTTCTCTTCCGCAGACTAAACAATCCCAGTTCCCTCAGCCTCTCCTCATAAGTCATGTGTTCCAGTCCCCTAATCATTTTTGATGCCCTCCGCTGGATGTTTTCCAATTTTTCCACATCCTTCTTGTAGTGTGGGGCCCAAAACTGGACACAGCACTCCAGATGAGGCCTCACCAGTGTCGAATAGAGGGGAACGATCACGTCCCTCGATCTGCTGGCAATGCCCTACTTATACATCCCAAAAAGCCATTGGCCTTCTTGGCAACAAGGGCACACTGTTGACTCACATCCAGCTTCTCGTCCACTGATACCCCTAGGTCCTTTTCTGCAGAACTGCTGCCGAGCCATTCGGTCCCTAGTCTGTAGCGATGCATTGGATTCTTCCATCCTAAGTGCAGGACTCTGCACTTGTCCTTGTTGAACCTCATCAGATTTCTTTTGGCCCAATCCTCCAATTTGTCTAGGTCCCTCTGTATCCTATCCCTACCCTCCAGCGTATCTACCTCTCCTCCCAGTTTAGTGTCATCTGCAAACTTGCTGAGGGTGCAATCCATACCATCCTCCAGATCATTTATGAAGATATTGAACAAAACCGGCCCGAGGATCTACCCTTGAGGCACTCCACTTGATACTGGCTGCCAACTAGACATGGAGCCATTGATCACTACCCGTTGAGCCCGACAATCTAGCCAACTTTCTAACCACCTTATAGTCCATTCATCCAGCCCATACTTCTTTAACTTGCTGGCAAGAATACTGTGGGAGACCATGTCAAAAGCTTTGCTAAAGTCAAGGAACAACAGTCCACCGCTTTCCCCTCATCCACAGAGCCAGTTATCTCATCATAGAAGGCAATTAGATTAGTCAGGCATGACTTTCCCTTGGTGAATCCATGCTGACTGTTCCTGATCACTTTCCTCTCCTCTAAGTGCTTCAGAATTGATTCCTTGAGGACCTGCTCCACGATTTTTCCAGGGATTTTTCCAGCTGTTGTGACCTGCACTGGATGTGCCATGTTTGTCTTTCTTCCAGAGGACAGAAGCGACTTTGTCTGTACAAAGTGCAAGCTGGTCTCCATATTGGAAGAGAAGGTTCAAGGTCTGGAGCAACAGGTATCGACCCTGCGTTGCATAAGAGAAACTGAAGATTTCCTGGACAGACGTCAGGATATGCTTCTATGGGCACAATGTTCTGAAGATTCAGAGCAGGCTGCGCAGCAGGGACAGGAGGACGGTGAAGAAATTTGGCAGCATGTGACCTCCAGAAGAAGAAAGGGGAGCATCCATGTACCAGCAACGCAGATACAGGTAAGTAACCGTATTCATGTTCTCTCCACAGGCACTAATGCGGAGAGTGGACTAGATGATACATCTGAGGGAAGGGAACAGAAGGAGACTCCGTCGATTGGAAGGCATGAGATGCACTGTCCTAGGGATGGGGGTTCCACGACCACCGCTCCCAAGAGAAGGAGGCGGGTGGTGGTGGTCGGAGGCTCTCTCCTCAGGGGGACTGAGTCATCTGTCTGCTGCCCTGACCGGGAAAACCGAGAAGTCTGCTGCTTGCCAGGAGCTAGGATTCACGATGTGACGGAGAGACTGCCAAGACTCATCAAGCCCTTGGATCGCTACCCCTTCCTGCTTCTCCATGTGGGCACCAAGGACACTGCCAAGAATGACCTTGAGCGGATCACTGTGGACTACGTGGCTCTGGGAAGAAGGATAAAGGAGTTTGAGGTGCAAGTGGTCTTCTCGTCCATCCTCCCCGTGGAAGGAAAAGGCCTGGGTAGAGACCGTCAAATCGTGGAAGTCCACGAATGGCTATGCAGGTGGTGTCGGAGAGAAGGCTTTGGATTCTTTGACCATGGGATGGTGTTCCAAGAAGGAGGAGTGCTAGGCAGAGACGGGCTCCAGCTAACGAAGAGAGGGAAGAGCATCTTCGCAAGCAGGCTGGCTAACCTAGTGAGGAGGGCTTTAAACTAGGTTCACCTTGGGAAGGAGACCAAAGCCCTGAGGTAAGTGGGGAAGTGGGATACCGGGAGGAGGCACGAGCAGGAGCCGCGAGAGGGGAGGGCTCCTGCCTCATACTGAGAAAGAGGGACAATCAGCGAGTTATCTCAAGTGCCTATACACAAATGCAAGAAGCCTGGGAAACAAGCAGGGAGAACTGGAAGTCCTGGCACAGTCAAGGAATTACAATGTGATTGGAATAACAGAGACTTGGTGGGATAACTCACATGACTGGAGTACTGTCATGGATGGGTATAAACTGTTCAGGAAGGACAGGCAGGGCAGAAAATGTGGGGGAGTTGCACTGTATGACTGCTCAGAGCTCAAGTATGAAACTGCAGAAAAACCTGATGACAGGTTTCAGAGTAACAGCCGTGTTAGTCTGTATTCGCAAAAAGAAAAGGAGGACTTGTGGCACCTTAGAGACTAACCAATTTATTTGAGCATGAGCTTTCGTGAGCTACAGCTCACTTCATCGGATGCATACCATGGAAACTGCAGCAGACATTATATACACACAGAGATCATGAAACAATACCTCCTCCCACCCCACTGTCCTGTTGGTAATAGCTTATCTAAAGTGATCATTAAGTTGGGCCATTTCCAGCACAAATCCAGGTTTTCTCACCCTCCGCCCCCCCCCCCCCCAACTCACTCTCCTGCTGATAATAGCCCATCCAAAGTGACAACTCTCTTCACAATGTGTATGATAATCAAGGTGGGCCATTTCCTGCACAAATCCAGGTTCTCTCACCCCCTCACCCCCATCCAAAAACCACACACACAAACTCACTTTAGGCTTAAATAGAGACTGGGAGTGGCTAAGTCATTATGCAAGGTAGCCTATTTCCCCTTGTTTTTTCCTACCCACCCCAAAGACGTTCTGGTTAAACTTGGATTTAAACTTGGAGAGTGGTCAGTTTGGATGAGCTGTTGCCAGCAACAGAGTGAGTTTGTGTGTGTGTGTGTGTGTGTGTGTGTGTGTGTGTGTGTGTCCCCGGGAAAAAGCGGGGGTGGTGGTGAGAAAGCCTGGATTTGTGCTGGAAATGGCCCACCTTGATTACCATGCACATTGTAGGGAGAGTGGTCACTTTGGATAAGCTATTACCAGCAGGAGAGTGAGTTTGTGTGTGTGGTTTTTGGAGGGGGGTGAGGGGGTGAGAGAACCTGGATTTGTGCAGGAAATGGCCCACCTTGATTATCATACACATTGTGAAGAGAGTTGTCACTTTGGATGGGCTATTACCAGCAGGAGAGTGAGTTTGGGGGGGGGGGGGGCGGAGGGTGAGAAAACCTGGATTTGTGCTGGAAATGGCCCAACTTGATGATCACTTTAGATAAGCTATTACCAGCAGGACAGTGGGGTGGGAGGAGGTATTGTTTCATGATCTCTGTGTGTATATAATGTCTGCTGCAGTTTCCACGGTATGCATCCTATGAAGTGAGCTGTAGCTCATGAAAGCCCATGCTCAAATAAATTGGTTAGTCTCTAAGGTGCCACAAGTACTCCTTTTCTTTTTGAGAAAAACCTGAGTGTCTCTGGATTAAGTTTAGAAGTGTGAGCAACAAGAGTGATGTCGTGGTGGGAATCTGCTATAGACCACCGGACCAGGGGGATGAGGTGGACGAGGCTTTCTTCCGGCAACTAACAGAAGTTACTAGATCGCATGCCCTGGTTCTCATGGGAGACTTCAATCACCCTGATATCTGCTGGGAGAGCAATACAGCGGTGCACAGACAATCCAGGAAGTTTTTGGAAAGTGTAGGGGACAATTTCCTGGTGCAAGTGCTGGAGGAACCAAGTAGGGGCAGAGCTCTTCTTGACCTGCTGCTCACAAACCGGGAAGAATTAGTAGGGGAAGCTAAAGTGGATGGGAACCTGGGAGGCAGTGACCATGAGATGGTCAAGTTCAGGATCCTGACATAGGGAAGAAAGGAGAGCAGCAGAATATGGACCCTGGACTTCAGGAAAGCAGACTTTTACTCCCTCAGGGAACTGATGGACAGGATCCCCTGGGAGAATAACATGAGGGGGAAAGGAGTCCAGGAGAGCTGGCTGTATTTTAAAGAATCCTTATTGAGGTTACAGGGACAAACCATCCCGATATGTAGAAAGAATAGTAAATATGGCAGGCGACCAGCTTGGCTTAACAGTGAAATCCTTGCTGATCTTAAACCCAAAAAAGAAGCTTACAAGAAGTGGAAGATTGGACAAATGACCAGGGAAGAGTATAAAAATATTGCTCTGGCATGCAGGAGTGAAATCAGGAAGGCCAAATCACACCTGGAGTTGCAGCTAGCCAGAGATGTTAAGAGTAACAAGAAGGGTTTCTTCAGGTATGTTAGCAACAAGAAGAAAGTCAAGAAAAGTGTGGGCCCCTTACTGAATGAGGGAGGCAACCTAGTGACAGAGGATGTGGAAAAAGCTAATGTACTCAGTGCTTTTTCTGACTCTGTCTTCACAAACAAGGTCAGCTCCCAGACTGCTGCACTGGGCAGCACAGCATGGGGAGGAGGTGACCAGTCCTCTGTGGAGAAAGAAGTGGTTCGGGACTATTTAGAAAAGCTGGACGAGCACAAATCCATGGGGCCGGATGCGCTGCATCTGAGAGTGCTCAAGGAGTTGGCAGATGTGATTGCAGAGTCATTGGCCATTATCTTTGAAAACTCATGGCGATCGGGGGAGGTCCCGGACGACTGGAAAAAGGCTAATGTAGTGCCCGTCTTTAAAAAAGGGAAGAAGGAGGATCCTGGGAACTACAGGCCAGTCAGCCTCACCTCAGTCCCTGGAAAAATCATGGATACCAGCTGCGAGACCCTGTTGGGGAGCGACTGTGTCTCTTTGGGACAGGATCCAGGCCTTGCTCCTGTAATGGCCAAGGGTTTGAATTTGAATTCAGGGAACCAATTGGTGGAGAGGGAAATGGTCAGTGAACATGCAGATGACCTGGCTGGCAGCAGGGAAGAGCTGCTAGGCTCAGGCTATCTGCCTGCCTGTAACCAGACCCCTGGGGCTCCCCGCCCCCCCTTGCACACCGGGAGAGGGGGCTCATGGTGGCTCTGATGCAGTGAGGAAAGCAGCGAGCTTGCTGCCTACCCCCACTGAGACAGCAAGGGCAGCGCTGAGCACAGTGGGAGCTGAGACCCCAGCTGAATGGGGGGAGACACAGGCAGGGCAGTTTATCTGTGGGGTGTGGCAAGGTGCTTGGTAAGGAGAGTCTGGATGAGCCTAGGAAGCCTTGTGAGCTGATGGCTGTGGCTAGTCAGCAGGGTGGGAAGGCGAGGAGAGTGGAAGATGAGAGTCCCTGGACCTTACCTGTTAGCTGAGTGGAGAATTGGGACAGTGAAGGAAACGTGTCTGTGTCTGTCAGGGGTATTGACTTGCCTATGGAGGGAGCTACCCTGGTCTCCAAGCAGGTGTCTGTGACCAGCCTTGTGTGCTGGGACAAGGGGAATGAGATCCCAAGCTGTGTGTCTGGTAAAGGAGAAAGTGTGTCCGGCTCTTCTTTGTCTGTGGAGCAGTCAGAAGGGGCCTTTCAGCCTGTGATGGTTGAGGATAGTGCAGTTGTCTCAGAGTTGGTTCTGGATTCAGCTAAAGCCCAGGAAGGGAAGGGTCCTAAGTTTGTGTCTGCTCGGGAGAATGGCCCTGTAACTAGGTCGCATCCAGTTAGTGTCTATGTAAAATCCCAGAGACCCGACAATTCTGGTGCTTGTATTTTGCCTGTTGCTAGTGTGTTGTTGGGAAAGGGTGTAGCAACTCTGTCTAATCAGGGTGAGATCCTAGCCAGGGCACAAGGAGAGCATGAAGGTGATTTGATTGTGTTACCTACTGAGGGTATGGAAACCTGTAGCAAGAAGGAAAAGATTCCTGAACTTGTGTGTGGCAAAGGGAAGGAGAATGCTTCTGACCTTTTATCTAGGAAGTCTGTAAGTTTGCCTGAAAGAGAATTGTGTAGGAATCCGCGGAATTGGCCAGAGGTAATTCTGGATGTAAGGGACACCCAGAAAGAGTCTGTTGTTGCTCAGGAAAGTGTTCCTCTCGAGCAAGCCCTAGGTAAAGAGGGTAAGAGCAGAATTTCTGTGAGGGGTGAATTGTTGCATAGAAAAGCCCTAGGGAAAGGAATCCTCATGGAGTCTTTGCAAGCAGTTTACTGCAACTGAAGGGTGTGAAAGTGATTTAATCAAGAAAGTTTCAGTTCCTTTTAACAGCCAGAAATTTTCTGTTGTGAATGGATCCACTGACTTTCCTGTTGAAAGATCCAGTGTGGATAGCTTTGAGAAGGTCTCAGATGAAGTGAAAACTGTTAAGAAAGTTAAACAGTCCTATAACCAAGTGGCTGTGTTTGGCCAGCTTGTTGGGGAGAAGACCCAATCCCAGTTTGACCCCCTGGGGTTTTGGGGGTGGCCAAAGGGCACGGGCCGCATAAACCTTCCCACATGCGGCCTGCGAGTGCTATCGACCACCCCCGACCTAAGGGAGGGCGTGAAACTGGAAGGGCATGGTGTAACTCCTACCAAGGAATGGGAGAGATGCTGGGGTATCCATGGGAACGTTGGTGGCTTCGAACTTCCCCAGGTCACCGGCTAAAGTGACCCCGCTCAGTTCGATCTCGAAAGGGGGGAGAGATGTGATGAAGTGGGACTGTTCTTATTGTTTCCTCTGAATAGTGTGGGGGTGCCTCAGTTTCCCCTAGGCAGTTCTTAAGTATCTAGGTGGGGGGGTAAGGGTGTTTGATCATTGCAGAGCCCTAGAGGGCAGGTGTGTGCAGGGGTCTGGAAACAGAGAACGGCCAACACCCTGTTTCCTGGCAACTGATGGCCTGGCCCTTCCCCCCTGCAAGGTGAGAGCTAAAAGGTTGGAGAACAAAGGAATCCAGTGACCTCCTGGCCCAGGAAAGCCCAGAGGAGGAGGAGCTGGAGGGAGTTTCAGTTTGGGGCTGGCTGGGACATGGAGTGAAGTTGTCTGGTGGTTGTCTGGCTCACTGCCCCCCAAAATGGACCCAGCTGACGGGTCCTGTTCTCTGCACCTGCAAACTCTGTTTTAGACCATGTTCCTGTCGTCTAATAAACCTTCTGTTTTACTGGCTGGCTGAGAGTCACGTCTGACTGCGGAGTTGGGGTGCAGGACCCTCTGGCTGGGCGGACTCGCTGGGGGAAGCGCACGGAGGGGCAGAGGATGCTGAATGCTCCGAGGTCAGACCCAGGAAGGTGGAAGCTGTGTGAGCTTTGTGTCCTGAAGACAGTCTGCTGACAGAGAGGAGACTTCCCCAGAGTCCTGACTGGCTTCATGGGGAGCAGTTCCAGAGCATTGCCCAGGGACTCCGTGACACCCCCCCTGCTCAGAGAAGCCAGCCAGGGAGAGAGACAGAAGCAAGGCCCCTCAGGGTTCGGAGAGAGGGGACCGGCCCCTGCAATTTATCCAGAAACAAAACCTCTCCACCCAGTGTTCTGTGCAACCACCCACCAGGGGTGGGGGTGGAGGGTTTGAAACTGGGTCCTGCAGGGTCCCAGTCCCCTGAGCCTGCCCCACACTCCCACCACCTCTCAGAGCTTGATTCTCTGCCCACTTCATCTACTCCCTTACCTGTAGCCCCCACCCCATTCCTCTGCATGATTCCCCCCTACGTCACACCTGTCCCTCCATCCCACCTCTGCAACGTCACTGATCTCTGGGCCCAATTCACTGTGCACCCCCCTGGCTGCTCCCCTGTGCCTAGCCCTCCCCCTGGTTTCCATAGCGTCCATCCTTGTGCTCCCCCTGGAGCATGCTGGCACCAGCAATAGAACTGATCATTAAATAACAAGCTGTGTGGCTGCTCTCAGGCATGGCTTTACAGGGAGCTCAGCAGCAGCTCTTGCAGTAATCAGATCTCGCCAGGTCTGGCTCTCTGAAGTGCCGAGCACCTGGCACTCCAGCTGGCCCGTAAGCCCCCTTGGCACCCCTCCCACCCCACCGCCGCTGTTCCCCAGCCGTTAGCCCAAGACAAGCCTGTGTGCAAAAGGGCAAGCGCCGCAGCAAAGAAAGGGCCTGATCCTTAGCTGGTGTAAATGGAATAGCTCCATCGCCATCAGCAGAGTGGCACCCATTTACACCTGCTGAACATCTGGCCCAAAGTCACTTCCTGCTGGGGGACCTGGGGTGAGTCACTTCACCGCTCTGTGCCTCAGTTTCCCTATCTGTATAGGGAGTCTGACCTCCTTTGTAAAGGGCCTATAGACTGACCAAAAATGCTATATAAAAGCTCGGCATTGTTAGTGTTTGCTCACTGATTGTGAAGTCACCCAAACTATTTTCATTAGGGAAGGAGACAGTGTGGTCTGCTCTGAAGCAGGACCTCAGGGTTTTGTTCCACACTCTAGAAGGAGTGTGGTCTAGTAGCTAGAGTGGGGCCCTGGGAGTTCTAGTCCCAGCTTTGCCTCTGAGTGACTTCACTTCCCCTTTCTGTGCTTCAGTTTCCCCAGGATAGTTGGGTTCTAGTCCTGGCTCTGACTAGTGGCCTGCTGGGTGACCTTTGGCAAGGCTCTGGGCCTCAGTTTCCCCATCTGTGAAATGGGGATAGTGATACTGGCCTTCTTCATAAAAGGCTCTGGATAAAAAAGCTAGAAAGGAGTTGGGGGGTGGTGGGCTAGAGAAGCAGAACTACTGTGAGCTTTGATTTGTACCCAGGGTGGCTGAGCCTAGTTCCAAAGAGCAGGGAAAGGAAAGTGAATCCCTGTTCAGTGTGGTTTGGCCTGTCTACATTAGGTGACGGTAGTTACACCGTTGGCTGGCTCCTGAAAACGCAGACTTGAGCACACCCACTCTTGGACACACCATCTGCCGGTGGACTGGCTGGGCTTGGTCATCTCACAAGCATGAGGATGGGACTAGGGGCAATTGCCCCATGCCGCTTCCTGGCTGAACCACCCCAGGACAGTTAATTAATGATGGCCAGATACTGCTCACTAACAATGGGCCAAGTGTTCGTGTCAAACTCCCATTCAGACGATTTCCCAAAAGAATCCTTTGTTCCTAGAGCATCTTTGATCCAAGGACATCAAGAAACGTTCTCTACATTGGTGACTGTGGCCCCACACTTCTGCTGCCCCATCAGTATCTCTGTTTTACAAATGGGGAAACTGAGGCACATGACAATGAGGTGGCTTTCCCCAGGTTCTGTTCTGTACCTGTTCTTATACCACACTCGTCCCTGCAGTGTCTGCGCAGTACACGACACGACTACCGAGCTGTCACCCACTTGTTCTCTCTCCTCTCCCCGGTGGGAGAAGTGGAGATTGAAGCGTCTCCACTGGGTAGGGTGCTGGGGTGGGGCGTTTGTTTGTGGCCAGGTTCATCTCCTGAGGAGAGAAATGCTTTTTTAGATACACTTGTTGCTCTTTTTGATGCGAGAAGAGGAAGGTCAGAGAAACATGCCCCACGCTTGGAGCAGAGGTGGGCAGGTTTGGGATGGCCCTTTGTTCCGGGCGTTTCATTCCACAGCCTGGGACTGGCCCCCGAGGAAGAGCTCTGTCTCCTGCACAGACGAGCTTTACCCCCATTGTGGAGAGTTCAGTTGGGCCAGACGAGCAGGTTGTCAACTGTGGTCTGTGTCCTGGAGCTCTAGGCTCTATCTGATACCCTGGACCCAGGCCATGGAGGGCCTTGAACAGAGACCATGAACTTGATTTATGTTCAATGGCTCGCCGGCACAGGGAGCAGAAACAGGTATGATGTACTCACGGCAGCCGCAGGCTGCGGAGGAGACGCCTTGCAGAGTCTGTTCCCATTGGAGTTCCCCAAGCGCTGAAGGCTTCATGCCCAGCTCTGTCACACTGCTGTACTCCAGCCAAGAAGTGACAACAGCATGAATCATGGGGGTTGGTCGTCATCCACCACAGGGGAGTGGGACAGTCTCCTAGCAGCTGGAGATGACAGAAAGCAGATGTTGCTACAGGAGAACTCAGCGTCAGCAAAGAACCCAAGGGTCCCCCTACCTGGGGACCAAACTGACAATGGCGGCTGGACCGACTGAGTCAGCGACAAGAGCTGAGAACAGCTTCCAAAGGCTCAGTCCTGGCCTTTAACCACTAGACCGCGCTCTCCCCACCCCCTGAAGAAGATTTTACAAATCTGAGTGAATTCGTACCAGCGATCATGGACTGGAACACGTGTGAATCCAGCTTCTCCTGCACCGTCACAGTTACATGTCAGAGCTTTGAGAAACAGACGTTGGGGTTTGGTTGGTTCCTGCCACTACCCCATCAATAGTTCGATATGTTCTCAGATCGGGCTCCAGAGCACAACCCCAGATCTGCTATTAATTCCTAATGTCCCCCAGAGACACGCTGTAGTCAGGGCTGCCCTTCTCTTTGCTTGTTTCCTTTGAGAAGGTCTGGGGGAGGGAGAGGCAGGGAAGGAAATATCCTCAGAGACTCAGATACAGGCCTTAGCCATAAGGAATCTCTTACAGCACAATGCCCTCTAGCTGCGAGTTGGGGCATGGACTTGATACCAACACAGAGCAAAGAGCAGAGGGTCATCAGCCCTAATTCCTACACACCACGCCCCTTTGCTCCGTGTTGGGGCATGGAACTCACTGGTCACTAACACAGCTGTAATACAGTTCCTCAGGGGAAGTCTGTGCATGTTTGTGGATCTCTGTAACTCACACTCAGGGTTCAGTAATACTGACTGAGGTAGGTTACTAAATAGTTTCCATTCTAAGCCCCTGGTTTGGAATTTTCCAATGCTTCTGGGCTGAAATTTCCCAAAAAAGCTCATGACAGCTATGATGATTTGCCCTGCAGTAGGTCCTACAGGCCCCAATCAGGGTTCTTGGCCCCATTGTGCAAGGTGCAGTACATACATATAACAAAGAGATGGACCCAGCCTCAAAGAGCCTTTTATCCTTGTGACATATTGAAGCCCTTGGTAGAAGCAGCATGGAGACATCACTTGTTATGCAAATTGTAAAGAATGAGAATCCTAGCAAGAAAGGAAGGATGGCCCAGTGGCTAGGGTGCTAGCCTAGGACACAGAGATGTAGGTTCAAGTCCCTGTTCTACCACAGACTGTGCGATGCTGGTAGGTCACTTTGTCCCAGGATCTCTACTGGCATTCACAGCAGAGGTTACACTTGGCTTCTCTATCCTGTTAGCAAGGCTAGGGAGAGGGGAGGTACAGCAGCCTAGACCACCCTGGAGCAGTTCTCCTGGCTCAGCTGGAGGGATAAGCACCGAGTCCACGTGATCCAGGGAAGAGACACACACACGTGGATCTGGGGCACAAAGCCTGCCACTGCAGCTCCCCAAACTTCTATTATGGGAACTCAATGAGGCCTCTCCTAAGGGATGCCGGAAGTAGGTCCATTATCCTTTCTGTGGACCCCGCCACTAGAGGGCAATATCTCTCTCTCTCCTGCACACCGACAACATGAGTACGTATATCTCCCCCACTGTCAGCCCTCTCTCCCTGCCATCCGCAGATAGAAGGTGCCTGCTCTAACTCCTGCTCTCTCCCAGCATGGATCCACCTTTAGGAAATGGGCCCATGAATTATTCTGGGTGAACAGAGGACATTTGTGGGCCTTGTAACCCTCCTACAGACAATTCTCTTTCTTAGATGCCTGGCTGGTGGGTCTGGCTCACATGTTCAGAGCATAACTGACGACCAGGTTTGGGGTCAGGAAGGAATTTTCCCCAAGGTCCCTGCCAATGTGACCTGGGGACCTTTCACCTTCCACTGCTTCCTGGGGCATGGATCATCTGCTGGGACCATCCAGGCATCTCCCATCAATTCCCTGCCATTGCAGTGCCTTGGTGGCAGCTCAATCTCTCCTGCTCTCTGCCTGTGGCCAGGTTCATCTCCTGAGGAGAGAAATGGTTTGGACTAACCCAAGTTACTGGGCTCCATAGAGGGGCACCTGGGCGCGATTCAATGGCTGGTGCTACACAGGAGCTCAGACTGGTCCCTTTAGGCCTAGCACTATGAAATCCCAACTGCCCTTCTCACCGCTGCGGTGGGGAGGGAGGCAGTAATCTCAAAGGCAGTAGTACCTACTGGTGAGATCATAAGATCTGGGAGCCCACTGCGTTTCCCCCTTCCCAGAGCATAGCCCCAGTGCTGGAAAACCTAACCCTCGCCTCGTGAGAGCCGTCATCTTCATTCAAGCCAGCTCCCTGCTCGGAGGAGCAGTGCTGTCTCAGCTTCCCCCGTGTCCGTTGCCAACACGCAGTAATCTGCAACGCAGAGAAGAACCTACCAGCTGTCTCCTTCCGCCCACCTGCACCGCACTGCAGTCTCAGCCACCCATTCTCTCCAGGGAGATCGCACCCCGCCATCTGCTGCAGCCAGCAGGGTTTCAAAAAACCACCTACCCCCAGGAGTAGAATCCGGAGTGCACTGGGGTCCTCTGACCAAACTCTGTGAGGCATCAACTCTCCAAGAGGACTCACCCAGGACTTTCCCTGGCTTCTTTGGGCATCCCCCGAGCCATGGCCAGCAGGATGGTTCTACCCTGAACCTGGAGAACCCCAGGAGAGTTGAACTCCCATGTAGTGTGGGGCAGAGGGTGCCACTAAACATTTATTCCAAGGAATGAACCATCTCCTTCAAACAGTCCACACTGACCCTCATGTGTGCAGGGAGAGCTCCAAGGAACCAGCCTACATCTCACTGACACAGGAAGCTGACAAGCCGCCTTGGAGGGGCCAGATCCAAATCTCACAAGCTCGACATGTCACCCGCCCAATGTTCACATGCCAGGAACGTGGATGTCATCGCCTGCCACCCAGCCTCAGCCCTCAGAGTGCAAGCAGCTCTGCAAACTAACTGCACGGGATGCGAGCTGCCTTCTGTCAAGGCTGGAGCTCTCCAAGCCAGGCCCTTGGGAACTGAACCCCAGCTCTTGAAAATGGAAGGGTTGGTCACTTCAACATCCTGATTGATCTTCTGGCCAATGTCTACCTGGGTCTGTCTGAGCTCACTTGTCTCCAGGAAGTCAAGACAGTCACCAAACCTGGGGGGCCTTGTGCTGGTTTGTGCTCTCACCTGGGGCTCCTCAGGACACCACAGGGAGGCGCTGGTTTCCTCTGTAAACTAGCTGCACGCACTGGGCTCTTTAGCATGACAATTAGGAGGCCCAGGTGGCTAAGGGCAGATCCACAGTGGCTGGATGCTGGTATAGCACCACTGAAGTCAGTTTACACCAGCCCAGGATCTGGCCTTTAGTGGTGTACTAAAAGCTGATGCAGGCTGGTCACTGTTGGACAGCCTCGGCATGGCACGTTGGGGGTCTTTGTCCAGTGCCCAGGTGCTCATACCCCACGGCTGGCATTAACTGATCCCGGCAGTGAAGCCAAGCACTGTATGGGCTGTGGCGAGTAGCTCCGCGCTCCCCATTAGATGAGGCCCCACCAGCCAAGGCTGAGGCGTGGGGGGGGGGTGTGTGTGCAGCCTGTGGGGAGAGCTCCCCCTGCTGGAGGTCCTCTGTGTAGCTACAGAACAGCTCCAGCAGGGGGCGCTCTCCCCACAGCTCCAGCAAGGGGAGTTGGACCAGCTGCCTTTACCTATCCCTGGGCTGCCCCTCTGCAGCCCCAGTACCTTTCTGGGCTTTTACCAGGCTGGAGCTCCCTTTGCCCTTCCCCAGCACTGCTCCACTCCAGTACCTTGCTCCCAGGCAGGCAGGCCTTCCCACTCCCAGGCTAGAGTGAGACCCCTCAGCTCCCGGCTCACAGCCCCTTTGTAGGGCCAGCTGTGGCCTGATTAAGCAAGCACCATCAGTGAGAGGGGACAGGTCACTCCTGACTTACACCAGGGGGAGGGAGAGGGGAATTGGGCCCAGTGGGGTCACTCCTGATTTACACCCACGTCAGTCGCATTGAACTCATTGACTTTAGCAGCAGCACAAGTTGAACTGCGCCTGCCGCTCTTGGCTCCGAGTCCCTGCAGCCACGGCTCTGGCTCCCCGCACGCTGGCTGAAGCCCCGTCCTCCTCTATCCGTGCAGCAGGTTCGGGTCCTTGCACACTGGCCAGGCCCTCACCGGCTCTGGGTGATACACAGGGGCTGTACCGAAAATGGTTGGGACATTTGTTCTCTTGGACACACCCTTCCCTGCAGCGCCTGTCCTGCTGCTGGACATGCACCCTTTGGAGGGCCTGCAGCTGGCCGGGGTTTCAGAGCCAGGCGCTGCTGGCTGGTGGGGAAGAACCATTAGGAGTAAAACATGGTGAAGGCTGCGACAGAAGGAGCACAGTCTAGTGCTTAGTGCGGGGGAGCCGGAGTATTTATGGGCCTACTCACGCTCAGAGCCTTGCTTGGCCACTGGGAGTCTGAAAACCCCATTTCTGCCCTTGAGTCTGACCCTAACCTACTAGATGAAGATGGGCAGGTCACAGCCCCACTCCATGCCTCAGTTTCCCCATCTGCCAAATTGGGTCAATGGGCATGGCCGCCCTCTGTAAAGTGCTTTGCCATCTATCAGCAAAAATATCAGCATTACTGGTATTAAAATGGCTGAACACTCCCCACGCTGAGAGCTGGGTGATGAATACAGAGAGCCCCGAAAGGGAGGAAGATAGTGCTTGTTCCATCTGAACAACTCATACGAGCAGTGCTGACCGGGGCCCACCGTTCATAGCATATTACCTCCAAACGCGACATTCAAAGAAGGCTAAGGGTGCAAAGCCAGGCATTCAAAGGTTAGGGAATGCCAGAATTCAGGTTACCTGAGATTTTCCAAAGACTTATACCTCGGCCAGATTTGGGCAGATTTTCCCCAGGATGGCAAAAGGCGCATCCCTGACACAAAGGCCGACCCCTTCCCCTGCCAAATCTCAAGTCTCTGCTCCAAAGCAGGGGGGCACTACAGCTTTCCAAACAAAAGGTTATTTAGACGGTTTTAAACATGGGCCAAGCAACAAATTGTCCCCTGGCCTGGTTCTGGGAAATGACTGAACCAGTTAAAAAAAAAGGAAAAGTTTCATTCCGAGGCCGACAGCCAGCATGGAAAATTGCAGCCCAAATCAGTTCAAGTTTGGCCAACCCCTCATAGACCACCCGCCTGTGGCATGACCAGTGCCCCTGCCTCTTTCCCCTGGGTCCAGCCAGGAGAGGAACAGAGTCTTTCTTGCTGCCCAAGTCCAAAGCCTGGCTCTAGGTGTAGTTTACTCCTGTACGTGAACAGTTCACAGAAACCTCAGGCTAAATCCATTCCCCCCAAACTGCAGCAGGCTCAGGGCAGTTTTCCATACCCCGTCCTGGGACATCATTTCTGGCTCCCCCACCTGAGATCCCTGCCTCTAACTCAGCAGTTGCTCCAGCCCTGGTGGTAGAGCCCTGCAAATCCGCGGTATGCACTTATATCCACGGACCATTTCTGCAGAAAGCAGAGCGGATGAGGATACAAATGTTGTATCTGCACAGGGCTCTGATGGTAAGAGCCAGGTGGGCAGCTGTGAGGAACTGCAGCACGGACCCTCCACCTGCCCTGGGTGGAGGTCTGGGGGTAGGTACAGGGGCCAGGGGCTGCTCGGACCCAGGGCCGGCTCTAGGTTTTTTGCCACCCCAAGCAAAAAAAAAAAGACAACCTCTGAGAGTGCAACTGCCGAAGCAAAAAAAAAACAAAACAAAAAAACCCACCCAGAACGCCGCCCCTGGAAGTCTGCCGCTCCATGCATGTGCTTGGTTTGCTGGTGCCTATAGCCAGTCCTGCTCAGGCCCCCCACCTAGGGCAGGTGGAGGGACCCAGGCTCTCCCCGACCTGGCTCCAGCCAGGGAGGGGGCTGGCTCGGAGCTGCAGCCTGGCCATGGTAAGGGCTGGGCAGCAGTGCTGGGTTTACAGTGGTGCCAGAGGCTCCATGGAGCCGGGCCCATGATCAGAAGGGGCCTCGGTCTGCTCTGCCTCCCTGCACCCCAGGACCCCGCGGGCTCCCCCCACCCACCACTTGCTCCTCTAGGCCTGCCCGCTGAGGGCTTCTCTTCACCCCCTGACCCCACCCGCCAACTTCCCTCAGCCCCCTGGCCGGACCCCAGGGCACCTCCAGTTCCAGGCAGTCTCTGCTTCCCACCACCTGTGGGGCCCACCTGACTCCTGGAGCTGAGCCACCTGGGACTGGTGCAGAAGCCTGGCCAGTCTCGGCCAGGTGTGTGGGGGGGAGAGTATGGGGGGCTTGGCTGGACCCCTCCAGGCAAGTGCGTCTTGAGGGAGCCCGGCCGGAGCAGGCCCTGGCCTGGCTGTTCGCGCCACAGTCACCTCCCAGCAGGGCCGGTGAGTGCAGCCAGGAGGCAGGGCGTGAGGGAGTGGGGGTCTGGGGGGGTGCTGGGCTGTGAAGGGGCAGGGAAGATCTGTGTGTGTTGGGGCACTAGGGAGTGGGGGATTCTGTGGGGGGTGCTGGGCAGTTATGGTGGGGCTGTGAGCAGTCGTGGTGTTGTGCAGGGCGCTGTGCATTTGCAGGGGGTCGGGGGGGGCTCTGGCCATAGGGAGTTGGGGGGATGTTGGGCGGGGGGGTGCTGTGTGGTGTGGCATGGGCCTGCTCCCGAGGGAAGGGGCATGATGGCAGCACAGGGCTGGGCAGGCCACTGTGTGTCTGGCAACTGCCAGTTTGTAAATAGTGATCTCACATTGGGCTGGGTGGAGCGCAGCTTCCCCTGCCATGCCAGGCCCCATTGCCTCTGGCTGGTCCCTCGCTCCGGGGACTGACCTCCCCGCGCCAGGCCCCATTGCCTCTGGCTGGTCCCTCGCTCCGGGGACTGACCTCCCCGCGCCAGGCCCCACTGCCTCTGGCTGGTCCCTCGCTCCGGGGACTGACCTCCCCGCGCCAGGCCCAACTGCCTCTGGCTGGTCCCTCGCTCCAGGGACTGACCTCCCCGCGCCAGGCCCCATTGCCTCTGGCTGGTCCCTCGCTCCGGGGACTGACCTCCCCGCGCCAGGCCCCACTGCCTCTGGCTGGTCCCTCGCTCCGGGGACTGACCTCCCCGCGCCAGGCCCAACTGCCTCTGGCTGGTCCCTCGCTCCAGGGACTGACCTCCCCGCGCCAGGCCCCATTGCCTCTGGCTGGTCCCTCGCTCCGGGGACTGACCTCCCCGCGCCAGGCCCCATTGCCTCTGGCTGGTCCCTCGCTCCGGGGACTGACCTCCCCGCGCCAGGCCCCACTGCCTCTGGCTGGTCCCTCGCTCCGGGGACTGACCTCCCCGCGCCAGGCCCAACTGCCTCTGGCTGGTCCCTCGCTCCGGGGACTGACCTCCCCGCGCCAGGCCCCATTGCCTCTGGCTGGTCCC
Organism: Caretta caretta; assembly: GCF_965140235.1. Taxonomy (NCBI): domain Eukaryota; kingdom Metazoa; phylum Chordata; order Testudines; family Cheloniidae; genus Caretta; species Caretta caretta. The sequence continues at coordinate 17,924,273 of NC_134226.1, read as the reverse complement.
TCGCTCCGGGGACTGACCTCCCCGCGCCAGGCCCCATTGCCTCTGGCTGGTCCCTCGCTCCGGCGACTGACCTCCCCGCGCCAGGCCCCATTGCCTCTGGCTGGTCCCTCGCTCCGGGGACTGACCTCCCCGCGCCAGGCCCCATTGCCTCTGGCTGGTCCCTCGCTCCGGGGACTGACCTCCCCGCGCCAGGCCCCATTGCCTCTGGCTGGTCCCTCGCTCCGGGGACTGACCTCCCCGCGCCAGGCCCCATTGCCTCTGGCTGGTCCCTCGCTCCGGGGACTGACCTCCCCGCGCCAGGCCCCATTGCCTCTGGCTGGTCCCTCGCTCCGGGGACTGACCTCCCCGCGCCAGGCCCCATTGCCTCTGGCTGGTCCCTCGCTCCGGGGACTGACCTCCCCGCGCCAGGCCCCATTGCCTCTGGCTGGTCCCTCGCTCCGGGGACTGACCTCCCCGCGCCAGGCCTCATTGCCTCTGGCTGGTCCCTCGCTCCGGGGACTGACCTCCCCGCGCCAGGCCCCATTGCCTCTGGCTGGTCCCTCGCTCCGGGGACTGACCTCCCCGCGCCAGGCCCCATTGCCTCCATGGGGGCCCACAAATAGGTTTGGCGCCGGGCCCACAAAAGGTTAATCTGGCCCTGCTGGGCAGGCAGCTGTGGGGAGCTTGGGCGGACCCTCAACCTGCCCTGGGTGGGGGGCCCAAGCAGCCCCCGGGCAGCTCCACAGATTACGTCCAGCCCCCCTGGCCAGGCCAGCATGGAGCCCAGCCAGGGAGCTGAGGGGAGCTGCGACAGACCCTCCACCTGCCTGCGATGCATGGGGTGGGGAGCTGAGAGCAGCCCCTGCCGTGTCCCCACTCCACAGGCTCCCCACCAGACTGAGGGCAGGTGGGTGGTCCACAACTCCAGGTGGGCTCCCCACAGCTGCCCACGAGGCTGTCCCCGACAGGCTCCAGCGGGGGTGCGGTACCTCAGAGCCTCAGCCCGGCCCCCAGTGTAGAGCCCTGCACATCCACGGATTGGATACGGATACCCGTTTTTGTATCCACACCGGGCTCTACTTGGCGGGTCCTCCCCAGTAATGTTCTTCTCCTTTTGCTCTTCCCAATGGTTCTCAGTGGCAGCCCTCCCCTGCCCTTCTCTGCACCTCTCACAGCTGCACCTTTCCTGATTTCCCCCCATTCACATGCCCAGGGGCCTTCTCTTCAACTCCAGCTGCGACAGCTAATCAACCACAGGTACACTGGACTGCCCCCCCCTCCAACCCCCCCCACCCTTCCACCCCCATTAAGGGCCGGTCACCCTGGAGCAAAGTGAAAACAGGCTCTTACAATGAGACATGTCAGACAACCTTAATAAAAAGCAGGGCTGGTACTCCAGTGCCTCCCTCCCGCCCCCTCCTTGCTGGATTCACTCACATAGAATCATAGAATCATAGAATATAAGGGTTGGAAGGGACCCCAGAAGGTCATCTAGTCCAACCCCCTGCTCAAAGCAGGACCAATTGCCAGTTAAATCATCCCAGCCAGGGCTTTGTCAAGCCTGACCTTAAAAACCTCCAAGGAAGGAGATTCTACCACCTCCCTAGGTAACGCATTCCAGTGTTTCACCACCCTCATAGTGAAAAAGTTTTTCCTAATATCCAATCTAAACCTCCCCCACTGCAGCTTGAGACCATTACTCCTCGTTCTGTCATCTGATACCATTGAGAACAGTCTAGAGCCATCCTCTTTGGAACCCCCTTTCAGGTAGTTGAAAACAGCTATCAAATCCCCCCTCATTCTTCTCTTCTGCAGGCTAAACAATCCCAGCTCCCTCAGCCTCTCCTCATAACTCATGTGTTCCAGACCCCTAATCATTTTTGTTGCCCTTCGCTGGACTCTCTCCAATTTATCCACATCCTTCTTGAAGTGTGGGGCCCAAAACTGGACACAGTACTCCAGATGAGGCCTCACCAATGTCGAATAGAGGGGAACGATCACGTCCCTCGATCTGCTCGCTATGCCCCTACTTATACATCCCAAAATGCCATTGGCCTTCTTGGCAACAAGGGCACACTGCTGACTCATATCCAGCTTCTCGTCCACTGTCACCCCTAGGTCCTTTTCCGCAGAACTGCTGCCTAGCCATTCGGTCCCTAGTCTGTAGCTGTGCATTGGGTTCTTCCGTCCTAAGTGCAGGACCCTGCACTTATCCTTATTGAACCTCATCAGATTTCTTTTGGCCCAATCCTCCAATTTGTCTAGGTCCTTCTGTATCCTATCCCTCCCCTCCAGCGTATCTACCGCTCCTCCCAGTTTAGTATCATCCGCAAATTTGCTGAGAGTGCAATCCACACCATCCTCCAGATCATTTATGAAGATATTGAACAAAACCGGCCCCAGGACCGACCCTTGGGGCACTCCACTTGATACCGGCTGCCAACTAGACATGGAGCCATTGATCACTACCCGTTGAGCCCGACAATCTAGCCAGCTTTCTACCCACCTTGTAGTGCATTCATCCAGCCCATACTTCCTTAACTTGCTGAGAAGAATACTGTGGGAGACCGTGTCAAAAGCTTTGCTAAAGTCAAGAAACAATACATCCACTGCTTTCCCTTCATCCACAGAACCAGTAATCTCATCATAGAAGGCGATTAGATTAGTCAGGCATGACCTTCCCTTGGTGAATCCATGCTGGCTGTTCCTGATCACTTTCCTCTCATGCAAGTGCTTCAGGATTGATTCTTTGAGGACCTGCTCCATGATTTTTCCAGGGACTGAAGTGAGGCTGACTGGCCTGTAGTTCCCAGGATCCTCCTTCTTCCCTTTTTTAAAGATTGGCACTACGTTAGCCTTTTTCCAGTCATCCGGGACTTCCCCGGTTCGCCACGAGTTTTCAAAGATAATGGCCAATGGCTCTGCAATCACAGCCGCCAGTTCCTTCAGCACTCTCGGATGCAACTCGTCCGGCCCCATGGACTTGTGCACGTCCAGCTTTTCTAAAAAGTCCCTAACCACCTCTATCTCCACAGAGGGCTGGCCATCTCTTCCCCATTTTGTGATGCCCAGCGTAGCAGTCTGGGAGCTGACCTTATTAGTGAAGACAGAGGCAAAAAAAGCATTGAGTACATTAGCTTTTTCCACATCCTCTGTCACTAGTTTGCCTCCCTCATTCAGTAAGGGGCCCACACATTCCTTGGCTTTCTTCTTGTTGCCAACATACCTGAAGAAACCCTTCTTGTTACTCTTGACATCTCTGGCTAGCTGCAGCTCCAGGTGCGATTTGGCCCTCCTGATAACATTCCTACATGCCCTAGCAATATTTTTATACTCTTCCCTGGTCATATGTCCAACCTTCCACTTCTTGTAAGCTTCTTTTTTATGTTTAAGATCCGCTAAGATTTCACCATTAAGCCAATCACAGCTGCCTTAGCCCCACTGTGCAATGGGAGCCCCTGAATCTGGGCCTCAGCTGACAAAAGGCTCTTCCTTGAAAAGAATCTTTGTCCACTGACTGTCAGCCGAAAGCTCCAGCGTCCCTCCCCATGCAGATCTCTCCCCTGGTGCTTGCTTTGAGGAGTCTCTCACTTCGACACATGGCCAAGCCTCTGGGGTGTGGTTGTGAAGTTGCAGGGCTCCATCCGTCAGCGTCAGCCTTGTTGTCAGTTCACCCAGGACAAGCAACCTTCCCCTGGATGCCGAGCGAGCCCCAGTGACACACCTTGGGGTTCTTGCCTCCTAAACGTACTGTGGTTTGCACAGACAACAGCTTTGAGTTTCTCTGCTGGGCTACTCAGTGCCGCAAACACTGCTGGGGCCAAGGAGCCATCTACACTCAGCTCCCAACAGTGGTAACCCCAGGGGAGCATCACTGCCATTAGCAATGGGGAGGTTTTGCTAGCTTTAACTCCCCAGTTTTATCCCCACCAGGCTGGTGACCATCGAACCCTATTGCTGGGGTAGTTTGGGTCCAGATCTGGTTTACCCAACCCCTTGGCCAGGAGTCACCACCTGATGGCCATTCAGAGGCTGATGTGAAGTGAGTTTGCTGGGTCTCCATCCAGTCCTTTGTGGACAGGTGTCCCAGTCACAAAGAGCACTCCCCCCCCCCCCCCCCAGGCTGCCAGGCAATCTCTCTCAGAGGTGTATCAGCTCAGGGAGTGGAAGCGTATGTGTTGAGAACCAGAGGTCCCAGGTTCAGTTCCTACTTCTGTCAATGTACCCTGGGATGTGGCATGGCAGAGGCAGGCGGAGTGCTGTTCTTTCTGTTTGCTGCTGCCGGTGCCAGCCATACTGTGATAGGCACTTTCGAAACAGAACACCAGCCCTGGCCTCTGCTCCAAAGAGGCTCCAACCTAACCCACACTCAGCTGCCATCTTGTCCTTGGAAGGGTGATCCCTGGGGCAGGGTGAGCTCCACCAGCTGGAAGCTGAGGCCAGCGAAGTGCGAACTGAGAGTCAGGCGAGTGACTGATCAGTGGCTGCGGCACATCCTCCATCTCTTAGAGTCTATAATCTGCAATCGGACGGCTCTGCAAGCCCTGCTCTAGCTCAGCGACAAGCTCTGTGCTGGATGCAGGAACCCCTGGGGGCTGGGCTCTGGCCTGCACTATGCAGGAGGTCAGACCAGATGATCAAAGGGTCCCCTCTGGCTTTGAAATCTAGGAATGGGCAGAGAGCAGTTGTGTGCTGGGGCCAGGGGAGGATGCTTGCCCTGTCCCTGTTCTGGGGAGAAGACGAAGAAGATCCAGTCTCCAGGGCTGTCCCTTTGGCTGGCCGGAGACTGACCGGCATCAAGGTTCCACCAGCACGAAATTCACCACAACAAAGCAATGAAAACCCAGGAGGACAAACCCCAATGCATCTGCTCCCTTGTGGGCATGCCACGGCCATAGACTCCCCAAGAATCACAGCGTGGGGGTCACAGCAGCCTTGCAGGGACCTGCCGCAGCCTTTAAAGGGGGGCTTTGTCTTTGCAGATCAAAGCAAGGCATGCTGCTTTAAGAGGTCCCCCCGCCTGCAGCTGCATCCCTCTGTTAGCTTTGTCCTTCATTCAGCATGTGTCCTTGCCTTCCAAAAGCAGTGAGCATGAGCTGTCAGCCCGGTCTCCCCACTCCCCACAGTCACCCCCACGGCCTCTCCGCTCATTTATGCTACTGTGCGGCCTGCACCCACAATGGGGGGAATTCCCGGCTGCAGATGCAGCAGGCTTGGGCTCAGGCGTGACGCTCTGCTCCTTGGCTCTGCCCTCGCCCACACCGCCTTTGCTTGCTCTCTTGACAGCCTTCCTCACAGCTCTGCCAGGGCTTCCTGCCCGGCCAGGTTGCCCAACCGCCCTGGAGGCTGGGTTTCCCAGCAGCTGCAGCTGGTAGACCCTGTGAAGCCAGGCACCCCCCCATCCCACCTGGTAGCACAGCCCTTGCAGCTCTCTGCAGGGAGGGGACGCAGGGAGGGCAGCCTATCTCGGGGGAGTGGGGCCCGGCCCAGAATTTCTGGGTGGGCAGCATGCTTAGCTTGGCTGAATTCCTGTTTTATTAGTAGTGCAGCAATCATGCCCAGGAGGCTCCGTAAGGGATCAGGGCCCTGTTGTGCCATGTGGTTCCCAGTTCCCCCAGACAAAAGGGAGGATCAGGGTAGGGGCAGTCGGGCCCTGTTTAGTTTCCCTTTCAGGAATGTGCCCCCCCAGAACCCAGGGAGGCCCACCCCACGCTGAAGATCACAGCGGGAGTCACTCTTGACCTGCTCTGCTGAGATGCAGTGTGCTCAACCCCTGTGGCTTGCAGCAGCAGCTGGGGAGAGGTGAGGTGAGCAGAGCTGGGACCCTAATGCCCCTTGCCCGGGCTGGAGACTCTGTTTAATTAGAATCCAGTAACCGGCACTAATCAGCCCCTGAGCTCGTTATGTCACAGCCGGGTGACATCTGGCCAGCTCGCCCCCTCTGCTCTGGTGGCTCAGGTTCCTGCACTGGGCTTTGTCAGCATCCCTTGTGGTGCTGGGTGTTTGCGCCGGGGCACGGTTGTGACTGGTTGTGTGTGAACAATGCTGCGGCTACCAGGGAGGAGGGAGAGCAATAGCCAATATGGCACAGCTGAGCCCTACTGGGGGCTGGCGCGTGCCGTTCTCCAGTCGCCAGGCTTCCAACTCTGCAGTCCCCTCCTGACAGTATGGCAGGGCTGTATTTTACACACTGGGCTAATGGGGAGGGGACGTGGCCTAGTGGTTAGATCAGGGGATGTGGGCATCAGGGCTGCAGGATTCACTCCCCCTGTGTGACCTTGGCCAAGTCCCAGGACCTTCCCCCTGCCTGAGATGGGCCCAGGACAGCTCTCAGGGGTGTTACCAGGCGAGGTGAATGTGGAGCGCTTTGAGTGCCTCAGAGAGCACTGAGTTATTATGTCACAGAACAGGTCTGACCCAAACACCGGATCTGAACGCCGCCCGGGGACATGAGCAGTGTCCAGGTTCTGAGCCAGAGACTGCAGCTCGGGCCCATCCCTACCAATCTTGGCGGAGTGGAATCACCATTCATTGAGTTCAGGGTTTCTGCATATGCCGCCCCTGACCAGCCCCAGCCCTGCCCAGCAGAGAGAATAACCTGGACTCCATTCTCCTGCTGGGAGCTGAGCATGGAGAGCAGTCTCCTAGTCTCCTGGTGTTACACTGCTACCTGGAGAGCTTCCTTGACACAGGGTGACCTTCCACAGGACCCCTGGGTCCTCCATGTAAAACAAATCAGCCTGAGGAGGGCAGGGGCACTGGAAGGAAAGAGCCCTCCCCCTCTTGTTAAATGTTCACCATTCACCCTCTGCCTGTGCTCTCCCCAGCGTCAGTCCGGGGCTCAGTCAGTAATGGAGCCTGCACTGGAGGAAGCATCTGCCCCCGCAGAGAAAACCCAGCCCTGCCTCTATGTTTATAGCAATTCTGGGCTCCATCTGCACTGATCAGCTGACGGATCCTCTTCCTAAGCATCCTTCATCCCTCCTACGCCTTCCCCAGGAAGGCGAATGGAAGCCCGGCCCCTCGAGAAGGGATGAGTGGGTGGGAGCGGGGGAGGCATGGTAAATGTTAGCTGGGATGGATGATTGCTGTTGGGAAAGGAGAGAGGAAGCAGGCGAGAAGGTGGGGTGCTGAGTGCTCAGAGTGCACGCCGGCCGTTCTGTTTGCCCAGCATATGTCAGCAGGGAGACTGAGAGCTGTGTTTGCAGAGGTGGCTCAGCGCCGGGGGGATGTGCAGGCCCCACAACGAGAGAACGAACAAACGAGCAGTGAAAAGTAGGGAGGGGAATGAACAGTATCAAGAGCTGCTAGGGCTCCTTGAAGCTGGCAGAATGGTCTGCTGGTTAGAGAAGAGGAACCGGCAGTCAGGAGTCAAGGAGGGAAGTGTTTTCTAATGGTTCAAGCAGGGCGCGGGGAATCAGGACCCCCGGATCTGTTCCCAGCTCTGTCATTGTGGACTAGCTCCACAAAGGGATTGAGGTGACCACCTGCCTAGGCCAAACATTCAAATCCTCCCCCCTCCCCCCCATTCAGCTCCTGCCTCACCTCTTGGGGCTAATTTGGACAGTACCATCCCCAACCTTCCAGCCGGTGGCGCACACCCAGAGCTGTTCAGAGCTTCACCTTGAGCAGGACCCTCAGGCCACGCGTCCCCCACCTGTGCGGCCTGACCCTGGCAGTGTTTTTGGAGGCCACCTCCTGAATCTGGGTCCACACCAGCAGAGCTGCAGGAGGAGCCTGTACTTAGAGCACCCCCGGGGGATGCAGATGGCCTAGATTCAGCTCTCCCCTCTGCCCGATCTGGAGCAGGGATTTACATCCCGGTTTCCATCTAATCCCAGAATTATGGGGGGCTGCCGCCGCCTCCTTTTTGATATGTGATTTTGAGCAGGGGCTGACCCACCTAGGCGCTGACTCCAGGGGCAGGTTCGCGGAAGAGATAGGACCCTAACTCCCACTGGGGCAGGGCCTAGCACCCCTTTCTCCTGGGCATGTCCTCTTGGCTGGCTTAGGCGGCTCTCCGCTCAGCAGGCTGGCATCCCTCCCGTAGGTGCCAGGCTCTCCTCCATGTTGTACCGGGAGCCTGGACGCCTGAACAGGGGCTGTGACTGCCCCGTGTGTCTGGGCACCTATTGTTTGGCGCAGCTACGCTCAGCCTGTGTCCCCACTGTGGCCTTGGACAAATCACTTCACCTCCGTGAGTGTCAATGTCCCCCCAGCAGAGAGATCCCTCCAGGGTGGTGAGGCTAGATTCCTGCAGGGGCTGTGAGAGCTGAGGGAGGGAGGGCAGAGAATTGGTGCTGCGGGACAAGGGCAGAGCTGGGTCTGCAGGGCTCAGTCTTGCCAGCATGGCCTGTGTCTCTAAAGGGTTCACCTGTCCTCAAAGGGTGGCAACAAGTGCCCGCCAGTCACCCACCAGCTCCTCTCTTGGCAGCTGGGTGGAGGGATAGCTCAGTGGTTTGAACATTGGCCTGCTAAATCCCTGAGGGGGCTGTTTAGGGCCAAAAATTGGGGATTGGTCCTGCTTTGAGCAGGGGGTTGGACTAGATGAGGTCCCTTCCACCCCTGATGTTCTATGATTCTATACTAACCAGCCCCTGCATAGGTTGCTGGGCTGAGTGAGTGCCTGTGGCCTGCAGCGAAAGCTCTAGAGCCTGCATAGTTCTTAACAGCTCCTAGCTCTGATACGGCACCTTCACAGGAGGGTTGGTACCATGGTCCCCATTTTACAAGTGGGGAAACTGAGGCACAGAGCGACTTGTCACCAGCAGGCCAGAGTCAGGAATAGAAGGCAGGGCTTCTACCTCCCAGTCCACTAGGTCACACCGCCTCCCAATGAATTCGATGTACAATCACCCCAGCGGCATTCAGTACTAATATACACACTAAAGGTCCCCCCGCTAGCCGACGACCTTCAGTACCCCGTGCTAACCATTGAGCTCAGTCAGCAGACAATCAAAATGGCTGGGGAGCAAGTTCCAGACTTTTGGTGGTGCCATGGGGGATGCACACCCCCTTCCCTAGACAGTGCGGTCGCTCGGGTCGCTGCCTGTAGCCACCACAGCAGAACTGCCAAGAGCCAGATTCCAGAGCCATCAGCGGCCCAGAAAATGAGAACTTGGGCTCTGCAGCCAAGCCAATGGGCTACGCTCAAATCTGCCTGTTTTGTGGAGAGACGCCAGCTGCTTCCAGCGGCATTGATCTGTCTCCGGGAAGGCACAAAGGAGCCAGAGCCGCAAAGTGTTCTTATCTCAGCAGCAACATCTGCCAGTGGCCCTGGATTTTGGTTTTTAACCATACAGTTTGCAGCGGCCACTCTCTGGTCTCCAGCTCTAAGGTCTAGGGACTCACATACTCTGCAGAGAACAAACCCATTGGACACAACACACCTCCAGAGAAGGGCGAAATGGTGCAGAAAAGAGCAGCATTGCCCACTGGCATTCACATCTCACACTGAGGGGGCGATTGGGCCCCAGAGCAGGAGAAGCAGTCACATGGGGAGATCTCCTGTTGGTGTCAATCCCTGAACCCACACTGACTTCAGAGCGAGGAGTGCAGCAAGACCAGCAATGTCAGGAGGTCTCTCCATGCTGCACCATGCACCTTCTGGGACCTCTTCCAGTTCCTCAGTGTGCCGGTTACACCAATGTAGGTTCCTTTACACCCCCCACCACACTGCAAAGTGTGCGTAAATAGCTCCGTGGGAATCTAGACTGGCTTAAGGTCATTACTAATTGTGACCTTTGTTTTCCCTACTTTTCGCCAGAGCCATACCAGAAGCTGACTGGAATCCCATGACTGAAAAGTAAGTTATCGAATCAAACAGCCTGGGAGGTGAGTCTGGGAGGGTGAAATGGGTGTCGCCCCCCCGAGATACACAGGCACCTAAGTGTTGGGTTTAAGCACCTGAGCCCCACTGTGTCCACAAAACTCCCAGTGAACCTTGTAGGTGCCTAAACTCACTTGTGCCTGGCTGGATCTCTCCAGGTGTCTGGATGCCTGTCTAAGCCCCAGGGCGAGCCACACACTGGGGAAGACACCTTCCGCCACCCAACGCAGATCCCTGTGGGGTAGGCAGCCGCTGAGCGCACCGCAGAGCAGGGCTCAGACAGTATCTGGCAGGAGGAGGTGCCACGCCCCCCGCCCACCCCACCCTTATAACTTTTAACCCAGTGGTTAGAGCCAATTTGGACAGTGGTTTCCTGTCTCTCAGGGGATGGATGCCCTAACTAGTGAGCTATGGGATCTTCTGATGTGAGGGTCCCTCAGTTTCCTGTTGAAGCCGTTCCCCTGGGGATAAATAATGAAAGAGCCCTTGGAGCAGGCGGACTGGACCCAGGGTTTCCCCTAATCACCATGCTACAGTCATTCCCACTTTCCTCTTCTCTGGCCCAATGCCTAGTTACGTAGCTACTCACAGAGGAGCAGTCAGCAGCCAGACAGAGTGTCACAGGCACCGACTCCGTGGGTGCTCTGGGGCTGGGGCACCCACGGAAAAAAACCAGAGGGTGCTCAGCGCCCACTGGCAGCCCCACCCCCTCCCACCCAGCAGTGAGCAGCTGCATGCAGGAGGCGCTGGGGGAGGAGCAGGGAAAGGGGTGGAGCCTGGGGCACAGCAGGGGTCCAGCACCCGCAGGGAAATCACAAAGTCAACCCCCCTGCAGAGCACACATGAGAATGGCTCTGCAGCCCAGTGGGTAGAGCAGCCATCTGAGGGGAGGGGGATCCAGCCCCCCTGACTTAATCCACTGTCATTATTTAGCCAGTGGAACAGAAGAGACTGAAGGAGCCCTAACCTCTGAATATCCCATAGCCCAGTGGCTAGCGTACCTGTCCCTAAAGGTAGGAGACCCTGGCGCAAATCCTTTCTCTCCCTCTGGCAGCATGGGGACTTGAACCTGGGTCTCCCCACTCCCAGCTGAGTGCTTTAACCATGGGGCTAAGAGTTAGAAGGTAGGTGGCAGCAGCGGTTCCTCTGGTCATTTTGTGTGGAGCGAGGCAGGTGTGTAACTCACTGCAGGAAGAAATGACGTCCGTGCCCGGAGCCGCCTGAGCCGGGGTGGCAGGTTCCCCTTTGTAGATTGCTTTAGCAGTGTGAGGAATAGGTGGGTCTTCCCCTAATCAGGGATTTTTCACCTGGGAGCAGGACCCTCCCTCTCTCCTCCATTCTCCGATGCTGGGTGCAGCCCGCTGATGGTGGGGAATCACAGAGGGGTTAATCAGCCACATGCCCGACAGGATCCGCCAATGGGACTTTGTTCTGATGACAGAGTGCTTGAGTTTCACTGGGCAAGTGCATTGTCAATTTTCATCCTCTTGGAGCTGTTGAGCAGGGAGCAGTCCTGGTGAGAGCTGCATGCCCCAGCTCCCTCCTGCTCCTGCAGGTTTCATGAAGCTTGGCTGAATTCAGCCTGTTAACTCATAATGATGCACTTATCTGTCAGCTCTTTGGGGCAGGGGTCATCTCTTTGTTATACATGTGAACAGCGCCCGGCATGAGAAGGCCCCAATCTGTGATTCGGCCCCTATGTGCTACTGCAATGTGAATATTCAGTATGTTGAGTTAACATAAGAACATAAGAACGGCCGTACTGGGTCAGGGTCCATCTAGTCTTCCGACAGGGACCTGGTGCCAGGTGCTTCAAGGGAATGAATAGAACAGAGCCACTTCGAGTGATCCATCCCCTATTGCCCATTCCCAGCTTCTGGCAACCACAGGTTAGGGACACCCAGAGCACGGGGTTGCATCCCTGACCTTCTTAGCTAATAGAGTTTGAAGCTCTATCTCTGGCTTGCGGCTGTCTCTGATCACAGAATTGATCATTTCCCCCTCAGATCAGCAGATCACCAGCAATTGTTAATCCAGATCCTCAGAGATTGGGAACATGATGCTTTGGTACAACACAAGGGCTGAAGTCACCCTAATGGAGAGTCACTTGCACTCACAGGGGAGTTGAAGGTGCAAAGTTTTGCCCTTTCTCTTTTGAGTTGGACCTGCCATGACCCTTGGCTTGCTTCCAAAACTCAACCTACTCCTTGCGATCTGAAGCATAGACGTGACCACCACAGCTGTTCTCAGAGGCCAGCCCTTACATTTGATTTCCTTGTTCCAGTTTTTGGGATCTGTAACTTACTTGGTTTTCTTAGTCATAGAATCATAGAACCATAGAATATCAGGGTTGGAAGGGACCTCAGGAGGTCATCTAGTCCAACCCCCTGCTCAAAGCAGGACCGATCCCCAATTAAATCATCCCAGCCAGGGCTTTGTCAAGCCTGACCTTAAAAACTTCTAAGGAAGGAGATTCCACCACCTCCCTAGGCAACGCATTCCAGTGTTTCACCACCCTCCTAGTGAAAAAGTTTTTCCTAATATCCAACCTAAATCTCCCCCACTGCAACTTGAGACCATTACTCCTTGTTCTGTCATCTGCTACCACTGAGAACAGTCTAGATCCATCCTCTTTGGAACCCCCTTTCAGGTAGCTGAAAGCAGCTATCAAATCCCCCCTCATTCTTCTCTTCCGCAGACTAAACATCCCCAGTTCCCTCAGCCTCTCCTCATAAGTCATGTGTTCCAGTCCCCTAATCATTTTTGTTGCCCTCCGCTGGACTCTTTCCAATTTTGCCACATCCTTCTTGTAGTGTGGGGCCCAAAACTGGACACAGTACTCCAGATGAGGCCTCACCAGTGTCGAATAGAGGGGGACGATCACGACCCTCGATCTGCTGGCAATGCCCCTACTTATACATCCCAAAATGCCATTGGCCTTCTTGGCAACAAGGGCACACTGTTGACTCCTATCCAGCTTCTCGTCCACTGTCACCCCTAGGTCCTTTTCTGCAGAACTGCTGCCGAGCCATTCGGTCCCTAGTCTGTAGCGTTGCATGGGATTCTTCCATCCTAAGTGCAGGACTCTGCACTTGTCCTTGTTGAACCTCATCAGATTTCTTTTGGCCCAATCCTCCAATTTGTCTAGGGCCCTCTGTATCCTATCCCTACCCTCCAGCGTATCTACCTCTCCTCCCAGTTTATTGTCATCCGCAAACTTGTTGAGGGTGCAATCCACACCATCCTCCAGATCATTTATGAAGATATTGAACAAAACCGGCCCCAGGACCGACCCTTGGGGCACTCCACTTGATCCCGGCTGCCAACTAGACATGGAGCCATTGATCACTACTCATTGAGCCCGACAATCTAGCCAGCTTTCTATCCACCTTACCGTCCATTCATCCAGCCCATACTTCTTTAACTTGCTGGCAAGAATACTGTGGGAGACCATGTCAAAAGCTTTGCTAAAGTCAAGGAACAACACGTCCACTGCTTTCCCTTCATCCACAGACCCAGTTATCTCGTCATAGAAGGCAATTAGATTAGTCAGGCATGACTTTCCCTTGGTGAATCCATGCTGACTGTTCCTGATCACTTTCCTCTCCTCTAAGTGCTTCAGAATTGATTCCTTGAGGACCTGCTCCATTAGTAAGACAAAGTGGGTGAGGTGATTTCTTCTATTGGACCAACTTCTGTTTGTGAAAGAGAGGAGCTTTCAAAGAGCTCTTCCTCAGGTTTATGCTGCCACTCCCAGTCAGATGGTGTCTTTGGAGTCAGAAAGGAACATTGTGCTCATCTACCGTTACCTCCTGTGACGCGCAGGCCAGAGAACTGCCCTGAAATCATTCCTGTTTGAACTAGAGCATTTATTATAGCAGCGTGGCAGCATCACAACTTCTGCTTAAAGGTCAACTTCTTCTAAGTCCTCTGAAATCGACGTGCTTAGTAGATTTCCTTTGAAATTGGGTGTGCTTCGGAAGGGTGCAGGGACAGGTAAGGAACTCACTGTGGAGATATAAACCCAGGAGAAAAAAAATCACCATTTTTTCAACTAGTTTCTAGGCATTTTCTATTCGTTTTTATTTGGGGTGTTTTGTTTGTTTTGCGCAGAGCTCGAGATCAAACCATTGATGTGATGCGGGTCCGAGTAAGGCCCCACTGAAGATGAAAAGTGGGTGTGAACCTGCCCAGGAGCTTTTGGCTGAGTGTTGCTTTGGGCAGAGGGTGCGTGTGCCATGTTTGTCTTTCTTCCACAGGACAGAAGCGACTTTGTCTGTACAAAGTGCAAGCTGGTCTCCATGTTGGAAGAGAAGATTGAAGATCTGGAGCAACAGATAATGACCCTGCGTTGCATACGAGAAACGGAGGATTTTCTGGACAAAAGTCAGGATATGCTTCTACAGGCACAAAGCTCTAAAGATTTAGAGCAGGTTGCACAGAGGAGCCAAGAGGCCAGTGAAGAAGCTTGGCAACATGTGACCTCCAGAAGAGGTAAGCGGAATGTCCGGGTTCCAGTAACACAGACACAGGTAACTAACCGCTTTCATGTTCTCTCCACAGGTACCGTTGCGGAGAGTGGACCAGATGATATGTCTGGGGGGAGAAAGCAGAAGGAGACTCCGCTGGTTGGAAGGCATGAGATGCACTGTCCTGAGATAGGGGGTTCCACGACCACCACTCCCAAGAGAAGGACTCTCTACTCCAGGGGACTGAGTCATCTATCTGCCGCCCTGACTGGGAAAACCGAGAAGTCTGCTGCTTGCCGGGGGCTAAGATTTGCGATGTGACGGAGAGACTGCCGAGACTCATCAAGCCCTCGGATCGCTACGCCTTCCTGCTTCTCCACGTGGGCACCAATGATACTGCCAAGAATGACCTTGAGTGGATCACTGTGGACTACGTGGCTCTGGGAAGAAGGATAAAGGAGTTTGAGGCGCAAGTGGTGTTCTCGTCCATCCTCCCCGTGGAAGGAAAAGGCCTGGGTAGGGACCGTCGAATCGTGGAAGTCAACAAATGGCTACGCAGGTGGTGTCGGAGAGAAGGCTTTGGATTCTTTGACCATGGGATGGTGTTCCATGAAGGAGGAGTGCTGGGCAGAGACGGGCTCCACCTTACGAAGAGAGGGAAGAGCATCTTTGCGAGCAGGCTGGCTAACCGAGTGAGGAGGGCTTTAAACTAGGTTCACCGGGGGAAGGAGACCAAAGCCCTGAGGTAAGTGGGAAAGCGGGATAGCGGGAGGAAGCACAGGCAGGAATGTCTGTGAGGGGAAGGCTCCTACCTCATACTGAGAATGAGGGGCGATCAGCAGGTTATCTCAAGTGCTTATATACGAATGCACAAAGCCTTGGAAACAAGCAGGGAGAACTGGAGGTCCTGGTGATGTCAAGGAATTATGACGTGATTGGAATAACAGAGACTTGGTGGGATAACTCACATGACTGGAGTACTGTCATGGATAGTTATAAACTGTTCAGGAAGGACAGGCAGGGCAGAAAAGGTGGGGGAGTAGCACTGTATGTAAGGGAGCAGTATGACTGCTCAGAGCTCCGGTACGAAACTGCAGAAAAACCTGAGTGTCTCTGGATTAAGTTTAGAAGTGTGAGCAACAAGAGTGATGTAGTGGTGGGAGTCTGCTATAGACCACAGGACCAGGGGGATGAGGTGGATGAGGCTTTCTTCCGGCAGCTCGTGGAAGCTACTAGATCGCACGCCCTGGTTCTCATGGGTGACTTTAATTTTCCTGATATCTGCTGGGAGAGCAATACAGCGGTGCATAGACAATCCAGGAAGTTCTTGGAAAGCATAGGGGACAATTTCCTGGCGCAAGTGCTAGAGGAGCCAACTAGGGGGGGGAGCTTTTCTTGACCTGCTGCTCACAAACCGGGAAGAATTAGTAGGGGAAGCAAAAGTGGATGGGAATCTGGGAGGCAGTGACCATGAGTTGGTTGAGTTCAGGATCCTGACACAGGGAAGAAAGGTAAGCAGCAGGATACGGACCCTGGACTTCAGTAAACCAGACTTCGACTACCTCAGGGAACGGATGGGTAGGATCCCCTGGGGGGCTAACATGAAGGGGAAAGGAGTCCAGGAGAGCTGGCTGTATTTCAAGGAATCCCTGTTGAGGTTACAGGGACAAACCATCCCGATGTGTCGAAAGAATAGTAAATATGGCAGGCGACCAGCTTGGCTTAACGGTGAAATCCTAGCGGATCTTAAACATAAAAAAGAAGCTTACAAGAAGTGGAAGGTTGGACATATGACCAGGGAAGAGTATAAAAATATTGCTCGGGCATGTAGGAATGAAATTAGGAGGGCCAAATCGCACCTGGAGCTGCAGCTAGCGAGAGATGTTAAGAGTAACAAGAAAGGTTTCTTCAGGTATGTTGGCAACAAGAAGAAAGCCAAGGAAAGCGTGGGCCCCTTAATGAATGAGGGAGGCAACATAGTGACAGAGGATGTGGAAAAAGCTAATGTACTCAATGCTTTTTTTGCCTCTGTCTTCACTAACAAGGTCAGCTCCCAGACTGCTGCACTGGGCATCACAACGTGGGGAATAGATGGCCAGCCCTCTGTGGAGAAAGAGGTGGTTAGGGACTATTTAGAAAAGCTGGACGTGCACAAGTCCATGGGGCCGGACGAGTTGCATCCGATAGTGCTAAAGGAACTGGTGGCTGTGATTGCAGAGCCATTGGCCATTATCTTTGAAAACTCATGGCGAATGGGGGAAGTCCCGGATGACTGGAAAAAGGCTAATGTAGTGCCAATCTCTAAAAAAGGGAAGAAGGAGGATCCTGGGAACTACAGGCCAGTCAGCCTCACTTCAGTCCCCGGAAAAATCATGCAGCAGGTCCTCAAAGAATCAATCCTGAAGCACTTAGAGGAGAGGAAAGTGATCAGGAACAGTCAGCATGGATTCACCAAGGGAAGGTCATGCCTGACTAATCTAATCGCCTTCTATGATGAGATTACTGGTTCTGTGGATGAAGGGAAAGCAGTGGATGTATTATTTCTTGACTTTAGCAAAGCTTTTGACATGGTCTCCCACAGTATTCTTGTCAGCAAGTAAAAGGAGTACGGGTTGGATGAATGCACTATACGGTGGGTAGAAAGTTGGCTAGATTGTCGGGCTCAACGGGTAGCGATCAATGGCTCCATGTCTAGTTGGCAGCCGGTGTCAAGTGGAGTGCCCCAGGGGTCGGTCCTGGGGCCGGTTTTGTTCAATATCTTCATAAATGATCTGGAGGATGGTGTGGATTGCACTCTCAGCAAATTTGCGGATGATACTGTCATGGAGTCCCTGGGCGATGCTCTGGAACTGCTCCCCATGAAGCCAGTCAGGACTCTGGGGCAGTCGCCTTTCTGTGAGCAGCCTGTCTTCAGGACACGCAGCTCACTCAGCTTCCACCTTCCTGGGTCTGACCTCGGAGCATTCAGCATCCTCTGCCCCTCCGTGCGCTTCCCACAGCGAGTCCGCTCAGGCGGGGCTCCTGGGGAAGCCAGAGGGTCCTGCACCCCAACTTCGCAGTCAGATGTGACTCTCAGCCAGCCAGTAAAACAGAAGGTTTATTAGATGACAGGAACATGGTCTAACACAGAGCTTGCAGGTGCAGAGAACGGGACCCCTCAGCTGGGTCCATTTTGGGGGGCAGTGAGCCAGACAACCACGTCTGCACTTCACTCCATGTCCCAGCCAGCCCCAAACTGAAACCCCCTCCAGCCCCTCCTCCTCTGGGCTTTGTTCCTTTCCCGGGCCAGGTGGTCACCTGATTCCTTTGTTCTCCAACCCTTCAGCTCTCACCTTGCAGGGGGGGAAGGGCCCAGGCCATCAGTTGCCAGGAAACAGGGTGTCGGCCATTCTCTGTGTCCAGACTCCTGCACACACCTGCCCTCTAGGGCTCTGCAATGATCATACACCCTTACTCCACCCCCTAGATACTTAAGAACTGCATAGGGGAAACTGAGGCACCCCCACACTATTCAGAGGAAACATTAAGAACCGTCCCACTTCGTCACATCTCTCCCCCCTTCGAGATCGAACTGAGCGGGGTCACTTTAGCCGGTGACCTGGGGAAGTTCGAAGCCACCAACGTTCCCATGGATGCCCCAGCATCTCTCCCATTCCTTGGTAGGAGTTACACCAGGCCCTTCCAGTTTCACGCCCTCCCTTAGGTCAGGGGTGGTCGATAGCACTCGCAGGCCGCATGTGGGAAGGTTTATGCAGCCCATGCCCTTTGGCCACCCCAAGAATGTCTCCCCATTGACCATCACCTTCTGCTCCCACTGGAGGTCCGGGGGGCCTGGCCCCAGGAAACTCCACACAGACATATAGGTTGGGGTCAGGAGTGGGAGCCTGTCCACATCCCCAACTATCTGGCCGACGGAGTCTATGGCGTTGGGACCCAGCAAGGGAGGTAGACACCGGGGCTTTTCCGCAGGGTCCCCTTGGTTCAAATCGCCAGCCTGCTCAAAGGCAGTGAGGTGGGCATCCACACCCCCCCCCCCTTAACCAGGGGCAGCAATTTAGTCTCGAGGTTCCCTGCGGAACTGGCCCCCCGGGATCTATCCCCACTCACCCCGGGGAGGTCCCCTAGGCCTCTCCGCTCCCCCACCGCCAGTTCATCCTGCTGCTGCTTCTGCAGCTCTTTCTCGGGCTCTCGCTGTCTCCCACGGTCCTCTTGCTCTCTCAGACTCAGCTCCAGTCCCGTCCGTCTCGATCCCCCGATGGGGAACCCGATCGTGAAGACCCTCATCTGGTCGGGGTCAGGAACCTTGGGAATGCCTGGCTCCCACTCCAGCTGCTCCCAGATCCTGCTATAGCCCCAGTTGGGGTCAGGAATCTGTTCCTTAGAGCGGTCATCCTCCTCCAGCTGCATGATTAACTGTGCTTTGGTGAACTTTCCAACGCTCAACCCTCTCTTTTTGCACAGGGTTACAATGTCCTTCTTAAGGAGACGGTGACAGGCCATCACTCCGCTCCTCCCAAGTTGTTGTGGACTCACAGGCCCGTGTGTTCTCAGCTCCCCATGGTTTCCAGGGAGAACCCCTAGTGTGCCAGCCCTTCTCGAGGTCACCACCTCTTTGCCAGGGTCGAGCTGCAGACTCCTCCGCCCCTTGGACTGCTCGCTGCAATCCCCAGGGGAACCCTGTTACTGCACAGTCCTTCTCGCTGGTCACACACTCCCAGGGGTTAACCGCCCCCCGAAACCGCTCCTCTCTGAGCCTTCAGCAGGCCTGGTCCTCGGCAATCCCCCTTCGTGTTACTGCTCCCCAGTCACTTACTGCAGGAAGCGCCATCCACGGGGTGCAGTACATCCCACCGCTGCCACCAGTTGTCACGGAGTCCCTGGGCGATGCTCTGGAACTGCTCCCCATGAAGCCAGTCAGGACTCTGGGGCAGTCGCCTTTCTGTGAGCAGCCTGTCTTCAGGACACGCAGCTCACTCAGCTTCCACCTTCCTGGGTCTGACCTCGGAGCATTCAGCATCCTCTGCCCCTCCGTGCGCTTCCCACAGCGAGTCCGCTCAGGCGGGGCTCCTGGGGAAGCCAGAGGGTCCTGCACCCCAACTTCGCAGTCAGATGTGACTCTCAGCCAGCCAGTAAAACAGAAGGTTTATTAGATGACAGGAACATGGTCTAACACAGAGCTTGCAGGTGCAGAGAACGGGACCCCTCAGCTGGGTCCATTTTGGGGGGCAGTGAGCCAGACAACCACGTCTGCACTTCACTCCATGTCCCAGCCAGCCCCAAACTGAAACCCCCTCCAGCCCCTCCTCCTCTGGGCTTTGTTCCTTTCCCGGGCCAGGTGGTCACCTGATTCCTTTGTTCTCCAACCCTTCAGCTCTCACCTTGCAGGGGGGGAAGGGCCCAGGCCATCAGTTGCCAGGAAACAGGGTGTCGGCCATTCTCTGTGTCCAGACTCCTGCACACACCTGCCCTCTAGGGCTCTGCAATGATCATACACCCTTACTCCACCCCCTAGATACTTAAGAACTGCATAGGGGAAACTGAGGCACCCCCACACTATTCAGAGGAAACATTAAGAACCGTCCCACTTCGTCACATCTCTCCCCCCTTCGAGATCGAACTGAGCGGGGTCACTTTAGCCGGTGACCTGGGGAAGTTCGAAGCCACCAACGTTCCCATGGATGCCCCAGCATCTCTCCCATTCCTTGGTAGGAGTTACACCAGGCCCTTCCAGTTTCACGCCCTCCCTTAGGTCAGGGGTGGTCGATAGCACTCGCAGGCCGCATGTGGGAAGGTTTATGCAGCCCATGCCCTTTGGCCACCCCAAGAATGTCTCCCCATTGACCATCACCTTCTGCTCCCACTGGAGGTCCGGGGGGCCTGGCCCCAGGAAACTCCACACAGACATATAGGTTGGGGTCAGGAGTGGGAGCCTGTCCACATCCCCAACTATCTGGCCGACGGAGTCTATGGCGTTGGGACCCAGCAAGGGAGGTAGACACCGGGGCTTTTCCGCAGGGTCCCCTTGGTTCAAATCGCCAGCCTGCTCAAAGGCAGTGAGGTGGGCATCCACACCCCCCCCCCCTTAACCAGGGGCAGCAATTTAGTCTCGAGGTTCCCTGCGGAACTGGCCCCCCGGGATCTATCCCCACTCACCCCGGGGAGGTCCCCTAGGCCTCTCCGCTCCCCCACCGCCAGTTCATCCTGCTGCTGCTTCTGCAGCTCTTTCTCGGGCTCTCGCTGTCTCCCACGGTCCTCTTGCTCTCTCAGACTCAGCTCCAGTCCCGTCCGTCTCGATCCCCCGATGGGGAACCCGATCGTGAAGACCCTCATCTGGTCGGGGTCAGGAACCTTGGGAATGCCTGGCTCCCACTCCAGCTGCTCCCAGATCCTGCTATAGCCCCAGTTGGGGTCAGGAATCTGTTCCTTAGAGCGGTCATCCTCCTCCAGCTGCATGATTAACTGTGCTTTGGTGAACTTTCCAACGCTCAACCCTCTCTTTTTGCACAGGGTTACAATGTCCTTCTTAAGGAGACGGTGACAGGCCATCACTCCGCTCCTCCCAAGTTGTTGTGGACTCACAGGCCCGTGTGTTCTCAGCTCCCCATGGTTTCCAGGGAGAACCCCTAGTGTGCCAGCCCTTCTCGAGGTCACCACCTCTTTGCCAGGGTCGAGCTGCAGACTCCTCCGCCCCTTGGACTGCTCGCTGCAATCCCCAGGGGAACCCTGTTACTGCACAGTCCTTCTCGCTGGTCACACACTCCCAGGGGTTAACCGCCCCCCGAAACCGCTCCTCTCTGAGCCTTCAGCAGGCCTGGTCCTCGGCAATCCCCCTTCGTGTTACTGCTCCCCAGTCACTTACTGCAGGAAGCGCCATCCACGGGGTGCAGTACATCCCACCGCTGCCACCAGTTGTCACGGAGTCCCTGGGCGATGCTCTGGAACTGCTCCCCATGAAGCCAGTCAGGACTCTGGGGCAGTCGCCTTTCTGTGAGCAGCCTGTCTTCAGGACACGCAGCTCACTCAGCTTCCACCTTCCTGGGTCTGACCTCGGAGCATTCAGCATCCTCTGCCCCTCCGTGCGCTTCCCACAGCGAGTCCGCTCAGGCGGGGCTCCTGGGGAAGCCAGAGGGTCCTGCACCCCAACTTCGCAGTCAGATGTGACTCTCAGCCAGCCAGTAAAACAGAAGGTTTATTAGATGACAGGAACATGGTCTAACACAGAGCTTGCAGGTGCAGAGAACGGGACCCCTCAGCTGGGTCCATTTTGGGGGGCAGTGAGCCAGACAACCACGTCTGCACTTCACTCCATGTCCCAGCCAGCCCCAAACTGAAACCCCCTCCAGCCCCTCCTCCTCTGGGCTTTGTTCCTTTCCCGGGCCAGGTGGTCACCTGATTCCTTTGTTCTCCAACCCTTCAGCTCTCACCTTGCAGGGGGGGAAGGGCCCAGGCCATCAGTTGCCAGGAAACAGGGTGTCGGCCATTCTCTGTGTCCAGACTCCTGCACACACCTGCCCTCTAGGGCTCTGCAATGATCATACACCCTTACTCCACCCCCTAGATACTTAAGAACTGCATAGGGGAAACTGAGGCACCCCCACACTATTCAGAGGAAACATTAAGAACCGTCCCACTTCGTCACAGATACTAAACTGGGAGGAGTGGTAGATACGCTGGAGGGCAGGGATAGGATATAGAGGGACCTAGACAAATTGGAGGATTGGGCCAAAAGAAATCTGATGAGGTTCAATAAGGTTAAGTGCAGGGTCCTGCACTTAGGACGGAAGAACCCAATGCACAGCTACAGACTAGGGACCGAATGGCTAGGCAGCAGTTCTGCGGAAAAGGACCTAGGGGTGACAGTGGATGAGAAGCTGGATATGAGTCAGCAGTGTGCCCTTGTTGCCAAGAAGGCCAATGGCATTTTGGGATGTATAAGTAGGGGTATAGCGAGCAGATCGAGGGACGTGATCGTCCCCCTCTATTCGACATTGGTGTGGCCTCATCTGGAGTACTGTGTCCAGTTTTGGGCCCCACACTACAAGAAGGATGTGGAAAAATTGGAAAGAGTCCAGCGAAGGGCAACAAAAATGATTAGGGGTCTGGAACACATGACTTATGAGGAGAGGCTGAGGGAACTGGGATTGTTTAGTCTGCAGAAGAGAAGAATGAGGGGGGATTTGATAGCTGCTTTCAACTACCTGAGAGGTGGTTCCAGAGAGGATGGTTCTAGACTATTCTCAGTGGTGGAAGAGGACAGGAGAAGGAGTAATGGTCTCAAGTTGCAGTGGGGGAAGTTTAGGTTGGATATTAGGAAAAACTTTTTCACTAGGAGGGTGGTGAAACACTGGAATGCGTTGCCTAGGGAGGTGGTGGAATCTCCTTCCTTAGAAGTTTTTAAGGTCAGGCTTGACAAAGCCCTGGCTGGGATGATTTAATTGGGGATTGGTCCTGCTTTTGAGCAGGGGTTGGACTAGATGACCGCCTGAGGTCCCTTCCAACCCTGATATTCTATGATTCTATGATTCTTTGATTCTATGTGAAGAGAGATCACACACAAACTGCGAACAGACAAAGCCCAGTCAGGGAGGGAGAGGCAAGAAAGCCCAGCAGCTGCCTATCAGCACAGCGTCCCCCTGGAAAAAGCCAGAGAGAGCTTTTGGGCTCTGGTGTTGGCTCCTTTAGTTCTTGGTTTCTTCTGCATTCAGAGGCACAGGTACATTCCTTGTAAATAAATCAGATTCCAGCAAAGTCAGCACCAGACTCCATCAATTGCTGCTTCCAGCTGGCACATCCTCAGGGCCCCAAACTTTGAGGAGCCGCTGAGGTCAAAAAGGGGCCATGCTGAGGTGAGGAGCAGGATAGGGTTTCCAAGCGGAGAGGTTGTGAGCTGGTTGTTCTGTTGAGCCCAGGGAGAGTGCCTAATGGAGGTGCTTGCAGAAATCCGAAATGGCCAATGGGATTCCACACCAGACTTGAAACAAGAGCTGAAGACCCCACAAAAGAATTTAAAACAAGACCTTGAGGTTTCACAAAAGGAAGTAAAGCAGCACTGGTGGGTTCCTTGTAGGTGGAGGTTAAGTCTCTGTGGGAGCAACAACTCCAGCCAGGTTGGCAAGCCCAGCTGCAAAGCTCCCAGGCTGGAAGGAGAGGACAGATCAAAGAGATGCCAGCAACCTGACTGCCATAGACCGGGAGTTCTTCCATGAAAGAGAGGAGACCCCGCGAGCGTTAGCCAGAGGTTGTTAACAGAGATGAGTTGCAGCAAGGCCTTCCCAGAAGTGTCACAACCAGGGCTTAATTTGTGCCAGGGTTAAGTCCCAGCACCTCTTGGCTTGGCAGTTCAGAGCCCCGGCAGTTCTGGGCTTGGCAGTTCATAGCCC
Organism: Caretta caretta; assembly: GCF_965140235.1. Lineage (NCBI taxonomy): Eukaryota > Metazoa > Chordata > Testudines > Cheloniidae > Caretta > Caretta caretta. The sequence goes on along the minus strand of NC_134226.1, from coordinate 17,900,616 downwards.
CAGCACCTCTGGACTTGCTGCATCAGTTATGAATGTAAAAGAATTTCTTGAGCCTCGGCACCTAATTGCTTGAGCCCCGGCACCTCTTTCATTCCAAATTCAGCACTGGTCACAACATCTAACTTTTAGGCACCTGGAAATTCACCAGAACAACTTCTGCGATCCACAGACCTTGAGTCAGGTGCCCAGGCTCCGACACAATGAATGGAAGAGCCAGGCGCTTGGAATGGGACCCACAAAAGGCAGCACGCTGGATGGACAGGGAGCTACTTTAGCTAGCCAGTGGGTGATACCAAGAAGTAGAGTCCTGCGTGGATACAAATTTATACTTGCAAATGCGGATATCCGGGGATATAAAAGGGTATCCGTGGAACCGCAGGACTCCCCTGGGAACTGCAGTGGTGAAAGGAGCAGAACATGGGGCCGCTGCTCCCAGCCCCAGGCTGGCAGCTCCTCCGGCATGGCTGTACTGACCCCACCCACTGGGGCGGGCAGTGGAGCACCAGGCTCACCGGCAGCTGTCCCTGGTCGCACTCTTGTGTTCAAGCAGCGTGCATGTTCCCAGCTGTGTGGAAGGGACAGGGGCGGGGCCGCATCAGAGGAGCTGCCGGCATGGGGCGCTGGCTCCTGGGAGCAGCAGCCCCACGTTCTGTTCCTTTCACCGCTGCAGTTCCCGGGAGAGCCCTGCAGTTCTGCAGATACTGATTTATATCCGCGGATACCCGCATCCTCGGGTACACATTTCCAGCATGAACCATTTCTACAATGCTCCAGGCCTTGGGCCCAGCTCTTCCGGGTGTCAGTCTAGCTCTGCCTACAGGCAGTGTCCTGAGCTTTGGTGTCTGCTCCCTTTGGGTGGAGGCGGTGTGCTCAGCTCCCAGCATGGCCAGGGAGCTTGAACTGTGCTCAGCAGGCCAGGGCTGCGCTGGGTGCAGGAGAGCTGCAGGTCTGTCCCTGCCACAGCACCAGCCAGTTGCAGCAGGGACAGGGCCTCGCTGCCTCTGGGGGGGTTGAGCAGCAGCAACGCAAATAAAAGGGGACTGTGTGGCTTGTCGTGACAGTCTCACCCCATCTCCTGCTGCCTGGGATCCCTGACTCGCCTGCACTGAGCGGGGCTATCCCGGGAGCTCTACTCACCACTAGAGCATGGGGATTAGCTCTGCCAGTCTGACACCCCTTCCTGCAGGTGCATGCTCCGTTTCTCTCTCTCTCCCTTGGGACTCGACTGCTCCAGCTTCATGGCTTGGCCCCCAGCCAGCTCACCGTACTTTTCCCCTTCTAGGGTGTCTGTACCAAAGTCTCTCCATGCCAGCTGTCCCAGCCAACTTTCCAATTCACTGCCCCTCAATGGTGTCACTTCCCCAGTGGCTGGTGGGGGAACCCGGGCCTGCCCTCGTCTCCAGGTCCAGCCCAGGGACCCTACAACCAGCGGCCAAGGTCCGCACTGTCCTGCACCTCGCTGCTGTTTCCATGGCTTGCTTCCTACACTGCCTCTATTGAACTGCTTCTCCACCCGCGCCAGGTACAGTCTTCCCTCCAGCCCAGCTCCCTTCTCTCCAGAGCCTCTGAGACAGGGACTGCAGCCCCCTTCTGCCCTCAGCTACCCGGCTTTGTACCAGCCAGCCTGTGTCTGGCCTGGTCAGCGTCATCTTGAATTAGTCTTCTTGCTCCCTGGCTCCTCCAGGTGCAGCCTAGGCGGTTAATTGGCCCACTTGGCCACTTGAATGGGCAGCTGCGGGGTGAACCCCCTGTCATAGACAAACAGCCGTTTTGTAAAGCTGCTGAAGCTTGGTGAGGCAGAACACAGATAGACTCACATTTTCCCCCACACACATGGGCACCCCACACACAGCTACGCCTTCTCCCACACACCGATAGGCCGACAGACGTGCACCCAAACTCCAGCATAAGGACAAACCCACCTACAGACAAAGCCATGCCCCGCCCCCCCCTTGGAGAGGCTCTGGCTAGAAGGGACCGCTGGGATCTCAGGCCTGAGAACGGCCTGAAAGAATCTTCTACACTTTCCACAGTACGCATCCGATGAAGTGAGCTGTAGCTCACGAAAGCTCATGCTCAAATAAATTGGTTAGTCATAGAATCATAGAATCATAGAATATCAGGGTTGGAAGGGACCCCAGAAGGTCATCTAGTCCAACCCCCTGCTCAAAGCAGGACCAATTCCCAGTTAAATCATCCCAGCCAGGGCTTTGTCAAGCCTGACCTTAAAAACCTCTAAGGAAGGAGATTCTACCACCTCCCTAGGTAACGCATTCCAGTGTTTCACCACCCTCCTAGTGAAAAAGTTTTTCCTAATATCCAATCTAAACCTCCCCCACTGCAACTTGAGACCATTACTCCTCGTTCTGTCATCTGATACCATTGAGAACAGTCTAGAGCCATCCTCTTTGGAACCCCCTTTCAGGTAGTTGAAAGCAGCTATCAAATCCCCCCTCATTCTTCTCTTCTGCAGGCTAAACAATCCCAGCTCCCTCAGCCTCTCCTCATAACTCATGTGTTCCAGTCCCCTAATCATTTTTGTTGCCCTTCGCTGGACTCTCTCCAATTTATCCACATCCTTCTTGAAGTGTGGGGCCCAAAACTGGACACAGTACTCCAGATGAGGCCTCACCAATGTCGAATAGAGGGGAACGATCACGTCCCTCGATCTGCTCGCTATGCCCCTACTTATACATCCCAAAATGCCATTGGCCTTCTTGGCAACAAGGGAACACTGCTGACTCATATCCAGCTTCTCGTCCACTGTCACCCCTAGGTCCTTTTCCGCAGAACTGCTGCCTAGCCATTCGGTCCCTAGTCTGTAGCTGTGCATTGGGTTCTTCCGTCCTAAGTGCAGGACCCTGCACTTATCCTTATTGAACCTCATCAGATTTCTTTTGGCCCAATCCTCCAATTTGTCTAGGTCCCTCTGTATCCTAGCCCTGCCCTCCAGCGTATCTACCACTCCTCCCAGTTTAGTATCATCCGCAAATTTGCTGAGAGTGCAATCCACACCATCCTCCAGATCATTTATGAAGATATTGAACAAAACCGGCCCCAGGACCGACCCCTGGGGCACTTCACTTGATACCGGCTGCCAACTAGACATGGAGCCATTGATCACTACCCGTTGAGCCCGACAATCTAGCCAGCTTTCTACCCACCTTATAGTGCATTCATCCAGCCCATACTTCCTTAACTTGCTGACAAGAATACTGTGGGAGACCGCGTCAAAAGCTTTGCTAAAGTCAAGAAACAATACATCCACTGCTTTCCCTTCATCCACAGAACCAGTAATCTCATCATAAAAGGCGATTAGATTAGTCAGGCATGACCTTCCCTTGGTGAATCCATGCTGGCTGTTCCTGATCACTTTCCTCTCATGCAAGTGCTTCAGGATTGATTCTTTGAGGACCTGCTCCATGATTTTTCCAGGGACTGAAGTGAGGCTGACTGGCCTGTAGTTCCCAGGATCCTCCTTCTTCCCTTTTTTAAAGATTGGCACTACATTAGCCTTTTTCCAGTCATCCGGGACTTCCCCAGTTCGCCACGAGTTTTCAAAGATAATGGCCAATGGCTCTGCAATCACAGCCGCCAATTCCTTCAGCACTCTCGGATGCAACTCGTCCGGCCCCATGGACTTGTGCACGTCCAGCTTTTCTAAATAGTCCCTAACCACCTCTATCTCCACAGAGGGCTGGCCATCTCTTCCCCATTTTGTGATGCCCAGCGTAGCAGTCTGGGAGCTGACCTTGTTAGTGAAAACAGAGGCAAAAAAAGCATTGAGTACATTAGCTTTTTCCACATCCTCTGTCACTAGTTTGCCTCCCTCATTCAGTAAGGGGCCCACACATTCCTTGGCTTTCTTCTTGTTGCCAACATACCTGAAGAAACCCTTCTTGTTACTCTTGACATCTCTGGCTAGCTGCAGCTCCAGGTGCGATTTGGCCCTCCTGATAACATTCCTACATGCCCGAGCAATATTTTTATACTCTTCCCTGGTCATATGTCCAACCTTCCACTTCTTGTAAGCTTCTTTTTTATGTTTAAGATCCGCTAAGATTTCACCATTAAGCCAAGCTGGTCGCCTGCCATATTTACTATTCTTTCGACTCATCGGGATGGTTTGTCCCTGTAACCTCAACAGGGATTCCTTGAAATACAGCCAGCTCTCCTGGACTCCTTTCCCCTTCAAGTTAGTCCCCCAGGGGATCCTGGCCATCCGTTCCCTGAGGGAGTCGAAGTCTGCTTTCCTGAAGTCCAGGGTCCGTATCGTGCTGCTTACCTTTCTTCCCTGTGTCAGGATCCTGAACTCAACCAACTCATGGTCACTGCCTCCCAGATTCCCATCCACTTTTGCTTCCCCCACTAATTCTACCCGGTTTGTGAGCAGCAGGTCAAGAAAAGCGCCCCCCCTAGTTGGCTCCTCTAGCACTTGCGCCAGGAAATTGTCCCCTACGCTTTCCAAAAACTTCCTGGATTGTCTATGCACCGCTGTATTGCTCTCCCAGCAGATATCAGGAAAATTAAAGTCACCCATGAGAATCAGGGCATGCGATCTAGTAGCTTCCGTGAGCTGCCGGAAGAAAGCCTCATCTACCTCATCCCCCTGGTCCGGTGGTCTATAGCAGACTCCCACCACTACATCACTCTTGTTGCACACACTTCTAAACTTAATCCAGAGACACTCAGGTTTAGTCTCTAAGGTGCCACAAGTCCTCCTGTTCTTTTTGCGAATACAGACTAACATGGCTGCTACTCTGAAACCAGTGACCATTGGGGCAGTTATGGCCTCATTCTACAGCTGTTCGTGGATAGGCTGGCGGAGCGTTCGTGAGACGGTGAGCTGTGCAGAGCGGAGCCGTTCGTGAGACGGCGGAGTGGAGCGTTCGTGAGACGGCGAGTTGTGCCGAGCAGAGCCGTTCGTGGCGGAGTGGAGCGTTTGTGAGACGGCGGAGTGGAGCGTTCGTGAGACGGCGAGTTGTGCCGAGCAGAGCCGTTCGTGGCGGAGTGGAGCGTTTGTGAGACGGCGGAGTGGAGCGTTCGTGAGACGGCGAGTTGTGCCGAGCAGAGCCGTTCGTGGCGGAGTGGAGCGTTTGTGAGACGGCGGAGTGGAGCGTTTGTGAGACGGCGGAGTGGAGCGTTCGTGAGACGGCGGAGTGGAGCGTTCGTGAGACGGCGAGTTGTGCCGAGCAGAGCCGTTCGTGGCGGAGTGGAGCGTTCGTGAGACGGCGGAGTGGAGCGTTCGTGAGACGGCGAGTTGTGCCGAGCAGAGCCGTTCGTGGCGGAGTGGAGCGTTTGTGAGACGGCGGAGTGGAGCGTTCGTGAGACGGCGAGTTGTGCCGAGCAGAGCCGTTCGTGGCGGAGTGGAGCGTTTGTGAGACGGCGGAGTGGAGCGTTCGTGAGACGGCGGAGTGGAGCGTTCGTGAGACGGCGAGTTGTGCCGAGCAGAGCCGTTCGTGGCGGAGTGGAGCGTTTGTGAGACGGCGGAGTGGAGCGTTTGTGAGACGGTGAGTTGTGCCGAGCAGAGCCGTTCGTGGCGGAGTGGAGCGTTTGTGAGACGGCGGAGTGGAGCGTTCGTGAGACGGCGAGTTGTGCAGAGCAGAGCCGTTCGTGGTGGAGCGGAGCCGTTTGTGAGACGGCGGAGCGGAGCCCTGTGGGGCAGTCAGCTTCAGGACACGTAAGGTGCCCCTTACCACTTTCCCCCCCCACACAGGCACATTTTAGCCAGACTGGGGAGTAACACTCTGCAGATGAACTTTTGAACTCTGGGGCTGGACTTTTTGGACTTTGGGTGATTTGTGGATTGCTGGACTCAAGAGACGTTTGGGTTGTGGGACTCAAGAACCCGAGGGAAAGGATGTGGCCCAATTTGCTGGGGTGGGTCTTTGCTCATAGTTTGGTTAATGAACACTAGTGGTGGTGTTTCCCCAATTTAATGCTGATGTCGTTTACCTCATGTTATTAAAGAGTCTCTGCTACACCGAGACTCCGTGCTTGCGAGAGGGGAAGTATTGCCTCTTTGAGGCGCCCAGGGGGTGTGTAAGATTTTCCCAGGTCACTGGGTGGGGGCTCGAGCCAGTTTTGCATTGCTTTGATGAGAGGGAACCCCTGTGTACTGAACCCGGCCCTTGCTGCTATCAACTTGGCCTGGCAGAAGGGTTACACTGAGTTAGGATGGTATGCTGAAGGGATAGGGTGACCAGACGTCCTGGCTTGTCCCTCTTTTAAGCCCTGTCCCAGCCGTCCCCATGTTTTTGACAAAAGTGGGCATTTGTCCCGTTAGCTCTTGCCAGCTTGATCAGGGACAAATGCCCACTTTTGTCAAACCTGTGGGGTGCAGGGGAAATGTGCGGGTGGAGGGCAAGTGGTGATGCCAGCCCCGCAAGAGGGAGCAGGCAGGGACTTGCACAGGGGCCAGGCAGGGCTTGGGCGAGCAGTGACAGCAGCCCCCCCAGGGATGGGGAAGCAGGGCGCAGGCTAGCCCCACGCAGTGTTACATTTTCCATTGGGGGAATAGGGTCACCCTATGAAGGGATCAACCCATGTTCTAACCCCAGGCTGCAGCCAAGACTATTAATACACAGAGGAACATGGGCCCTACCCACTTCCTGGTGCACAAGAGAGGGGAGGCAGTGGCAGGACCCTATCCCAGTTTGAAACCCAAAGGTTTTGGTGTGGCAATAGGGCACGGGACTGCATAAAAGTACCTCACGTGGACCCTGCGAGTGTCACCAAGCAGCCCTGACCTATGGGAGGATATGATACTGCTCTGAGCTATGCATTGTAAACTAATTGTGATGGATCAACAAGGGTGCTAAGGAAATCTTGAAAGGGTCGGGTATAACAACTGCCAAGGACTTGGGAAAGATGCTGTGGCACCTACGGACTCCATTGGTGGGTTCAAACTTCTCCAGTTCACTGGCTGAAGTGACCCCACTCAGCTCGGTCTCGAAGTGGGGAGAGATATGACAAAGTGGGATTTTTTTCAGACTATTTTGTATGAATAATATGTGTGCCTCAGTTTCCTCCCTATTATCTCGTTGCAGGCTGGGAGGAAGGTGGAAAAGGTGGGCTTTTTTGCAGAAGAATCCAGTGATCCAGGTGGGGCCTCGGCTCAGACAATGGCCCAGCGATTTGTTACCTAGAAACTGGCCCTCTACAGGAAGCCAGCCGGTTTGACCAGCTGGAGGCAAAGAGTGAGTCAGGAGGAGACCGGGTGACCCTATTTGCCCAGGAAGAGGAACAAAAGACCGGGCAGTGGCCAGGGGGTGGCATCATATGGGGCCGTGGGCTCCTGGAGACACACTTCTGGACTGGGGGGAAAAAGGGGACTCTACAGAGGGGTCTGAGCCCACGAGGGCTCTGGCCACACCCAGATGGACTAAGCTGTAACTTTTCCATTCTCTGTGCTAACCAAAGACTTTCTACACTGTGTCCCAGACATCTAATAAACCCTTCTGTTTTTACGACTCTGTCTGAGAGTCGCTCCAGTCTCAAGAGGGCGGGAGTGCATTGATCCCTTTGTCTGTTCTGGTCCCCAGGTGTCCAGTTTGAGGGAGCTCATGGAATGAAGCAGAGGTGCTGACGGCTCAGAGGTGAGGCCCCAGGAGGTGGTGAACCCAAGGGGTTTACCCCAGTGAAACAGTAGGACTCTAAGGGGGTTAACACTCAAAAGGGGTCTCCCAGGGACTGTTACAGAGCCGTGAGAGAACATCAGACCTGTGAATCCGTGACACCTTTGTCTACTATTCCCCTTGTAGGTACCTATAGACTGGTCAAGTCACCCCGTAAGCTTATCTTTGTTCAGCTAAACAGATTGATTCTATCACTCTGTGAGTCTATCACTACGGCATGTTCTCCAATCTTTAAATCATTCTTGTGGCTCTTCTCTGATCCCTCTCCAATTGATCAGCACCCTGCTGGAATGGTGGGCACCAGACCTGGACACAGGATCCCAGCAGCGGTCTCACCAGGGCCAATGTTCTATTCGACATTGGTGAGGCCTCATCTGGAGTACTGTGTCCAGTTTTGGGCCCCACACTTCAAGAAGGATGTGGATAAATTGGAGAGAGTCCAGCGAAGGGCAACAAAAATGATTAGGGGACTGGAACACATGAGTTATGAGGAGAGGCTGAGGGAGCTGGGATTGTTTAGCCTGCAGAAGAGAAGAATGAGGGGGGATTTGATAGCTGCTTTCAACTACCTGAAAGGGGGTTCCAAAGAGGATGGCTCTAGACTGTTCTCAATGGTAGCAGATGACAGAACGAGGAGTAATGGTCTCAAGTTGCAGTGGGGGAGGTTTAGATTGGATATTAGGAAAAACTTTTTCACTAAGAGGGTGGTGAAACACTGGAATGCGTTACCTAGGGAGGTGGTAGAATCTCCTTCCTTAGAGGTTTTTAAGGTCAGGCTTGACAAAGCCCTGGCTGGGATGATTTAACTGGGAATTGGTCCTGCTTTGAGCAGGGGGTTGGACTAGATGACCTTCTGGGGTCCCTTCCAACCCTGATATTCTATGATTCTATGATTCTATGATTCAAATATAGAGGGAAAATCACCTCTCTGCGCCGACTGAAGATTGCCCTGTTTATACATCCCTGGATCACAGTAGCCCTTTTGGCCCCAGCATTGCACTTGGAGTCACATTCAGCTGATTCTCTACCATGACCTCCAAGACCTTTTCAGAGATTCTGCTTCCCAGGATGGAGTCCCTCACTGTGTAAGTGTGGCCTGTGTTCTTTGCTCCTAGATGGATGCATTTACATTTGGCCATAGTAAAGCACATACTATTTGCTTGTGCCCAGACTACCAAGTGATCCAGCTTGCTCTGAATCAGTGACCCACTCCCTGACTCTGCAAGCTGTATCAGGGATGAGTTTGTGTTGTCTTCCAGGCCACTGATAAAAATGGTAAATAGCACAGGACCGACCAAGAACCGATCCCTTCCACCCCCTCTCAATGCACACAGAAGCCAGAAGGCCAGGGTCTCAGATGTGCTCAGGGAGGGCAGTCCTCTCCTTTCTGCCTCCCCTGCATGGCTGAGATTATATTCATGGAGGGCGCAGGACACTTGCATGCCCCTCTTCTGTCATAGAATCATAGACTATCAGGGTTGGAAGAGACCTCAGGAGGTCATCTAGTCCAACCCCCTGCTCAAAGCAGGACCAACACCAACTAAATCATCCCAGCCAGGGTTTTGTCAAGCCTGACCTTAAAAACCTCTAAGGAAGGAGATTCCACCACCTCCCTAGGTAACCCATTCCAGTGCTTCACCACCCTCCTAGTGAAATAGTTTTTCCTAATATCCAACCTAAACCTCCCCCACTGCAACTTGAGACCATTGCTCCTTGTTCTGTCATCTGCCACCACTGAGAACAGCCTAGCTCCATCCTCTTTGGAACCCCCCTTCAGGTAACTGAAGGCTGCTATCAAATCCCCCCTCACTCTTCTCTTCTGCATACTAAATAAGCCCAGTTCCCTCAGCCTCTCCTCGTAAGTCATGTGCCCCAGCCCCCGAATCATTTTCATTGCCCTCTGCTGGACTCTCTCCAATTTGTCCATATCTCTTCTGTAGTGGTGGGACCAAAACCAGACTCAGTACTCCAGGCATGGCCTCACCAGTGCCGAATAGAGGGGAATAATCACTTCCCTCGATCTGCTGGCAATGCTCCTACTAATAGGGCCCAATAGGCAATTGTCCTTCTTGGCAACAAGGGCCCACTGCTGACACTCACCCAGCTTCTCGTCCACTGTAACCCCAGGTCCTTTTCTGCAGAACTGCTGCTTAGCCAGCCAGTCCCCAGCCTGTAGCAGTACATGGGATTCTTCCGTCCTAAGTGCAGGACTCTGCACTTGTCCTTGTTGAACCTCATCAGATTTCTTTTGGCCCAATCCTCCAATTTGTCTAGGTCACTCTGGACCCTATCCCTACTCTCCAGCTTATCTACCTTCACCCCATCTTAGTGTCATCTGCGAACTTGCTGAGGGTGCAATTCATCCCATCATCCAGATCATTGATAAAGATGTTGAACAAAACCAGCCCCAGGACCCACCCCCGGGGCACTCCGCTTGATACCGGCTGCCAACTAGACATGGAGCCATTGATCACTATCTGTTGAGCCCGACGATCTAGCCAGCTTTCTATCCACTTTATAATCCATGCCCACACTGTCCTGTCCACACTGGTTCCCTTCCAGGACTCTGTGTCCATGTGCCCTTGCAACACCACTTAATCACAGGTTTCAGAGTAACAGCCGTGTTAGTCTGTATTCGCAAAAAGAAAAGGAGTACTTGTGGCACCTTAGAGACTAACCAATTTATTTGAGCATGAGCTTTCGTGAGCTACAGCTCACTTCATCAGATGTATACCGTGGAAACTGCAGCAGACTTTATATACACACAGAGAATATGAAACAATACCTCCTCCCACCCCACTGTCCTGCTGGTAATAGCTTATCTAAAGTGATCATCAGGTTGGGCCATTTCCAGCACAAATCCAGGTTCTCTGTGCAGGAAATGGCCCAACTTGATTATCATGCACATTGTGTAAAGAGTTGTCACTTTGGATGGGCTATCACCAGCAGGAGAGTGAATTTGTGTGTGGGGGGGTGGAGGGTGAGAAAACCTGGATTTGTGCTGGAAATGGCCCAACCTGATGATCACTTTAGATAAGCTATTACCAGCAGGACAGTGGGGTGGGAGGAGGTACTGTTTCATATTCTCTGTGTGTATATAAAGTCTGCTGCAGTTTCCACGGTATGCATCCGATGAAGTGAGCTGTAGCTCACGAAAGCTCATGCTCAAATAAATTGGTTAGTCTCTAAGGTGCCACAAGTACTCCTTCACTTAATCACAGGGACTTTCACTCTCTAGACAGTGGCCAGAGGCAGCAGATCTTCCACCTACAGAATTCAAATGAAGGGGGAGATTAGGGAGAGGGGGAGGGGAAAAATGCAATAAATCTCCTCCCTTATAATCTGTTAGCTTGATCTTCTTTCACTTCTGAAGTTAATCTACTCGCTAATCTCCATCCACTGCCCTGGGCTCCCTCCCCAGCCCACCAGCCACATGTGCTAAGTCTGTGTCCCCCCGCCAGCACTGCAGGAAAGGGGAACCAGGGAATGATGTGGCTTTGGCACTGGGACAGTGACTGCCCCCAGATGAGCATGCAGAGATGGGGCAGCACCGCTGGGCATGGGAGGAAGAAGGCAGGAGATGGGCGCACGGGCAATAGAATCTGGATCTGGGTTTTAAAGTCCTGATGTTTAGACTTGGGGCTGAACTCTCCCTCCCCCAGCACTCTATTAGTTAGCTGCATGATGTCAGACCAGCCTGGTTCTTGGCTCTGAAATGCTGAATTCAGCTGAAGGGACCAGGGAGGCAGGACACCCTGCCTGTCTCCCACAGCTTCCCCCACCCCTAGCCTGGGTTCTACCCCTTTACTGAGGCCTACCAGCCAACACAGGTACACTGTGGGGCTAATTAACCCTGTGGCTGCAAGTTAACCCCCTATCTACGCTGTCCCAGGGGGTCTCAGCTCTGCCAGGCCAGGAGATGGGGTTGCCTCTGCTCTGAGTGGCCCCAGGGTGTGGGTGAGGGAATTAGATACTAGCTCAGCTCAGGGGCCTGGGTGATTCTGAATGAGACAGCTGAGAATCCAACCACCCGGTACGCGCCCTCTGCAATGCTGCAGCATCCCAGCTGCACGGCAGAGCCTCTAACTCCTGCCAGGCAGTGATCAGGGAAATCGTTATCGCGCTGCTATTTATTCCAGGCACTAATCAGAAGCCCGCAAGTAACGTAACAGAGAGAAAAACAGAGGCCAAGTCCCAGGGGTGCTCAGTGCTTGGAATGTTTGCAGCCCAAGTGCTTGCAGAACTGCGTGAAGGCAGAGTAAAGGAGATCCAGCCGGGGCTGCGTGGGAAAAGCAGGCCCAGCTCTGAAGATAATATATACGCTTGTACCCAGCCTTTGAAGATGACACTCCCTGTGCTCCCCCTCCAACTGGGAGGGATTCTCATCTCATTCTGTTCCGCTTCACTGCAGCAAAGCACCACAGCGAAAGCCAGCTTTAGAAGAGAATGCCACTGATTCGGCTGCATAGAGAGGTGACCTTGGGCCAGAGACACAGCGAGAAAAAGCGAGAGATGGGGGAGCAGGGAAGAGAGGGAGGAAAGAGATTGTATAAACTCGAGGTAGAGAGAGATGGGGGGGCAAGTGATGGATGAGTGGGCGGGAGGGTGGCTGGAGAGATGACGAGAGAGAGGAAAAGGAAAATAGAGAGAGATGGAGAAAGGAAGGAAGGAAAAGTAGCAGAGGGAAAGGAGGGAGGTGGAGACGTTGTGATGGAGGGGAGAAAAAAGGGGAGAGGGAAAAGTCAGGGAAGGAGAAACATGAGCTCAAGGGAGAGAGAGAAGGAAGGAGAGGAGACTGCTCAGGGAGAAAGGGACAGAGGGGTGGTAAGAGGAGAGAGGCTGGGGGGCAGGAGATGCTGAGGTGATTCTGTCAGACACCATGAGGCTGGGCGTAAGGAGAGCCCTGAATTCAGCCAGGCACTACAGTTCCAGTGCCAGTGATGCCATTCATAGCCACACTTAGCACTTGCTGTCCGCAGGGCTCCTCATGCTGCACCAGTGGTCCATCTAGTTCAGGGGCGGGCAAACTTTTTGGCCTGAGGGCCACATCGGGTTTCCAAAATTGTATGGAGGGCCAGTTAGGGGAGGCTGTGTTTCCCCAAACAGCCAGGCGTGGCCCGGCCCTCGGTCCCTATCTGACCCCCCCGCTCCCTATCCGACCCCCCCTGCTTCTCGCCCCCTGACGGCTCCCCTGGGACTCCTGCCCCATCCACCACCCCCTGCTCCCTGGCCCCTGACCACCCCCGGATTCCCCACCCCTGACTGCCCCCTGCCACCCCATCCAACCCCCCCCATTCCTGACTGTCCCCACCAGAACCCCTGCCCCATCCAACCCCCTTGTTCCCCGCCCTCTGACTGCCCCGACCCCTATCCACACCCCCGACCACACCCCCGAACTCCCCTGCCCTCTATCCAACCCCCCCTGCTCCCACACTGCACTGCCCAGAGCACCGGGGCAGGCCGCAGCTCTACACTGCACTGCCCGGCTGCCCAGAGTGTTTCGCCGGTGGTGAGGTGCGCTGAGACTGGGGGGAGGGGGAACAGCAGGGGAGGGGCCGGAGACCAGCCTCCCAGCCAGGAGCTCAGGGGCCGGGGCAGAGGGTCCCAGGGGTCGGATGTGGCCCATGGGCTGTAGTTTGCCCACCTCTGATCTAGTATCTCCAGCTAGTAACAGGAAAAGTGAGGCACTGGGAGGTGAAGGGAACTGGCCCCGGTCATACAGCGAGCCTGAATAGAGCCCAAATCTCCTGAGGCCTAGCTCCATGTCCTATCCATGACCAAACCGCGTCCCTTTTAGGAGGAGTTTAGCCTGAGGAACAAACATCACTTTGGGGACCTGCTGGGATGGAGCAGAAGTTGCAGAGCTGGAGCAGGGCCAGCCAAGAAGCTGATGGGACCAGTGCCCACTGGAAACAGAGCTCTGGTGAAACCCAGCAGCCAGAGGGCGCAGGGACTAGCAGAGAAGATTTCTGTCCTAAAATGTCCCACTGCGACTGCAGCAGGCCAGCTCCACCGGTGGTGAGAACAGTGAGACCCTTAGAGCCCACCAGCGTGGGCCATGCCCCGCTTTCTCGTCCTGCTCTCAGCAGGTCTGAATCCTTCTGAATCCCGCTCCCCCATCTGTAGGGAAGGCCAATGGGCTGGAGGAAGCAATTCCTTGTTTGGTCTTTCCCCTGGTTTGGTCTGCTGCAGGACAGTGGAAGGCTGTGGCTGAGGCACTTGGCTGAGGACTCAGGAGATCTGGGCTCAATTTCTGACCCTGCTTCTTACTCCCTGTGTGACCTTGGGCAAGTCACGTCATAGAGTTGAAGGCCAGAAGAACCACCAGACCATCTACTCTGATCCCCTGTTCATCACAGGCCACTAAACACCGCCCCACAACCAGAACGAAACCACCGTATTCCAGCCCTCAGGAGACAAAGCTATTGTGTGCGGTAAGCAGAGAACAGAAGAACCACATCCCTCCATGCCACCTGTTATGTGGGAATAACAGCAGTGTCTGTCTTGTCTCGTTAGACTGTGAACTCTTCAGAGCCTGGGCTGTCCCTTTCCATGAGTTTGTACAGCCCCCGCACATCGGGCCTGCTCGGTGTCAGTGTCATGCAACTCACCCCACAAGCCCAACTAGCATCTCCCTTGTGTGAGCATCCCCGAGAGCTAGAAGTGCCGGGCTCCCTAGAATGGGTGATGAGGGAGAGTTGGGGGTTGCTGGGTTTGTGGGTGATGAGTAAGATGTTCAGGGGATTGTACGTTCTTTGCATTTCAGTCTGGCGAGCTTCCCACCTTCCTCCAAACATCTGATTCAGACTTTGATCCCTGTTTATTTGTCTCCATTTCCCTTCCCCCTAATTTTGGATCAAAAAATTGCACAAATGTTTGCATCTAAAAATCTGCCTGAGAGCCAAGGATACAAGCAACTTCCGTACACAGCGAGGAAGAGGGCGGATGCAAAGGAAGGTCAGTCCTGGAACAAGCAGGGGGAGGGGGAAGGACATGGCTTGCTGAGTGAAGGTTAAAGCCTCTAGCTATGCTCTCATGAGGTTGCTGCTTGTTCTCAGACTCCCAGCATCTGGAGCCAGACGGTTTCTGTTCCATCCCCACACACAGGGTGGACCTTCATTCCAAGCCAGCACAGCCTGGCTCTCTCAGCTGGGGCTGGACGAGCTCCGCTGAGGTGCAGGGTAGGGTGGGACCATGACGGATGTCAGACATTCTCATCTTCCTCCTCGCTGCCTGCCAGCCTGTCAGTTTGCTAGGCTGGGACATTGTCCAGAGCACAAGGGACCCAGGGCAGGACAATCGACTAGCCCCTCCTCGGGGTGGGTTCAGGGTGAGGCATTCACAGCCCATGAAGGCTGATGGGTGTCCACAGTTCAGCTGTGGGGATGTGGAAAGGAGTCACCACATCAGACTTCTGCATGTTTTAAAAGAAGTTTCCATTATTTTATAGCTTCCTTTAGGTGTGCAGATACCATTGTAATGAGCATTAGATAGATAGATAGATAGATAGATAGATAGGGTGTGTGTGGGGGGAGAGAGAGAGAGAGATGCAGTGTATGGGGATGGATAGATAGACAGACAGACGGACAGTGTGTCTGTGCACCATACATGGCTGTGTGTAGATGCGCAGTGAAGGTGAGTCTTAGTGTGTATTTGTACTAATGGGTCTGCCTGTGTATGTGCGTGTGCCTATATATGTGGCCAGTCTACACCCCCTTGTTAAATTTTCTAACAAGCTCCTTTGTGCTTTCCCCCAGGCTTCCCCTCCTGCTGGGGCGGAGGTCCCTGTAAGCCTAGAATCATAGGATCATAGAATATCAGGGTTGGAAGAGACCTCAGGAGGTCATCTAGTCCAACCCCCTGCTCAAAGCAGGACCAACATCAACTAAATCATCCCAGCCAGGGCTTTGTCAAGCCGGGCCTTAAAAACCTCTAAGGAAGGAGATTCCACCACCTCCCTAGGTAACCCATTCCAGTGCTTCGCCACCCTCCTAGTGAAATAGTTTTTCCTAATATCCAACCTAGACCTCCTCCACTGCAACTTGAGACCATTACTCCTTGTTCTATCATCTGCCACCACTGAGAACAGCCTCTTTGGAACCTGCCTTCAGGTAGTTGAAGGCTGCTATCAAATCCCCCTCACTCTTCTCTTCTGCAGACTCATAAAGCTCCTTCATTCTCCTCCTTCATGTCCCTCCGCAACACTCTCCTTTGCTGTGAGGGCTTCAAGACAACTTGACCACACCTAGTCTGCTGGTGTGCTGAGAACACAGCCTGTCATGCTGGCCAATCCTGTCTCACTGTTTCCTTGTATGCCCCCTTTGGTCTGCCTGTGTCCAGCTGTTGTCTCTTATCTGATACTTAGGTTGTATGCTCCCTGAGGCAGGGACCATCTTTTTGTTCTGTGTTTGTACCGAGCCTGACAAAACAGGTCATGTGCCATGAGTGGGACTCCTAGACCAATGGTTCTCAACCAGGGGTCCGGAGCCCACTGAGGGGGCCGCAAACAGGTTTCAGGAGGTCCGCCAAGCAGGGCCAGCATTAGACTTGCTGGGGCCCAGGGCAGAAAGCTGAAGCCCCACCACATGGAGCTGAAGCCGAAGCCTGAGTAACTTAGCTTTGCGGTGCCCCCCGTGGCGTGGGGCCCAGGCAATTGCCCTGCTTGCTGCCCCCTAACACTCGCCCTGGCTTTTATATGCAGAAAACCAGGTGTCGTGCACAGGCAGGCCCTGGAGTTTTTATAGCAGGTTGTGGGGTTTTCTCAGAAAGAAAAAGGTTGAAATCCCCTGTCCTAGACACGACTGTAATCACAATAAATGCTTTCCGTGTGCATGTGTGTATATATAATCTGTATGGGTGTACTGCCTGTCTGTACATACGGTCTAGCTGTGTGCATGTCTGTGAGTATATTGTGGCTGCACAGATGTGTGAGGTGTTGTCAGTATTTTTGTGTGTCATTACTCCTGGGGGAATTCTGTGCCACTGTGCGTGCGCAGAATTCATGTCTACCGCAGATTTCTTTGCTTCCCTGCAGAAAAATGGCTTTCTGACAGGGAAGCAAAGGGAAGCTGCAAGAGCAGCCACACACCACTCCCTAGCTGTGCAGATACATCGCTTCAGGCACCCGGAGCAGCCGACAGAGAGGTAAATCACCGCGGGACTGGGGATGCCCCAGCCAGTGGCTCCTACCCTGAGCTGGGATCAGCTTCCTGTCCCTATCACTCCTCAGCTGCATGGGGAGGGGGTCACTGTACGGGAAGCTGCTCCCCCATCTGCCCAACCCCCATGCATCCAGAACTCCCATACCCAGACACCCCTGCCAAGCCTCACCCAGAACTCCTCTAGCCCTCCATACCTGAACCCCACCCCACTGAACCTTAACCCCTGCATCTGGAGCCCCTCTGCACCTAGACTCCCTGCCTCCAGAACCCCAACCCTGCACCCAGACCACCGCTCCCTGAGCTCCCTGAACTCAAACCCTCACCCTGATGCCCCACCCCCTGTGCCATCCTAAGCCCCCACATCCAGACCCCCATGTCACTGACCCCCAACTAGCTGCACCTTAACCCCCCACCCCACCAAGCCCCACTCCCCAGCACCCAGACCCCTCTGCTGAGCCCCAATCAGCTTCACCTGGAATAACCTGCAGAGTCCGGAACCCCCCCACCCCCCCATGAGTCTCTGTGCATCCTGATCCCCCCACACTGAGCTGCTTGCACCCAGATTGTCCCACACAGAATCCTCTCACCCCACACCTGGATCCCCCTCACACTGATCCCCTCTACACTTGGATCCTGCCTGGTTGAGCCTGCCTGCCCCACACCTGGTGCAGAGGGGCAGGGCTCCAGGGTGTTTCTGGGGCAGGCCCAGACCTTGTGCTTTGTCAAGGTCGGGTGCGGCCTCACCGCTGAGTCTGTGTCCTGGGGTGGGGGGGCTGCAGGGTGATCTACCACCTTTGTGCAGCCAGTTGCCTGTGGGCCCCCCACTCCCCACTGCAATACTGGAGCCTCTGCATTTATTTATAGACAAATAAATCTTGCAGAATTTTAAAATATTGTGCACAGAATTTTTAATTTTTTTGGCACAGAATGCCCTCAGGAGTAGTGTATATTCTGAGTGCATATACACTGAGTATGGGGGTGTGTATATTTGTGGTGCAGGTATATATTTTGTGTGCATATGTATGTTGTGTGGGGCTGTGTGCATATATATGTTTCCTTCCCTCCCTGGAAGCCCTGCTCTCCGCTTTCCCCACACACAACAAAGGGCACAATTCTCTCCCTCCTTTGCTTGCAATCCCTGCATTCCTGTGGGTCCATCAGACCCCCTGGGGCTCCTTAGACATTTCCTTCAGTCTGTTGCCCAGGTAGCCCTCCAGCAGCAGCTGCTGCTCTCACTGCCTGGTGCATTTATCCCTGTACCCGCTTCCACTGGCCAGAATTTACCACTTGACACTGTAGCCAAGAGAGGACAGTACAAGGAGAGAGGTGCTGTTTTTAGCGGGCATTTCCCTGTGTCCAGCCTGTACAGCCTGTATTTCGTTGGCAGTGTGATGCTGGCAGACCACGTCATGCCAGAGTTTTTTCAGGTACATTCACTTGTGTATAGATCAAAGTGATTGTTAAATGTATCAGAATGTATTTGGGGTGTAAACTTCGTGAAAACTAATGGGATGTTACTGGCATTGTTGTTACTTATCCTGCTATAATGTAATGGCAAACATTTCCATTGTGTGTCCACCAGTAACTAACTAATCCCTCAGAGAAGCCGTATGGAATGCCAGTGAGGGACTTTAACAGAAAAGTGCTAATTTCAAAGCCAGTGGTTATTGTGTGTGATGATCGGAGGTCAAAGACTCCAAGTGCATTCCTCACTCTCCATCATCAGAAGAAGAGCCCACGTGGGTAAAGACACAGTCGGCTTGTTTTCTGTGAGAAGAAGCTATAAATATGGATTCAAGGAAAGATCTTTCATCTCTGACCTGTTTGGACTCTCACAGGGAAGTGCACCAGAGGCAAAGCGGAGATCCCCAGCAACAATCTGGGTACCCAAAAAAAGACTTTTGGGAAACTGGCAGCTTACTACATCACTGCCATCATTTGGAATTACAAACTGTGACTCACCTGTACATATATTTTACCTGCTTTAACCTCTCAGTAACTCATTTCCTTTTCTTAGCTAATAAACCTTTAGTTAGTTTACTATACAATTGATTGTCAGCATTGTCTTTGGTGTAAGATCTAGAGAACCACCAACTGATCTGGGGTAAGTGACTGGTCTCTTGGGTCAATCTGATGTGTGATTTTTGCTGTAAGTGATGTGTCGTGGGGCAAGTACACCCCATCATTCTAGCGGGGGGTGGTCAGGCCATGGTAGCCCTGAGATTGAATTGATATGGCTGCCCTTAGCCTCAGGGCTGCATGGCCTGATGGTCGGAGTTAATAGGACTCCCCTTGGCTGTAGGGAAGGGTCCATAGGAGGGGGTTTGGTGGGCCACCTGCTGTGACGATGTGACGCAGCAGGGAGGGGGGAGTGTTGACCTGGGAATGTGCCCTGGGGATGGGAGACCTGAGAGCCTGTCACCTGAGCCAGGAGGGGGCGGGGGAGGTAACACCTCTGCCCAGGAATGTGAAGACAGGCTGCAGGAGAGAGCCTGCTGGGGGGGTTTAGTTTTCAGTTTGGGGCTGGGTGCAGGAACGCAGGGAACCCCAGGGCTGGGATCTAAGCTCCCTGCTCCCCCAGAAGGACTTGACGGAGGGGTCCTGGTTGTACCCACAACCTCTGTTTTGGACTGTGTTCCTGTTGTCCAATAAACCTTCTGTTTTACTGGCTGGCTGAGAGTCTCAGTGAATCCCAGGAAGAGGGGTGCAGGGCCTGGACTCCCCCACACTCCGTGACAACTGGTGGCAGCGGTGGGATGTACTGCACCCCGTGAATGGCACTTTCTGCAGTAAGTGACTGAGGAACAGTAAAACGAAGGGGGATTGATGGGGACCAGGCATGCTGAAGATTCAGAGAGAGACAGTTTCAGGGGGCGGTTAACCCCTGGGAGTGTGTGACCAGAGAGAAGGACTTTTGCAGTAACAGGATCCCCCGGTGGATTGCAGTGAGCAGTCCCAGGGGCGGAGGAGTCTGCAGCTCGACCCTGACAAAGAGGTGGTGACCTCAAGAAGGACTGGCACACGAGGGGTTTTTCCTGGAGACCGTGGAAAGCTGCCCGGCCTGCGAGTGGCCAGCAGGGAGATGTACGCTAAACACCTTAAGAGCGACCTGGTGGAGCTGTGCAGGCAGAGGGGGCTGCGCATCGGGAGGTCCACCAAGGAACATCTGATTGCCCAGTTGGAGGAGAGGGATCGCTTGGATGACCCGATCCCTGTCCCTGAGGGAAGCCGCCCCGTGGACGCAGCGTGGGCCCTGGGGCCTGACCGGGCTGGAAGGGGTCAGACTGCTGCAGAGGACATCCCGAGACCCTTCCGACCTATGCCTGGGGGAGGGGTTGGGGGAAGCCCAGCGAATATTGAGGGCACCCTGACCCCAGCAGCCAGCAGGGGATCCTCCCGGCAGAGCTCCCCATCCCTGGAGCGGATGCGGCTGGAATGGGAGAGGGAGATGAAAACGAGGGAGCTGGAGGATCATGAAAAACAACGTCAACATGAACATCAGGAGAAGGAGAAACAAAGACAGCATGAACTGGAGCTGGCCAGGCTGAGGAGCAGTGGGGCCCCGGCTGCGGTGAGTGAGGGGGGACCCGAGACTGCAAGGAGCTTTGATAAGTGCTTCCTGACCCAGCAGAAGGAGGGGGAGGACATAGATAGCTTCCTGACGGCCTTTGAGAATGCCTGTGAGATGCACAGGGTTGACCCTGCAGACAGGCTCCAGTTTCTCACCCCCTTATTGGACCCCAAAGCCGTGGAGGTGTACAGCCGAATGACAGGGGCGGAGGCAGGGGACTACGAACTGTTCAAACAGGACCTGCTCCATGAGTTTGGGCTGACCACCGAGATGTACCGGAGAAGTGTCCGGAGTCAGCGTAAAATGCCTGAGGTCACATACCTACAACTGGTCAACCGGATGCAGGGATATGCCCGCAAGTGGACATCTGGGGCCCAAGCTAAAGAGGACCTGCTTGACCTAATCGTACTGGAGCAACTGTATGAACAGTGCCCTTCCGACCTGAGGCTGTGGTTGGTGGACAAAAAGCTAGAGAACCCCCAGCACGCAGGGCAGCTGGCCGACGAGATTGTGAACAATCGGTCAAGGGGTAGCCGGGAGGAGTCCCAAAAGAACAGGCCCCCCACGACGCAGAGAGAGAGTCACCATGGGACCTCCCAGCGGGGAAATAGGGAGAACCCCCTCCAAAGGGGAACGCCTGGCGTCGGGCCCCTCCCACCCGCTCGAGGGGACCAACGTGACGTGAGCTGCTATCACTGTGGCCAGAGAGGCCACGTATGGACCCAGTGCCCCAGGCTCAGGGACAGACTGAGCAGACCCAACCTACCCAGGGTTAACTGGGTAGGGACCCAGCTGGACGAGGGGAAGACGGCCCAGGCAAGGGGGGCTGCCAGCTTACCACCTGCTCAGGAGGGAAAAGTACCCCCGGCCAGCCCCGCCAGAGGGCTGGATGCTCTGGACTCAGGGTTCTCGGTTTACAGGGTGGGCGCGGGGCTGTCCCTCCGGAGAGAGTGCCTTGTTCCCCTGGAGGTGGATGGGAGGAAAGTCAATGGATACTGGGATATGGGCGCGGAGGTGACAGCCCCAGATCGGGTGGTGCCCAACACCTACCTGACCTTGACGGGGGTGGGCGGGACCCCATTTAAGGTGCCCATGGCAAGGGTACACCTGAAATGAGGGGCCAAGAAGGGCCCCAAGGATGTGGGGGTACACCACCATTTGCCCACTGAGGTTTTGATGGGGGGAGACCTAGAGGACTGGCCAAGCAACCCCCAGACCGCCCTGGTTGTGACGCGTAGCCAGAGCCGGCGAGGGGCACTGCACCCTGACCTCGGGGAGGGTACCACACCAGAGGTGCAGGACCCTACCCTGGTGGGGAGGGAGGGCCGAGGGGCATGGCTCGGAGAGGCTGTAGCCTCAGACCCGGCCAATGAGAGGAAACCAGGCCCCATCCCTTCCCCAGCTGCTGAGTTCCAGGCCGAGTTGAGGAAAGATCCCTCCTTGCGGAAGCTCAGGGACCTGGCTGACCTCAGTGTGGGACGGACCATGAGGAGAGGCTGCCAGGAGAGGTTCCTGTGGGAGAAGGGGTTCCTGTACTGCGAATGGGCTCCCACAAGGGAAGTAGAGTCCTGTGGGATCAGGAGGCAGCTGGTGGTCCCCCAGAAGTATCACCGCAAGCTCCTGTCCCTGGCCCATGACATCCCCCTCGCAGGGCACCAGGGAATCCGGCGCACCCGGCAGAGGTTGCTACAGAACTTTTACTGGCCCGGGGTCTTTACCACGGTCCGGCAGTATTGCCGATCCTGTGACCCCTGTCAGAGGGTGGGGAAGGCCCGGGACAAGGGGAAAGCGGCTTTGAGACCTTTGCCCACCATAGAGGAGCCTTTCCAGAAGGTGGCCATGGACATCGTGGGGCCTCTGAAGACGACCCGGTCGGGGAAGAAACACATTCTGGTGGTGGTAGATTTCGCCACCGGCTACCCCGAGGCAGTGCCCTTAGCTTCCATTGAAGCAGACACCGTGGCCGATGCGCTCCTGACCATTTTCAGCCGAGTGGGGTTCCCCAAGGAAGTCTTGACAGACCAAGGGTCCAACTTCATGTGCTTGTAGGAGAAATGTGGGGTCCGGCACAACTGGGCCTCAGCTTATCACCCCCAGTCCAACGGGCTGGTGGAGAGGTTTAACGGGATGCTAAAGATGATGCTGAAAACCTTTATGCACCAGCACCCGCAGGATTGGGACAAGTACTTACCTCACCTGCTGTTCGCTTACAGGGAAGTGCCCCAGGAATCTACCGGGTTCTCGCCTTTTGAACTGTTATATGGAAGGAGGGTAAGGGGCCCCCTGGACCTGATGAGAGACGAGTGGGAGGGGAAGGCCACTCCCGAAGGAGAGTCAGTGGTGGAGTATGTCCTGATCTTCCGAGAGAGACTGGCTGAACTCATAGGCCTGGCCAAGGAGAATCTGGCCAGAGCCCAGAGGAAGCAGAAGGTCTGGTATGACCGCATGGCGCGGGCCCGTGCCTACGCCACCGGGAATCAGGTGATGGTGCTCATCCCCGTGAGAAAGAACAAACTACAGGCCGCCTGGGAGGGCCCTTTCAAGGTTGTCAAGCAGCTCAATGAGGTAAACTATGTGGTGGAGCTGTCGAACCGGGCACACCACCGCCGGGTGTACCATGTGAATATGATGAAGCCATATTATGCCAGGGGGAATGTGGTGTTGGCCGTGTGTGGACAGTGGGAAGAGCAGGGAGATGACCCTTTAGTGGATCTATTCCCTGGGACTAGAGCTGGTTCCCCCCTGGAAACAATTCCCCTCTCGGATCAGCTAACCCCTGCCCAGCAAGCTGAGGTCAGGGGGGTGCTGCATCCGTACCGACAGCTGTTTTCCAACCAGCCTGGACGCACTAATCTGACTGTCCACCGGGTGCAGACAGGGTCGCACCCGCCGATAAGATGCTCCCCCTTCTGAGTTACAGGGAAAACTGCTCAGGACCTGGAAAGAGAGGTCTGGGACATGCTGGCTTTGGGGGTGATCCAGCCATCGGCCAGCCCTTGGGCCTCGCCGGTGGTGCTGGTCCCCAAAAAGGACGGGTTGGTCCAGTTCTGTGTGGACTATCAGAAGCTCAATGCCATCACTGTATCAGATGCCTACCCCATGCCCAGGCCTGATGAGCTCCTAGACAAGCTGGGAGGAGCTCGGTACCTTACCACCATGGACCTTACAAAGGGCTACTGGCAAGTGCTGCTGGATGCAGATGCCCGGCTGAAATCGGCCTTTATCACCCCTCTGGGGCTCTATGAGTTTCTGACCCTGCCTTTCGGCCTCAAGGGAGCGCCAGCCAACTTCCAGTGCCTAGTGGATCAGCTACTGAGGGGGATGGAGAGTTTTGCCATGGCGTATATTGATGACATCTGTGTCTTTAGCCAGACCTGGGAGGACCACGTGTCCCAGGTTAGACAAGTGCTGGACCAACTTCAGGGGGCTGGACTGACTGTAAAAGCGGAGAAGTGCAAGGTGGGGATGGCTGAAGTATCTTACCTGGGCCATCGGGTGGGGAGCGGCCGCCTAAAGCCGGAACCAGCCAAGGTGGAGGAGATCAGAGACTGGCCCGCTCCCCACACCAAAAAGCAGGTCCAAGCCTTTATTGGGATGGCAGGATACTACCGAAGATTTGTGCCCCACTTTAGCGCCATAGCCACCCCCATCACGGAGCTATGCAAGAAGGGGAAGCCAGACAAGGTGGTCTGGACCGAGCAGTGCCAGGAGGCTTTCTGGGCGCTGAAGGAGGCTCTGGTCAGTGGCCCAGTTCTGGCAAACCCAGACTTTGACAAGCCCTTTGTGGTGTTCACCGATGCCTCAGACACGGAACTGGGGGCGGTGTTAATGCGGGAGGATGAAAAGGGGGAGAGACACCCCATCGTGTACCTGAGCAAGAAGTTGCTACCCCGGGAGCAACACTACGCGGCCATCGAGAAGGAGTGCCTGGCCATGGTGTGGGCCCTCAAGAAACTAGAGCCCTATCTCTTCGGGCGACACTTCACCGTCTACACCGACCACTCTCCCCTGACCTGGCTGCACCAGATGAAAGGAGCCAACGCCAAGCTCCTGAGATGGAGCCTGCTCCTGCAGGATTACGAGATGGACGTGGTCCACGTGAAGGGAAGTGCCAACCTGATAGCGGATGCGCTGTCCCGGAGAGGGGGCCCCGAACTTCCCCAGGTCACTGGTCACAGTGACCCCGCTCAGTTCAGTCTCGAAGGGGGGAGAGATGTGACGATGTGACGCTGCAGAGAGAGGGGAGTGTTGACCTGGGAATGTGCCCTGGGGATGGGAGACCTGAGAGCCTGTCCCCTGAGCCAGAAGGGGGAGGGGGAGGTAACACCTCTGCCCAGGAATGTGAAGACAGGCTGCAGGAAAGAGCCTGCTGGGGGGGTTTAGTTTTCAGTTTGGGGCTGGGTGGAGGAATGCAGGGAACCCCAGGGCTGGGGTCTAAGCTCCCTGCTCTCCCAGAAGGACTTGACTGAGGGGTCCTGGTTGTACCCACAACCTCTATTTTGGACTGCGTTCCTGTTGTCCAATAAACCTTCTGTTTTACTGGCTGGCTGAGAGTCTCAGTGAATCCCAGGAAGAGGGGTGCAGGGCCTGGACTCCCCCACACTCCATGACACCTGCCAAAGGGGATGGCTGGGGTAGGGGGACCCAGACCCTCCCTGCTCTATTGGGTCCCAGCCCAGGGCCCTGGTAGTGGCAAATGGGTTCGTCACTAAGTCAGTGGGGAATCTGCCTGAAACACACCAACTGCTGCTGGGATTCTGGCTAGTCCCTCCCTGGGCTACTTCCTACCGTGGCTCCTGTAGTTGAAGTCTGGGCGTCTTTGGAGTCCCCAGGCTCCTTGGGCAGTGCTGCTCCCGGTGACAACGATCTCCCTGGGGCGTCCACAGGTGCCTGGTGTCATAAATATAAAGGGAAGGGTAACAAAATTTATGTATGCAGTAACACAAAATCCATCCTGGCCAGAGGTACAGAATCACTTTACCTGTAAGGGGTTAAGAAGCTCAAATAACCTGGTTGGCACCTAACCAAAAGGACCAATAAGGAAAGAAGATACTTTCACATCTGCGGCGGGGGGGGGGGAGGTTTTGTTTGTGCTCTCTTTGTTGTTCCCTCTCTGGACAGAGAGAGAGACAAAGCAGGTAAAATATCTCCTGAAAACATACCTGAAATGATACATCTAAAATTACAGAAATTGTAAGTAAAGGCAAGGAAATGCGTTAGATTATCTATTGTTTTAGCTTGTGAATTTTCCCTATGCTAAGAGGGAGTTTTATTCCAGTTTTCTGTAACTTTGAAGCTGAGCCTAGAGGGGAATCCTCTGTGTTTAAATCTTTTTATTACCCTGTAAAGTTACCTTCCATCCTGATTTTGCAGGTGTGATTCTTTTACTTTTTTTTCTTTAAATAAAGTTCTTCCTTTAAGAACCTGTTTGATTTTCAGTGTCCTAGGGACAAAGGGTCTGGTCAGTACTCACATTATTCTCAAGCCTCCCCAGGAAAGGGAGTGAAAGGGCTTGGGGGAATATTTTGGGGAACAAGGAACTCCAAGTGACCCTTTTCCTGAATTTTTGTCTAAATCACTTGGTGGTGGCAGCAATCCCGTCCAAGGACAAGGAAAGAATTTGTGCCTTGGGGAAGTTTTTAACCTAAGCTGGTAAAAATAAGCTTAGGGGGTCTTTCATCCAGGTCCCCACATCTGTACCCCAGAGTTCAGAGTGGGGAGGGAACCCTGACATGGTGGCAGCGAGGTGGGATCAGTTTCAACCAGAAGCACAGACCTCAGGATTTTAAAAGGACACATTTTTTCTTTTGGCTGGTTGAAAACCAGGGAGGATTTTTTTTGTTGTTTTTGTTTTTTTTAGCTGAGAGCAGCTGGAGTTTTTTTTTTTTTTTTTTTTCTTCTTTGCCTGAAGGCAGAGTATTTAAGTTCCTGCAAGGGAATTCACAAGCTGGGTTTTTTTCTTTCTTTCTAGCTCTCGGGTTAGGCTAGGCTAAGTGCAGGAAGGCTAGGATGATGGAAAGTGAGGTCCAGAAAAAACTGGAATTAGCCAGATTGGAGGCTGAACAAAAACAGAAAGAACATGAAAGACAAATGGACTTAAAAGGCTTGGAGCTGGAAGCGGAGGAGAGGAAAGAGGCAAAATGCTTGCAGGCGGAGGCAAAACACTTGGAGATGGAAATAGAGGCGAAACTCTTGGATATGGAGTTAGAGCTGAAGCGCTTAGAGCTGGAAAGGGCTAAGCTGGGTCTACCAGACAACCCTAACAATCCTTCTCCAGGTACCGCTCCCCATTCCACAAAATTCCCCACCTACAAGGCAGGCGATGATACAGAGGCCTTCTTAGAAAATTTCAAAAGGGCCTGCCTTGTGTACAGCATCTCTACAGACCAGTGTATGGTGGAGCTGAGGCTGCAGCTCAGTGGACTCTTAGCAGAGGTGGCAGCTGAAATGCCTAAGGAACAAATGAACAGCTACAAACTTTTCTTTACAAAAGGCCAGAATTAGAATGGGGCTAACCTCCAAGCAGGCCCGTTGGTGGTTCGGAGCCCTCAGGTGGAAACCGGACTTGGCATTTTCCCAACACGCCGACCACATTGTGAAAAATTGGGATGCCTGGATATCAGGAGCAAACGTTTAGTCTCGGGAAGATCTGTCTCTCCTAACGCAAATGGAACAGTTCTTAGAGGGTGTTCCTGAGGAAATAGAAAGGTATGTCCTAGATGGGAAACCCACAACGGTAATCGAGATGGGGGAGATCAGAACCAAATGGGTGAAGGTGGCGGAAAAGAAAAAAGCTAGTAGCAGTTGAAGTGGATATCAGAAGGGGAACCCGAGACAACACCCTACCACCGGGAGCAGCACAAGGCCCCACCTACACCTCAAGGAAAATCCCAACCACCTTATCGTCCCACCACACCATTCTCCAGCAACCCACCTCACCCCAGTGACCAGTCAGCTGGGCGATATTTTAAATGTAACTAGCTGGGGCATGTGAAGGCCAACTGCCCCAAGAACCCCAACAGACTGCAGATCATTACACTGGAGTCACACCAAAGGTCCCCAGGCCCGATGCCTCCCAGATACCCTCAGAGAGAAGGGAAACTGTGAGTGTGGGCAGGAAGAAGGTTACTGTGTGGAGGAATACTGGAGTGCAGATGTCAACCATCCACCGATCCTTAGTGGACCCCAAATTCATCAACCCAGAGGCCCAAGTGATGATTCAACCCTTCATGTCCAATTCTTTAAACTTGCCTACAGCCAAGTTGCTTGTCCAGTACAAGAGCTGCTCAGGAATGTGGACTTTTGCACTCTTTAGCCCTTGCCAGAGAAAAGCTAAAAGATGCTCAGGAAGAGCAAAAGGCCTGGTATGATAAACATGCCAGAAAGAGTTCCTTCAAAGTAGGAGACCAGGCCATGGTCTTAAAGGCACTCCAGGCCCATAAGATGGAAGCGTCATGGGAAGGGCCATTTACAGTCCAAGAGCTTCTGGGAGCTGTTAACTATCTCAAAGTGTCCCCTACCTCAAACCTAAAGCCTAAAGTGTACTATATTAATTCTCTAAAGCCCTTTTATTCCAGAGAATTAAAGGTTTGTCAGTTTACAGCCCAGGGATGAGATGACGCTGAGTGGCCTGAAGGTGTCTACTACGAAGGGAAAAGTGCTGGTGGTGTGGAAGAGGTGAACCTCTCCATGACCCTTGGACATATGCAGCGACAGCAGATCAAGGAGCTGTGCGCTAGCTACGCGCCGACGTTCTCAGCTACCCCAGGACGGACCGAACGGGTGTACCACTCCATTGACACAGGTAATGCTCGCCCAATTAGAGCCCAACCTTACTGGGTGGCTCCTCACGCCAAAACTGCTATGGGACAGGAGATCCAGGACATGCTACAGATGGGTGTAACCTGCCCCTCTGGCAGTGCATGGGCATCTCCAGTGGTTCTAGTTCCCAAACCAGATGGGGAAATACGCTTTGCGTGGACTACCGTGAACTAAGTGCTGTGACTCGCCCAGACAACTCTCCCATGCCACGCACAGATGAACTATTGGAGAAACTTCTTAGGCTTGGCCGGTTATTACAGACGATTTGTACCGCACTACAGCCAAATCGCCGCCCCACTGACAGACCTAACCAGAAAGAAACAGCCAAATGCCGTTCAGTGGACCGAAGAGTGTCAGAAGGCCTTTAACCAGCTTAAAGCGACACTCATGTCTGACCCTGTGCTAAGGGCCCCAGACTTTGACAAACCGTTCCTAGTAACCACAGATACATCCGAGCGTGGTGTGGGAGCAGTTTTAATGCAGGAAGGACCGGATCAAGAATTCCACCCTGTCGTGTTCCTCAGCAAGAAGCCGTTTGAGAGGGAAAGCCACTGGTCAATCACCAAAAAGGAATATTACGCCATTGTCTATGCTCTGGAAAAGCTACGCCCATACATTTGGGGACAGCGTTTCCACCTGCAAACCGACCATGCTGTGCTGAAGTGGCTTCATACCGTCAAGGAAAATAACAAAAAACTTCTTCGGTGGAGTTTAGTTCTCCAAGATTTTGATTTCGACATCCAACACATCTCAGGAGCTTCTAACAAAGTGGCTGATGCACTCTCCTGTGAAAGTTTCCCAGACTCAACTGGTTAAAATCATCCTTGAAATGTGGGAAATATTGTTAGTTTTTATATAATCGGTAACATATTTAAAGGTGCATGTGTCTTATTAACTCTATTTTCTCCTAGAGCTCCAGGAAGAAATCACAGCCAGTGTGGAACAGGCTGTCCGGCACTATCTGTGATTTGGGCGGCGTGTCATAAATAGATAATCTAATGCATTTCCTTGCCTTTATTTACAATTTCTGTAATTTTAGATGTATTATTTTAGGTATGTTTAAATAAAACTTCCTCCAATAGCTCATCTGTGCGTGGCATTAGATAGTTGTCTGAGCAAGTCACAGCATTTAGCTTACAGTAGTCCATGCAAAAGCATATGAACCTGTTTGATTTTCAGTGTCATAGGGACAAAGGGTCTGGTCAGTACTCACATTAGTCTCAAGCGGAACAAGGAACTCCAAGTGACCCTTTTCCTGAATCTTTGTCTAACTCACTTGGTGGTGGCAGCAATCCCGTCCAAGGACAAGGAAGGATTTGTGCCTTGGGGAAGTTTTTAACCTAAGCTGGTAAAAATAAGCTTAGGGGGCCTTTCATCCAGGTCCCCACATCTGTACCCCAGAGTTCAGAGTGGGGAGGGAACCCTGACACCTGGGCACCTGGCTGGGTCTCGGCTTCTCCTGCTCCCGCGGTCCAGGATTCCTGCTGCTCCTTGGCTGGAGCCAGCGAGGTGCCTCCTCCCTCCTCAGTGTCAGCCCTGACCTAAGTTCCCTTGAAATGACGCAGGCGCACGGGGCTGCAGTGGGGAGAGATTCCTTTCCCCCCACCCCAGACCCAACCCAGCCTGGCCCAGACCTGTCATGGCCGGGGAAGAGGTGCCCCGCCCCCATCCCCAACCCATCCCCGGCCCAGAGCTGCCGCAGCCATGGGAGTGGTGCCCCTCCCACCCCTAGCCCAGGTGCTGCTGCGGGGAGAGAAAGCTGGGGAAGTCCTCTCTCCCCACCATAGCCGCGGGGCAGCCTGCACCCTAAACCCCTCATCCCCGGCCCCACTCCAGAGTCTGCACCCCCAGCTGGAGCCCTCACCCCCCTGCAGCCCAACCCTCTGCCCCAGTCCTGAGCCCCTCATCCCCAGCCCCACCCCAGAGCCTGCACCCCCAGCTGGAGCTCTCTCCCCCCTGCACCCAAACCCTCTGCCCCATTCCCGAGCCCCCTCCCACACTCTGTACCCCTTGGCCCCACCCCCACCATATGAACTTTGTTATCTGCATGGATATGGAGGTGATGTGTCACACATCACAAAATTCATTCATAGAATCATAGAATATCAGGGTTGGAAGGGACCTCAGGAGGTCATCTAGTCCAACCCCCTGCTCAAAGCAGGACCAGTCCCCAACTAAATCATCCCAGCCAGGGCTTTGTCAAGCCTGACCTTAAAAATATCTAAGGAAGGAGATTCCACCACCTCCCTAAGTAACGCATTCCAGTGTTTCACCACCCTCCTAGTGAAAATTTTTTCCTAATATCCAACCTAAACCTCCCCCACTGCAACTTGAGACCATTACTCCTTGTTCTGTCATCAGCTACCACTGAGAACAGTCTAGAGCCATCCTCTTTGGAATCCCCTTTCAGGTAGTTGAAAGCAGCTATCAAATCCCCCCTCATGCTTCTCTTCCGCAGACTAAACAGCCCCAGTTCCCTCAGCCTCTCCTCATAAGTCATGTGTTCCAGTCCCCTAATCATTTTTGTTGCCCTTCGCTGGACTCTCTCCAATTTATCCACATCCTTCTTGAAGTGTGGGGCCCAAAACTGGACACAGTACTCCAGATGAGGCCTCACCAATGTCGAAGAGAGGGGAATGATCACATCCCTCGATCTGCTGGCAATGCCCCTACGTATACATCCCAAATGCCATTGGCCTTCTTGGCAACAAGGGCACACTGCTGACTCATATCCAGCTTCTCGTCCACTGTCACCCCTAGGTCCTTTTCTGCAGAACTGCTGCTGAGCCATTCGGTCCCTAGTCTGTCGCGATGCATTGGGTTCTTCCGTCCTAAGTGCAGGACTCTGCACTTGTCCTTGTTGAACCTCATCAGATTTCTTTTGGCACAATCCTCTAAATTGTCTTGGTCCCTCTGTATCCTATCCCTACCCTCCAGCGTATCTACCTCTCCTCCCAGTTTAGTGTCATCTGCAAACTTGCTGAGGGTGCAATCCACACCATCCTCCAGATCATTTATGAAGATATTGAACAAAACCGACCCGAGAACCGACCCCTGGGGCACTCCA
This sequence comes from Caretta caretta, assembly GCF_965140235.1. Taxonomy (NCBI): domain Eukaryota; kingdom Metazoa; phylum Chordata; order Testudines; family Cheloniidae; genus Caretta; species Caretta caretta. The sequence continues at coordinate 17,869,359 of NC_134226.1, read as the reverse complement.
CTTGATACCGGCTGCCAACTAGACGTGGAGCCATTGAGCCCGACAATCTAGCCAGCTTTCTATCCACCTTATTGTCCATTCATCCAGCCCATACTTCTTTAACTTACTGGCAAGAATACGGTGGGAGACCGTGTCAAAAGCTTTGCTAAAGTCAAGGAACAACACGTCCACTGCTTTCCCTTCATCCACAGAGTCAGTTATCTCATCATAGAAGGCAGTTAGATTAGTCAGGCACATTCTGCACATGGGATGGGTGGGAAACATTAACGGGAACATGGGCTGAGCTGCTCCCTTTTATACTGTAGCTGCAGTTGGAGCACACCCCGCCGGGCTGAAGGGGTATGGCTTCCACTGCTAAGAGTGCCACCTTCACCCCTTCCTCTCCAGTGCGGGGCACGCACACCCCATCACAGGACCATTAGCACAAAGCCCAGTTTGTCTGGCTGTCAAGTCAGGCTGGAGAGTCTAAGGGGACTGTCTGTGACTCCGTCTCCAGTGATCCAGGAGTTCACATTTGTTACTGGCGTGGTGAAATCTCCTAACAGAACACACCACCAGTTTGGGGTGTCTGCCCTGTTACCTGACCGTCTGCCCTGAGGTCGGCACTCACGATCATGAGCCACTCCCGACAGCGTGGCAGGCAATACAAACTAGGGGACAGGCGGACAGGCAGATATGGAGAGAGGATGGAAACAAAGTGGAGAGGAAGGGAACACAGAGCAGAGAAGACCAAAGCTGGAGATGAAGATAGGCTGATTACCAAAAAACTAATGATGAAATACCAGAGAGGTGCAGGGGTGTGCGGGGGGTGCCCACACAGCTCAGGGGAGGGGCGATGGATATAATTGTGGGGCCAGACCCCAGCTGGTGCAAAAGGGCTTCAATGGAACTATACTGATTTATACCAACTGAGGTTCTGGCCAAACATTCCATCACCCTTAACTTGCCTTTCGCACCGTGTAACCCTACTGACCTGCTCCTGTCCTTCCACCGCAGCTCCTCCCAGCTGGTTTGTTACCTGTTTGTTCCATTGTCTATGAAATTCAGCTGTGAGCTCTTTAAGTGAAATAGTTATAGGCAGATACCCTTTCAGCAATAGCAGATTCACATGGCTACAATGTAGCCATGGTGATCATAGAATCTCAGGGTTGGAAGGGATCTCAGGAGGTCATCTAGTCCAACCCCCTGCTCAAAGCAGGACCAATCCCCAATTTTTGCCCCAGATCCCTAAATGGCCCCCTCAAGGATTGAACTCTCAACCCTGGGTTTAGTGGGCCAATGTTCAAACCACTGAGCTATCTCCCCCTGTCCACCTTGAATGGTCCCTTGCAAGTCTTTGTCTGGGGTGGAGGTGGTTTTGTTTGACAGCCTAGGCGTGTTCTTCACAAAGGACAGTGACGGGTCCAGGGAGGAATTCTGAGACACAGAGGAGTGCTGGGAACTTGAGCAAGATTTAAGCACTCAGCCCATACTGACTCTTGCTTTTGACACTGACAGCTGTTTAGTTTCCTCTCCTCGGCTGTTTTTAATGACCATTTGTGGAGCTCATGACCGAGCAACACTCCCTGGCGATTGTGCTCACTTACGCGCTTTAAAGCACAGAAACATCAGCTCACCCGTAAGCTGCATTCGCACTTGTGCACTATAAAGGCTTGAGGACTGACCCGCCCAGCCATAACAGAATAATGCCAGCCCATTTCCCCGTGCAGACAAGTGTTCCCTCGCGCTTTGCTTTGGTAACCAGGCCACAGCTCTCTCAGCCGGCCTGGCGACAGGAGCCTGACACTTTCCCACAGCTCAGCCCTGCGTCGGTTCAGTCCGTTCGCCTGCACTTGCCTGGCTGCGTTCGGATTGACGCACTGCAGGGAAACGCAGGCAGCTATCCCATAGTGCCTCAGCAGGGGACAGAGCGCCTGGCAGCCGGGCACTCAGAGCAGCACCGGCAGCATGCAGGGCAACGCGCTCTGGGATAGCCTGCCGCACCGAGGATAGCCAGGGCTGGCCTGCCTGGTTACACAAACACCCTTCGGGAGGCCTGGTTCCGATGCAGGACAACAGGTAGGACCTGGCTCTCAAAAAGAATCCTGTGTCCGCTGAGCCCTCTGGCCAGGTGCCTGCCCGCTAACGGTAGCCAGCACCTGGGGGGTGGACAGGTGACGTGGCGAACGCCAGGCGCACCGAGCTGTTTACCGGATCAGACAAACGTGACAGGGTGTCGCCAGAGCCTCTGGGCAACAGGATACAACCCCCCAGCCAAAACCAGCAGGCAACGGGATCCCGTTAGACCAGTGTGTCTGTCTGACAAAAGAGACACGTGTGCAACACAGGAGTGATGAATAATTCTTCCACTTGGGCTATGCCAGTCCAGTGATGAAACCTGTTATATGGAGCAGAAACATGGTCCACAGGTGAGTCTCTGTACGCGCAGCGTCTGCAGGGGGAGTGACCCCTGGTGTGGGTTCTTGCCTTAGAGCTCTCAATCCATCCGCAAACCCTGTGGTGACAGGGGAGTTACGGATGCTTAGCAGCACTTTGTACCCTTCCAGAGCAGGCAAGTTGGCAGCCAAAGTAGATCTGAGGATCAGAAAAAATAACTTGGCCACACAAGATAATGCACCAAGCCAGGCCATTATAAGCTCACGGCCTGGTCTCTGCGCTTTGTGCTGCGTCCCCCACCCTGCTCTCCCTGCTGCATGTCTGCGATATGCACCAAGCCTGAATTTAAAAACAGGACATTTCGGGGCAACTGTATCTCCGGACCCCTTTGATCAAACGACCCCGGGGTGGCCCCACCGAGCTGAACTAGCCTCTGATCTGGCATGCCAGATTTCACTCTTCCTGTGCATTTCAGAGCACTTTGAAACGTTGCCTTTGCAAAGAAACGCTGCCCCAGCCTGCGTCGCTCAGTCCGCTCCTGCTGGCATGCTGGACCTGTCGCACTCACGTGCACCCCTCGGACAACCAGACCCAAAGGCTCCTCACGGCTGACCCATGGGGTTTTGAAGCTGGCTCTTGGTGGCCAGCGCCAGCTGAGATGAGGGGCAGCGCAGTGATAGAATCTGTATGTGAGTACTCCCTCTAGTTTTCCCCTAGCTCTGGGCAAAAAAGTGTAGTCAGAACCAGCAGATTCTAAAAAGGAGGTCACGGCCTGGGGGCGGAATCTCAAGAACCCCTGTACCAAATGCCCCAAATTTCCAGTGCTAACACTCTCTGGGCTCTCCATTGGCCCAGCAGTTCTCTGCCCAGTTTGACGACGTGTGCAGATTTTAGTGCACTTACAAAAATCGTCTCTCCACAGAATACACAGAAAGCTCTGTGCAACCTTAATGATGGATCTTTTAACAATTTTCACATCTCTCTCAAAAGCTCTGCTGACTGTATTCCTAGATAATGTCTCTTTCCACAAACACTAACTGCGGTCAGGATTGTTTTGTTTCTGATATTTACACGGCAAGGATTTGTAAGTCACATTGTTAAAACAAAGAAAACAACTTCCATCAGCACCCAAGAGTAAGGTGACTCAGCTCCCTTCCATGACTGAAGGGTCTTTGGTCAATCATGTGTAGATCACAAGTGATTTGTCTGGTTGTCTAGCAAAGTGCCCAAGGTCTCACTGGGGCAGCTGGGACTCAGTGCAGTGGTAACCATTGATCTTAAGTTCCAGAGATTCTACAGGTTTTCGCAGCTCATCCAGCATTAGCTGTAGTTGGTCAGTGGCTCTCCCAGTGAGACAAAACCATCCGCATCGTTCAGATCCTCTAAATTTGATTAATCTTTATCTTTCTCACCTCCTACTTTGGCCTACATCAGCTTTCTCACTGGGTAGTCTATCAGAATATTAAAAAACGAAGGTGAGAGAATGCACCCCTGGCGTACTCCTGATTCTACTGAAAACCGATCTGTAAGGCAGCTGTCGACCCTCACTCTGCTCAACTTATCACAACACAGTTTTTTCATGTGGCACCCTGAGGCCTAAGGCACCCCACACTGGGGTACCAGCATCCAGAGGGCAGACTGATGCACTGAGTCAAAAGCAGCTCCTCTCTCTTTTACTGATCCTGGTGTAAATCAGGAGTAACTCCTCTCTATGTCCGGTATAGATCATCATGACTCACCATAGGCACCAATTTTCCTTTTCCCCGAGGGCTCTCCACCCCTGCTCCATCCCAAGGCCCCAGCCCCCTCTGCCCCCCCTCAAGGCCCCTGTCTGCCCACCATTCGTTGCTCTCCCCCCTCCCCAAGCCACCAAACAGCTGTGTCTGGTGAGTGCTGAGCATCCACGTTTTTTTTCCGTGGGTGCTCCAGGGCTGGAGCACCCACGGAGTCTGTGCCTATGTGACCCACTCGTCACAAACCTGGGTCAGCAGGGTTTATAGGAGCAGCCCTGCTCCAACCCTCCATCTGACAGCCTGCATACCTGGGACCCATGAAGCCCAGCTCCGCCTCTGCAGTCCTATTGGTGGAGTCCCAAGGCAGCTGATTGGTCTGCTAGCCCTACTTAAGCCAACAGCAGGAACAGGAAGCTGTCCACACTGTTCTGGAGTGTGTGCTCCCTGCCTCATTTCCTGGCATCTGATTTGTGGTTTTCACCTCCAGTTTGTCTCCTGTTTCTGACCTCCTCGTATCCTGACCCAGCTGACTCCTGTCTCGCGACCATGGCCTCTGGCTACTAGGTCTGGCTGCCCACAACCCCACTGTGACACTTACAGTGTCTCAGCATCTCACAGTCCTGAATATATTATCCTCACACACCCGTGTGGGGCAGGGCTGGGCTGGAAGTCCCATTGTACAGATGGAAACTGAGGCAAGAGAAGCTAAGTATATTGCCCAAGGTCACACAGGAAGCCTATGGCAGAGTTGGGACTTGAACTCAAGTCTGCCATGTACCAGTCTAGTACCCTACTCATTGGGCCATCCTGATGCTATTTCACAGTCCCCAGTCATGTGCCAGGCAGGCCCCTCTTGATACAAGGCTCTCTGCAATTCCACTGGGTGGTCTTCTCTCACCCCCTGGTGTAAATGAGGGTCACCCACTGGGTGACATCAGTGTACAGTTGGTGTAAGAGAGATCAGAACTAGATTCCTTGGTTCCACCTTAGGAGGAGTGTGGCTTGGAAGGTGGGACAGGGGCGGAGCCTGGTTCATTTTGAGCCCCAGGGTCAGGGTGAGGGCCCTCTGAGCAGCTGCCCCGGTTTGCTTGTTAGCATGCTTCCTGCTCCTGCGAGTGCTGGCGCGACCTTCCAGTCATTAGAGCCAGGAGGATTGCAAGGCTGAGCTGGAAGCACACACAAGCCAGGCGTCAGCAATTATTTTTAATGTGGTTCAACTCCCCATGCTCTGTAGCAGGGTATCCACATCAATTATCCATCAATTGGTGCTCGTTAAAGATCACCATCACCGCACTGGGCAGCACACACTTGCATTTATCTACTTAACAGCTTTAGCCAGTCCTGGGTCAGCCGATTGCCATCTCTTGCTGTCAGCCCTGCACAATTCGGCCTCTTTTAATTCCTTAATCAGACATTCTGGAGCTAATGTCTTCCAAGGACATCAAAGATTTGTGTAGACTGCCATTCTGGGAACAAGCTTGCCACAGACACACGCCAGTGCCTCCTTATCACATTTTTGGGAGCCAGGGGTCACTAGGGCAAGGATAATTATTATATAGATCATCATGACCCACCATAGGCACCAACTTTTCCTTTTCCCTGGGGGTACTCCACCCCCACTCCACCCCAAGGCTGGCCCCACTCTGCCCCCTCCCCAAAGCCACCCTCACTCCACCTCTTCCCGCCCCCGCTCTGCCCCCTCCCCAAGGGACCAGGTACAGTGACGGTCGGGTGTAGCATTTAAATGCACAGAAGTTAGGGTATTAGAGGCTCATGGTCTCTCACACCAGCCATCTCTCAGCACACCCCTCCCCCCAACTGGGATATCTCAGCCAAGATTGTCCACAGTAACTAGAGATTTTGGGGGCATCAATTTTTGGATGCCCAACTTGAGATGCCTTAAGGGGCCTGGTTTTTAGAAAGTGCTGAGCACCTGTCCTCTGAACGCCATCCCTTTCCTGTGTCTCAAGATCAATCTATCCATCAGTCTCCCTCTCCCTCCACATCCACCCATCTGTCTACCGCACAGTGTGCCAGAGTTACCATTCCTGGGACAATCTCGCATCCATTCACTTTCGCGGATGTCAAAGGTGTTACTCCAGCTTTACACTGGGGTAAGTGACAGTAAAATTGGGTCCAGTAACTCTGCAGTTCCTGTCTTTTGCGCATTAAAATAATTAACAAAATAATCACTGTTACTGTCATTTTTGCACTGCTTTCAAGGAAAGAAAAGAAAGCTGATTAATGACATACTGAAGTGAACCCATGTAGCATTTAATGGGAGAGTGACATAGACAGAGATTCAGACAGAGCCAAGTTGGAGTGCATGTAAATTCCCAGCTGGATGGGGGAGCATGGGCCACTGGTCAGTGCTCAGGATTAAGAGTCAGGAAACGCATGGTCTATTCCCAGTTCTAACTCTCCGTGACCTTCGGTAGGTCACTTCCTAAATCTGTCCCTCAGTTTCCCCATCTGTAGAATGGTAATAACACTACTCATGCACCTGTGATGCTTAGAGAGCAGAAAGAGAGTCAGGACTCCTGGGTTCTATTCAGTTTCTGCTGTATGCATACCGTGTCACCTTGGACAAAGCATTTCTCCTCTTCGCCCCCCCCCCCCACGCACCTGTGAAATGGGGATAGTTGATATAAACTCTTCAGGGCAGGGACCGTCTCTTCCTCTGTGTCTGTGCAGCACCCCGCACAATGGGGGCCTGATCTCAGGGTCCTGGGCCACAACTTGTGCTTCTAGGCACTCTGGTAATACAAATGATAAATAATAATTGTAATAATTCCCTGCAATGTCCCTCCTCCAAACATGCGCAAACCCAAGTCACTCTCTGACCTCTGGCACGTCTCACACGCTTGTGACTATGATACCCGTAAGTGTGGAGCAGCAGTGAAGAATCCCTGAATGTGCCTATAAAGAATTATTATCTCATACTGGCAGAGGCACCTGCCTGGTGGCATTTCAGCACTTCTGTTTCTGACCACCCCCAGGAAATGCATAGGGGGCATGTGTGACGTTCCCCTCTGGTGTTATGCAGACCAGTGATCTGCTCGGTCACTCCAATCCTTGACTCTGGGAGCCAGCCTTACCCTGCTCTTCTGTGAGAACCCTCACTCCTGGGCTGTTCACACACAGCCTCTAGCATGTAAGCTGCTCCTTGGATTGTGCAACCGAATGACACTAGCTAATATCTCCCATCCCAGACACAACCCTAGGAACCTCCGTCTTGCCGTGTCCAGTTATACCTGCTGGACGCTGCAGGTTTATATGAATTCATCAATTTAACAAAGAAATTCACAGAATCATAGAATATCAAGGTTGGAAGGGACCTCGGGAGATCATCTAATCCAATCCTATCATAAATATAAAGGGAAGGGTAACCACCTTTCTGTATACAGTGCTATAAAATCCCGCCTGGCCAGAGGCAAAATCCTTTCATCTGTTAAGGGTTAAGAAGCTAAGGTAACCTCGCTGGCACCTGACCTAAATGACCAATGAGGAGACAAGATACTTTCAAATCTGGAGGCGGGGGACAAGGGGTTTTGTCTGGCTGTGTGATACCTTTGCTGGGAACAGATCAAGGATGCAAACCCTTCAACTCCTGTAAAGTTAGTAAGTAATCTAGCTAGAAAATGCGTTAGATTTCCTTTCGTTATGGAGCTGCTCTGTCCCTAGGCAGAGAGACAGAATCTGCAGCTGCAATCATCTTTTACAAAACCTTTTAAAATCCTGCTGTGCTTCTGGTTCAAAATGATCCCACTGCTCTGCCACCATGTCAAGGTTCCTTCCCCATTCTGAACTCTAGGGTACAGATGTGGGGACCTGCAATGAAAGACCCCCCTAAGCTTATTCTTACCAGCTTTGGTTAAAAACTTCCCCAAGGTACAGACTTTGCCTGGTCCTTGAACACTATGCTGCCACCACCAAGCGTTTTAAACAAAGAATAGGGAAAGAGCCCATGGAGACATCTTCCCCCAAAATATGCCCCCAAGCCCTACACCCCCCTTTCCTGGGGAAGGCTTGATAATAATATCCTCACCAATTGGTACAGGTGAATGTCACGGAGTGTGGGGGAGTCCAGGCCCTGCACCCCTCTTCCTGGGATCCACTGAGACTCTCAGCCAGCCAGTAAAACAGAAGGTTTATTGGACAACAGGAACACAGTCCAAAACAGAGCTTGTGGGTACACCCAGGACCCCTCAGTCACGTCCTTCTGGGGGAGCAGGGAGCTTAGACCCCAGCCCTGGGGTTCCCTGTGTTCCTCCACCCAGCCCCAAACTGAAACTAAAACCCCTCCCAGCAGGCTCTCTCCTGCAGCCTGTCTTCACATTCCTGGGCAGAGGTGTTACCTCCCCCTCCCCCTCCTGGCTCAGGTGACAGGCTCTCAGGTCTCCCATCCCCAGGGCACATTCCCAGGTCAACACTCCCCCCTCCCTGCTGTGTCACATAGTCACAGTGAACACAGATCCAAACCCTTGGATCTTAAGAACAATGAAAAATCAATCAGGTTCTTAAAAGAAGAATTTTATTTAAAGAAAAGGTAAAAGAATCACCTCTGTAAAATCAGGATGATAAATATATTACAGGGTAATCCGATTCAAAACATAGAGAATCCCTCTAGGCAAAACCTTAAGTTACAAAAAGACACAAAAACAGGAATACACATTCCCTCCAGCACAGCAAATTTTACAAGCCAAAAAACAAAAGGAAATCTAACGCATTTTCTAGCTAGATTACTTACTAACTTTACAAGAGTTGGAAGGCTTGCATCCTTGATCTGTTCCTGACAAAGGTATCACACAGACAAAACCCTTTGTCCCTCACTCCAGATTTGAAAGTATCTTGTCTCCTCATTGGTCATTTTGGGTCAGGTGCCAGTGACGTTACCTTAGCTTCTTAACCCTTTACAGGTGAAAGGATTTTGCCTCCAGCCAGGCGGGATTTTATAGCACTGTATACAGAAAGGTGGTTACCCTTCCCTTTATGACAAACCCCCTGCTCAAAGCAGAACCAATCCCCAACTTTTGCCCCAATTCCCTAAATGGCCCCCTCAAGGATTGAACTCACAACCCTGGGTTTAGCAGGCCAATGCTCAAACCACTGAGCTATCCCTCCCCCCAGGCTTGTTATCCCAAGGGGAATCTCTTACATGCTTCAAACCAAGCGCACTGCTTCAGGTAGAATAAACAAATAGATTTACTAACTATAAAGATAGATTTTAAGTGATTATAAGCCAAAGCACAACAAGTCAGATTTAGTCAAATGAAATAAAAACAAAACGCATTCTAAGCTGATCTTAACACTTTCAGTGCCCTTACAAACTTAGAGGCTTCTCACCATAGGCTGGCTGGTTGTCCTTCAGCCAGGCTCTCCCCTTTGATCAGCGCTTCATTCGCTTGGTGGTGGTGTCTGTAGATGTAGGTGGAAGAGAGAGGAAGAGCATGGCAAACGTCTCTCCCTTTTGTCATGTCCTTTCTTCCCTCTTGGCTTTGCCCCCTTCGCTCCTCCCCCCACCCCTTCAGAGTCAGGGGAGCATTACCTCATCATTGTCCCAAACTGACCAAAGGAAGGGGGTGTCATGGAGTCCCTGGGCGATGCTCTGGAACTGCTCCCTACGAAGACAATCAGGACTCTGGGGAAGTCTCCTCTCTGTGAGCAGCCTGTCTTCAGGACACACAGCTCACACAGCTTCCACCTTCCTGGGTCTGACCTTGGAGCCTTCAGCATCCTCTGCCCCTCCGTGCGCTTCCCACAGCGAGTCCACCCAGGCAGAGTCTTGGGGAAGCCAGGGGGTCCTGCCCCACAACTCCGCAGTCAGCCGTGACTCTCAGCCAGCCAGTAAAGCAGAAGGTTTATTAGACGACAGGAACATGGTCTAAAACAGAGCTTGCAGGTGCAGAGAACAGGACCCCTCAGCTGGGTCCATTTTGGGGGGCAGCGAGCCAGACAACCACGTCTGCACTTCACTCCATGTCCCAGCCAGCCCCAAACTGAAACTCCCTCCAGCCCCTCCTCCTCTGGGCTTTGTCCCTTTCCTGGGCCAGGAGGTCACCGGATTCCTTTGTTCTCCAACCCTTTAGCTCTCACCTTGCACGGGGGAAGGGCCAGGCCATCCGTGGCCAGGAAACAGGGTGTCGGCCATTCTCTGTGTCCAGACCCCTGCACACACCTGCCCTCTAGGGCTCTGCAATGATCATACACCCTTACCCCACCACCTAGAGACTTAAGAACTGCATAGGGGAAACTGAGGCACCCCCACACTATTCAGAGGAAACATTAAGAACAGTCCCACTTCATCACAGGGGGTGACTCACTCGAGAGTCCAACAGATTCTTTTGTTGCTGCCTAGGCCAGCGTCCTTTGTTCCTGTGAGGCTGGGCAGGTTTGTCCCATACCTGTCCTTATGAGGTGTGAACTGCTTCTCTGCTCTTGGAGAGTTTTTGCCTGGGCTTATTTTAAGCCATGAGGATACATTTTCAGCCTCATAACTATATAGATGAAATTATAACCTATAACATTACTGTAACAATTACTATAACATCACTATAACAACAATGATCAGTGTATCATGAGCCTTCCGAAGACACCCGACACGACAAACTTTGCATTGGATACCACAAAATCATTTTACAAGGATGAACATGGGGGTGCCGGATGTTCCCCTGAGGTACAGAGTGTCACAGCATGAACTACAAACATTGGGTTGATGATCCAGTACAGCAGGCGGCAGGATACTGGACTATATAGATAGCCCAGTTTCACATGCAAATTTGCATCCACCCAAGAAGATCATACCAGAGGTAGCCAAACTTTTCAGAAAGTCAAAGAAAGACTTGGCTCTGGCTGAAGATTTGGGCTGTCTCCAACCCTGTTCAGCCACCCCTGAGCCTTGCACAGCTATTTATATAATTCTGCTCCATCCAATTCCATCTGGATTCAATAGGTCAAATTGTGCCCTCAACTGCTCATCAAAGTCAAAGCGGTTTCCACTGCTGTCCCTGAGAGAGTTTAGCCCAACATGTCTCCATCAACTCACCGCAAGCCCATGATTTGTAGCCATCCTTCCCGAGCCCTCTTCTGAGAGAGAGAGAAGATTAATGCTGTGTTTTGGGGCATCTGTGCTGGGAAAGATCCAGTCCCATAAGTGACATGAAAATTTAAAGGCACTAATAATTTATGACCTTTAGCAATTTCCTTGATGTCTCAGTTAAAAGTAACTTTGGAAACCACAACTAAGATGAAAAGTTGGCTGCTTCCATGGCTTGCCTTTGAGTGATGGAAAAGAAGCGAATATTGCATGGCTGTCTCTCCTCCAGCCTGCTGAGCAAACTGCAAAGTACACCCGCTGGGCTACAGGAGGCCCCGAGGGGCAGGAGACCACCGCAAAGGCACCAGAGGTAAATCAAAGGCAAACCTCGAAGTGTTCTAAGGGTTGAGACTAGTAAGAACCCAAATGTTTCCAGGCTTTTTGGGCCCTCTGGATCTGCACACAACACTGGGATGGCTATGCTACTCTCCTGCCTCCTGCCGTACGGCGTCAGACCAATGGTCCATCTAGTCTCCTCAAAATGCAGACTGGCCTCATCCAGTATCTTGCCTATTGCAATAACTGATGCTTCAAAAGAGGGCAAAATATGCTTGGGGGGCTATGTCCATTTTGGATGCACAGACACTGCCTGGGAAAGAGGGGGATGCAAACCTGGCCCTGAGAAATCGGTGCTGTTCCCTGGCATTGGGGTCCTATTGCCCATGTGGGACCTACAGTGGGAATAAACTATATAATGCCTGCCCCTCAGTCTGGTCCAGCTCTCTAGTACCAGAGTAATGGGGCCCTGCTACCGGGAACCTCCCCCCAGTTTGCAGTTAAAGCTACATAAGCAAACGAAAGCTTCAGAACCAGGGCTGGGTTGTTTTTCCCATGAGAAATTTCAACCAAACCAAAAATATATTTGTTTTTGTCAAAAAAAAATCTTTGATTTTTTTCTGACTTTTAAAAAAAATAAAATATTTTGGTTTAAAATAGAAATATTTCAGATTTTGGATAAAAAATATCCTTTTTTCCAAAATGGACATTTTTTCCCCAATGGGGAATTCTCCATTAGCTCAATTGCAACCCCATTTAGAGGCATGCATACCCCCCCCCCCCCTCTGGCCCATCTCCTTATCTAGTGCCCACCCCTTGCCCACCCTTTCCCACCACCCTCCGCTTCTTCTCCTGCTCTCCATGTGCCATCTCTTATCTAGAAGGGAAGGTGCTGTGAACCTGCTAGCGCATTCGAGTAAAGAATAAGATCTGGCTCCCTCAGTGGAGCCTGGCATTGCAAATGCTTCTCCTCTGGCACCCTGCGAGTTGGGTGGCCACCCATCCCTTATTTCTAAGAGGCAGGAAGTGAATTCAGACTGGTAAGTACATTACCTTGACGCTGGTGACAACTGCCTCGAGGGCAGTAGAAATGTACAAGTGAGAGGCAAAGGCCTGCTCTGCGAAGGGACATGGTGTTGTCCCTTATTTTTCATGTGGTTTCCCCTGATCCCCATGCCACCCAGGAGGCCACCCACCCTCCCGGCTGGACGCACTGCCCGCAGCCAGCCCAGAGTCTGCGCGGGGCGCTCCCTTCGGACAGCTCTGCTCATTCTGACCTAGAGAGGGGCCCGAGTCAGCGCGTCCCCGCAAGGAGCGCACGGGCCGGGCCGGGCCTAGCTCCCCCGCCCCGCTCCCGCGGCAGCGGGGCTGGGTGTCTCTGCCGGCAGCCAGCGCGTCACAGGCTACAAGCCCGCGACGGTTCATTGGGCTCCTGCGGCGCAGCCCCAGCCAATGCCGGGCCGCGGAGCGCGGGGAGCGGCCGGGGACTGGTTCGCGCCGCACCCCCCGGAATAATACAATCCGAGTCATGCTAATAAGGCGCCCGGGCCCGTCAAGGCGGAGGAGGATCCGGAGCCGGAACCTTTGCAAGGCCAGGCGGGCGCCGGCTGCGGAGCATCCAGGAGCGGCCCCCGCCTCCCTCCAGCCGGGGACCGAGCCAGGGTTGCTGCAGCGTCCGGGCTTCCCTGCTCGCTCGCTCCCGGGCTTCCCGGCCGGCCGCTGCCCCAGGAGCCCCCGGCCGCGGCGGGCGGCGATGAGCACGGCTCGGGGCGGGCAGCGCCGGCCCGGCCCCCCGGCCAGCCAGCCCCCCGCGCGGTGACAGCCGCCCCCCGGCACTCGGGGCCCCCCGCGCTCGCTGCGCCCCGGGCACGTCCGAGGAGCGGGGCGCGGGCTGCCCTCGCCAGCGGCTCGCTCGGCCCCGGCCCCGGCCCCGGCCCCGGTCCCGGGAGGGGCAAGGATGGGCTGAGCGCCGCGGGGGTCTCTCCCCGGACGGGAGGACCCGCGGCCCGGCCCGCACCCGCCCGGCTCGGAGAGGGAGCGGTGGCGCCGCCTGCCCGGTGCGGGGCTCGGCGCAGAGCAGCGAGGCGGGAGGAGACGGACTCCGCCGGGCCAGGCTCCGCTCCCGCCGGCCCGATCCCCCGCCGGGCAGCCCATGGCAAAGAGCAGGTGGATGCGAGCATGACTCGGGTGATTAATATTCCGGCAGCGTGCCAAGCCTTCCCCGCGCGCTGCGCCAGAGCCTAGCAGCCTGCGAGCCCGAGCCCGAGCCCGCACCAGCCTCGGCGCTGCACCCATGGTCCCGGCCCTGCGGCTCTCTGCGCCTGGCACCCCTGACCATGTTAGCGCCGGGTCACCGCCTGGCGCTGCGCTGCGGGAGAGTCTGGCTCCTGCTCCTCTTGCTGCTGGGTTGCGGCCTGGCCCCGGAGGCTGGGTCCCTCCTGAACTGCCCCCCAAGATGCCTGTGTGCCAGCAACATCATCAGCTGCTCCAAGCTGGGCCTGGGGATCATCCCCACTCAGCTGCCTCGCTTCACAGCCATCCTGGACCTCAGCCACAACAACCTGACCCGCCTGCGGGCGGACTGGACCCCCGCCCGCCTCCCGCACCTCCACTCCCTGCTGCTCAGCCACAACGCCCTGGGCTTCATCTCCACCGAGGCCTTCTGCCACGTCCCACACCTGAGGTACCTGGACCTCTCCTCCAACAGCCTCAAGGCGCTGGAGGAGTTCCTCTTCAGCCAGCTGCAGGAGCTGGAGGTGCTGCTGCTGTACAACAACCAGATCGCCCAGATGGACCGCAGCGCTTTCGACGACATGGCCAGGCTGCAGAAACTCTACCTGAGCCAGAACCAGATCTCCCGCTTCCCGGTGGAGCTGGTGAAGGACCGGGCCAAGCTGCCTGACCTGGCCCTGCTGGACCTTTCCACCAACAAAATCAAGGGCCTGCCAGTCACGGCCCTGAAAGGCCTCCCCGCCTGGATGAAAAACGGCCTCTACCTCCACAGCAACCCGCTGAACTGTGACTGCGGGTTGTACGAGCTCTTTGCTCACTGGCACGCGCGCCAGCTAAGCTCGGTGGTGGACTTCCGGGAGGAGCTTGTGTGCAGCCTGCCCCAGGCCAAGCGCAGCGTCAGCGTCTTCACCCTCAACCGCCACGACTCCCTCAACTGCAGCGAGTTCAAGGAGCACACGCTGGAGGCCTACCTGGGGGACACGGTGACCATCGACTGCGACACCAAGGTCCGGGGGGCGACCACCAGGGAGTGGGTGACCCCAACCAACGGGCGCTTCCCGGAGGAGTCCGCCAACAGCACCATGACCGTGCTGGGCAACGGCAGCCTGCAGATCCGCCCCATCCGGGTGGAGGACATGGGCACGTACACCTGCTACGCGGTCAGCCAGGCCTTCAACGAGACCCTCTATGTGGACGTGATGGTCCACAACTTCACCCAGCATGGGCCTCACGACACGCTGAACACGGCCTACACCACGCTGGTGGGCTGCATCCTCAGCGTCATCCTGGTGCTCATCTACCTGTACCTGACGCCATGCCGATGCTGCTGCCGGAGCAACGAGAAGCTGGCCGCCCCGCCAGAGGACAGCATCAACTCCTCCATGCTCAGCACCACGCCCAACCACAACCCCGAGGCAGGCGGCCGGAAGGGAAGCCTCAGCCACCTCGCGGCTTCCGGCCCCATGCAAGGCCAGAACGGCAAGGTCAAACCCAACAGCACGCCAGAGCAGGCGGCCAGAAGGGCCCAGAAGGCCCACAGGAAAGTGTCAGACCCAGACTCTGTCAGCTCTGTCTTCTCGGACACGCCCATCGTAGTGTAGGTGTCGGAAGACATGGAGAGGTGGGAGTGTTGCAGAGCGAGTGGATGAGGACAGGTAGTGTGACCCTCCCCTAGAGCGTAGCTGGCCAGGGGGGCAGGGGCTGGGCCCAGCAGTGGGGTGATGGATCTCCATGCACATGGCACAACACTGTTGCCAGGCGCTGCCTCCCGCTATGCAGCACTGATCCTGCTATCACCCCAATTGTCCTCCCATCCAGCAGAGCCCAAGTGGCAAGCAGAGCCCGGCAGTCTGCTCCCTGCAGCCACCCCCAGCCCTCGATGTGGAATGACAACTGCAAGTTCCTCCAGCCAGAGCTTTGCAGAGTCCCACCGAGAAAGGAAACGTGAGCAGGGACACAGCGCCAGTGGCCCACCCAGCTAAGATGGGATGTGGGGGGTTGCTGCTGCAATGCCGGGGCAACCCTTCCTTACTCCTCAAGGGACATCCCAGGTCTGCTCTTGACTACTGTGGTGTGAAACCATGTTCATCTCTGAGGTGTCCCAGCACCACAACCTTGGCCTGGATCCGCCATTTGAAGGTCACCTTCTGCTTTCATAGCTTGGCCACTGAAAGCCTTGACATCTGTTGGGGACCTGCATGTGGGAGCGGGGATCTCTCTCCTGCTACCTACCAGCTTCTTGCTAGACACCCCCTTTTGGAACTAATGCAACCCAGAGATTTTCAGCTCCATCAGGATGAAAGTGGGAATTGATCACTCCTGGGGTCTGTAAGATGGCATGTCAGCTGCCCCTCCTGCATCACGAACTCAGGACACAGTGGGGCATGATCAACACCAGCTGGTCCCCCAGTGCACTCTCTGGATGACAGCCTAATGATCCGATTCCCATTCCTAATTACAGTGATACATCAAGGCACAAGCTGGGTTTCCGGGACAGCTATTCAGCATTGCAGAACATCAGCAACCCCTTGGCGGGCTGTGCCGTGGCTGCCAGGGAGGCACTGCTCCTCTACCCCTCTGTACGGCGCTTGTGTGGGCTGTCCCAGCGAGCCGAGGGGCTGCGTGCTCCAGGGATGGTAGGAAGGAGAACTGGTAATGGAGGCTGTTGAAGGCAGCAGGCAGCGCACAGGAGTCCTGCAGGGAAGGGGGGTTGGGAACTACGTGATCAGACGTAGCAGCACTTCTGAGCAGATAGGGGGGTTGGGGCCCCCAAAATATGCTCCTGCTCCTTCTACATCTCCCTTCCTCAAGCCTCCTCCACCCCCTGATCCTGGTGGCTTTTCTCTCCGCCGAGCTACAGATTGATTCTTTCCATCCTATGTTTCCTTTTCCCTTCTCCTTTCACCCGGGAGAGTCTGGGCCCTTCCCAGGGAGAGGATGGGCACAGAGAAGGAGTGGGGGCAGTAGAGCAGTATGTCCCCTTGTAGTGGTCCCTTTGCCTGCCTCAATATGAGATGTGGTCTTGACACAGATCATCCCAGCTCTGAGCCTGCTAGCAACTAACTCGCCCAGCCCGGGCCAGCTGGAGGCAGGGTTTGGTCTATGCACCAGGTGCAGCCAGAGGACTCAGCGCTTAGCAGAGGAGATAGCAGGGGCAGCGACCAGGGTCGGGGGTCCCAGAGGGCGGGTGCTGCTGTACATGAAGGTGTGGGGAGCTAATCAGATACCCAGGGCTGTCTGGGCATTACCTTGCGGGGGTCCCACCCAGCCTACAGCTGTCCGTGCTACTGGTGGCTCCCTTAGCTTCAGACAGCGGGGGCGTGAACAAAGGGAAGAGAGCAGCCCAGAGAGACTGGGACAGAGGGAAGCCCCCACTGATCTCTAGGGCCTGGCCATGAATAGCATCATCCCCAAAGAGTGGTGAGCTCCATGGTACGTCGCTGTGGACTCTCCCTGGAGCCCTAGATCTCTCCATCACTGCCCCAGCTGGCCTCGTCTTGGGGGCTGTCTGAGCCTGCCAGGGGCCTGAGGTGATGGCTAGCACAAGCAGAAGGAGCGCAAGGCGCCATCTCTTCCATCCTACTCATCAGCCCGAGAACGGGGCCTGGCTCCGGGACTCGTCTAAATGCTTTTCCTGGCATGTTATTGTGAAGCATGAGTCCTCCAAGAGAAGCATGCGATCCAGGTGAGACCAGCCTGCAAGCCACACAGCGGGGAGCTCGAGGGGAGGGGGCAGAGCAAGGGCAGGGTGCGTGTGAAAGGGTTTGTGCCGGGGGAAGGAGGAGGGGCGATTTGACTCTAATGGGCAGGATGTGTGTGACTGAGATTCAATCCTGGCACCTGTGGGACCACAAGGCTGCTTCGCTGGTGGCCCTTTCCTCCCACTCTGTGCAGTCTCTTCCCGTCTCCACCCCGCAAAAAAGCCCCGCTACCTTGTAGCCTCCTTGTGAGCTCCCTGAATACCACAGCCGCCTGTGTGCTGGGCAGGGAGTGCCCCGGGCAGGCCAAGGCAGCTGCAGGAAGGTAGGGGGTGGGGAGGAAACAGGGAGATCTGACTCGGGGGAGGTCAGTGCCCTCCACAGGCCAGTTCCCATCTCTGCCTAGCCCTCCCTGGAGTGACACACACGTATGCTGCCGCACACAGCTTACCCCTGTACAATCGCTCTTGCACACACACCCATGCATCCAGTCCAGTTCGCACGCTCAGCGTGTGGATCTGTGAGCTGTTGCGTGGCGTGGCACAGAGGCTCTGAGCGGCTGTGCTGTGTGCGTGGAGCTGGAAGGTTGCGAGTGTCTCTGCCGGTGTGTGCCCCTCTGGGGGGAGCAGAGATGGGGAGTGAGACTGAGCTTGTTGGTACCTTGCTAGGGGTGCGTGCATGCCTCTGTGTGTATGAGTGCACAAGTGTGCACGGCGGTGAGCACACAAGTGTGCATAGGAGCGTTGCATACCTGTGTGTGTATGGATGCATGTGTGAACTTGAGAGCACACACAAGTGTGCATGGGTGTGTACATGGATGTGTACATTCACACACACCCCACTCAAAGACCCAGCCTCCAAACACAGTTGCTCCCCTTCCCGCTTGCCTGCCAGAAGATGTGGGTACCTCTGCATGTGACAGGAAGCAAAGGGGATGAGATCCCCTAAGGCCTGGTGAGCACAGCCCACTGTCCAGACCTATGGCCGGATCTGCCAGGAGGAGGCTATGCCTAGCTCTCCCGTGGCCCCTACAAGGGCCAGGCTGCCAGAGGGAGAATCAGACCAGGAGCTGTCCCTGGCTGGAGAGGTGCGGGCTGGGCTAACTCATCTGTTAAGAACAGTTCAGAGCCGCATGGCGAGTGTGAGGCTGCTGGCTGGGCTCGTGCCCCTTGGCTTGCTGAGAGCCCCACATGCAGGCCAGGACATAACTCAGTCCCCTGGCGAGAGCCCCACATAGGGGCTGGGCCACCACCCAGTTGGGAGATGCCAGCCTGCTGCATCGGGGCTAGAGAACTGAAAAGCTCCCTGTGGCACTGCCCAGGAACAGAAAGGCAGGGGCAGAAGCAGAGAGCAGGAGCCCTGGGTTCTATGCGCCAGCTTGTGCGCTGGGTAGGGTGACCAGATGCCCTGATTTTTGGGTCTTTTTCTTATAGAGGCTCCTATTACCCCCACCCCCACCCCCTGTCCCGATATTTCACACTTGCTGTCTGGTCACCCTAGCGCTCGGCTGTCCCACGGGCTGTGTGCTGTGTCCTTGCCAGGGGTTGCCTTCCTAGAATGTACATTAGGGAGCTATTGGTGACCCGCAGCAGGGCCCGACAGGCAAACTCCAGCATGCTCGAAGGTGCAGCCTGCTCTGAGCGCCTCACCATGGCTCTGGGCTTTGACGGGGCCATGCAGGAGGATGCAGAAGGGAAGACAGGACAGCTCTGGGCAGTCAGATCTCCAGTGCCCTGTATTCTATTCCCCTGAGCTGGCCAGTCCCCCAACCCTGGGGCCATATCAGAGCCAGTGCCCCAGAGAGGGAAAAGGCCCAAGAGCCTATTCCCCACTCCCAAGCCAGCCAATGTCTTTTGCATCTGACCAGAAGATCATGTCCCCATAGCCTGAGCTCCAAACCCTGCAGCCCCTCGGTGAGCAGCTAGAGCCTTGCCCTGCTTTCGTGCCCCCAGATGACACTGTGCATCATGAATAATTCCAAAGGCAACCTTCCCTTCCCTTAAACCTGTGCAGGCAGAACGGGAAGCCCCCCCACCCTCTTTCCCATTGTAAATAACAAACAAGGGGCTGGAAGATTCGCCCACTGGCCACACAGCTACCTGCACAGAAACGGGCCCGGGGCATTGGTCTGGGCAACCCCCTGGCATGTGCCTGCCACAGGGGGATGCCTGACAGGCAAATGCAGCCCATAAGAGAGCTCTGCCCCCCACATCCCTGCCACGTCCCAGGAGATGTAGCCCCCAAAAAGACAGGACCGAGATCATGGCATGCAAGAGTGGCCACCCTTGTGCTTGCTAATCAATGGGCAGATCCTAGAAGGTGCTGAGCACCCTCAACTCCATCACCCAGCACCGTGAAGGAGCAGGCCCGATTTGGACACCTGTCTCTGCTAGTGCCTGACAGCTGATGCTAGGGAGGCAGGACACCCCCTTCCCATGTCCAGAGGTCCTCCATGTGAGGGTATTGATGGAGAGGCACAGCCCCCCAAGCATCCTCGCAGCTCCGTGTTGATACACCACGGATACAAGGAGCAGGGGCTTGGGGGCAGCCAGGAGCGGAGCGGTGATTGCTCAGAGGAACGAAGCTGGAGAGGGAAACCCACAGGGCAGGGCAGGGGGCCCAGTGTGCTGAACAGAGAGCCTAAAGAGGCCCCTGGCAGTGGACAGGAGCCCCCAGGAAGGTAAAGGGAGAGCAGAGAGGGGGCAGGGGGAGCTCTGGTTCCACGGGGGGGGGGGTGTGGGTGTGAGAGAGAGAGTGTGTGCGCGTGCGTGCAGAGTCTGGGGAGCCTCCAGGCCAGGTCTGTGGCAGCTGCTCTGCTCCCACCACGACAGGGGGCCAGGCAGAGCCTGTCCACTCCTGCCCCACCCTGTGGGCTTGCAGGCCCCATGGATGTTAGTCTGCCCTGCACGGGATGCGCATTCTGTTCTCCATTCCAGCCGGAGCCGCCCGGCCCGCTGAGCACCAGGCTGCAGCTCTCTCTGGTAGGCTGTGCTCTGACGCATAGACATAGGCGAAAATAAACATGTTTTAAGGTTCTGCATTCGCAGGCTTGCCTGGTTTGTCACTGGCCTGGTGAGTAACGACAGGATGTCTCCAGGAGGTGGAGAGAGGCCTGAGACAACGGACATGCTCCCGTAAACAGGGCGATGGTGGGGGCTTCAGCCATCAGGGCAGCTCTAGCATGAAGCTGGCGTCTTGGTGAAATGGGCAGTGCTGGGTTTACAGTGGTGCCAGAGGCTCCATGGAGCCGGGCCCATGCTCAGAAGGGGCCTCGGTCTGCTCTGCCTCCCTGCACCCCGGGGCCCCGCGGGCTCCCCCCACTCACCACTTGCTCCTCTCGGCCTGCCTGCCTGCTGCCTCCTTGGCCCCACTCCACTGCTCGTCTCTGCCCCTGGCCAGACCCCAGGGCACTTCTGGCTCCGGGCAGTCTCTGCTTCCCACCACCGGTGGGGCCCCACCCATCCCCCCGGAGCTGAGCCACCTGGGACTGGTGCAGAAACCTGGCCAGTCTCGGCACCATGCTCCATTGCTCCCACGGGGGCCCACAGATAAGTTTGGCACCGGGCCCGAGAAAGGTTAATCCAGCCCTGGGAACAGGCCTGGGGTTAGGTGCCCCAGGACAGGTCATGGTTCCCAGCAGTGCCGCTCTAGGGCACCCCAGTGTAGACAAGGCTGCGGCTGGGAGGGAGGAAGGTCTTCGGGACTCCAGCTGGTAAGGCATGCGCTGCCGTAGGCGGATCTCTAGCTCACCTTGGCAGGCACTAGGGTTTCCGCAGCACCCACGTGGTCCCAGTGGGGAGTGAACAATGGGAGAGATCAATGCCTCACTTAGGCGGGTGTGTCTGTCCGCTCGGGAGCATTAGCCGTCTCGGGCAGGGTAAGCTGAATTGAATAAGCCATGCTGGGGAGCCCCCAGAGGACAGTGGTGTGGGGTGATCGAGGGGGAATGTGACAGAGCCCCGGTGGGAAGCAGTCACAACAGTCCTTCAGTGACAGCGTGGCTAGGTGTGGATGTGGTGGTCTAACATGGAATTTGGTGATCTGGCACCGCTGGGGGCTGGTGTAGAGGATACAAACCCCGAGATAGACCCCTAGTGTCAGTGACACAAGGTAACCAACCATTAAAGGTCTGACCTGGTGCCAAAGGCCCATAGGCTGAAAGGATCCACTGGGAAAGGGTGGGGACCCTTTGGCAGTTTTAACCCTTCTGCCAGGTGCTGTCTGGAGCAAAAAGGGCCAGGTTCTATTTTCTAGGAGTTCTTTTTAAAGACTTAAATAGCACTGACTTCAGCCCCCACCCAGAAACCTGGGAGACTGAACCCCCCTTGGTGCCCTTGATGGGCAATGCTTCCCTGCCGCAAGCGCTGAGTCTGGGGGTCTAAAACAAATAGAACTTAATGGGGGTGGGGAGTAGGGGACAACAGGCTGAACTTGGGAGAGCCAGCAATTAACAAACTCTAGGAGGTAAGACTCCCCCACCCCTTAACAATAGTCTCACCCTTACTCCTCCTCTGGTTGCTGTGACTGGCTGATGTTTCCCCAGCTCCCTGCTCGCTGTTAGCTGGCCTGGAGAAGTCCAAGGATGCTGGCAGGCTGATGCAGCCTGGGCTGCTCTGGGGGCTCTGTCTCCTGACCTGGATGGAGCAATCTGAGCAGGGAGACTGCTGCTTTCTGTACAGCCAGAGCCACCTCCGCATTGCACCTGCTGCTGTCTTGCAGCAATCTCAGCTCAGCTCTCTAGAGAAGAATCCGTGTCTCCAGCCCTCCACGCAGTCCTCCCCCCAGACAGGCACTCTGCACGCTGCCCCACTGTCTCTCTCCCTGTAGCTTTCTGCTCTTCCTGCAGCCCTGGGCAGGGGCCCAAGGCATGCTTGCTGCTGCTCTCTTGTCCTCGCATCTCCCAGCAGGGTCAGTTGCATTCTGTTGCCCTCAAACTCACAATGGACCTGGATTTCCACCAAAATGTCCCCAACTGCCACATAACTAAAATGCCAGAGAGGCTGGGCCCACTCAGTCAATTCCCACAGCTCTCCACCGGAGGCCTACAGAGAGCTCCCTGCCCCACAGTGTCCCTGCCTAGCTGGAGTGTGTGGGTCATTTGGAGCTGTGTCACGGAGTCCCCGGGCGATGCTCTGGAACTGCTCCCCATGAAGCCAGTCAGGACTCCAGGGAAGTCTCCTTTCTGTGAGCAGACTGTCTGCAGGACACACAGCTCACACGGCTTCCACCTTCCTGGGTCTGACCTTGGAGCATTCAGCATCCTCTGCCCCTCCGTGTGCTTCCCATAGCGAGTCCGCCCAGGCGGGGTCCTGGGGAAGCCAGAGGGTCCTGCACCCCACCGCAGTCAGAAGTGACTCTCAGCCAGCCAGTAAAACAGAGGTTTATTAGATGACAGGAACATGGTCTAAACCAGAGCTTGTAGGTGCAGAGAACAGGACCCCTCAGCTGGGTCCATTTTGGGTGGGCAGTGAGCCAGACAACCATGTCTGCCCTTCACTCCATGTCCCCAGCCAGCCCCAAACTGAAACTCTGTCCAGCCCCTCCTCCTCTGGGCTTTGTTCCTTTCCCGGGCCAGGAGGTCACCGGATTCCTTTGTTCTCCAACCTTTAGTTCTCACCTTGCAGGGGGGAAGGGCCCAGGCCATCAGTTGCCAGGAAACAGGGTGTCGGCCATTCTCTGTGTCCAGACCCCTGCACACGCCTACCCGCTAGGGCTCTGCAACGATCATACACCCTTATCCCCCCACCTAGATACTTAAGAACTGCCTAGGGGAAACTGAGGCACCCCCACACTATTCAGAGGAAACATTAAGAACAGTCCCACTTCGTCACATCTCTCCCCCCTTCGAGACTGAACTGAGTGGGGTCACTTTAGCCAGTGACCTGGGGAAGTTCGAAGCCACCAACATTCCCATGGATGCCCCAGCATCTCTCCTGTTCCTTGGTGGGAGTTACACAAGGCCCTTCCAGTTTCATGCCCTCCCTTAGGTCGGGGGTGGTCGATAGCACTCGCATGCCATATGTGGGAAGGTTTATGCGGCCCGTGCCCTTCTGCCACCCCAAAACCCCCAGGGGTCAAACTGGGATCGGGTCTTCTCCCAGCGCTCCAGTCTGGAGGGCTGCAATTCCGGCTGTCTTGGTTAAGAGCCCCCATCTTGACCTGGGCCACATACTATTCACTTACAGAACTAGCATGGAGACATTCCTTTCTCAACAACCTTGTCTCCCCAACAAGCTGGCCAAACACAGCCACTTGGTTATAGGACTATTTAACTTTCTTAACAGTTTTCACTTCATCTGAAACCTTCTCAAAGCTATCCACACTGGATCTTTCAACAGGAAAGTCAGTGGATCCATTCACAACAGAAAATTTGTGGCCATTAGGAACTGCAACTTTCTTGATTAAATCACTTTCACACCCTTCAGTTGCAGTAAACTGTTTGCAAAGACTCCATGAGGATTCCTTTCCCTAGGGCTTTTCTATGCAACAATTCACCCTTCACAGAAATTCTGCTCTTACCCTCTTTACCTAGGGCTTGCTCTAGAGGAACACTTTCCTGAGCAACAACAGACTCTTTCTGGGTCTCACTTACATCCAGAATTACCTCTGGCCCATTCAGCGGATTCCTACACAATCCCCTTTCAGGCAAACTCACAGACTTCCTAGATAAAAGGTTAGAAGCATTCTCCTTCCCTTTGCCACACACAAGTTCAGGAATCTTTTCCTTCTTGCTACAGGTTTCCACACCCTCAGGAGGTAACACAATCAGATCACCTTCATGCTCTCCTTGTGCCCTGGCTAGGATCTCACCCTGATTAGACAGAGTTGCTACACCCTTTCCCAACAACACACTAGCAACAGGCAAAATACAAGCACCAGAATTGTCTGGTCTCTGGGATTTTACATAAACACTAACTGGATGCGACCTAGTTACAGGGCCATTCTCCCGAGCAGACACAAACTTAGGACCCTTCCCTTCCTGGGCTTTAGCTGAATCCAGAACCAACTCTGAGACAACTGCACTCCCCTCAACCATCACAGGCTGAAAGGCCCCTTCTGTCTGCTCCACAGACAAAGAAGAGCCGGACACACTTTCTCCTTTAACAGACACACAGCTTGGGATCTCATTCCCCTTGTCCCAGCACACAAGGCTGTTCACAGACAACTGCTTGGAGATCAGGGTAGCTCCCTCCATAGGCAAGTCAATACCCCTGACAGACACAGGCATGTTTCCTTCCCTGTCCCAATTCTCCACCCAGCTAACAGGTAAGGTCCAGGGACACTCATCTTCCACTCTCCTCCCCTTCCCACCCTGCTGACTAGACACAGCCATCAGCTCACAAGGCTGCCTAGGCTCATCCAAACTTTCCTTACCAAGCACCTTGCCACTCCCAACAGATACCCTGCCCTGCCTGTGTCTCCCCCCACTCAGCTGGGGTCTCAGCTCCCACTGTGCTCAGCGCTGCCCTTGCTGTCCCAGTGGGGGTAGGGAGCGAGCTCCATCAGAGCCAGCGTGAGCCCCCTCTCCGGTGTGTGTGAGGGGGCGGGAAGCATCTCTCTGTCCCACCCAGTCCCAGGGGTCTGGTTACAGGCAGGCAGGTATCCTGAGCCTAGCAGCTCCTCCCCGCTGCCAGCCAGGTCATCTGCATTTTCACTTTAGAGACTAACCACGGCTGTTACTCTGAAACCTGCATTTTCACTGACCATTTCCCTCTCCCCCGATTGGTTCCCTGAATTCAAATTCAAACCCTTGGCAGTTACCGGAGCAGGGCCTGGATCCTTTCCCAAAGAGACACAGTCACCCCATAGCAGGGTCTCACAGCTGGTATCCTGGAGAACCCCAATGACCAGGCAGCCCCACCCCTCCTGGGTCTGCACAGGGATCTGGGCCATAGGCAGGGCAAGAGACTTCATCCCTGGGACCCTCACCCAGCTCACACAGCCCCTCAGCATCTGAGGCTGCACCACCCGGGGCCTGACAACCGTTCTCTCTGTCCCAGGATCTCGCCACCCCAAGAATGAATCCCCATTGACCATCACCTTCCGCTCCCACTGGAGGTCCGAGGGGCCTGGCCCCAGGAAACTCCACACAGACATATAGGTTGGGGTCAGGAGTGGGAGCCTGTCCACTGCCCCACCCCTCTGGTTGACGGAGTCTATGGCCCTGGGACCCAGCAAGGGAGCTAGACACCGGGGCTTTTCCGCAGGGTCCCCCTGGTTCAAATCGCCAGCCTGCTCAAAGGCAGTGAGGTGGGCATCCACATCCCCCCCCCTTAACCAGGGGCAGCAATTTAATCTCGAGGTTCCCTACAGAACTGGCCCCCCGGGGTCTATCCCCTCTCACCCCTGGGGGGTCCCCTATGCCTCTCTGCACCACCTCTGCCAGTTCATGCTGCTGCTGCTTCTGCAGCTCTTTCTCAGGCTCTCGCTGTCTCTCACAGTCCTCTTGCTCTCTTGGACTCAGCTCCAATCCTGTCCATCTCCAATCCCCTGATGGGGAACCCGATCGTGAAGACCCCCATCTGGTCGGGGACAGGAGTCTTGGGGATGCCTGGCTCCCACTCCAGCTGCTCCCAGATCCTGCTATAGCTCCATTTGGGGTCAGGAATCTGTTCCTTAGAGTGATCATCCTCCTCCAGCTGCACGATGAACTGTGCTTTGGTGAACTTTCCAATGCGCAACCCTTTCTTTCTGCACCGGGTTACAATGTCCTTCTTCAGGAGACAGTGACAGGCCATCACTCCGCTCCTCCCAAGTTGTTGTGGACTCACAGGCCTGTGTGCTCTCAGCTCCCCACGGTTTCCAGGGAGAACCCCTAGTGTGCCAGTCCTTCTCGAGGTCACCACCTCTTTGCCAGGGTCGAGCTGCAGACTCCTCCGCCCCTTGGACTGCTCACTGCAATCCCCAGGGGAACCCTGTTACTGCAAAAGTCCTTCTCTCTCCCAGGGCCAAGCCGCAGGCTCCTCCACCCCTGAGACTGCTCACCGCAGTCCCCAGGGGCACCCCATTACTGCACAGTCCTTCTTGCTGGTCACACACTCTCAGGTTAACCGCCCCCCAAAACCACTCCTCTCTGAGCCTTCAGCACGCCTGGTCCTCGTCAATTCCCTTTCGTTTTACTGCTCCCCAGTCACTTACTGCAGGAAGCGCCATCCGCGAGGTGCAATACATCCCACCTCTGCCACCAGTTGTCACGGAATCCCCGGGCGATGCTCTGGAACTGCTCCCCATGAAGCCAGTCAGGACTCTGGGGCAGTCTCCTTTCTGTGAGCAGACTGTCTGCAGGACACACAGCTCACACGGCTTCCACCTTCCTGGGTCTGACCTTGGAGCATTCGGCATACTCTGCCCCTCCGTGCGCTTCCCACAGCTAGTCTGCCCAGGCAGGGTCCTGGGGAAGCCAGAGGGTCCTGCACCCCACCGCAGTCAGATGTGACTCTGAGCCAGCCAGTAAAACAGAAGGTTTATTAGATGACAGGAACATGGTCTAAACCAGAGCTTGTAGGTGCAGAGAACAGGACCCCTCAGCTGGTCCATTTTGGGTGGGCAGTGAGCCAGACAACCATGTCTGCCCTTCACTCCATGTCCCCAGCCAGCCTCAAACTGAAACTCCCTCCAGCCCCTCCTCCTCTGGGCTTTCCCCTTTCCCGGGCAGGAGGTCATCGGATTCCTTTGTTCTCCAACCTTTAGCTCTCACCTTGCAGGGGGGAAGGGCCCAGGCCATCAGTTGCCAGGAAACAGGGTGTCGGCCATTCTCTGTGTCCAGACCCCTGCACACACCTGCCCTCTAGGGCTCTGCAAGGATCATACACCCTTATCCCCCCACCTAGATACTTAAGAACTGCCTAGGGGAAACTGAGGCGCCCCCACACTATTCAGAGGAAACATTAAGAACAGTCCCACTTCATCACAGGCTGCTCTACTACTCACCAACAGGGGTCAATAGTGAGCGCTCATCTCTCTAAGGCTTCAGGCCACACGGCTTATTGTGGTACTTGCTTCTTGCCCCCAGAGCCTTCTCCTCAAACATGGTCTCACCAGCGTAAGGAGCAGGTTCAGCTTACACATGCACACCACACACAGGTCCCAGACACCACACTCACCACACATGCACACTGCCCAAACATCAACCCCGCAAACACCTCACACACCCCAAGCCATGCACACCCCAGCCTTGTTGGCTACTGGCAGATGCCCAAGAGAGGGGCACAGAACCAGCACTGTGGTTCTACAATTCTACAATACACGTGAGCCGCCCTTTGGATGGGCCTTGCTACTGTCAGCTCCGTGGGAAAGGGGAACGCTTACCCTGACAGGCCTGTGGGCATCCTTGCAATGAAAGCGCAGGGTCAGTCCTCTCAGAAATGTGCCGACCGAAGCAGCAGGGCCCTTTCGCGCTCCCAGCCCCCACCAGCCACGTCTCGCCCTCCGGCAGGCAGAGCTCTCAGCTTGTATGATGCAGCCATCAGTTTTGCTGCATTAGCCTTTCCCTTTTAGAGGCTCAAGTTAAATTCTACAAGCCCACCTTTCTGTCCTACCCTGTGTAAAGGTACCTTATACACACACACACACCTGTGCAAAGTGCAGCCCTGCCGGCACAGAAGATCTGGTGCATAAGGGCTGGCCTAGATCGACACCAAGGTAGAATTTGGCGGTAGGCTTGCAGAATTTAACTTGAGCCTCTAAAAGGGAAAGGCTAATGCAGCAAAACTGACGGCTGCATCATACAAGCTGAGAGCTCTGCCTGCCAGAGGGCGAAACGTGGCTGGTGGGGGCTGGGAGCGCGAAAGGGCCCTGCTGCTTCGGTTGGCACATTTCTGAGAGGACTGACCCTGCGCTTTCATTGCAAGGATGCCCACAGGCCTTTCAGGGTAAGCGTTCCCCTTTCCCACGGAGCTGACAGTAGCAAGGCCCATCCAAAGGGCGGCTCATTCACTCAGGGCTGGGAGACGCCAGCAGCTCAGGAGACAGCGTGTGGAACTGGAAGGTAAAATCTTTTTCAGCCACGAATGTTAGGCAACGGAGTCGCTGGGGCAGGTTGATGGGAGCATTGTGTATGGAGAAAACACTACGGCCTGCTGGGACATTCTCTCGGCCAGACCCTTCCGTCCACTGCAGCTAACCACGGCTCTGGGCCATTCCAGCAGCACCAGGGCCAGCTTGTGGCCCCGGATGTCACTTCAGTGACCGGCTGCCTGGACAGCAGCATTTGTTTGCATGTCTGTACACGGGGGGAGCTCAGAGAGACCTGGCTTCCAGCCCAGCCACTTTGGGAGGCTCTTCCACAGCCTAATGGATCTCCACCATTAAGAGGTTTCTCGTAATACTCCGCTTTCTTCATTTCCTCCAGTCCCTCCTAGCAATTCCCCCGTGTGCCTCTGTTTTCTTGATGCTTAGCCCATGCAAATACCTGCAGCGTGCTATCATGTCTCCCCCAGGGCCTGATTTGCAGAGTGTTCACAACTCCAGTGGAAGCTAATGGGAACTGATGGCAAATCAAGCTCTTAGCTAAGCTGGATCTGTTTAGCTCCTTCCATTCTCACCGTGGGAAAATCCCTCCAACCTCTGCTCATTTCTTTGGCTCTTCTCTGAATTCCTCCCGGAAGTGCTGACAGTTTTCTAGCAGCGAGGTGCCCAGCGCCGACTCCTGGCACTGGTTGATGGATGCAGGCCCTCAGTCTCGGTGTGCACGTGCGTGTGATGCTGCCCACGCTAGGTGTGAACCCTGATCTGTTAGGGGACAGGGTGCATCCCTCCACCAGCTCAGTCATAAGAAGGATGCGTCCCAGAGAAGACTAGACAGTGCCAGCTGCTTTTTAACCCTGTCCTGGTCGCCACGATTCCTTGGCCAAAACTGGCCATTTCTCCCTTTGGCTCTTGTCGAGTTGCTCAGTTGCCAAGAGCCAACGGGACAAATGCCCAATTTTATCAAAAAGCGGGATGCAGAGCACAAGGTTGCAGGGACGCAGGGGTGGAGGTGAGCAGCAAGGCCAGCTCTGTGCGGGGGGGCGGGGGGGCGGGCAGGGCTCGGGAGAGGAGTTCTGCCAGCCCTGTGGGAGAGGGGGGGGCAGGGCTCAGGTGAGCAGCGACACCAGCCCGAGCCTCACGGGAGGGGGGTGGGGGGGTGGGCAGGCAGGGCTTGGGAGAGGAGTGCTGCCAGTCCTGTGGGGGAGGGTGGGGGGCAGGGCTTGGGTGAGCGACTCAGGCCAGCCCCACATGGTGAGAGGACTCGGGCCAGCCCCATACGATGCCCCATTTTCACTTGGGGAACTATGGTCACCCTAGAACTGCTAGGAACTGGCAGGAAGAGCAGCTGCAGGGGAAAGCCAGCACTGGAGAACTGGGAAGAGAACGCACCCCACATGGGGGACACAGTCACACCTGCAGGCATGTTCACCCTCTGAAAAGAGCAAGTTCAGCCCCTGCCAATCCCCTGTCATTTACTCAGGCGGAACTCCCCCCCCCCCCGCCCCCGCCCCCAGCCCCAGGTGAGCCTTGGAAAAAGGTGGGGTTGACAGGCGGAGCATCAGCCACTCTGCCCGAGAGCCCTGAGCTAGTCTTGCCCACCGCCATGGTACACAGGCTTCCAGATTTAAAAATGAGCCCACTGTCTAGCTGTGTCTCAGAGAGGAGTCCCAGGGACTTTCCAAATCATCCAGCCCACATGCAATCACATTTGTCACATATATAGCCTCTGACTCGGCGAGCCACGATTGCTCCTCACAGCTCTCCGGCAGGAGAGGGAAGTCGTATTATCCCTATTTAATAGATAGGAGCACTAAGGCACCAGGACATGTCGTGACCAATTTCTCAGAGTGTCAGTGGAAAAGCCAGGAATAAAACCCAGGAGGCCTCACTTCCAATCACTAGACCCCATTCTCCCCCCAGGGCTGGGAATAGAACCCAGGGTTCCTGACCCCCATCCCTCTGCGCTAATCATTAGACAACATCTCCTGGTACCTGCCACCACCTTCCATGGTACAGCTCAGCCTGTGCTACGAAAGCAGCTTTCCCTAGGGCAGCTCCACACCCAGGGTCCCCTCCATCAATCCCCGGGAGGCGATACGTTATCAGGCTTCTCCAGAGACCCTTCAAGCAAAGAGAGAGAAGTTGCTGAGAGATGCAAACTAGACACATTGGGCTCCCTCCGCCTGGCCCTGGCAGCCGAACACTATTATAGCCATTAGAGCACCCAGGAGCCTGCAGGGGCACAAACAGAATGACAAAAGCCATGCCCCAATGAGCAGCATTCCCATCCCCTGGCTGCTGGAATCACTGGCTGTGCCCTGCTTGCTAATACAGTCAGCGCTCAAGCCAGGACCCTCCCAGTCCCCAGGTAACAGTTCTACCTTTGGAGACCAATGCGGGGTTTTGCACCCATTTCCAGGTCTGGTGCATTGCAGCTTGGGAGCTGCAGGATCTGGGGCCCATGGGGCCAATGCTGCCCAGTGATGTGGGTGCTGCACGGTGATATAGCTGCTTTGGAGGAGCACAGACCTCCCTTTCCTTGCTACTGCCCACAGGAAGGTTCTGAGCCTCTCTCCAGAATGCCAAGCAAATCCTGGGCAGCAGCAGGTGCTGATCTCGGGGCACCATGGAGAGCTCAGGGCCCTGTGTGAACTGCTCTGTGGGGCGGATGAATAGGTAGGCAGCACTGTATCCCTGCTGCAGAAATCCACTCAGCTCTCTGGCAGGTATTAGAAAGGCTTTGGAGCCAGCTCCATATGAAGGGGATAATACCTTTTAGCAATGATATTAATGCCTAATTTATCCTCTCTGGGCAAGGGTTTTATGCTGCTCCGGCTGCTCCTGCAGGCCCAGTAGACTCTGCTGAGGTTCCCATTTCCTTTTCTCTTGGGAACTAAAAAGTGTCTTCCCTCCCCCATGGCCTGCAGTCAGAGAGGGGCAATAAGTATGCTCCTGTGCCAGGTTTTAGGGGAGGATTCTTTTTCTCTCTGTCAAAGCCATGACTGCTTCTGAAGCAGCAGCTGGGGAGAGGGAGCAGCCCTAGCTAAGCAACCTGCCTTTCTGCAGGGCCTAGGGTTAAAATGAGCCCCACGCATGGGGCTTCCTCCCCGCCCCCTGCCAAACAGAGGTGTCACAGCGTCACTGCACCAGCAGTCTCTCTTGGGATGATGTTACCTGGGCCCCACAAATGACTTCAGAGCCAGGCTCACAGGACTAGGATCGCTGTCCCCCCCAGCGCATGCGCACACAGACACACAGAGCCAGAAGGAGCCCAGTGCTCTCCCTTCTCCAGCATTGCAGGGGACCTCTCCGTATCTGGCATACTCTGGCTTTCAGATGGACCCAGACCAAAGCCCAGACCACTGTGCTTTGCATGGGTTCTGCCTCAAATCACAACCTTCCCCAAACCTGGGGGGCCTCAAGGTAGGCAACTAATGCCATAACAAAGCGGCTGGATTTTCAGAGATATGGAGCACCCCGGTTCCCACTGATTTGGGCTGGATCTGGGGGTGCCCAGCACCACAGAGGAACAGGTCCCTTGGTACACAGGGGCATAAGCTTGGGCCCCATGGCTTGGAAATGGTGGCCTGTGTATTCAGTGACCTTGCTGGGGTCAGGCACCCACGCGGGAGAGGTTACTGGAAGGCGAGGTGGCAGGAAGGAGTTGAAGCCTCTAGGCACACATCAGGAGAGGAGCTGTTCCGGGCTTGAGTGGGAGGTGGGAAACCAACTGCAGAGTGCAAGGGGCAGAGAAGGGCATGCAGGGGGCAGCCGGAGGAGGCACCCAGGCAGGGGAGGATGCCACAGAGAGCCTGGGAAGCCAGGGTGAGGAGCTGGAGCTGGAGCTGGAGCTGACATGCAAGGAGGTCCGGGTGAGGCCCAGGGCTGGGGGTATGATACGGTGGAAGCGGCAGGGCAGGATGGACATGTGAAGGGAGAAGAGGACGCTGTCGTAGTCCAGGCGGAAGGTGGCGAAGGCCTGCAGAAGGCCTTGGCGGTATGGCTGGGGTGGATTTGGGAACCCAGGTAGGAGGGGGTGCTGGCCAGGTACGGGGGGAAGGAGCCAAGCGAGAGGATATCTGTGACTGTGCAAGGACAGGCGTGGCCTGGCGGGCAGGCTAGCAGAGTGGCAGCCCAGATGCCAGGCATGAGACGCTGACCTGTTGTAGCAGGAGGCCGCCCAGGAGGCAGGACCAGGCCATGGCAGAGACAGCGGGAGGCTGGGGGCAGATGTGCGCGCACACAGAATTATTCTGGTTATCAGGCTGTCAAAGCTGACTCCTGCAGGGTGTGACGAAGTGGGACTGTTCTTAATGTTTCCTCTGAATAGTGTGGGGGTGCCTCAGTTTCCCCTAGGCAGTTCTTAAGTATCTAGGGGGTGGAGTAAGGGTGTATGATCATTGCAGAGCCCTAGAGGGCAGGTGTGTGCAGGGGTCTGGACACAGAGAATGGCCGACACCCTGTTTCCTGGCAACTGATGTCCTGGGCCCTTCCCCCCCTGCAAGGTGAGAGCTGAAGGGTTGGAGAACAAAGGAATCAGGTGACCTTCTGGCCCGGGAAAGGGACAAAGCCCAGAGGAGGAGGGGCTGGAGGGAGTTTCAGTTTGGGGCTGGCTGGGACATGGAGTGAAGTGCAGACGTGGTTGTCTGGCTCACTGCCCCCCAGAATGGACCCAGCTGAGGGGTCCCGTTCTCTGCACCTGCAAGCTCTGTTTTAGACCATGTTCCTGTCGTCTAATAAACCTTCTGTTTTACTGGCTGGCTGAGAGTCACGTCTGACTGCGGAGTTGGGGTGCAGGACCCTCTGGCTTCCCCAGGAGCCCCGCCTGAGCGGACTCGCTGGGGGAAGCGCACGGAGGGGCAGAGGATGCTGAATGCTCCGAGGTCAGACCCAGGAAGGTGGAAGCTGTGTGAGCTGCGTGTCCTGAAGACAGGCTGCTCACAGAAAGGCGACTACCCCAGAGTCCTGACTGGCTTCATGGGGAGCAGTTCCAGAGCATCGCCCAGGGACTCCGTGACAACTGGTGGCAGCGGTGGGATGTACTGCACCCCGTGGATGGCGCTTCCTGCAGTAAGTGACTGGGGAGCAGTAACACGAAGGGGGATTGCCGAGGACCAGGCCTGCTGAAGGCTCAGAAAGGAGCGGTTTCGGGGGGCGGTTAACCCCTGGGAGTGTGTGACCAGCGAGAGGGACTGTGCAGTAATGGGGTCCCCCTGGGGACTGCAGTGAGCAGTCTCAGGGGCGGAGGAGTCTGCCGCTCGACCCTGGCAAAGAGGTGGTGACCTGGAGAAGGGCTGGCACACTAGGGGTTCTCCCTGGAAACCGTGGGGAGCTGAGAACACACGGACCTGTGAGTCCACAACAGCTTGGGAGGAGCGGAGTGACGGCCTGTCACCGTCTCCTTAAGAAGGACATTGTAACCCTGTGCAAAAAGAGAGGGTTGAGCTTTGGAAAGTTCACCAAAGCAGAGTTAATCGTGCAGCTGGAGGAGGATGACCGCTCTAAGGAACAGATTCCTGACCCCAACTGGGGCTATAGCAGGATCTGGGAGCAGCTGGAGTGGGAGCCAGGCATCGCCAAGACTCCTGTCCCCGACCAGACGAGGGTCTTCACGATCGGGTTCCCCATCGGGGGATCGAGACGGACGGGATTGGAGCTGAGTCCGAGAGAGCAAGAGGACCGTGGGAGACAGCGAGAGCCCGAGAAAGAGCTGCAGAAGCAGCAGCAGCATGAACTGGCGGTGGGGGAGCGGAGAGGCCTAGGGGACCTCCCCGGGGTGAGTGGGGATAGACCCCGGGGTGCCAGTTCCGCAGGGAACCTCGAGACTAAATTGCTGCCCCTGGTTAAGGATGGGGGGGAGGTGGATGCCCACCTCACTGCCTTTGAGCAGGCTGGAGATTTGAACTAGGGGGACCCTGCGGAAAAGCCCCGGTGTCTAGCTCCCTTGCTGGGTCCCAAGGCCATAGACTCCGTCAGCCAGATGGTTGGGGATGTGGACAGGCTCCCACTCCTGACCCCAACCTATATGTCGGTGTGGAGTTTCCTGGGGCCAGGCCCCTCGGACCTCCAGTGGGAGCAGAAGGTGATGGTCAATGGGGAGACATTCTTGGGGTGGCCAAAGGGCATGGGCTGCATAAACCTTCCCACATGCGGCCTGCGAGTGCTATCGACCACCCCTGACCTAAGGGAGGGCGTGAAACCGGAGGGGCCTGGTGTAACTCCTACCAAGGAACGGGAGAGATGCTGGGGCATCCATGGGAACGTTGGTGGCTTCGAACTTCCCCAGGTCACCGGCTAAAGTGACCCCGCTCAGTTCGATCTCGAAGGGGGGAGAGATGTGACGAAGTGGGACTGTTCTTAATGTTTCCTCTGAATAGTGTGGGGGCGCCTCAGTTTCCCCTAGGCAGTTCTTAAGTATCTAGGGGGTGGAGTAAGGGTGTATGATCATTGCAGAGCCCTAGAGGGCAGGTGTGTGCAGGGGTCTGGACACAGAGAATGGCCGACACCCTGTTTCCTGGCAACTGATGTCCTGGGCCCTTCCCCCCCTGCAAGGTGAGAGCTGAAGGGTTGGAGAACAAAGGAATCAGGTGACCTTCTGGCCCGGGAAAGGGACAAAGCCCAGAGGAGGAGGGGCTGGAGGGAGTTTCAGTTTGGGGCTGGCTGGGACATGGAGTGAAGTGCAGACGTGGTTGTCTGGCTCACTGCCCCCCAGAATGGACCCAGCTGAGGGGTCCCGTTCTCTGCACCTGCAAGCTCTGTTTTAGACCATGTTCCTGTCGTCTAATAAACCTTCTGTTTTACTGGCTGGCTGAGAGTCACGTCTGACTGCGGAGTTGGGGTGCAGGACCCTCTGGCTTCCCCAGGAGCCCCGCCTGAGCGGACTCGCTGGGGGAAGCGCACGGAGGGGCAGAGGATGCTGAATGCTCCGAGGTCAGACCCAGGAAGGTGGAAGCTGTGTGAGCTGCGTGTCCTGAAGACAGGCTGCTCACAGAAAGGCGACTACCCCAGAGTCCTGACTGGCTTCATGGGGAGCAGTTCCAGAGCATCGCCCAGGGACTCCGTGACACAGGGTTGGACTGTCCCTTGCCATCTCGTCCACTCTGCCCCGGCACAGAAGTGGCTCAAGGTGCTGCCATGCCAGCAAGGAGCCCTCGCTGCACTGAATTTCAGCCCAGGAGAATTTACATGGCTCAGGATCTGTGCTGAATGCATCCCCCCACCCCCCGATACTTCTCTGGCCTAACTGTGCGCCCTGGCAGAGCTGCCCCTGAGCAGGATGTGGTTTGCTGCAGAATCCTGATTAACTACACAGCAGCGCATCGCCCCCAAGGCCCCCCATTCACAAGGCACCTCCAGCCAGAGGCCTGAGCCTGCTCTGGGCAGCAATGGGATGCTGGGTGGATCAGCACCAGGCAAGACACCCCACCCCACATGGGGATTACTAGAGACCCTGGCCCCATGTTAATGAACCGCTGACGTGTGGCTGCCAAGCTGCGCCTCCCCTACCACAGAGCGAGGCCTAAGGGAAGTCCTGTGCCAAGG
Source organism: Caretta caretta (assembly GCF_965140235.1). Taxonomy (NCBI): domain Eukaryota; kingdom Metazoa; phylum Chordata; order Testudines; family Cheloniidae; genus Caretta; species Caretta caretta. The sequence goes on along the minus strand of NC_134226.1, from coordinate 17,833,438 downwards.
CTTCCCAAGCTCACCCCTCCCATCCATCCTCTACCCTGTGCTCTGAAGGCTAGTGCAGCAGGTGTGCAAACAGCTTGAGCTCCCTGCAGCACCAGACCTTAACCCCCACGCAGCCTCTGCTCACACGAGCGCTGGAATACAGGAGCCCCACCCCCAAAGGGCCTCCAGCATCAGAGGCTGCAGAATTTCCCCCAGTGATCTTATAAGTGCATGGTGGAAACGCGAAGAGAAGCCAGGCCACCTCGATGGCACTGCAGCCGCCAGCACAGGCTCCTCTTGCTATTGCTTCCCCTATGGAAGCGCCCACATTTCTCCTTCCCAAAGATCCCCCCCACACACACACACACACACTCTAATCGTCCGGCTGGACCAGCAAGCTGGCGTCTAGCTCTGTGCTGGAGCTCCTGGGGCAGTTCTGTTCTCAGAATACCCAGGCGCCCCTCCCAAGCTGCGTAGCAGACACCAGCTGCTGCAGCCTGAGAAAGGGATGTAGGGGGACAGCGGGGAGGAGAACCCTGGGAGTTTCCTCTGTTAGGAATTCCCCTCACAGCACTCCATGCCACCCTCCCCTTTGGTGACCACGTCCCTGGCCCATTGTCTTGTTTCCTAGGAAACTTGTCTGGAGCTTCCCCCCCACAACCTACTTCTCCTCCTGCTCTGCCTGTACATCAACCAGCCACTGCTCCCAGCCTGAAGAGCGCAGCACACCAGAGCTGTCACAGACAGAACATCATCTGGCAGCAACACCACTTTCATCCTCGCTCCTCCTGGATGGGAGACTTGAAAGGATACTGTCAGCTAGGTGCAGGCACCATGCTTAGATGCATGGGGGGGGGGGGGGGGAGATAAATAGAAAAGAGAACGGTTTGCAAAACCCAGCACAGAGACATCTCTGCACCAGCTCGCCCTAGGGGAGAAACCGATGTAAACATCTCCCCCCAGGGCTGAGCACCCAGCAAGAATGTGGAGGTGAAACTGATCAGCCCAGATTCAGCATCTGCACTGAGTGATCAAGGCTCATTCATAGATTCCAAGGGCAGAAGCAACTGCTGGGATCATTTAGTCTAACCCGCTGTGTTACATAGGGCAGAGAACTGCCCCAGAATCATTCCTAGAGCAAAGCTTGGGAAAAACATCCCATTTTGATTTACAAATGGTCAGTGATGGAGAATCTACCGTGACCCTTGGTGAGTTGTTCCAATGGTTAATCACCCTCCCTGTTAAAAGTTAGCTTTAACTTCCAACCATTGGATCATAGAATCATAGAATATAAGGGTTGGATACCTGTCATACCTTTCTCTGCTGGACTGAAGAGGCCTTTTAAAAATATTTGTTACCTTCTCTTTTTTAAACTAAACAGATTGATTCCTGTAAGTGTGGCCGACGTTCTTTGTTCCCAGATGGAGACACTTACATTTAGCCATATTAAAACACATTGCTAGGTTGTTCCCAAACTTTCCAAGCGATCCAGGTTGCTCTGTTTCAGTGACCTGTCCACTTCATTATTTACGACTCCCCCAGTCTTTGTGTCATCTGCAAACTTTATCAGTGGTGATTTTATGTTTTCTTCCAGGTCACTGATAAAAATGTTGAACAGTGAAGGGCCAAGAACCAATCAATGATTCCCCATGGAACGTGGTGGGCTGAATGAGGGGCCTTACAGTCCTAGCCTCTGCTTCTTGCAGCCACGGGGCTGGGAGGGCAAAGGTGCCTTCCTGATTGATTCCAGGGTGGTTTGGGGACTGATATGAGTCATGGCAGGGGCACCAGAACAGGGGGGCACAAGGGGCCAATGCCCCCCACCTTTACAAAGACTCCATCACCCCTGGGTCACGGCATAATTTAGGGCAGCCTTGGGGTCTGCTCTATTTTATGCAAACCATGCCAGACTGCCCAGAATCCCGACAGATTCAGCTGTGCACCCTCTCTCCCACATCACCCACACCTGCCTGGATCCATCTGTACACGGGCACCTCCATGTACACTTTCCCTCACACTCCAGCATACATGCACCACCCACAAGGCTCTGCACATATGCACCTATGCCACACACATATGTACCCCTGCACAGAGACACCTGGGCGCACACACGTGCACCGGTCCATATTTCTGCTACCAGGCTCCTAATAAAACTGGCTCCCTGGCCAAAGAAGGGAACTGCCAGCCCGCCCTGGGGAAAAGGCTGCTCCTGACCTCATTCCCTTTCACTCCCGCTCCCTGGGCTCCCCCAAACACTCCAGCTACAGAATGATGTGGGACTGCGAGCAGGGTCTTTGTGGCTGCCACGGCAGGCGCAGTGCCCAGGGCTGCGTCCAGCTGCTGCGTGTCCAGACTCTGGCTTGGAGGTAGGTAACCTCAGGGCAAGACGGACACCTGAGATGTTTCAGAGGAACAGCCGTGTTAGTCTGTATTCGCAAAAAGAAAAGGAGTACTTGTGGCACCTTAGAGACTAACCAATTTATTTGAGCATGAGCTTTCGTGAGCTACAGCTCACTTCATCAGATGTTTACCGTGGAAACTGCAGCAGACTTTATATACACACAGAGAATATGAAACAATACCTCCTCCCACCCCACTGTCCTGCTGGTAATAGCTTATCTAAAGTGATCAACAGGTGGGCCATTTCCAGCACAAATCCAGGTTTTCTCACCCTCCACCCCCCCACACAAATTCACTCTCCTGCTGGTGCTAGCCCATCCAAAGTGACAACTCTTTACATAATCAAGTCGGGCTATTTCCTGCATAGATCCAGGTTTTCTCACATCCCCCCCACCCCCATACACACACAAACTCACTCTCCTGCTGGTAATAGCTCATCTAAACTGACCACTCTTCAGGTTTAAATCCAAGTTAAACCAGAACATCTGGGGGGGGGGGGGGTAGGAAAAAAAGAGGAAACAGGCTACCTTGCATAATGACTTAGCCACTCCCAGTCTCTATTTAAGCCTAAATTAATAGTATCCAATTTGCAAATGAATTCCAATTCAGCAGTTTCTCGCTGGAGTCTGGATTTGAAGTTTTTTTGTTTTAAGATAGCGACCTTCATGTCTGTGATTGCGTGACCAGAGAGATTGAAGTGTTCTCCGACTGGTTTATGAATGTTATAATTCTTGACGTCTGATTTGTGTCCATTTATTCTTTTACGTAGAGACTGTCCAGTTTGACCAATGTACATGGCAGAGGGGCATTGCTGGCACATGATGGCATATATCACATTGGTGGATGTGCAGGTGAACGAGCCTCTGATAGTGTGGCTGATGTTATTAGGCCCTGTGATGGTGTCCCCTGAATAGATATGTGGGCACAATTGGCAACGGGCTTTGTTGCAAGGATAAGTTCCTGGGTTAGTGGTTCTGTTGTGTGGTATGTGGTTGTTGGTGAGTATTTGCTTCAGGTTGCGGGGCTGTCTGTAGGCAAGGACTGGCCTGTCTCCCAAGACTTGTGAGAGTGTTGGGTCATCCTTTAGGATAGGTTGTAGATCCTTAATAATGCGTTGGAGGGGTTTTAGTTGGGGGCTGAAGGTGACCGCTAGTGGCGTTCTGTTATTTTCTTTGTTAGGCCTGTCCTGTAGTAGGTAACTTCTGGGAACTCTTCTGGCTCTATCAATCTGTTTCTTTACTTCTGCAGGTGGGTATTGTAGTTGTAAGAAAGCTTGACAGAGATCTTGTAGGTGTTTGTCTCTGTCTGAGGGGTTGGAGCAAATGCGGTTGTATCGCAGAGCTTGGCTGTAGACGATGGATCGTGTGGTGTGGTCAGGGTGAAAGCTGGAGGCATGCAGGTAGGAATAGCGGTCAGTAGGTTTCCGGTATAGGGTGGTGTTTATGTGGCCATTGTTAATTAGCACCGTAGTGTCCAGGAAGTGGATCTCTTGTGTGGACTGGACCAGGCTGAGGTTGGTGGTGGGATGGAAATTGTTGAAATCATGGTGGAATTCCTCAAGGGCTTCTTTTCCATGGGTCCAGATGATGAAGATGTCATCAATATAGCGCAAGTAGAGTAGGGGCTTTAGGGGACGAGAGCTGAGGAAGCGTTGTTCTAAATCAGCCATAAAAATGTTGGCATACTGTGGGGCCATGCGGGTACCCATAGCAGTGCCGCTGATCTGAAGGTATACATTGTCCCCAAATGTGAAATAGTTATGGGTAAGGACAAAGTCACAAAGTTCAGCCACCAGGTTAGCCGTGACATTATCGGGGATAGTGTTCTTGACGGCTTGTAGTCCATCTTTGTGTGGAATGTTGGTGTAGAGGGCTTCTACATCCATAGTAGCCAGGATGGTGTTATCAGGAAGATCACCGATGGATTGAAGTTTCCTCAGGAAGTCAGTGGTGTCTCGAAGGTAGCTGGGAGTGCTGGTAGCGTAGGGCCTGAGGAGGGAGTCTACATAGCCAGACAATCCTGCTGTCAGGGTGCCAATGCCTGAGATGATGGGGCGCCCAGGATTTCCAGGTTTATGGATCTTGGGTAGTAGATAGAATATCCCAGGTCGGGGTTCCAGGGGTGTGTCTGTGCGGATTTGATCTTGTGCTTTTTCAGGAAGTTTCTTGAGCAAATGCTGTAGTTGCTTTTGGTAACTCTCAGTGGGATCATAGGGTAATGGCTTGTAGAAACTCGTGTTGGAGAGCTGCCGAGCAGCCTCTTGTTCATATTCCGACCTATTCATGATGACAACAGCACCTCCTTTGTCAGCCTTTTTGATTATGATGTCAGAGTTGTTTCTGAGGCTGTGGATGGCATTGCGTTCCGCATAGCTGAGGTTATGGGGCAAGTGATGCTGCTTTTCCACAATTTCAGCCCATGCACGTCGGCGGAAGCACTCTATGTAGAAGTCCAGTCTGCTGTTTCGACCTTCAGGAGGAGTCCATCTAGAATCCCTCTTTCTGTAGTGTTGGCAGGGAGACCTCTGTGGATTAGTATGTTGTTCAGAGGTATTTTGGAAATATTCCTTGAGACGGAGACGTCGAAAATAGGATTCTAGGTCACCACAGAACTGTATCATGTTCGTGGGGGTGGAGGGGCAGAAGGAGAGGCCCCGAGATAGAACAGCTGCTTCTGCTGGGCTGAGAGTATAGTTGGATAGGTTAACAATATTGCTAGGTGGGGTGAGGGAACCATTGCTGTGGCCCCTTGTAGCATGTAGTAGTTTAGAAAGTTTAGTGTCTTTTTTCTTTTGTAGAGAAGCAAAGTGTGCGTTGTAAATGGCTTGTCTAGTTTTAGTAAAATCCAGCCACGAGGAAGTTTGTGTGGAAGGTTGGTTCTTTATGAGAGTATCCATTTTTGAGAGCTCATTCTTAATCTTTCCCTGTTTGCTGTAGAGGATCTTGATCAGGTGATTCCGCAGTTTCTTTGAGAGCGTGAGGCACAAGCTGTCAGCATAGTCTGTGTGGTATGTAGATTGTAATGGATTTTTGACCTTCAGTCCTTTTGGTACGATGTCCATCTGTTTGCATTTGGAAAGGAAGATGATGTCTGTCTGTATCTGTACAAGTTTCTTCATGCAGTTGATAGATTTCCACTCCATACGGCTAAATGCAGTGCCTGAGATGGCACTGAGATGGCAGCTGGAGCCCAGCAACGCTCTCCTGGGAGAGATGGGGACAGGCATGCTGGATGATGTGCCAGCGGACAGGCTGAGAAACACCAGGAGGCTGGATCATGGGCTGAGCCTACAGGGGAGACTGACTAAAAGGCAGAGCGTGCTCTGTAGCAGTCCGGAGCACTAGAGGGCACTTGGCAGGGCAGCTAGCAGTGGGGGCTGGGCCAGCTGACATGTGCCAGGAAAAGTGTAAACAGGGCAGTTCACAGCTCTGGGTGAAGATCAGACAGGGTATGAAAGGACACAGGTCTGGGTATAAAGGCACCATATGGGGTGGGCTAGGTCCAAGCCCTGGGTGATCTTGGGCAAGTCACTGAATCCCAGGGTCCCATCTCCTGCTTGTATGGTGTATCCCTTTCTCTCCCCTCCGTTCCATCTGCTCTGTTTAGTGCCTCCATTCCTCCTCTTCCTATGCATTTGGACTGCACCTAGCACAAGGTGGCCCCATTCCCAGTCGGGACCATGAGGCACAGCTGTAACACACATTTTAATGGGTCAAACAGAGGAGCTTCCCAAGATCACCTCTCTGGAGGTTGTATGAAGAAGGGGGAGTTGAAGCAAGCATGTTATCCTCTGCACGAACAGTTACCAGAGAGGGCTTAACTCAGCGGCACAGCACCAGCGCAAAGGCCTGAAGCGGCAGGGGGCGTCCCCTCTCTGGACTCCAGGGAGACACCGTTGGGCTGGAGGGCAATGGGCTCCTTACAACAGAACAGCAGAGGGATTCCACCACCGGAGGCCTGCGCCCAGAACTCCAGTTGAAAGGAGCGTGGGATCAGAGTAGGAGTGCGGTCAGCTCTCCCGGATGCTCTATGCAGGGGATGAAAGCGACTCGGAGCCTTCTAACAACAGGAGCAAATCCAAGCACCCCTCGGGAGATGAGCCGGGCCACGTCTCGGGCTGCTGAGCGGGCCAGAGATCAAACGCTGCGTGGTCCCAAGGTGCAGTACTTTCCCTGAGAGCTGAAAAGAGCAAGCCAAGCAGCGCTGCTCACTTGTCTGAAAGGCCCTGCTGAGCTCCTTTGTCTGCACGTCCATCAAAGCTGCTGTTCAGGGCCAACCCTCAGGCTGCTGGGCTCGGAGCCCGAACAGCAGGCACACCATGTGCATGGGCGAGGGGGGGACCACCCCCATGCTGCAGGGCCGGGGCTCTGGCAGCACTAACATCCGGAACCCTGCAGGACTGACTTTGACAACTTAACTAGGGGAGGAGGGGAAGGAGGCAAGAGAGACCCTGGGAATAACAAAACTTCCCCATCCCACAGGGGTCTGCAAGGGTCAATACAGTAACGACTGCTACTGCTCAGACACTACCGTACCATGGCCCAGATCAGTCCCATAGATCTACTGATCCCAGTGTGCTGGGGGCAGGGAGAGAGGCTGAGTTGCACCCCAGGGAGGAGTGACCTGGGGCCTGTGCTTGGGCAATGCATTCCGGGCCCATAGCAGACAGCATTTCTAGCCTTGGCTTGGTGCAAGATATGGGACTTCACAATCACACCGTCTGGTCCTTCCCCACCACCCCCGCAGGTAAACAAGCTGCTAGCATCCGGGATTGACTCGGGGCCACAGGCAGACTGGGATCCTCACTGTGTTTGACAGGACACAAAACGTTTGCCGGACGCTTCATGAGATGTCGACCTTTGTATCAGTCATCAATCCCTGGGTCTAGCGGGGGAGTTGGGATCTGGCAGCGGCCTACGGTCAAACATAGCTAGTCCCAGCATGGCACAATTTGTATCCCCCAACAACCAGAGCAGCCACACAAGCAAGGCCCTGGGAAACCAGCTTGGACTGTCCAGGGGGGTCGACAGCTGGAGAGAGGTGACACGGGTCCCTCAGCTAATCCTCACCTTTCCTCCTTGGCTTTCTGGATGCTGCTGTTAAGGTGACCTCTGGCTGACTCGATTTTACACATTATTTAATCCTCCCCCCCCGAAACATCTGTAGGGCCAACGTCCAAGCTCCTGTGTTCACACAGCAATGGTACCGGCTCTGTTCCAGGGACATAGGCTGAGCCTGGAGCATTCAGACAGCTTGGCTGCTAGCCTGAGCTGGTGCTGTTGGGGTGGGGGAGAAAGGGGCACATGCTCGAGGGAAGGCGAGGCAAGCTTGGCAGAACCGCAGCCCAGGGCTTCCCTCCAGTTACCCTTGTGGCTCTGCGGCTGGATGGGAACACAGAAGCTTTCGTCCAGCCTGTTACCGCAGCAGCCTCTCCCTGCACCTGGATCAGGAGGTTTTAGGGGCGAGACTGATGAGCGTTCAATTGCCGAGCTGTGAAGTATCCAGGCCCCCACAGACCAGTCCTGGCGAGCTCTGGCAGCTCTCCCTCCTTTGCAAACAGCTCCCCCGTGTGGGCAAACATCACCCCAACATCCACTGGTCCTGGTCCGTGCAGCTGAGACAGGGATGCTACATTTCTTCGGGGCAGCTGGTGCCTCCATCCCAGCAGCGCGCGGGGGGAGGGGCCGCTAGGGCGCATTCGGAACCCCCCCAACTCACGAGCACGGATCACTGCACGGCAAAGTGCTGGAGTCACAGGGCTTTGCGCAAGGACGAGGCTGTGATCATGTATCACCCCTGTGATGCAAGGCTGGAGTGGCCCTGGTAGGGCAGAGCCTGACATTTAGGAGATCCTGGGTTCAATTCCCTGCCCCGCTGCAGACGGCCGGGGCAACCTTGGGCAAGTCACTTAGGTCCCTATATGTGCAGAAGCACAAAGAAACGATGGGGGTAACGGCACTGCCCACCTCACAGGGGGTTGTGCAGTGTGAGGTGTTCACAGTCCAGCAATGAGGACCATGTAAGTACCAGAGACAGCCAGTCTGGCCACCACATCCATCTCAGTTATGCCCTGGGACCCACTAGCTTCCCTCTCTTCATGGGGCAGAAGCTGATTTCCCTTTTCTCCCCGCCACCCTGGTGCCCATCAGAGGGGGCGTGGGCAGACGTCGCCACTCAGTCATTCTAGATCAGTGGCTCTCAAACTTTTTTTACTAGTGACCCCTTTCACACAGCAAGCCTCTGAGTGCAACCCCCTTCTAAACTAAAAACACTCTTTGATATATTTAACACCACTATAAATGCCGGAGGCAAAGCGGGATTTGGGGTAGAGGTTGACTGCTCGCAACCTCCCATGTAATAACCTCCCGACCCCCAGTTTCTCTTCTAGATGCTCAGTGCCACCCACGCTGGGCCTTCTCTTCCCTTCCATCTCAGGCCCAGCCCAGTGGTTTGAGCAGCAGGACTGAAGTCAGGAGATCTGGGTTAGCTGTGGGACCTTGGGCAAGTGTTGTTCCCTTTCTGTATCTCAATTTGCCCAGCTGTAAAATGGTAATAAAAATAACCGGGGGGTGGTCATGAGAATTAAGTGATTAGTGGCTGTGACATGCTTGAGAGCCTCTGATGACAGGTGCCACACAAGGCACAGTGCTGCTCACTCTTCACTCAGACCCACCGGCTTTGCAGCAGCTGCATGGGCACTCCTGCCCCGGAGAAATGAACGAGGCCAGACCACTTCCTAACAACACTCTGTCCGTCTCGAGCCCACCCCTGCCAGCCATGGGCGTTAGCAGTTCAGTTAGCCCCCACCAGCCTTGCGAGTCAGGGAGGTGTTCCCCACATTTTACAGATGGGAAACTCCAGCACACAAGGGTTTGCCCATCAACACGTGTCAGCAGCATAGTGGGGAAAGGAGCCAGATCTGACTTTCAGGCCTCGGCTTAAGCCATTATCTTGTCTCATCCTTCACGCCCCACCTCACAGATAACACACAAATGGCTGAGCTTCAAGCTCACAGCACCAGTCATGGCACCCCAATACTACCCTGCCAGCCATGCCGCACGCCATCCATATGCGCCGCAAACAGAGCACACATCGGGCACAGCTGGGATTGACTGAGGTTTCATTGTTACACACAAGAATTACATTCCATGACTGGGCCCCAATTACTGCAGGGCTGTGTATTCAACACACAACACAGGCTAAGAGCACATACAAACGCACCAGCCACACAGATGCCAAACACTTCTTACCCATTACAATGCTATTTGAAAGGCAGAGGACTGACAACGAAAGCAATAGCAGGGTGACGAGGCCTCTGCCACAGCGTGATCTAAAGTAACCTGGAGACTGAGATCATGGAAAATGAACCATTTGTGCCCTATTCACCTGTGACCCTCTTCCACTGGAGTTATTGTGTTTCAAACAGAATCCAAATCCTGCTCACGGTCTCTCCCTCCCACCCCATGCTGCTGACAAATTTTTCTGTGCCTTTTAGACACCTCTAATTAGATGAACTTTTTCTCTTACCCGTCCCCACAGCCACCCCCTTTCTCCCCTCCCCCCGAAGCTGGCAATCACAAGGGCAGAATGCTGGCTTGCTCAGCAAGCTGGAATCAAAGTCTGAACAGCAAAACCCAGCAGGTGTGGGATATGATCAGAGGCCCAGAGAGCCTTCACTCCATCTGCACCCCTCCTAATCCGTCTGCCCTAGCAACCTTCAGTCCAACGCAGCCACTCATCTGTCTGCTCTCCCTCTCCCCCAGGCTGCAGCGCTTCTGGTTTATTTCCACTCCTGCTATGATCTATAACAAGATGTGCCACAAGGAGGTCTATGGAGTGAGATATCGTGAGGCTTGCTGCATGCGATGGTGAGCCAGACAATGTGCGACTGTACAAACCCCAACCCTACCTGGCCCATCTCTGAGGACAGCAGCTGCTGATGGAACCTGTAAGAACAAGGTCCCAGACTGAAGCTCTCCCAAGAAGTGATCTCAGAGAAAACAGCTGCTTTATACAGGTTTCCATCCCAACACAATGCAGGGACAGGTCGGTATTTGTACAGTGCCCAGAGGCCCTCCCCAAGGTCAGCACCCCATTGTGTGAGGTGCTACAGACATGTAGGGCACAATCCTGGTGCTTGGCTCTGCCCTAAGGAAAAGCTCAGTCCTGATTCTGACCAGTGCTGCAGGGAGACAGTTAGGTGGGGGTCTCCAGCTCCCATGAGGTGGAAAGTTCCCCCCAATGGCTCTCAGCTGGAGTGCAGCTGTACATACATGTTTTGTGTCCCCAGCATCCAAAGCCTGAGCTCACAGGGCAGGGCGGGGTGGCCGTGGCTGTCCCACGGCACGCCAGGAAGCACCCAGCATGTGGAAGGCTCCGTATAACCAGACAGGAATGTGGCTGTCAGCATTTAGGATTGCACTTCATTAGCTCCCTGAAAGACATTCCCAAAGCCAATGCCTTTAGCTCGCAAGGCATGGACTTGGCCTGGCTTTTTGGACCCATAACACAGCAGAGAGAGGGGATTCAGCTGGGTTAAGTGAGCCGGAGCCACTCAGAATGCAGCTAAAAGGAGGAATGTACTGAGCTTGGGAGATGCAAGTATTGCTCCTGCCGGCTGCTGCCCACTCCGGCTTCGCAGGGCTAATCTAGAGTGACCCTGCAGGTGGGGTTTCAGAAAGAGTCCTTGGGGAGGGGAAGGATAGCTGGCAACCAAACCCTAAGTGCACAAAGGAATTGCACACTCTTCCATTTTCCAGTCAAGTGGGATTGAGCAGAAGGGTTTCAGCAGCATGTTCACAGCAAGAGCCATCAAAGGACCGCACAGCCCTTCCATGGGTCTCCGCCCCTGCTAGCACATCTGCCTTGCCCCTGCTCCACCCCCACCCAGGCCCACCGCATGCGGACCCCACTAGCATAGTGGCTGATCCTCAGGAGGGATAGCAGCCTCGCAGAGCTACTCTTTAGCCAGGGCTGCGGTGCGGAGGGTCGCAGGAGAAACCCCCACGGGGGGAGGTGTGGGGGGCACGACACTGGACGTTCTGTTAGTGTGGTACCCGCACCCCGGAAAGGGAAGTGCAATGCAAGCCAGTGAAGCACCTTCCCGGAAATACTGGAGACAGCTGCCCCCCCCCGCAAGTCCTGCCACTGAAATGGCTAAATATGGGAATAGTGAAGTCAACCAGCTCCCACCCCAAACACGACCCTAGGCGCTTCGCTGCTGACTGAGGCTACGTCTGCACTAGGGGACTACCGCGACACAGCTCCATCGCCGCAGCAATGCCAACACACCCCCGCAGCAGCAGCGCAGCCTACAGCTGGAAGGGGTTTTCCATCGGCGTAGGAACACCACCTACCCGGGCGATGGTAGCTAGCCTGATGAAAAACAGTTTCCGTCACCCCAGCTGTGTCAACACCGGGGGGGGGTGGTCAGCACAGCCGTGGTGCTCGCGAGCTCCGGAGCCAGGCTGACCTACATTTTCAGCGGAGCCCAGGTCCAAAGCCCAAGTCATTGAGAGTTATGAAGCCCACACAGCTAGTAAACCTGCCCCCAGGCCACACCTGCAAAGCCATCCCCAGCCCATGAAAACCCCAGGGCCACTGCAATCTTGGTGCTTTCCCATTACAACCCACTGAGCTAACCCAGGGCCTCTGCCCCAAAGCGACACGCAGATACAGACCTGCCACTGCAGTGGGGGACAAACAAGCAGAAGTCAAGTGCTGCAACTGGCCTCTGAAACAGCGGCTTCTCAGGACGTGGAGGGTGCCAAGCAACCACCTCTCCGGGACCCCCCACGTCCTTGGCTAAGGTGAACTCAGTGCTTGTCAAAGGGGCTGTGCTGATGACCATGCAGAGCCAAGACCTTTGCTTACCCACTGGATGGGTCCAGCTTGGGCAGCAGCAGTGAAAGTTTCCACGCCCAATGCCACCTGTCTATGGCGCTTCCCCGCAGGCCTCAGGCACAGCTAGATCACCAACTCATCTCACACAGGCCCATTTCACACCCCACCCTGGTGAGAATCCAGGCAAAAGGCCCCATATCCTTCCAACTGCTCCCTCAGCCTGCTGGGCCTTTGGGGGGTCCAACTACCACAGAATCCAACCCTCCCGCCTAGGAAAAGCCTGGGGTTCTGTAAGGGTCTGCATGGGTCAGCGCCAGGGGGCGTCGCAGGGGGAGAGGGCAACGGGAAGCCCAGAGTAACATTAGGAACAATAATTAATCCAGTTTGAAGAGAACCTGGGGCCTATTGCGACGCTGCCAGCAGCCAGATGCACCCAGGTGCTCTTCTGCCTCATTTACATCCGGGTCAGGACCAGCAGTGCTAAGGGGCAGGGACTCCAGTGTGAGCCAGGAGCTCAAAACCGAGACCCTGGTCCAAAACCTGAACAAAAATACATGAAGTGTCTATCTTAGCTGTGATCAGAGAGCTCAGGATCTACGCCCACAGGGCAGCTCTGCTAAACACACAAGGGGAAATGCTCGTTAGTACAGACAGCGAAGGAATGTGCCCCCTATGCACATGTACATTGTGGAAAGGTAGAAGGGCAGGTGGGAGCTCAGACCCAGAGAGTATGGGGGGGAGGGAAGAAGAGAGGGGGATGGGCACACCGGAGCTCAGAGGGGTGGTGGGGGAGAAGAGATGGGGATGGGCAGGCTGGAGCTGGGGTGGGGGAGGGAAAAGAGAGGGGGGTGGGCAGGCCGGAGCTCAGACCCGGGATGGGAAGAGGTGCAAGGAGAAGGGGAGGCCGGAGCTCAAACGTGCACCCTTTTCTTCGGTAGCTGAACATCAGCGGTCTGGTTCATGATCACCAGGGCAGGGTAGAAGGGCAATGCCAGGCAGAAATACCAAGCCACCCCTTTGACCTGTGCCTGGAACCAATCAGAGCAAATCCCGAGGACTACAGTGAAGGTGGCCAGCAGACACACAACCAGGCCACATGTGACATGGTACAGCCTTAGCTGTGCCACAGCGGAGATCCTCAGCAGCTGGGGGAAGCGCAGGCTAAGCCCGCACAGAGCCTGCCCACAGGTGGCAGCCAGAGTCAGGACGCCCAGGAGGCTGTGCCAGGAAACCAAGTGCGGGAGCTCGCTCCGATTCTTGCTGGAGACGATGAAGCCCAGGCCCAGTGAGGCAGCCACGACCACCAGCGTCTGCGCGGTCCAGTGCAGCCACACTTTCACCAGACGGGAGCAGAGGCAGAAGGGGGAGTTCTCGGGCGAGAAGAGCAGGATGGCTTCGGGCAGGCAGAGGCAGAACTGGGGACACAGGAGACCATTAGCAACACGATGCCTGGTTGCCCCCCATCCTGCCTGGCGGGAACACTGGCCAAGAACCCTGTGCGGGACAGCACGTTAGCCGAGAGACAGAAGAGTGCAAGGGGCCTTTAGGGGAGGAAGGAAAAGTTCATGCTTCCAAACCTCAGCTACTCCCGTGGGTAGAGCCATGAGATGGCCACCACCAGTGACAAGAGTGTCCTTCCAGCCAAGGGCTCAACGTACATAAGGGGGAACTGGGAAACTCGGCCTTGTCCCTGTGAGTTAGTTCAATCCTAGCAAATCATGCACACTCCTGCTCCCACCATTAGCATCAGGGCTTTGCAGGCCGCAGCATTAGCATGTCACATGCGGATACTGCACCCACCACCAACCTCTTTCCAGGTGTTGTTTTGAACCTAAAAAGCCCCTATTGCATGTTTCTGGGGACTTTCGAGACCCTCCTCTCACTCCAGTGGACCTCAGGTGGGATACGCTCCTGCAGCCCCCATGTTTCTATTCTGCGGGGTGGGGGGAGATAATGGTCAGAAGCAGGGCATTCCGGGCTCGAATACCTGTCCCACTTTTTATTATTATTTTTAAATCTTCAGGGCATGTTGCAGGATCTAGCTACTCCCTAAGGCCTGTCATGGGAAGAGGGTTTTCTGGGGAGGCAGAATTTGCCATTTTGTTGTTTTCATTGAGCTATGCTTTTAAACTAGTGTCAATGTGTTTGGAAAATGGTAACTGGCAGCCAGTTTATCAATCAAAATAAATAATTCTCATCTATTTCATATGTAGTGGAAACCACCTTTGACTCCTGGCAGCGTAAGAGGGTCTGCCTCCCACTGTATATTCAGAATTCCCAGATACACATACTTCTCTTACTGATGTTACAGAGTCCCACTCTGATCCGGAAAAAGGATCACCCCGAACCCTCGCTCTCAGCCACTGTCACAGCAGCTTTCACTCCAAACTGACACTGAACCACTTCTGGAATCAGCCATCTGCTCAGGGCTAAGAACTACCATTTGGGGGCATCTTGCCAATCAGGAGAGCACCTACTTTAAAGATGTGGGTAATAAATTCATTGTTGACACCAGATCAGATGCTGTCGTCTGCGCTTCCCTCCAACCACCATATCCACCCACTGAAACACTGGAAACCAGAGCTCAGGAGTGAACGGAAGCCAGCTAGGACCTCAGGAAGATAGCACTTGCTGCAATGAATCATGGACAAATGAGTGCATGCTGCTAAGGGTGGCTCCATCTGCACCAGTGGGGCCCCGGGGGAGGGAAGCCAGAGCTACATGCTAACATCTCCAAAAGCAAACCAAAGTGGCTATAAACCTGGGGACATTTCTAGTAGATAAACAGAAAAAAAAGAAACTTACCGCTATAGACATGAAGACAGGGTGCCAAGAAAACAGACCTGGGAAGGAAAGAGTTAACACTTCGGGTTGGGGCAACACTAAACAGAAAATGATGCTTCATTTACCCATTCTGTACCTTAGCACTTCTTATCGCCATTACAGTTCCTCTCCCCTGGCTGTGGAGCCCGATGGGGACAATCAAGTATGGAGGGTGCACTGAACTGTCTGGTGCTCTGGTCTGAATCCTGTTTCCCTGATGGATTTGGGAAGGCGCGTGGAATACAGGGTTTCAGTCCCTTTCTCCCCCGCCTCGGCAATGTTTATTTCTATCCTTTGGAGATAATATCCCTTCTCAGAGTTAATCAGTGGTTCTTAAAAACTACTGTGTGTTCAAACTGAGCAGAAGCCAAGATGAGCGCAGTCTTTTAAACAATGTTACATTGGCCTGAGTCTTTCCACTGCAACTCTTCCCAGATGCATCCAATTTCACACCCAACTTCTGCCCTCCCCCACCCCACACATGGACCTTCTCTAAGGCAATAAGCTGACCCAAACACAGGCAATGCTGAAACTGACGTGCTGGGAAACTTCATAGATGCTGAAAAACTAAGTGGTCCATAATTTCACACTCCCTCCCTCTCCTCCTGTGGAAGAGAAGAGTGAGGGGGGATTTGATAGCTGCTTTCAACTACCTGAAAGGGGGTTCCAAAGAGGGTGGATCTAGACTGTTCTCAGTGGTAGCAGATGACAGAACGAGGAGTAATGATCTCAAGTTGCAGTGGGGGAGGCCTAAGTTGGATATTAGGAAAATCTTTTTCACCAGGAGGGTGGTGAAGCACTGGAATGCGTTACCTAGGGAGGTGGTGGAATCTCCTTCCTTAGAGGTTTTTAAGGCCCGGCTTGACAAAGCCCTGGCTGGGATGATTTAGTTGGGGATTAGTCCAACCCCCTGCTCAAAGCAGGACCAGATGACCTCCTGAGGTCCCTTTCAACCCTGATATTCTATGATTCCTCCCATTCTCTGCTAGGTCCCTCCACACTTTAAAAGCCAGCCTCACCCATCTTAGTGAGGAGGAGCGACTGACAAGACAGTGGAGAGCAAGGAATAAAACTGCTGGCTCCTGCTCTCCAGTCCCTGGTTCCCTCTCCCAGAGGCAAGAGGAGATATGCACATGAGTAAGGCTGGGACAGACAGGCTCTGGCCAGCCCCGGGGCGAAGACACCCCATTTCAGAGATCCTGGACAGGGAGGATGTGGAATAGGGGTCCGGAAGCGGGTTGGGAACTGACTCAGTGCAGACCCCAATGCCCCAACACGGGGGTACTGTACTATAGGGAGCAGGGTGGAGGCTTAGGAGGGGGAGCTCAGGGGCTCTGCAGTCCACTTACCAGTAATTACTAAGAGGGGACCCCTGACTCTGGCCCTGCGTTCCCCGCCCTCAGCCTGCTGCATCCCTACAGCCCCATCACTTCCTCTCCCACCACTCCGCCTCTGGGCTCCTGCACCCTCCATCGCCCCCCAGGGGCCAGGCCCCTCATCCAGCTTCACCCCAACTCTCACCTGGGCCCACCCAGCCCTTGGCCCAGTCCATGCCTCCCCACAAACCCCCCTCAGCCCCCTCCCCAGTCCATGCCTCCCCTACCCTGCCCCCCCACAAACCCCCCTCAGCCCCCTCCCCAGACCATGCCTCCCCTACCCCAGCCCTCCGCACTGACCACTCTCCGCCCCCTGCCCAGTCCATGCCTCCCTCACCCGGCCCCCCCAGTCTCCACCCCCCTTAACCCTTTCCCCACCCAGCCCCTCCCCAGATCCTTTCCCACCCACTGACCCCCCAGCCCCTGCCCCCTTAACCCTTCCCTCCCCCCCGCCCCCACTGACCCCTCGGCCCCTCCCCAGACCATGCCTCCCCTACCCCAGCCCCCTTAACCCTTTCCCGCCCACTGACCCCCCCAGCCCCCACCCCCCGCCCCCACTGACCCCTCCCCAGACCATGCCTCCCCTACCCCAGCCCCCTTAACCCTTTCCCGCCCACTGACCCCCCCCCCAGCCCCCACCCCCCGCCCCCACTGACCCCTCCCCAGACCATGCCTCCCCTACCCCAGCCCCCTTAACCCTTTCCCGCCCACTGACCCCCCCCCCAGCCCCCACCCCCCGCCCCCACTGACCCCTCGGCCCCTCCCCAGACCATGCCTCCCCTACCCCAGCCCCCTTAACCCTTTCCCGCCCACTGACCCCCCCAGCCCCCGCCCCCCAACCCACTGACCCCCCGGCCCGTCCTGTGCCCTGCCCACTCACTGGTGCCGGGCCGGGAGAGCAGCAGCAGGAAGAGGGTGAGGCCCAGCGCCACCAGGTGCGCCAGGAGGCCGGTGCCCCGCCGCAGCCAGCGGGAGGCGCGGGACCCCGGGGGCCCGACCTGCATGGCGGGCCTGGGGCGCCCCCGCCCCCAACACCGGCCTGCGGGGTCCGAGCGCGTGAGACGGGGCCGGGGGGAGGGGCCAGGTCGGGGAGGGGCCGGGGCGGGGTGGAGCTAGAGGGATCCGGGGGGGCGGGGCCAGAGGGAAGGGGAGGGGTGAAAGGGGCCAGAGAGGAGGAGGGGGCGTGGCCACAGGGGAGAGGAAGGGGTGGAGCTAGAGGGATCCAGGGGGAGGGGCCAGAGGAAAGGGGAGGGGTGGAAGGGGCCAGAGAGGAGGGGGCGGGGTCAAAGGGGGGAGGGGGGGTGAAAGGGGCCACAGGGGAGAGGAAGGGGTGGAGCTAGAGGGATCCAGGGGGGCTGGAGGGAGGATCTGGAGGACTGAAGTCCTAGTGGTGGAGCAGGGGTCGTGGCACCTTCCTCTCCCCCCACCCACAGGCCACTCTACTTTCTCCCAGGAGCCTTGACCTCCCCCCTTTGGGTTCACGGGGCACAGCCCCTGTGCAGCGTGTCTTCTAGGAAGGCAGTCAGCCTGGGGGGCCAAAGCCCCATCGCCCCTTTCGTCTGGCGTCTCTCTGGGGCCGGTTCCCTCCTGTGCCGGCTGGCAGCCAACATAGGCCGGGACACCAAAGGGGGCAGCTCCACGGGTGTTTGAGACCCAGCCCACACCCCGGCAGCACGAATTCAGCCTTCTCACGCAGGGACGTCGCCCAGGGCTCCTGGGCCTGCCCCGTGTACACTGGGCGCGCTCTGCTGCCCCATGGCTAGCAGAATGAGGCGGGGGAAACTCCACGAAGAGGGCTCTGGTGACAGACACCCCCCCACCTGGAGGAATGGATGTTGAGGGCTTTTTCTAAAACACTGCCCTGCCTGCCCGGTCCTGGGCCAGGATCAGCTGACGGCTCCTAGGGCTCCCTCCAGGCCTGCTCCAGAAGAGCTGCCTTCTCATGTGCAGGGCTGGCGCCGCCTACCCGTCGGGTTCTCGGATGTTTCCCATATTAAAAGCCTATTTTCAGTTGCTTATAACTTTGCCAAACTTTAACCAACTGGGCTGAAATTTTCCATGCTGGGTGTCTGCTCCGAGCTGATTTTTGTGGGGGATGAGGTGGGATTTCACACAAAACAGTTCAGCTGCTTCTGAGAAGGCTAGTGAAAAATACCTTGTTTTTCCCATGTTAAAAAATTCTGGTCCCCTTCTCTTTGGAAAGCTCTACCGCCGCCCTGCTTTGGGACAGGGACCTGAAGTTTGAGAGGGTGTTAGAGATGCGCCTTTTGCCATCCCTGGAGAAATCTGCCCATATTTGGCCAAGTTATGAGCATCTGAAAAATGGTGGTTTGCACATGCTCAGCTGAGACTTTGATTTTTGCAGCTCAGTTCTCCAAAGATTCTGTCTGCGCTGGGTCCATTCCAGGCTGGGCCTCACAAGCAGTTTCCCTGCAAGTGCAGTTCTGGGCTGCTGTGGGTCATGCCGAGGCCCAGCCAGGGTGCCCGAACTGAGAGCAAGGAGCCTGTCTCTCCTGTGCTGTCAGTGACCCCTCCCCTGGCTGGGGCCAGGCAGCTTGGAGGAGGAAGCTGCCTGATGTGAATGCAGAAGGAACGAGAGCTAGAACTGTGAACTGGGGCTGGGGAGAGCAGATTGAGGCTATGTCTACCCTGCACACCAGTGTCGGCAGCGTGTAGGGGACGTGTAGCGACACTGCAGTGAAAAGCAGGCTGTGTAGCTAAACATGTCAGTGAAAGGCTGGTGGGGCAGGCAGTGCAGGAAGGCTCCAGTAGCTGGGAGACAGTAGGACATGACATGGCTAAAAACGGCAGTACAGACTGGGAGGCACGGCTTGGGCCAAATAGAGAGACATGTATTACCATAGTGCCCAGCAGCCCTTGTTATGGACCATTGTGCTAGGCACTGTACATACATTAGCCTGAGGTACCTAAGTCACCACTCCCAGGTACCCAGTCGCAGCCTGTTAAAAGAACAGCCATAAGCCGAAAAGGGTCTCTATCCAAACCGCCTGTCTGGGCTCTCCACGGAATGCCAGCCGAAAGGAGCCAGCCCTGCAGCCTTTCCCCAGGATCTCACCATCCAGTTACAGACCCGACACTAACAAGCTTTCTTGGAAGAGGGGAAAAAAAGGCAGCTGGACTAGGGACCTGGACTGTGGGTCAGGAGCCTTGGGCGTATTCCCAGCTTTGCCACTTGGCTGCTGGATGACCTTGGGCAAGTCACTTTTACCTTCTCTGCACCTGTTTTCCTTCCCACCCTTTGTCTAGTTGAAATTGGGGCAGGGACTATCTCCAGCGATGGATTTGTACAATGCCCAGCCCATCGGGGCCTCGAGCCGTTAGCCCAATACAACAAATAATTCATCATAATACACTGGGGGGAGTTGGACCAGCACAGCATCGGCCAAGCAGCAGCTACAATTCTCAGCCACACCATGACTGGCTCAAGCCACCCTTCTGGTCCTAAGGACAGTGCAAAGTACTAATCTTCTCAAATGAAGACATGGGCTGGAGGAGAGTTACACAAGAACATGGGTGCCGGTTCAGAGCTGTCCCGTCGGGGTGGGGTACTCCTGTCTGTCACACAACCACTCCACTGGGTGCCAGTCGCTGCCCAGGGTTAGAACAGGAAGGGGGCACTGAGGCAGAGATTGGGCCAGGCACAATGAGCAGCAGAGGGAATCAGAAAAAACGGAGGCCTCATGAAGTAGCCAAGACGTTGCACTAAGGGATTGGTGTGGACATGGCACGATCCTGACATAAGCTCCATTCTGGAGGAAAACGCCTGCGCCACCAAACACAGCTTTGGGAGAAGAGAAGTGCCTACAGGCCAGGGGACTGCCAGCAGGGGGAGCCACCCATGGGCCAGGCATCGGCCAAGCACTAGCAGCAATGGGCGATGACATGCAATGGAAACGCACGTCAGGGCACAGCCTGCAGAGGGATCCACCCCAACTGTGGCTGGCTGGAACATCCGCTTCCCAGCCCTGCCAGGAGGGGGCGCTTGCCCCTCCCCCTCCCCCAGGCTGAAAGCCACAGGCCGCACCACCCTTTCAATACTGATTTTTCTTTTTTAAAAAAAGAAACAAAAGCAGCAATAAGAATTCTTATAAATATCCCAGCCCGGCTGTGTGGCTGCCTCCAGTCCAGTCCATCCGCTTCCAACCTCCTCCCAGTGTGGATCGGGTTTGCGTCTGGATTTTTTTCCCCCTTGGGATTTTGTTCGTTCGGGTTTTTTAGCAGCAACAGAACAGGAAAAGAGTCTTGAGGTATTTTTATAGAGTTTTTTTTCTTTTAAAAAAAATAATATAAAGTTATAAAAAGCAGTGGCCTCTGAATCCGACCCAGGGCCGCCCAGTCCTCAGGACCAATGGCTCCGTCTGCACTGCACAGGCACTTGCTTGTTAATGCGCTTTCGACTGCAAGGAGACAAGAGGACAAGGGTCAGCACAGAGGAACAAAGGAGCAGAACACACGAGCGCAGAGGGCCAGTGTTTCTCTGCCGCAGGGGCTCAGGGACGAGGGCGACTTGTCAGAAGCCCAAGGGCTGTGTCTAATTGGCGTCTACTTATAATAAAAGCACACCCTTGTGTTTGCATCTGAATAGCTGAATAAGAGCTCTCAGTGCCAGAGCCCTTCTGAGAAGTGCAGCATGCCCTGTGCTGCTGGAAATGGCATCGCGTGGCCCTTGTTAAGATCTGCGACTTCCCAGCGAATGTGCCCCCTCCCGCAAAAAGGTGATTCCCTCCCCCACAAACTTCCCCGGGAGACCTGAGAATCCAGCTGGGCTCTGTCTTTGTTGCACATCATCAGTAATAAAGGTTCGACAGGCCAAGTTAACCCCAGTGGGTTTCCACAGAGGTCACTGGCTGATTCTATTGATGCACAAAAAGGAATAGACTCTTTCCGGTGGCCAGGCCGGCCCCACAGGGCTAACAGGAATAGACTCTGCCCTGCAGGGCTAATGGGAGTCACAAGCAGTAGAAACGTAATAACACCAAGAAGCCAGCAGCTGTGACGGACACAGCCAGAAAGCAGGTCGGCTGAGTACAGAGGGGATGTTTTTCACCTTTCAGAGCAGAACAGCACATCATAGCTCACAGCCCCTGAGAAGCAGGTTTAAGATCATTCTCCCCATTTTACAGATGGGGAAACTGAGGCCCAGAGAGGGGAAGCAATTCATGCAGCGAGTCTGGGGCAGAGGTGGGAACAGGAACTGTTTCTTGGCAGAGTTCAGCAGCTGATCAGCCCTGTTCTCACCCCACAGTCCCACAGACCTGGGGGTACCGATCGTGTACCCAACGCATACCAGCCGTGACCTGCATGCCTCCTGTTAGGAGAGGCCACAGTCCTTCCCAACAGCCAGCCCCAGCCCAGGACCATTCCCTGCAGTGCTGTGAGCTCCCACAAGGCAAGGCCCCTGCCTCAGTCCCACAGCACCTCCTACTGGGAAAAGCATGTCCTCCTGGCTGTCCTTAGCCTAAGCCCCTGCTGGGAGGGAGCACTGTGGGCACCCCCAGCCAACTCCCAACAGTGCCACCCGCTGGGGATGTGACATCTCCGAAGAGTGCTTGGAATACAGACCACTTTGCACATAACCACAGTCCTATTAACCCGTCTCATGCTGGGGATCTGCACTGTCTAGTGGCCAAGGGATGAGTTGCCAGCCAGCTGGGCTTCAAGGAGTCTGCTTGCCAGGCACTGCCCCAGAGCAGAGGCTCCCATCCTGTGGCAGCCACTCCCTGGGGCTGCTCTGCTCAGACCCCTGCAGCCTGGTCCAGTCCCCCAGAGCTCAGAGGGGCCCCATGAACCATGAGGTCCATCTGGGAAGGCTCCGCGGGTCCCAGGACGCAGCCAAAGAGGACGGGGAGGGGGACTGTGGGAAAAGAAGTGCTGTGGGGTGGACGACAGAGCAGCAGGGGGAGACCCAGGTGGACAGGGCAGGAGGATCAGCCTGCAGTGGGGGTGCACAGCGGCGGGGGAGTGGGGGGGAGACATGTACCTTCAGTGCGTTCCGCTTCTCCTCGAAGCCCAGCGAGGCAACAGCCTTCTTCCTCCGCACAGCGCAGCCTGAGTCGGAGGTGGCGGTGGGGTGCTTGGCCTTCACCGGCCTGCAGTAGGTGGCAGTGTTCTTGCGCTTCTTGGCCTCCTCCTCCGAGAGGCAATTTGCCTGTAGCGCTTTCGGCCCGTTCAGGGGGGAGCCCCGGTTCTCCAGCTGGGAGGCTTTGACTTGAGGGTGGCCGGGAGCCCTGCAGTCCAGGTGGCTGGCCCGCTTGACTCTGGAGCCTGGTGAGATGGCGCCGTTGAGGGAGGCGGCGGAGGGGGAGCCCAGGGAGGGTTTGGTCTTTGCAGGCGGGTGGGGGACCTGGCAGCCGGCCACCTTGCCCTTGCCCGGGTCCAGGAGGCAGGTCCGTTTGTACGGGGGGCCGGTAGCAGCACCCAGAGGCTGCTTGCGCTTTCGGGCCGAGGCCTCTGGCTCCGCGCTGCCCGTCGGCTCCTTGGCTTTGGAGGACTTGCTGGCCTTGGTAGAAGGCAACTTGCTGAAGGATGGCGAGGGGGTGTTGGCCGGGAGCGGGGAGGTGATGGACTGGCTCCCGCCCGTGCAGTCCGACTGGCTGCAGGCGGCCGCGGCAGGGGGCGAGCCCACGGTGTAGCTCAGGCTGGGGTGGCCGCGGTTCTCCCTGGCGGCCGTCGCTGTGCAGGACAAGGAGGTCCTCCCGGGGGCGCCGTGGGGAAGGCTGCACGCCAGTGAGGAGCTGCTGGTCTGGGAAGTGCCGGATGTGGAGGAGCCCGGGCCGGCGGGCGACGGGGCTGGGTGCAGCTGGGGGTCGGCGGCTGGAGGGATCTTCCTGGTGAGGCCAATGAAGCAGAAGCAGAATCAGAAAAGTTGGGGGAGGGGCGGCAGCTTATTTAAACAACACCGCACAACTCTCACCCCGTCTGCTCCCAGGCTGTGTCCCTCATCCACTCCCCCGACCTCTCCCCAATCTGATCCCAGGCTGTGTTCCCCCATCTCATCCACCTACTCTTCCCCCGTCTGTTCCAAGGCTATGTTCCCTCATCCCCTCCCCTGACCTCTCCCACATCTGATCTCAGGCTGTGTCCCCCGCATCTCACCCACCTACCCTTCCCCCATCTCATCCTGGGCCATGCCCCTGCATCCCCACCCCACACCTTTCCCCCATCTGATCCCGGGTTCTCCCCATCCCATCCCCTTCCACCTGTCCTTCCCCCATCTGATCCCAGGTCGTGTCCCCCCATTTTCCGCCCTCCACCTCTCCCCCATCTGTTCCCAGGCCATGTCCCCTAATCTCCTCCCCCAACCTCTCCCTCATCTGTTCCCAGGCTGTGTCCCCCGCATCTTACCCACCTACCCTTCCCTCATCTCATCCCGGGCCATGTCCCTGCATCCCCACCCCCTGCCCTTCCCCCATCTGATCTCCAGCACCTGCCAGCCCCCTCCCACATCCGATCCCAGGCTGTCTCCCAGTACTCCCCACCCATCTGCCCTGCCCCTATCCAATCTCTGGCCTCTCCCCCATCCAGTCCCAGATATTCTCCCCCACATCCCACCCACCTGCCCTGCCCCTATCCAATCTCTGGCCTCTCCCCCACCCAGTCCCAGATATTCTCCCCCCACATCCCACCCACCTGCCCTGCCCCTATCCAATCTCTGGCCTCTCCCCCACCCAGTCCCAGATATTCTCCCCCCACATCCCACCCACCTGCCCTGCCCCTATCCAATCTCTGGCCTCTCCCCCATCCAGTCCCAGACATTCTCCCCCCACATCCCACCCACCTGCCCTGCCCCTATCCAATCTCTGGCCTCTCCCCCATCCAGTCCCAGACATTCTCCCCCCACATCCCACCCACCTGCCCTGCCCCTATCCAATCTCTGGCCTCTCCCCCATCCAGTCCCAGACATTCTCCCCCCACATCCCACCCACCTGCCCTGCCCCTATCCAATCTCTGGCCTCTCCCCCACCCAGTCCCAGACATTCTCCCCCCACACTCCATCCACCTGCCCTTCTCCTATCCAATCCCAGGCTGTCTCCAACCCCTGCCAGCCCCCTCACCCATCAGATCCCAGGCTGCCTCCCCCACTCCCCACCCACCTGCCCTTCCCCCATCCAACCCCAGGCTGTCGCCTCCCCCATCTGATCCCAGGCCATGTCCCACCTCTCCACTGGCCCCCTTGCCCTTCCAATCCCAAAATGCTTCCTCCTCTCGTCCCCAACCATCTCCTCCCTACTCTGACCCCCAGCCTCGCTGTTTCCTCCCCCTCTGATCCCCGGCTGTCTCTCCCAGGCGCCTGTCTATCAGGGCTGTGCTTCAAGCCCTTGCTGCAGCCCCACCTGCTGGGGGAAGCTGGGACTGAGAGTCACTGCAGGTGGTGGGGATTTGGGGGTGTGGGCTAAGAACAGGCCAGGGAGGTGTTAACCAGCCTGATAAAGGTTAATAGGAATTATTTACGTTCCTGACAAAGCACTTTATAAGGACCCTGCACTTAATACTCTCTGCTGCTGAGATCTCAAAGCACATTCCGAATGCTAGCCCAGCCTCAGCCCCCCCGACAGACTGGGGACGTCACCCCTGTTATATAGATGGGGAAATTGAGGCACTGGGGCTGGCTCAGGTCACTCAGTAAATCAGTGACTGAGCTGCAAATAGAATGCAGGTGTCCTGGCTCCCCAGTGCCTGCTGTAACCGCTTAACAGGCTACCGCTCTATTTGGGGTTCTGCTCACAATAGCCATCCTCTCTTGCTGCCCTGGATGCCCTGAAGGGCATGGAGGGACCCCAGCTGCCGCTCCCACTGCGGGCAATAGGGAAGGGGGGCTGGGGCAGGCATTACCGTACAGACTGAAATAGAAGCCACCCTCTAAATTTAGCAAGGCTGAAAGGAACAAAAGTGATTGACACATCAGCTGACCTCCCTTCCTGAAAACTGCCTCCTCAGCGCTTCCTTGAGTCCCCCAGGACTTCCTCGAGTCCCCCAGGACTTCCTCGCAGCCTGCCACAGCTCCCCTGGCCTGGGTTACAATAATGGGGTCACGACACCCCCTCATGCACATAGGGTGAGCTTCCCCCATGAACGGCTGGAGATCTTACCATGCGTTTTCTCTGCCCACACGTGTCTGCGTGGGCTTGCCAACAGACTGAAGGCCAATTGCACCCAATGCAACCAAGGCGCTCGGCCAAGGCTGGGGGGCAGAGGTGCTGATGCTCACCCACCCTCTGGAAGCCGACTGGGGAGGGGAGTGGCTGGACTGGGAACTGCCAACTGTCCAGCCCAGCCCTAGGCTGTCCCCACCACAGGGAAACGCAACCCTCCCAGGAGCTCAACAGGGGCAGGTGCCACTCGGCCAGTCTCTTATCTCAACATGTGAGCCGGGAACAATTTCCTCCCACACTTCCAGGCGCCCCACCCCCCAGCAGGACACACCCGCCCCACTCTGGCCCAGGCGCTGCCTCCCCCAGCGGGACACTCACTTCCACATGTGTGAGCTGAGGTGTCTCTCCAGCATGGAGCTGAGGGCCGAGCAGAACCGGTCCAGCCGTCGGTTGAACACGTAACACCCGGGGCTGACCAAGCGGCTTCCAAAGGTGCAGAACTGGTTGGAATTAAGAGAGGAGGGGGAGAGAACCATCAGGGAGGCCGAGACCCCTGTAAACCACATAGCGGCACCCTGCCATGGGTCAGGAGCCCAGCCCACAGCATGGCAGAGAGGACGTACTGTTGGCTGCATCCCCAACCTCCTATCTCCTTTCCAGCCCCAAATGTGGCAACTCCACATGGGTGCCAGCTGGATTCTGAGATCCAAGCAGCTCCGTGGGAGCAGGATGCTGACAAACAGGCCTGAGAATCACTGAACAGGTCATTGTCCCCAGTGCCACCAAGGGGCACTGGTCTCCGCCCAGAGAGGGGCAGAGACCCACCTCACCTCACGCCAAGCACTCACCGCCTGAGGCCGTGGTGGCCGTGTTGCATAATGACAGTCCAGCCTGTGGGATTCCTCGGCCACGTCCTCCTCGCTCTCCTCGCTGGATCCCCGGCTACTGCCCTTGGGCATGGGGAAGGGGTAGAGCCCGGGCTCTCTGTCGCCACAGGTTGTGGACGGCTCCTCCGGGTCGCTCTCTGAGGAAACCCTGGACCTGAACCCAACGAGAGGCGGAGGAGTGAGAGCTGCCATCTCTGGGGGCCTGCAGAGGGATGGGGCTAGGCCAGGGGGGATCTGTGTGTCAACGGCACTGCTGGAAAAGGCAGACGGTCCCCACTGGGGCCTGGTTCTGCTGGGATCTCTGCACGGGGAAGGTGGGAGAAGCCAGCCCCGGAGAGGTGCCTGCACAGCACCCCCTCCTACGCCAGGGCGGGGGAGTCTGCCTGGACTGACACACACAGGTGGTAGCTGGAGGCAAACCCGAGGTTCCCTGCTGCTGTGTTACCTGGGAAGTGCACAGAGGGAGTGGGGCTGCTTTGCTCGGCAAGGGGAAGTGCTGGGTAGAACCAACGAGGTCTGCGCTCCGGAGGAGGCTTCCTGGGAGAGTCGGTCAGGAAGCACTTCCTTCCTCACCGGGCTCTTCTCCTTGGGGGATTCCCCCTTCCTGGAACTGGCCTTCAGCTCCGCCACCAAGACGTCAAAGTCCTTCGCCCGGCCCTGCACTTCGCGGCGCTGGTGCACGGAGTGAATCTGTGATGAGGGCAGGAGGGGAGAGCGTCACAGCCTGGGCTCACCACAGGATGCTATCAGATCCCTGGGGGACCTCCCCCTCTACTGCCTAGAGGCTCGCAGGAGCTACAGACCCTCTTACTAATTCAGCTAGTGGAGATTTTCCTGGACTTCCCGGGGGGAGAGGCCTGAGGCTCCACATTTCCCTGTCTGCATGCATGTTGCTGAGCCATGAGATGAAGCGGTGTCTCTAGTCCATGGGGGCCTCCTAGAGCCAGTCAGCACGAATCTCTCACCCCCTCTCCTCCAACAGGCTAGAGAAGTGGCTCTCAATCTGTGGCCTGCGGCTGCTTGAAGCCCAGTCAGTGCACAGTTGCGGCCCATGTCCTCTGGGCCACACACCTAGTACTGCGTGGATGTGTGTATTGTGTATTGTATGTATTGTGTGGATGTGGCCCACATAACACAAAGAGCGGCATGTGCAACCCACAACGGTAAACAGGTTGAGAACCACTGGATTAGACCTTCACAAGGTGGCACTTTATAGCCATGCAACCAAACGCTTCTCTTCCCTGGGGGGCTCGTCAGCCTGGGGCCTCTTGCAGAGCCCTTCAACCTCCAGCTGGGATGTAGGGGGACAGGAACTCACCCCGCCTCCTACTGTTCTACCAGGAAACAATCTCACACATGACAGTACCTTGCAGGTCAGCAGCCGGGTGCAGATCTTTTTGGTGTCAGGATTCACAACTCCACACTGCCTGTTCAAATCACACTCCTTCCCTGCAGGGCAGAAAGACAGAGCTGAGATGCATGAGGGGAAAGCAGTGGTGACAGGGCCTGGCTGGATCCCCTGGGCTTGCCCTGCTCTTTAGCGTCTTCACCAAACTTCCTAAGATCCCTGCGTTTGGCCTGGAGCTTTGGTTGACTGTTGGAACAGGCTTTGTGCTGGGAGGTTCTCGCCATTTCGAAAAGGAAAATCTTGCTTCTTGCCTCTGTTTTAAAGGAACACTGTCATCACCAGCTTTCATGCTCTTTGAGGTTGGATGGAGCTCAGGAACAATTGCAGTAGGTGCTATATAAAACCTTACCCCCACGAAATGAGGCCCAGTACTTAGGGTCTGTTATTATAAAGCAAGGTGGGGATGTGGGCTTACTAACCAGAGCAGAAATGGAAAGGTTTCCATGGGCTTGCCGGGGTGGATTGAAACATCCCGAACCCAGACAAAAGCAGCATTGGGCCAGTGCAGGAGGTGCAAAGATATGCAACCCCTTCCATGCAAGGATCTCTGAACACTGCAAACAGCTCCTTCGGCCTCACAATCTCCAGGGTTATTCTCACTGGCCAGACGGGGAAACCAAGGCACTGAGCATTTAAGTGACTTGCCCAAGTCCGCCCAGTGGGTCAGAGGCAGGGTACTAGGTCACAGCTGGCCTGACTCCCAGTTCTAGGTTTGAGGCACTGGCCCAAGGCTCTCTCCCACGGTACCCAGCGGACAGCCCCCTAGCTGTGTGCAGCTCTTTAGGTCTATACAGGCACCAGATGAGTCCCAGGATCCGGTTAGTGGCCTTCTCACTCTTTTGGGCTCCAATCAGGGGAGCACTCCTTGGGCTGGGAAGGTGCATGTGTGGCAGAAGAGAAAAGGAAATGCCAAGATCCCTGCTCCCACCATGGGACAGAGAGGAGGCCGGCCCACTCGCCCAAGGAGAGAGGCTGAATTGAGCCGCTAAGCGATCATGGCTGGCAACCAGTGCTGAGCCACGCAGCTGCGTCATCGCACAGGGCTGCTGAGTCGCCACCACCCAAATGCCCTGTCGAGCTGTCACCTTGGCCTGATTCAGCATCACCCCCACTGGGCAGCAAAGGAGGAATAGCAGGACTCACGCGCCATCTTCTTGTGGGATTTGGGAGGCGGTTTGGTGGTGCCCGGCTCCTTCTCCCCCGAGGCAGAGGTGCTCTCTGGTTTCCTGTCCAGGCCATCAGCGGGCACAACGGAGTCAACTCCTGCCTTGGCTGGCACAAGCGGCTCTTTGGGCGACAATGTCAGGGACAGCTTCCCCATGGGCTCTTTGGAGCTGGCGGGCGGCTGCCCGGGGGCAGAAGCAGCAGCAGCCTTCGGGGGCACCTTGATGCCATGTCCATCCGGTTTGGGAAGGCTGGAAATCTTCTCCAGGTTCACCACTGGCATGAACAAACTGGAAGGAGAAGGGACAGGCTCCGAGAGCTCAGCCAGGGAATGCACTAGCGGCAGCTGCAAACCTCCCCAGCAGCAGAGGGTGACTGAGGCCTGTCTGGGCCAGGTCCCAGCCCCCAAGCCACATCCTGGGGCAGGTGCTTTGGGCTTGTGAAACCTGGACTCTGGGCTCCCCTTCTGAGTCCCTGGACTGGGCCTGCTGCCCACCAGCCTTGCGGTCACGTGTGCTCCGGCCTGCCACATACCTTGGGCTACCCCTGCGTCGCACACAGACACCAGTCCGACCAGCCACGGTGGCTGGGCTAAACGGGAGGTGGCAGGCACTGGCAGGGCCGAGGCTGGCTGAGATAGTGCAGGTCCCTCATTCCCTCATGCCTGTCCTCGGAGGGGACCATCGGGCTGGAAAAGCCATCCCTCCTGAGCGCAGTGCGGGTGAGTGAGCCCTGGCGCATGCGGATGGAGACGACACCCTGCTCTGGAAACGCCTGTCCACTGAGGCCCAGGCAGCCGGGGGCAAAGGCGCAGTCTCCATCGAGACCCTGCCACACAGCCGGAACAGCGCATCTCCCGAGCCCCACAAAGTGGGGTGGGGCCCCCCCTTTCCCAGCACATCGGGGAGGTCAGGTTCCCTCCACTGTCTCCCTTCATCCCCCTCCCCACGTCAGAGCCAGCTGGGGTTTCCCTGCAGCCCCTCCTCCCATGTCAGAGTGCAGTGGGGCTCCCCATGACCTCCTCCACCCATATCTGAGTGGGGCTCCCCCATTCCCCCAGGTATGAGCCAGGTGTGGCTTCACCTATTGCCCCTCCCCCCATGTCTCTCTCCATTGCCCCCTTCCTCCTACCCACACAGGAGAGGAGGTGCACTCTCCCCAGAGTGGGGCTGCCCCCCAATCCTTCTCACATCAGAGGAGCACAGGGTCCCCCACACCCACATGAAAGTGGAGCCAGGCTCCCCTCAACCCCTCTGTGTTGAGCCCACCCCACTCCCTACGTGAGAGCAGGCTCCCCCTTCCCCTGTCCCACTCACCAGAGGTTATCTTTCTGCGCCTTGTCCGGCCTCTCGGGCAGGTGCTGGGCCCGGCTGCGGGAGCTCTGCGACTTGTCCCGCGAGGCCTTGGCGCTGCTGTGGCCCCCGCAGGCAGGGGGCTGCCCATTGACCGCCTGGCACTTCTGGGCATAGAGCTTGCTGAGAGGTCCGTGCCGTCTTTCTGCGGGGGAGGTGGAGGCTCTGTCAGTGACGCGCTCACATGAGGCCCTGCCCATCAGAGGAGCGGGGCAGCCCTCATTGCCCTCCAACACCCCGGGGGAGTGGGGCTGCAAAGGCTGCCTGAGTCTGAAGCCAAACCGGCCCCATAGGAAAGGCCTCATTCATCTCAGCGTGTTGTTCACTCTGAAGGCTAATGACAACAACTGAAACAGCAACAGTCATCTCACTGCTGATCATTTTAACAGAACCATGAAGCTGGCCTGGGGTGTAGCCTGGGCACCGCCACTTTTCCCATCTCCAGTCTGCTTGTCTGAATTTAGCAGCAGTACTGGCTAAGAACCCAGGAGTCCTGGCTCCCGGACCTGTGCTCAGCCCAACATGCAGTCCCCTCACTCTACCAGCCTGAACTGCCCTGTGCGTCACCTCTGCATGCAAAACCATGTGTTTGGAAGCCAGCGCAACAGACCCTAGCAGGTCCAACACGTGCTGACAGCTATCAGACCCTTCCACGCTGCTCCACTCCACCTTCCTGCGGGCCCCCGGAGAACCATGCTCAGCACCAGAACCAGACTAGGCAGAGCAGCCAAGCACCCCTTGCTCTGCCCACCCCAGGAACATGGCTCCCTGTGCTGCTCTTCTCCCCACTGTCCTTTCCAGGATGCCAGAGGTAGCTCCTCCGCTCTCCCACCCTGCCGCTGATTGCCGGGGGCCTCCCAGCAGCAGGCAGCTCCTGCTGCGAAGGAGCCGGTGGGATTGTGTCGGTCACAAGAGTAAAGAGGACGACAGCTGGGTTGGGAAACAAGTTGCCAGCTAATTACTCACGGATGCTTTTTGAAGGTCCCCTGAAAGAGCTATTCCCAAATGGCGGGTCCTGACCGAACGGAGAGTCATGGGAAGGATCTAAGTGGGTTGCCAAGGCCTAGGCAAACATACAATTCTCCCAGCCCAGACAGCAAGCCCTCCCCACACTCTCCCCATAGTGGCAGCTCCTGGTCCCATGGGGCCAGGCCTGGCTTGCCACAGGCGTTGCAGCCTGGCACGGGGGTCACAGTGTCACTCAGGTTTGGCCCAGCTGCCCCTCTCTCACAGGCATGCGCAGGTTCGCAATGCCACTCATTCGAAGGTGGTGGGGTGGCCGGGCCAAACCTGAGTGATGTTGCGACCCCCTACACCCAGTCACGATGCCCAGAGCAGGGAGCCAGGCCCAGCCCCAAAGGGCAGGAGCCGCGGCTGCACAGTGAGTGCGGGGGACTCCTCTCCTAGACCTTCACCCCCCGGGGCTGCCCCTCCACACCAGGCCGCATTAGGGCTGCGGGGCCAGGGCGAAGGGTACATACGTGTCGCAAAACAAGACCAAGTGCGGCCGATGGGTGGCCTCAGTGGTCTGCAGCTTCCTGCACAGCCCCACGCCGCTGCCTCTGCGGCATTTCTCTTCTCACGGCAGACGGAGGAGGCAGAGTCTTCCCTCCAGACCCACGCAACCCCGGCTCAATCAGGAACACAGCGGCTGTGGCCACGACACCAGCCGAACTGTCATTCCAGAGCCGCTTTGGGTCGGCACCTGAGGGCCCAGAGAACGCGGGGGAGAAGAATAGAACCAGGTCCCCATTGCCGGCTGGCGCGGAAGGGGCCCGGCTGCTGACCTCACCCCGGACATTCAATCGGCTTACCGCAGTGCTTCTGAAAGGCTTGAGGCTTGACCACTTGGCTACAGTGGTTACACACCACCAGGTAGAACTCGTCGTGGGCAGGGCAGTGCCCAAAGATAGACATGTCTGCCAGGGCAAGAGATAGAGCGGTAAGGGAGAGGCCACGAAGGGCCCCCTGCGGCCTTGTGGGGCTGTGGCTGGCCAGGCCAAAAGACACGCCTAAGGAAACCCAACTTTGTACCCAATGCAAATGGACAGTCACTTCCCCCCTCCCCAAAGGGAGACTACAGGGGCTCCAGCTCAAACCCAGCCCAGCTCAGCGCTGCTGCCAGTCAATGGCTGTTCACGGCCTGTGTGCAATGAGCGTGGCGGGTCTCAGATCTCACTGGACACAAAGCAGCTGCTGCCATCACGAGTGGGGCCCCCTCCGGGCAGTTTCAGCAGAGGCCAAAGGTCAAATGGGTCATGGAGCCTGACCTCCCCACTCAGTCCTGGAGAAGGCCCCTCAGGGCAGGCTAGCACAGAGGAGGGGCAGCTGCCACCTGTGCGGATGCTGGGGCTAAGGGCACCTTGGCGTCCGGTTTATGGGTGCGCTGCACAGACGATCCAGAGAGAAGGGCCTCGCCAGGGGCTCCAAAACCTCTGCATCTCAAGCCTTAAACTGGGGGACATCCTGTGGCCCCCACACTGCCCCACCCTGAGAGCGACTGGGCCAAAGCAACTGACTTAGGGCTACGCTGGGTTTCTGGGGCTCATCCACTCGGATCACAGGGCTGCCTGGTGTGATGCTAGGGGGGATTACAGAGCACTGGGCCAGCTTTCAATATCTGCGGGAGCCTCCCTCGCAGCACGCCAGATCGAGGCCCCGGGCTGCCAGGTGAAGCTGGGGATCAGTCAGGCCAGGAGTACTGGAGCTACACCAACCTTGCAAGGGATGTGGGGATCCCCGACGAGCACAGCCCCCAACAGCCACGTTCTGTGCGTGGGCTCCAGGCCAGCTCTGCAGAGCTCCACAGCGAGCGAGGCCAGGGGCGCAGCCTGGGCTGAAGTCTGCCCCGCGTTTGCTCTGTGCACTGAAGCCCATTTCTCCCTGAGCAGCTCCACCCAAAGGGGACGTGGTTTGCACAGCCAAGAGGAGCTGCCGCGACGAGGACCAGGACTATTTAGCAGCTCTCTCCTCCGAGAGGGCCAGACAGGTCTGAACGGCCCAGGCCAAGGGAAGTGATGCTGAGAGCCTCAACCCATGAGCAGGGCCACAAAGTTATCTGCTGATGCCAAATTCACAATAGCTCCTGTGCTAACCACCCCCCACCCCTGGCACTCACAGATAACAAGAGCCTTGGCCGGAGCTGGGAACCTTCCCCTCACACCAAAGGAACAGATCATGCTCACTACAGAATTGGGCAGCTCCCTGAGCTGGAAGGAGCCGGACAAGCTCTTACCTTCCTTAATGAGTGTCATCGCATCCACTTTCTTGCTGCCGTTCTTGCTGCTCTCCTCCACCTCAGACCCTGCTAGAGACAATCAGCCCCATCAGTAACAGTCAGGACCTTTCCCCAAACCCCAGAGCCCCCTAACCCAGAAGCCAAGAGAGCCTGCTCCCTACAGGCTGACAGGGGGGTTAATTGCTTGCAAAGTGGGAGGATGGCAGGTCGCCAAGCTACCAACAGACTGAGGAGCCCTAAGAATCAGCCAATTAACAAGGTGCAGGGCCTTGGTCCCAGGGACTCTCCCGCTTGGCCTCCCTGAATCAAGCAGAAGATGCAAACAGCACCATCAATGGGCTGTTTGCCACACGACAGGTGGGGGTGGAACCAGGGTGCGGCCCCAGGGCAGAGAAGGGTCTTTATCTGGTTCTGTGAAGGGCCTTTAGCACAGCTCCTTTCCCTGCAAAGCATGACAAACTCTCTGCTCGCCCTAGCGGATCCTGCAGGACTCAAGGATTGTCTGCATGGGGAAGTTATTTCAGATTAACATGAATTCCAAGGGCAGTACTATTCTGGAAGTGCTCCCTTTGGGGACACTCTTATTCCGTCTTTTTCCAGGTTGGTATAGCCCATTTCCGAAGGGCTCGCTCTTTCCCCACTGACCATCTCGGCAGCCAATGTGCTCAGCCAGGGCGGCTGGAGATCAGAGTCACTTCCAGGGCTTAGCCCAGACCTGCTTGAAGAGACCCGAGCTCTGGGACTGCCCCCACCACACCTGGGACATGATCCCCCAGCCAAGTGGATCTTCAGAGGGTGCGGGAGATCCAGCAGATTCCACATGTTGGGACATTTTCCTTTCCTTGAGCTCATAGATTCCAAAGCCAGAAGGGAGCATGTGACCGTCCAGCCTGACCCCCAGAGACCTGCCCCCAAACCATCCCTACAGCAGAGCTCTGAGAGAGCCATCCCCTCTTGATTTATAAATTGCGAGTGATGAAGAACCCACTCTGACCCTTG
Organism: Caretta caretta; assembly: GCF_965140235.1. Classification (NCBI taxonomy): domain Eukaryota; kingdom Metazoa; phylum Chordata; order Testudines; family Cheloniidae; genus Caretta; species Caretta caretta. The sequence goes on along the minus strand of NC_134226.1, from coordinate 17,798,856 downwards.
GTATCACTCCCAGTTCTACCCCTGTGCACTGAGGGACGGGGGAATGGGACAGCAGCCACAAAGGAAAGGTAAATGGATGGGGGCCAGCAGCTGGGAAGAAAGGTGGAGAGGATCAGAGGGATCAGAGAGAGGGGGACATGTGGGCATGAGTAGCGTCCCACCACTCCCTCCTCCCGTTCCGGTTCCCATGAACACCTTGGGGTTGTGCCACAGACCAGCCGATCGAGCAGCGCCCTGCAAACACAATGGGGTGCAAGGTGCAAACACACCAGCTCCAGGATTCCAAGTATCCCTTCGAATCAGCCCCATGGTGCTGTCTGAATGCAAGCAGGGCTGGCTGGGAATGTCTAGCGGGGAAGAGAGCTGGGGCTTTAGGGACAGAAAGAGAATCCACTGCGGTCGCACAGGTTGGAGTTGATGTACCTGGTTATTGCAGCTCCAAAACTGGTGGTCGTGTGGCTAAAGCACCAGACTGAGACTCAGGAGATCTGGGTTACTCCCCTGCTCCCCAAAGGCTCCCTGTGTGATTCTGAGCGAGTCACTTAATCTCTCCATGCCTCAGTTCCCCCCATGAGATGGGGCAGACGGTTCTTCCATTCGCCTACCCTTTGTCTAGCTGGGCTAGGTCGACTGTACGTGCTTCAGGGCAAGAACTGCCTCTTAGTGTATGTCCAGGCAGCCCTCAGCACACAGGGTCCTGACAATGCTACCGTACTACACACAACAACAAGATTCACAATCCTCTCCCCCACACTGCACCCTTCTCTAACAAGTTTCACCCAGGCATCCCCGCACAATGAAACCTCAACAAGCCCCATGGGAAACTGGGCCTGAAGAGGCGAATCTGCCCACGATCACACAACAGCAGAGCCAGGTTCAGAAGTCCTGACATCCAGGGCCTTGCTTTCTTCACTCAGCCATGCTCCCTCTGCATCCGATAGCCGGATACCACAGCCTGCACTCGCTGCAGACAGAGCTCAAAACACGGACCGACTCTCACGAACCAGCGGTTCGCAGGATGGGGCTGCGTTTTGATGCAGGCATCAATGAGACAGTAAAGCATCCACCCTTCTCCCAGCGCTGTCATTTCTCTCTGGCACTAAACCCAGCCAATGCTTTTTAAAAAGTAGATTTGAAAATGATCCTAGAAATTAAAGCCAACCAGGGCAAATCTCAGGGAGAAAATGCCAACAGGCTCCCAGAAACGAACAGCCTCGAGAAGGGAAACTTCATATTTTTATAAAGCAACAACTTGCAAAAAGTTGCATGGATATTAAACGCCACAGTGTGAGTTAGTTCAGACCAGCCAGGACAAACCCTGACAAACACACTGTAGGGAGAGTCCTGCCCTGCACCCTACCAGGAGGACACATGAGATACAAACTAACAAGGCTTTCTCCAGCTCTTATTGCTGTACCATTTTCAATCTACAGGGAAAGAACTTAGCCGACAGTGTGAACTTGTCTGCAAAGGGAATTTGCTTCATAGCCCAGCTATAAATCCCTGAAAACACAGGAGTCATTATGCAAACTCTGCCGGAGCCCTAAGTAGATCAGGAAGCACGATGCTCTAACTACATCTAGTGCAAGGGAAAGATAATGGAGGGGGAAGGGACACCGCTCCACAATGTAAGAAGCGTCACCAGGGACAGCTCCACCGTCCTCCGCTCCCCCACTTCCAGGGCCTTTCCAGAGTCCAGCCTCAGACTGTGCTGGAGAAATCAAATTATCCGCCCCTCAAATGATGATGCTTCTGAACGACTCCTGGGATTTCAAGGGCAAAAGTCTCAAGAGACAGCTATCAGCTCCATCCCCCTGGGGAAAGAGGGCAGAGGGGCGCGAGCAACGTGGGAGTGAAGAGCAGCATGGGATGAAAGAGGGCTCAGAGGGATGGTGAAGTGGCTGGAGCAAGCGCAACAGAGGCAGGATGCAGGAGTTGAGGGTGCAGAGGTGCAGGCTGGGGGCAGCAGGGGTTGGAGCAGGATGGGGGCGTGGCAGGAGGAGATCAGGCTTGGTAAGGCTTAGGGACCATGTTCAGGGAGGACAAAGGTCAGGATCCTGGTGCAAGGGGAACATGATCAAGTTCAGGTCTGGTGGGGAATCCAGTGGAGGAGAAGATCCAGGGAGAATCAAATCAGAGGACCATGAGAGACTCTGGGGTGGGGTTGAGAGATCAGTTTCAGGGCATACCATGCTGGGGGTTCAAAGGTCAGGGACAATGTGGGGGGTCAGGGAAAAATCAGGGGGCATGGAGATGGAGGCGGACAGATTCAGGGAGTCAAGTGAAAAGTTCAGGGGGTGACAGGGCAGCGAGAGGAGACACCAGGAGCAAGGAGCCTTGAGGGCATGGGTTTGTGAGGAATCAAGGCTGGTGTGGGGGCACAAGTGATGGGCGCAAGGGACGGCCGGGCAATAAGACAGGCCTCACAGAGCGCAGAGGATCAGGGTGGCTAGGGAGCTGAGGACAAGTGTCTTGGTGGGATCTGCTGGGCAGCAATGGGTGAGAAGGATCTCCATGCATCTCAAGAAGTGGGATTTTTACCCACGAAAGCTTATGCCCCAAAAATCTGTTAGTCTTTAAGGTGCCACCGGACTCCTCGTTGTTGTTTTTTGGTTCACGGGGTGAATCTGTGTTCAGGGGCCACAGAGAAGGTCAGGCAAGCAGGGGTCACAGGGAACATCCAGGGGGATCTGGAATCCACGCCGTCAGGGTCCAGAGAAAGGATCAGGGCTCTCAAGGATCACAGCAGGATTCAGTGGATCGAGATGCAGAGACCCTGGGGGATGCCGCGAGGTCAGGGATCAGGGGGCGCCCCGGATGCACAGAAGGGATCCAAGGGGATCGGGCAGCGCTGGGGGTCCCAGCATGCACAGAACAGATCTCACAAAAGGGATCAGGGATCGCAGGGGATCCAGTGGGGTCAGGAAACGACACGTGCTCAGAACCCGCATCAGGGATCACGGGTGCGTGGGGGGCAGCCACGGGACGGCCGGGGATCCGCGGGGTTGGGCTGCAGCTGACCCGCAGGGCATCCAGCGGGTCCGCGGATTGCGGGGTGCTCAGAAGGGACGCGGGGACCCCGCGGCGCTAGGACCCGGCGGCGCGGCCGGCGCGGCCGGCGCTAGGACCCCGCGGCTCCTTTGTTCGGGGCGGGCGGGCGAGCGGGCGGCCGGGCGGGGGAGAGGAGCCGGGCGGCGGCGGCAGCTGCCCCGCTCCCCGCCCCGGCCCCCCGCCCGCCGGCCCCGCCCCGGCGGCGCGCGCGGCCCCTCACCTGGCTCGGCGGGCGGCCCCGCCCTCTCCACCCAGGCGCTCCAGCTCTGCCCCGCGAAGTCATCGAGGCTCGGCAGCCGCCGATCCACAGCGGCCATTGCTGCCGCCGCCGCCGCGCGTCCACGCACCGCCATCACCGCGCGGGAGCGCGCGCCCCCCGCCGCCCGCCCGGGGCGGCCCACGCGCAGGCGCGCCGCGCATCCTGGGAAGTGTAGTCCGCTGCGCCCGCGCCACGGCGGCTCTGCGCAGGCGCGCCGCGGCGGGCGCCACGCAGCCGCCCCCTCCCCCCCCGGCGGAGGTCGGGGGTGGGCAGGGAGATGCTGGCTGCGGGGCCGGACGCCTGGGTTCTCTCCCTGCCCTCGGGGGGGCACTGGGAGCCGGGACGCCTGGGTTCTCTCCCTGCCCTCGGGGGGGGGGGGCACTGGGAGCCGGGACGCCTGGGTTCTCTCCCTGCCCTCGGGGGGGGGGGGCACTGGGAGCCGGGACGCCTGGGTTCTCTCCCTGCCCTCGGGGGGGCACTGGGAGCCGGGACGCCTGGGTTCTCTCCCTGCCCTCGGGGGAGAGGCGGCACTGGGAGCCGGGACTCCTGGGTTCTCTCCCTGCCCTCGGGGGGGGGGCGGCACTGGGAGCCGGGACGCCTGGGTTCTCTCCCTGCCCTCGGGGGGGGGGGGCGGCACTGGGAGCCGGGACGCCTGGGTTCCCTCCCTGCCCTCGGGGGGGGGGGGCACTGGGAGCCGGGACACCTGGGTTCTCTCCTGGCCCGGGGGGGGGGCACTGGGAGCCGGGACGCCTGGGTTCTCTCCCTGCCCTCGGGGGGGGGGGGGGGCACTGGGAGCCGGGACGCCTGGGTTCTCTCCCTGCCCTCCGGGGGAGGCACTGGGAGCCGGGACGCCTGGGTTCTCTCCCGGCCCGGGGGGGGGGCACTGGGAGCTGGGACGCCTGGGTTCTTTCCCTGCCCTCGGGGGGGGGGGCGGCACTGGGAGCCGGGACGCCTGGGTTCTCTCCCTGCCCTCGGGGGGGGGGGGCGGCACTGGGAGCCGGGACGCCTGGGTTCTCTCCCTGCCTTCGGGGGCGGCACTGGGAGCCGGGACGCCTGGGTTCTCTCCCTGCCTTCGGGGGCGGCACTGGGAGCCGGGACGCCTGGGTTCTCTCCCTGCCTTCGGGGGCGGCACTGGGAGCCGGGACGCCTGGGTTCTCTCCCTGCCCTCGGGGGGGGGGGGGCACTGGGAGCCGGGACGCCTGGGTTCTCTCCCTGCCCTCGGGGGGGGGGGGGGCACTGGGAGCCGGGACGCCTGGGTTCTCTCCCGGCCCGGGGGGGCGGGCACTGGGAGCCGGGACGCCTGGGTTCTCTCCCTGCCCTCGGGGGGGCACTGGGAGCCGGGACGCCTGGGTTCTCTCCCGGCCCGGGGGGGGGGCACTGGGAGCTGGGACGCCTGGGTTCTTTCCCTGCCCTCGGGGGGGGGGGGCGGCACTGGGAGCCGGGACGCCTGGGTTCTCTCCCTGCCCTCGGGGGGGGGGGGGCGGCACTGGGAGCCGGGACGCCTGGGTTCTCTCCCTGCCTTCGGGGGCGGCACTGGGAGCCGGGACGCCTGGGTTCTCTCCCTGCCTTCGGGGGCGGCACTGGGAGCCGGGACGCCTGGGTTCTCTCCCTGCCTTCGGGGGCGGCACTGGGAGCCGGGACGCCTGGGTTCTCTCCCTGCCCTCGGGGGGGGGGGGGCACTGGGAGCCGGGACGCCTGGGTTCTCTCCCTGCCCTCGGGGGGGGGGGGGGCACTGGGAGCCGGGACGCCTGGGTTCTCTCCCGGCCCGGGGGGGCGGGCACTGGGAGCCGGGACGCCTGGGTTCTCTCCCTGCCTTCGGGGGCGGCACTGGGAGCCGGGACGCCTGGGTTCTCTCCCTGCCCTGGGGGGGGGGCACTGGGAGCCGGGACGCCTGGGTTCTCTCCCTGCCCTCGGGGGGGGGGGGGCACTGGGAGCCGGGACACCTGGGTTCTCTCCCTGCCCTCGGGGGGGAGGCGGCACTGGGAGCCGGGACGCCTGGGTTCTCTCCCTGCCTTCGGGGGAGGCCCTGGGAGCCAGGACGCCTGGGTTCTCTCCCTGCCCTCGGGGGGGAGGCGGCACTGGGAGCCGGGACGCCTGGGTTCTTTCCCTGCCCTCGGGGGGGGGGCGGCACTGGGAGCCGGGACGCCTGGGTTCTCTCCCTGCCCTCGGGGGGGGGGGGCGGCACTGGGAGCCGGGACGCCTGGGTTCTCTCCCTGCCCTCGGGGGGGGGAGGCACTGGGAGCCGGGACGCCTGGGTTCTCTCCCGGCCCGGGGGGGGGGGCACTGGGAGCTGGGACACCTGGGTTCTCTCCCTGCCCTCGGGGGCGGCGGCACTGGGAGCCGGGACGCCTGGGTTCTCTCCCTGCCCTCGGGGGGGGGGGGGGCGGCACTGGGAGCCGGGACGCCTGGGTTCTCTCCCTGCCCTCGGGGGGGGGGGGGGCGGCACTGGGAGCCGGGACGCCTGGGTTCTCTCCCGGCCCGGGGGGGCGGGCACTGGGAGCCGGGACGCCTGGGTTCTCTCCCTGCCTTCGGGGGCGGCACTGGGAGCCGGGACGCCTGGGTTCTCTCCCTGCCCTGGGGGGGGGGGCACTGGGAGCCGGGACGCCTGGATTCTCTCCCTGCCCTCGGGGGAGGCCCTGTTAGCCGGGACGCCTGGGTTCTCTCCCTGCCCTCGGGGGGGGGGGGGGGGCGGCACTGGGAGCCGGGACGCCTGGGTTCTCTCCCGGCCCGGGGGGGGGGGGCACTGGGAGCTGGGACGCCTGGGTTCTCTCCCTGCCCTCGGGGGCGGCGGCACTGGGAGCCGGGACGCCTGGGTTCTCTCCCTGCCCTCGGGGGGGGAGGCGGCACTGGGAGCCGGGACGCCTGGGTTCTCTCCCTGCCTTCGGGGGCGGCACTGGGAGCCGGGACGGCTGGGTTCTCTCCCTGCCCTCGGGGGGGGGGAGGGCACTGGGAGCTGGGACACCTGGGTTCTCTCCCTGCCCTCGGGGGGGGGGGGGGGCACTGGGAGCCGGGACACCTCGGTTCTCTTCCTGCTGTCGGGGGTGGGAGGGGATGTACTGGGAACGAGGACGCCTGGGTTCTGTTTAAGGGTGACCAGATTGCTAGTGTGAAAAATCAGGGCAAGGGGGGGGGGGGGTAACAGGTGCCTATATGAGGAAAAGCCTGGAACATCAGGACTGTCCCTATAAAAGCGGGACAGCTGGTCACCCTATTCTGTGTCCAGCTCTGCCTGGGCTCCCTGCACTGGAGGGCGTTTCACCCTCAATCTTTCTACAGCACAAAAGTTATCTCGAGAGTCATAATAGCCCCTGGGGTTTCCATAGGGCCCTACACAGCACAAAGATCACACGTGCTCTGCGGACTGTTTCTCCTGGGCGGGAGGGAGCAATTCCTCACCTACCTCTGAAGTGCAGCGGGTTCTGGCCCAGAGCCCAGCAGCTGTCTAAGGCCGCACAGCAAGACAAGAATGGCCAGGGTGGGCCAGCCCAGTGGCCAGGTGCCCAGCTCTGAAGGCGGCAGCCCCCCAGCAGCAGCGCAGAAGTAGGGGTGGCGATACCAAACCGAGCCATTCCTATTTCTGCGCGGCTGCTGGCGGCAGCCCTGCCTGCCGAGCTGGGCTCCCGGCCAGCAGCCGCGGCTCTCCAGCCACCCAGCTCCGCGGGCAGCAGGGTCACGACCCCCCGACGATAAGCTTGTGACCCACTCCCACACACCCAGCTCCTCTTGGGTCAGGACCCCTACAATTACCACACCATGAAATTTACAGTTTTCAAAATCATACGACCATGAAATTGACCAAAATGGACCGTGAATTTGGTAGGGTCCTACTTATTATCTGGCCCTTTCCTAATTCTGTTCGCTTTTTTGACTGCCGCTGCACACTGAGTGGATGTTTTCAGAGCACTCTCCACGATGACGCCAAGATCTCTTTCTTGAGTGGTAACAGCTAATTTAGACCCCATCATTTTATATGTATAGTTGGGATTATGGTTTCTAATGTGCGTTACTTTGCATTTGTCAATATTGAATTTCGTCTGCCATTTTCTTGCCCAGTTTTGTGAGATCCCTTTGTAGCTCTTTGCAGTCTGCTTTGGACTTAATGGTCTCAAGTAATTTTGTGTCATCTGCAAACTTTGCCACCTTGCTGTTTACACTTTTTCTAGATCATTTATGAATATGTCAAACAGCACTGGTTCCAGTACAGATTCTTGGGGAACGCTACTACTTACCTCTCCACTGTGAAAACTGACTGTTTATTCCTACTCTTTGTTTCCTGGTATTTTTGTTAGCACTTACTGGTCCAGGAGAGGATCTTCCCTCTTATCCCATGACTGCTTACTTTGCTTATGAACCTTTGGTGAGGGACCTTGTCAAGGCTGGATCTCCTTCGTCCGCATGCTTGTTGACCCCCCTCAAAGAATTCTACTGGATTGGTGAGGCATGATTTCCCTTTACAAAAGCTGTGTTGACTCTTCCCCAACAATCACGTTCATTTACGTGTCTGATAATTCTGTTCTTTAGTAAAGTTTCAACCAATTTCCCTGGTACAGAAATTAGGCTTACCAGCCTCTGATTGCCAGGATCACCTCTGGAGCCTTTTTTAAAAATCGGCATCACATTAGATATCCTCCAGTCATGTGGTGCAGAGGCTGATTTAAGCGATAGGTTACATACCACAGTTAGTTCTGCAATGTCATATTTTAGTTCCTTCTGGGCCTGGAGACTTACTGTTTAATTTATTAATTTGTTCCAAAACCACGTCTATTAACACCTCAATCTAGAACAGTTCCTCAGATTTGTCATCTAAAAAGAACGGCTCAGGTTTGGGAACCTCCCTCACATCCTCTGCAGTGAAGACCAATTCAAAGAATTCATTTAGTTTCCCTGCAATGGCCTTATCGTCCTTGAGTGCTCCTTTAGCACCTCGATCGTCCAGTGCCAGTGGTCCCACTCACTGATCGGCAGGCTTCCCACTTCTGATGTACTTAAACATTTTTTTGCTGTTAGTTTTTGAGTCTTTTGCTAGTTGCTCTTCAAATTCTTTTTGCCCTGCCTAATTATATTTCTACACTTGGTTGGCCAAAGTTTATGTTCCTTTCTATTTTCCTCAATAGAAAACACCACCCAACAGGTTCGGACAGGAAGTGAAGAAGTATCTTGTATCACTGGAAACTACCAGGGGAAATTGAGGGAAGCAGAAGGCACTGACCCGAGATACAGGGTCTAGCAGAAACCATCCATCAGGATACTGGGGTGACAGAACCCCTGCAGCCTCACCCCACCACCTAGGATGAGGCCGTAAGAAGCCTGCACCAATATGCCTGAGAGACTCCAGCAGAGCTGGCCTGGCTCTCCTGTCCTGGTGACAGAGGACTCCCTGGGGTCAGCGAGGACTGCAGCCAAGGGGGCCCGCTGGGGCCATGAAAGCTTTTGTCTGTTTCAGTGCCTGTGCTGATCCATTTCTCTCCCTTCCACATGGAAATCAATACGGCCGGCCGGCAGAATGAGCTCATCCATCACTTTTGCTCCTTTTCTAATGAATATTTTCTCTCCTATAAGGGCTGTTGCTAAAGTCTCCAAACGGCAATATTTCTCCAGGACTCTGTCACTCCTCTTAGCGGGCTGTGATCACAGTGTCCAGATCCTCCTTCCCCCATAACCCTGCCCCTTCCCATCAGATTACACAGATAAGTCAGTCTCACTGGGGTTCTGCCCACCTGCTTTAGTTCCACATTTGGTCTGAAGGCCTGGAGAGGATTCAAGCTCTGGGAATACGCCTAGGGGTTGGAAATCTCAGGGCTGGGGGGAGCACTGCGGGCACCAGGGTTAAACTAAGGGTGTGTCTACACGAACAGTGCACGGCCCAGCTCTACCAATGCAGCTGCGCCCCTGCAGTGCGTCCGGTTAAGACGCTCTGTGCTGACGGGGGAGAACTCTCCCCTTGGCATAATAGAACCACCTCCACGAACGGCAGAAACAGCTCTCCCGCTGGCATAGCACTGTGCACACGAGCGCTTGTCGGTGTAACGCAGATCGCTCGGGGTGGTTTGTTTACCCTCCTGGGTGACATAAGTTCTGCTGACATAGGCTGTAGTGCAGACATAGCCTAAGTCAGTGGGAGCTGTGCAGAGACCAGATTCTCCTAGGAGAAATCACAGCCTCTTGCATCATTAGCACTTTGCATAGTTCGTTATCCTGCACAGCTCAGTTTCACCTGTCAGTCTGGGCAGGTCATTACAAAGGCTCGTTTCCTCTGTGTGCAAAGGTGAGGCCTGCCCAGGGGCACATGCAGCAGAGCCTGTTAAGCACTGGTAATTGAGGGAGATTTGGGGTGTAGTTCAGGCAGAGAGCGATGGCCATTGCAAATGCCCTTAAAATGAATCCACATGGCAGTCACTGACTGCAGAGTCCCTACTGCACCTGGAACCAAGGCTGTAAGGCCCATCTCTCACTGGCTGCAAGGCAGCTACCTACACCAGCACTGAATACGATTCAGAGGGAGGAATTTGGGTGTGAGCCATGAGCCTTGTTTGGAAGGATGATCCACAAGAAAGCCACTGTGCTTTTAGCACTCAGTCTCCACAGGAAACTGCATCCCCTTCTTTAGCACTGCCATGTCCATCCCCTCTGTGTCTAGCACCCTTTTATCCTGGCTTCAGCCTAACACAAGACCAAAAGATCCTGGCAACAAAGAGCTTGGACCAGTTTCTGATCTAAGTTACGCTGGTGTAAATCCAAAGTGACTCTGTCCAAGTCAGTCGAGTTCCTGTGGATTTTTTCCGGTATAACCTAGATCACAATCCAGCCCCTCCTTTTTCTAGGTGCGATGTACACTCATGAGATGTACATAGTAACATGAAACAATGGCCACCCCACCCTTGCAGCCTTTTCCCCCTGTGCTCGAGCTGAGCCATGGGGCACCCTGGGGCTGGGAGCAGCTCAGAAGCATTTTCTCCCGTGTGTTCAAAGGCAGGGAAGCATTTTACCCTGCTTGATTGGCACTTGCCTGTAGGCAAAGAATGGTACAGCAGCTTGTTGGGGCCAATATGACCCCAACCTATCTGCCAAGTGGGATTTGCTCTGCCCTTAACAGACGGCGATTTTCCCTTTCTGGGGAGTTCCTAGTTGTATGGCTCTGCTAACATGATCCGTCAGACATAAAGCAAGGGCTCTTCCCCTTTGATCCGTGGGGCATGTTGTGGTGGGTGAGATGGCAGTGTATTCCCAGGCCAGGTCAGTGGGGATGGTGCGACTCTGGCATATGGGTGGCTATGGCTGCGTACGATATGCCCTCCCTGCCTGGATGCTGTGGGCAATAGAACAGGTGGTGGAGACACTGGTCAGAGATGACACTGCTGCAACAAATAGCAAAGCTGTCTTAGGTCACCTAATCACCTGCCCTGGAGGTGAGTGCAGGCTTGTTCCCTTGGGGCAGGGGAGGCAGCCAGCCAAGCAGCATACCCACCCCTTCCCTGGAGTAGTGCAGGGCCCATCACACGTATGGCCACTGCGCTCCAGCCCACTCTGGGAGACACGGGGGCCACAGGCTATCATCCAGAACTCTCAAATCCAACAGCACAGGCCTGCACCTCTCCAGCGAGGGGAGCATCTGCTGGCAGTAACAGTAGGCTGTTATCTAGCTAGACTAGCCCCTTGAGGAGGCGGCCCACCACAGGTTGCAGGTGTGACAGCTGTAGGAGCCCTGTGGACCGGGAGGAAGCAGGGTAGAGAGTGACTGTTGGAGAAGGGTGGGGAATGCAAAGGAAACCGGCCTGGAGCAGCACCTTGTGGTAACAAACCCTCGCAGCACTTTTTATTCAGTCATAACAACAAGCACCAGAAAACCATGCAATGTAATCCAGGGCTGGGGAGGCCGAAGCAGCCAGGCAGTGCCAAGCGCACACAGCAGAGCGCGGGATTGGGCCACTGCCCCCTTCTCAACTCCTGCTGCAATCAGTTGCTTTAACAGTGGTCAAAGGGGCTAAAGAGCAATTGCCTCCCCCCTGCCCCCATGACCCCGCTCCCTGCAGAGTCACACACATTCAGGGCCCTTTGCTGGCACCAGGCCTGCCTCCACCCACAGCCAAGAGATTCTCCAGGAAAACACAAAGTCAGCACCAGCTAAGGTTGGTCCCTCCCCCTCCGCCTAGCCCCAGGAGCCCCCTCCTCTAGGATCTCTGTCACGGGGCAGGGCCCAATGAGGAGAAGTCCCTGGCCTGGAGCCTACCGCCTGAGCTGGGGGGGTATTCATGAGGGAGGGCTGCAGGCTGGCATAGGAGCTGCTCCTAGTGCTGGGCAAAGGGGCAGGTGCCACCTTAGCACCAAAGCAAAAAGAAAGGTATTATTTTCTCTCTCCCCTTTCAAATAAATAAATACAGGCAGAACACAGCACGCCCCACAGTAGAAACGGTTCCCAGCCCCCGCTTTCCCAGGAGGGCGGAGGTTACAAAATGCAGAGAAGTGCCCTCTCCTTCCCCGCAGGTTCTGGAGCCATTATTACTAATCACGGATAAGCGAAATAAAGACCCGGCCATTCCACCCTCCCGCTGTGGCAGGGATGGGGGCCAGCTCAGTTGGCCGCTGGACTCTTGGAAGATCTGAGCAGCACAGGTCCCTGCGGTGGCTTATCCACAAAGGGGCCAGACCCTCAGCTAGCGTAAAGCAGCGTCACTTCCTGACTGTAATGGAGCCTGGCAGCTGGGGATCGGCTTTGACTATCCCCCCAGATTAGCAAACGGGGCACAGGCAAAGCAGAAGGAACCAAATGCAACGGTGGCACTTTGGTGGGTTGGTTGTCCTGGTACCCTCAAAGCCACCATGGGAGCGTAGGAATTGCCGTTCCACATCAGACCAGTGGTCCGCCTAGTCTGGGATCTGGTCTCCAGCATCAGCTGCTTAAGAGGAAGGTGCAAGAAAACCCATACTGGACAATTATGGAATAGCCTGGCCGCAAGGGAAGCTTCTTCCTGACCCTGGGCAGCTAGTGGTGGCTTATGCCCAGAAACATGAGGGTTTGTACCTCTAGGAACTCAAGGACTGGAGAAGTTGGCCCAGAGCCGGCTGGACTGGAAGCCTGGGTGGGGAGGGGGAAGCCCTCCAGCAACAGATTGGTCGATTCTTTTGTCCTGCAGGGCATTCCAGGGCCACCGTAAGAGGACCACAGCATGTGGCACTGGGGCTGTGCTGCAGGGAACTGGGCATCACAGCCCTGTGGGACTCAGTCCCCTGTGGCTCTGGGGCAGAGACGCCACAGGGCTCCCTACAACTGGCCAGAGCCTGGCTGCCGTGGAGGGGTGAGAGGTGGAGGGGAAATGTACAAAATATGCAGCAATTGGGTCTTTGCTGAACAGACGGTCCCCAGCAAACAAAGCACCATTAATATCAGTCTCTCCTTTAGCAGAAAGGAGGCACCCCCATCATGGAGGGCAGGGAGAGGAAAGGGAGAGAGTAAGACCCGAAGAGTCAGCGTGGAGTCTGGATTCCCCAGGCCCTTGAACCAAAGCTCTCGCCTGTTTCTAGGGAAGGCAGCAACCCCTTCACAGCAGAGCAATACCCTGAAGCTCAGAGGGGTTTACAGAGTTCAGCACGCAAAAGCAGCTGCTGAACAAGCCCCTTCTCCGTGAACAAAGCAGGGCTGTCTTTGGGACCTGGGATGCTAAGCTACCATTCTGTCCAGCGGCTCCGGGAGCACAGAGCCCCTTGCGGGGTCAGCTGTTACAATGCCAACAGGCTTGGGGCCAGCTGCCTCGTGCCCCAGTGGCCGGTGGGATGACAGGACTGTTCAGGGGTTGCGTGACCAATCAGTGTTGCTGGGCTCCAGGGACAGGACTAGTAGGAGCAGCTAGTTTAGTGCCGGGGGGTAAGGGGTCGGTATTGCTACTGCAGACATGGGCACTGACCGTGATCTAAACACTCTGTTTGGACAAAGCCTCCCTTCTGCTTGTGCCCATGTCAGCACAGCACAGCTCTGGCTCCTTCCGCCTGGGGTCTAGGGTCATGAACTAGGCCAGTGGATCCTCCGGCTATGAGAAAAGTCTCCTAGAAGCCAAGCAAAGCTCTCTGGCTCAGGGCCCCAGAGAGGGCCAGTCACCTGCTGCTGCCCCATAGGGAGCCATTGGAGCGGACACTCACGCACACTCAGAAGTTTTATAAGGAGGTTTCAGAGGAATCTGGGGCTGCTCCTCAGCTGTAGGACAGGGAGGGGACAAGCACCAAGAGCTGCTAAAAGGGCTGCCCCGGGAAGTGGAACAAGCTGGAGATCTGAGTAAGGAACCTCCTACCCCCCGTGCTGCCCCGGGAAGTGGAACAAGCTGGAGATCTGAGTAAGGAACCTCCTATCCCCCGTGCTGCCCCTGTGTGAGATCCAAGATGGGAAAGCCCTCCTAGAGTACTGTCTGGCAAGGGCAGGATCACACCCCCTCTATCAAGCTGCTGCTACACTAGATTATCTGGCCTAATGCATGGAATCCCTCTGAGCCAAACTGGAGTTCAAGAACAGCTGAAAACCCACCATCAGCTTCCTCCAGGAGACACACAATGCTGCAGGCAGAAGGGAAGAGGAGAAATATACCAGCCTTCTCCTCCCAGGAGCAAGAAACAGCATATTCTCCACCTTCCCTTTCGGCCTCTTGGCTGTCTCCCTTGTTCCTAATCAAGTAGGGGGTAGGTATGACACAGCCTCTGCCTTTCCTTGCTTGGGCAGTAGTGGGTGTTCTGTGGTCCTGTAGTGCCCCAGTCTTAGGTCTCCCCAGTGCATCCACTCTCACCCGTAAGTGACTCCGCACCCCCTCCTGTGGCATCTAAACTCCTGATTGGTTTAGGCTCACACAGCAGCTGTGAAGAGCAATTCCACACAGCCGCAGGCTGGGGGGCCAGGAACGCAGAAACAAATAAATTACACATATTAACAAAAATAATAAACCCTGCTACCAGAACCACGAGTTGTGTAATAGCCCCTTGGAGTCTGCAACAAGTTACGTATACCTGGGACCGAGCCAGGACTCCCGCCTGCCAGTCACTCAAAGGTGGGCATCCCAGAATGCTCAGGAGGGATGCCAACACGATGATGGAGCTTGCACGAAGGCGTGTATGTGACAAGGTACCGGCTGTCCAGGGTGGGAGGAGGTCTTGGGGGGGGGTCGGCGGGCAGAGAGGGTCTTTATTGCTTGTCGATGGCTCCCTGTTCAGCAGAGTTCTCCTTGTTAGTGGCCTGCACGTGCCACGAGGTCTCTTTAAACACAAACCAGCAGTTTCCAGCCCACAGAATAAAATTGATGAAGCCAAAGAGCTAGGGGAGAGTCAGAGAGAGCAAAGGGCACAATTACCATCAGTGAACTCACAGCAAGACCTGCCAGCCTCAGGCGCGTGCGTCCGTCCAGCTGTGCACACCCCGCTCCCGGCTGGAATCAGGACGGCTCGGCGCTCTGCTGCATGGCCCCCCCGGTAGCTGGGGGCTCAAAGGATATAAGGCTGCCTACTGCTACAGGCAATGGAGAACCGCCCTTAGCTCCCCAGGACTAGAGGCCAAGTGGACATGGCAAAATCCCCTCAACCCTTCAACTGCTGCCTGCACCCCGTTCTGGTGCTGAAGAAGTAGCTAAGTCACTCAGAGCGCACACATCCACTGCCAGTGACTGCCTCTCGGGGCAATGCACTTAGTACAGAGACAGCACCCAGTGCGCCATTTACACCAGGGTGTCTGAGCAGTTCCTGGCGCCCTGACTGCCCTTGGCGCACTGGTTAAACTACAGCACCACCTGGCCATCTCCCCTAGGCGCAGACAGTCCGTGTACAGAGGTCGATGGGCCCGGTCCATCTCTGGCTAACAAAGCCGGGTGCTAGCAGCTCATGGTCCCTGGATCAAACCCCGGTGCTGGTAACCCCCCTACCCCCATCCAGGGCATGGCACAGCCCAAGAGGCGTCTCCACCAGCAATCTACTCCAGTTGTGTGGTCACAAAAATGGCAGCTTGTGGGCCAGATCCTGAGCTGGTGTAAATGGGCCGTTCATTTCAACGGAACATGGCGCATTTACGCCAGGTGTAAATCTGGCCGAATGGGTCCCCTGCCCCCTTTGCTTGTGCGCAGCTGTGGCGCTGGCTTGGCCGTGGGCTCTTACCACGGAGATGTTGGCCAGCCCCATGGCCGGCGTGGCCCCAGCGTTGCACACGGCCTGTTTGAGATGGCACACGGACATGGCGGCGATGAGACTGGACGGCCGTGTGGCCCCCTTCACGTCTGACAGGCCTTTGCCCCAGGCTGCAGCCGCCACCAGCCAGAAGAAGGTGAAGGAGACGCTCACGCAGAAATCCTGGGGGGCGGGAAGGAAACGTCATGCTGGCTCCGGTGTCGTGCACAGCAGGGCTCCTCTCACTCTCCCCAGCCCCAGGCATGGAGATGGGAATGCTCGTCTAGCTCCAGGACCTCCAGCCCACCTGGCCTATACCGCCTCCCAACACCACCTGCCAGGGACCAGCCCCCCAGCCCCGCCCCAGCCCCACCGGCTGGTGGACTAAGGCAGACTCCAAAAGATCTAGGCCCAATGCTCCAGAAAGGCCCCTAAATTCCCTGGCGGGTCCCACTAGTGTTCCAAGCCCTCACACCAATGTATGCGACTCCCCTGTTCTTTGATAAGCAAAGGGGTTTAGGACCACCTGGCTTGCATTGCACAGCTTCAGTCTGCCCTTGCTGCCTGCATCTAATGTCTCCCTTTCTTGACCTGAAGCCCCAGGCACCAAACAGACATCCTGCTACATCCCAGTGCGGGGCCTTCAGCCTTCATCTGTGAATCCTGGCTCTGAAACAGCCTTCAGCCTTCGCACCGAGCACCCAGAGCTGAAGGCTTAATCACTTGGCTGCTGACCCTGGCCGGGATTAGGGGGACAGTGCCTGCTATGGGTCAGCTCTGTCTCTCCTCACGTTGCCAGCGTGACAGCACCACAGGGAGAGAACTCCCATCCTGGAAAGGGGTGCAGGGACAGAATGATGGCTTAATGGTGGGGGAAGCCCTCAGATGCTCAGCTCTGCCTCCTCTGACTTCCCCTCCCAAGAAATGGGAAGTAACTTGCCCAAGGTCCCATAGTGAGTCAGTGGCGGAGCCAGAAATCAGATCCAGGAGACCTAACTCCCAGCCCTGTGCCACAGGTTCTTTAGCGCAAGCCCCACAGCTGTAAGAGCCACCAAACAAACCCCAGCCCAGGGGGCTAAGGCAGGGATCTCACCGCAAAGGGAAGCTTCTTGTTCTCTGTGTAAAGGGAGTGAAATCGCAGGTAGATCACCAGGGCTGCCATGCTGTAGAGGAAGGAGAAGACTCCCAGGGTCACGAAGAACTCGGAGGGGGCCGAGAAGTCCCCCATGAGATGCAAAGTCCTTTTAGTGGCATTGCCCTCGCAGACAGGCATCTCAAAGGGAATCCTGGATAACCTGCCCACAGAGAAAGGGGTGGGGAGAGAGACATATTTAGCAGGGAGGAAGGCGCAGTGCAGGAGAAAGAACAGGCTGAGACCTACATCCACCCTCTTGGGTAAAAGGAGCCAGCCTGTCTGAAGGCTGGGATTGGTGGGCGCAGCCTTGAAAGGCCCACCCCCTCAGATACGGGAGGGGCCATGGAATCCAGATATGGTGGACTGAGTATGGGGGACAAGAGAACAGGATTGGGGGGTGCAGGTCATGGGATAAAACCAGTGATGCAGAGGGGGACACTGAGCAGAGAACCCCGCAGAGCAGCTGCTGCCCAGAGGAGTCCAAGGAGCTAGAGGATGGCACCCATAGGAACCCTGCCTGGCTGCAGGACAAGGGCCTGGGAAAAGGCCCCACAGTCACAGAGAAGGGAAATGCATCTAACGAGGAGCACTGTCTTGCCTCCTCCTCCTCCTGGACAGATGGACGGCTGTCTTGGCCTCCCTCTGCAGGAGGTTGACAGTGTGGTCTTGGGGCTGTGGGGTCATGGGCGGGAGTTATCCACAGAGCAAGGACAGTACGGGCAGTGGCAGGGTAAGGTCCCTACACTGCAGCCTGCCAACGGGCCTCATCCCTTCTATGGCTTGATCTACACCAGTAGCCCTGCCCCTGGCTGTATAAATGCTGGTGTCCGGTCTACGCTTGCTCTTACACTGGAGCAGCACTACCCCTTGATGATTTGCTAGTGTAGACACACTGTAGGAGTGAGTTCAGATTCCAAAGCAGTCAGTCCTTGGCCACTCTGTCTATCCGGGTTTCCATAAGATTGACCATCACCATGGTATTCAACCACCTCTCTGCTAAGGCTGCCAGCAGTGGGCCGATCCATCCCAGTAACAGAAAGGATTTTAGAGTAGCAGCCGTGTTAGTCTGTATCCGCAAAAAGAAAAGGAGGACTAACAAATTTATTAGAGCATAAGCTTTCGCGAGCTACAGTTCACTTCATCGGATGCATGCAGATGAAGTAAGCTGTAGCTCATGAAAGCTTATGCTCAAATAAATTTGTTAGTTTCTAAGGTGCCACAAGTCCTCCTTTTCTTTTTTAGAAAGGATTTTGTGACTTGTCACTTCAGTTCTGGTATGACACCCACCCACTCATTTCACAAAGGCTGCTAAGAGCCATCAGATGGCACCAGCATTCCAATTCTGTACGCTCTGATAAGACTGCACCGTGCCCGGGGCAGTGAGCTCTCCTTTGTCCGTGGCAGTCAAGCCCCATACAAAAACAGGTAACTTTCCGTCACCACCTTCCGACGCTGAATATGACACAGCCACCGAGGGGTGAAAAACTTTCTGGCCCAATCACCCCTCCCACTGAATTTGACTTTAAAGGAAAAGAGGGATTTTCTCTTTGACCTGACTCTCCCCCTGCACTCTCATGCAGCTGAATACAACAGCACCAGGCTAGTACCCCAGAACTACAGCTGGAAACTGAGCAGAAAGTGAGGGCCAGGTCAGAGCAGGTCTAAATGGAAAACGCTCCAC
Source organism: Caretta caretta (assembly GCF_965140235.1). Classification (NCBI taxonomy): domain Eukaryota; kingdom Metazoa; phylum Chordata; order Testudines; family Cheloniidae; genus Caretta; species Caretta caretta. The sequence goes on along the minus strand of NC_134226.1, from coordinate 17,780,604 downwards.
TGAGCTCAGCCCGTGTACGTCAGGATGTAGGATGAGGACCTGACCTGCACAGTGAAACAGAGCAGCCTGCCTTCCACTTAGTGAAATGTATCAAGCAAACAGGGACCATCAAATGGGGGACAAGTTCACTAGACGCTTAAAACTCTCCCTGTGTTCATCATCTCAGGGTGTGAGTTTGGTGACGCGCCCTTAGCAGACTGGGACGAGAGCTATACTCTTCCATCTTGTGTAGGGAACTGGGCAGGAGTCTTCCGTATGTTGGAGGTCCCTAAAGGAGCTCTGATGGTGAGAGCACTTGTTAAGGAGGAACTGAGGTATGCCCAAGGCCTTCTTGCCAACTGTCCCTATTGAGCTGGGACAGTCACTGTTATTTCAGTAGCACAGTTCTCCATTTCTCCCCCCTCTGAGCCTCCTAGCAGTGCTCCTAGTCAGTGGAGATCAGAGGTGTGCCTCTATTTATAGCTATCGAATGTTGGCAGGCAGGCCGAGATGTGTGGATAGATATAGCCATGTTCACACTTTTCATAAGTTTAGCTTCACAGGCTGGATTTCAATCTAATTCTGGCCTCTTTTCTGCTCACCCAAGAGGCCTTTTTGCTGATCCGTAACAAACGGGGCTATTCCGTGCTCACTTTGACTTCCTTACTGCTTGACAAACCTTTCTGGCTTTGGGGTGGCTGAGGGATTAACGAATGCTGGCCATAATGGAACAGACCATTGGCTCATTAATGCCAGTACCCTGCTTCCAGCAATGGCCTATACCTGAAACATGAGCTGAAGTCTGCAGCAACCTGCCTCCTGACCTCAGCAGCGGTCAGGAATGGGGGTGACGGATCCTGCAGTATATTCCCTCTCCCTACAGCACCTCCAAACAGGTGACTGAGGGACATTTTCCAAGGCTAGCTGCCCCTTTTGCAAGTTTGCAGCCAAGGGAGTAAAGGAACAGCTGTGCAGGATGGGGGGAGGAGCGTGTGATGATTTACGAACACTCTATGTGACCTGGTTGTTGGCTATGGTGGGTTGTTGTCTCTGTACGAATTGGTTTAGTTTAATAGTAGGACTGACTAGGAAAAGGTAGCAAGGCAACACAACGGCTACAGATAAGCAACCAGCCAGTCATTAGAAGAGGATGCCTGAGCTATTCACTGTGAAGTTGCTATTTCCAGGCTCCAGCCAAGTTACAAGACTTGTTCTGCCAGTACTGGGAGCCAACCAATGAAACAGAAACCAAACAGTTAAAAAGTCTCTCTCCGCCTTGTCAGGGAGGGGCAGACAGACACAGACCCCATTTGGGGGAACTGAAGAAATCAGGCCTTCTAGGCTTCCTAGGGGGTATGCCCACACATGAGCCCACAGCAGGTGCTGATGCAAAGTATGATGGGAGTATAACAGATCCATTGCAGCTGAGTGCAGACGGTTTCTTGTTTAATCCCTCTCTCATTTTATGCCTGGTGCCTACTGTTAAGGCTGAACAATGCTTTGGTGTAAGAAGGCTCTCTGGTTATTTGTACTAACCACTGCTCACAGGTTCCCGAAGGGATGACCCACTGGGACCTGTCAGGGTAAGTACGGTAGATACACAAGATGCTGAAGCACAGGGTCCAGTCTAAGAGTGAGAGAATCATGTGATTCCACCCCCAGGGAAGTAAAGGCATGAGGCCTGACTCCTGAAGGGGCTCATTCAGAGACACCAGAGAGAGAGTCAGGCGTGCAGCCAGCCCATAGCATAGCACTCAGAATTCACAGCTGTGACATTGACACCTGTAAGCTACAAGGAGTTAAAGTAGTCACCTCTGAATTATGATGGTTTTCTCCATACACCCACATTAGCTGATTAAAAGGATCTCTGAGCCCTCCAACCTACAGAGAATTGAGCAGAGAAACTGCTTGACTGATCAATCGTTTATCTATCTAGACCAGCATCTCATCTCTTAATAGTGACCAGTGCAAGATGCTTTAAGAAAAATACCTGGTTTTAAATGCCATACTGGGGGGCAGGGCAGGGGGAAGACGAATTTCTTCCTGACCCAGCTGGTGATCAGCATATGCCCTGAACCATGAGGACTAAAAGCCCTTCCAGTATTATCAGAGCTACAACAGCTGAAGGTGCTGCTCTTATTCATACAAATACCTGAAGCTTTGCTACGCTATTTGCCTCAGATAACAGTGGCACAAATTCCTCTCTTGTGGGAACTGACACTGGGTCTATTCATGCATTCACCCATATAATGCAGCCTGAAGATGTCCAAAAGGTTTCACCTCAGTCATACAGCCTCCCTAGCTTGTCTTGGGCAAAGGGCTCCCTATGCTCTGGGGTCTGTGTTTGAAATGCTCTCTTGGACGGAGAGCTAAAGGGGTCAGAATAGATCTGTCCATAATGGACTGGCTCTCCCTTGGGTATTCCATCTCCAGGAGATGCTCAGAGAGGATACACCTTTAAATAGGATGCAGTCAAAGCTAGTCAAGCATTGATTATCCCTGCTTTCAAGGTCCCTAAGTCACCCAGCAGAGGGCAGGAAAGACAGGCCCATACAGAACACTGCATTCCTGAGTAAATCTCCAGCGAGTCAGTGTCTACGTTACTGGACAAAACGTGTTACAGGAGAGAGAGAAAAAATATAACCAACAAAACACACGACCTGCAGGCGCGCGCGTGAGAAAGCCTGGCCCGACTCTGGCCTGAGGAGCGGGGTCTGCTCTGCTGAGGCGAGAAGAGATCTGGACTGGGCTGAGGGGGAGGTTTCTCCATTGGACATAACTTTATTTCCATCTTGTGGCCTGACTGCAGCTCCCTTTTATACGCAAAGGGAGTTTTCAAACATTGCTAAGCCCAGCTCAGCTCCCCGGCGGCAGCAATGCTGGGAGCCCTAGGGAGACAAGGCAACTGCTGCTGGCGCCATTTACTCCTCAGAGCAGGGCTAAGACACGCTGATGTCCAAGGATGCAGCTCCACTAACTTCAACGGAGATAAACTGATTCACACCAACTGAGGATCTGAGTTACGGGGCTTCAGTGACCATAGGAGCCTTGCATAGAAAGGGCTTCGGCAGAGCATGGAGGAGAAGGCTGGCAGCTCCTCTCGCTGTCTCTCCCCACTTGTTTATTTAAAAAATGCCTTGTTCTCTTTGCAACTAAGCTGGCATAGGAACCAACTTCCCTGCCACATTGTGGGATCAGGCAGTGTCCATCCTGTGCCCACTTGCCCCCACTCTTCAGGCATCCAAAGGCCATTTCTTTGGATCCGTTCCCTCACGGCTTCCTATTTGCAGTAAGTTTTGGGTAATTAAGACCTATACCAGCCTGCCCTCTCCCCTCCCTTTGCCCACACCCATTGCAGAAGGGGTTTCCAAAACCCCAAGGAGAGCCCAAATGGGAGTCATTTTTCAACAGGGGCAGTTAAACAGCCATCCTTCAACTCTGTTTAGGTACCATTAAAATGAAAGAAAAACCTGCAGTGAGAGTCCTGTTCTAGCAGCACTATCCTACAGCAGTGAGTTACACAGATTAACTATACATTGCCTCAGAAAGTATTTCTTTTTTTTAAAACGGTAGTAAAAGCAAGTCAGAGTGTACTGGTTTGGGAAGAGCACTCATCTGGGAAGCTGGGGGTAGGATACGGGTCCTGGTCCCTTCACAGACATCTCTGCATTGAGTCAAGCATTGGTGTCAGGCCAGTCTGTCTATTCTGATGGATTAATTACCATCTCCAGTGGCATGTAACTCTGGAGAGGAAGCATCCTCTGGGTTAGTGTCCAGCAAGGTCCCACATTACCTGAAAGGGTATCCGAACTGGACAGAGATGGCTGTCATCTCTTTCAGGTCATCATTGCATTTTACAGTAGCCCCTGTCTCCCCACTGAAAGAGCCGCAGGAGCCGAAGGCAAAAATGGCAAAGAGCTGGAAGAGAAAAGCAAAAGGTTTTGAAGTCGGGGGACTCCAGCTGGTGACAGTGAACTAGCAACAGGCGCTAGCAGGTCTTCTGGGCTCATTGCGCCTTCTGAAATTTACAAGATAGCCCCGGTGACCACAGGTAAATAGTCCTCAGTTTAGTTGGGGCAACACAATATAACAATGGCGCATCCACACATCATAATCAAAGCAACATCCTCTGCACTTGCAATGTAGTGCCATGGTCATATGACATCCCTGTCACCTTGTGCAAGGACCCAGCAGAAAACCCAGTCAGCAAGGTCTTTTCCTTGAGTGATAACGTTTGTAACAAGAAATCAGAACAGGCCGACACAAGCAGAACATGGAGAAACAGAACCCAGGGCTCCAGATCACCCCTGTCTCCCAAGCAACCACTCTTAGAGCACTTCCCTGAGCAGCAGGGAAAGGGGAGGAAGAAGCAGAGTCAATCTCTTCCTCACAGAAGACCAGGCAGTGCTGTGACCCAGAGAGAGACGGAAGCCGTCTCCATAGTCTATTTTGGCTACGGCCGAGTAAGGGAGCCAGTCAGTGCCAACTGGGATAGAGGTTTTGTGATATGGAACTGGAGTGAGACCACCAGTGGAGAGTCATCACCAGAGCTCTCACTCACTGCTCTCCTGACCGGGAGCTGGCCAAGCTGGCAGCCTAGCAGTGAAAGTTCTCTAGATCCCAGCAATCCTCTGAGCCAGCCTCTCTTCCCAGTTCGGTTGGTTGGGATTCTGCTTGCTATGTTGCATACAAACTAAGCACATACCTTCCTCAGAGAGAGCCAGACACTTTTGCTGGGACAAAGAGGTGCGATCAGAGACTACAACCTCTCTCCGGATGCACGTTCCCCATCACTGGTATGTGCCCCCAGACTGGTGCTCTGACTTCAGCAGAGCTACACCAGTTTACAGCAACTGTGGGGCTGGCCCATTGATTCCTACTGAAGGCAGAGATAAGGCCCAGAGCAGGGAAGTGACTTGCCCAGGGGCACAAAGGCAGGTAATAGCAGTGCTGGGAATAGAACCCCAGTGTCTTAACTCACTGACCCTGCTCTAACAGACACCACCACCTCCCATCTGCACCAGCCAGGGAAGGGAACAACAGCACTGCTAGGATGACTCCCATAACTCTCCTTTCTAACAAGGCCTTTTGTAGGTTCTGGGGCTGAGGGGGGTCAGCACAGGAAGATACCCTAACGGACAACATGCAAGGTTGGCAGAGGTATTTACACAGGATCCATGTCTGCTTTGCACCACACCCACCTCCAACTACTAGCAGCTAAGAAACCAGTAGGTAAGGGCAGAGAATAGCTGCAGAGACTGACACAGGCATCATGGCTTAAAGACAACAAGAGCTGTCCCAGTGCTGGAGACAATGGGGCCGATGCCTCCCCCTGGGGCACACTATGGCACCCGGGGCTCTGCTCACAAAGGATACACTGAGCCGCACGGGCAGACAGCCCCCACTGACTGCAGCACGGCACCAGGACACCTGAGCACACAAGGCAGTGAGCACGTCGCTGGCTCATTAAGCTTCCCCATTCCAGAGACCTGTCACCCCAGCGCTTCCTGTCGGGGCTCCATGGGGCCTAATCCCCACCACCGAACAGCTGACAGCACTAGTAACCGTCCAGCGCAGCTGATAGATAGCCCATGCTCTCAGGGATTCCTCCTCCCTGCTGAGCTCCTCTGTTCCATCCCTGCCCATCTGTGCCAGCAACACAGGCTGGCCAGGTGCCATACCAGAGATCTCTTCTTACTGGCTCCCTTCCCCACATCGCTCACTAACCCCTGATGAGCTGGCCAGCTTGGGTGCACTCCGTGAGGCTCTCCGCCCTCACTTGGCAGAGGGAGGTGCACAATGGATGGGGGTGTGTGGAAGGGAACTGCCACAGGCAGATAAGGGACCTGGATGGTGTCCCACGAGACCTAGAGCTGCACACTCTTCTTCCCCGCCTCTGCCCCATTGGCCTCAGTGGGGATTACCTGCCCATGTGGATGGGTGAGCAGGGTCCTTGGTATCTTTGGAAGAATTTTGCAGCAGGGCCACCTGTCCCCCTAAAGCCCGGAATCAGCAGTTCAGAAACCTCCCAAAGAAGCTGGTGTTTCCAGAACGGCTGATGCAGAGACATTTGGGCAGGTGGCGTGGGCAGAAGCGGAGACTTCATTAAAAGAAAAATCTGTGTTTTCACAAGAACCTCAAACTTCCTGCCGCATTGCAAAATGCAGCCCAATACCTGAATGTCTCTCTCAGAACTGTGAAGCTGAGGGCCTGAGCCCCCAGTAGGATCTTTTTCCTTTGAAGCAACTTTTAATTCACTTTCCGGCGACTGATGATGCTCAGGGGCCTTTATGCCTCTAAACCAAAATCAGTTTTCAATTACACGACCAATAAACTGATGTCTTGTTTTCTTTGCCTTCCCCCCCTGTAATGAGAGTGTAATTCATCCATGCAGGAAATGATTATGAGTCTCAAATGACATTTCCTGTTCTTGGTTCTGAGTTGAATTTCTCTTTCTCTTCCACTGGCGGGGGGGATGAATGTGGCTTCTGAATAGTTTTCTGGTAACTCATGTAGAAACACTCAGCTCTGGTTAAGTTCATGCACCCTGAACTCTGGCTCCCACAAGCGACAGGAAGAAAAAACAACTCTCTGTTTGCGTGTGTACAAGAGAGAGAATGAAAATGTAGGCTGAATAAACTGAGGGGTTCCCACTTCATCTATAAAGGACTGATCTATGTAACCAAATCCTGAACAGAACAGGCAGAAAATCACAGCAGTCAGGGGCAGACGTCATCTTATGTCGCCTCGTCCATTCTCAGCCAGCGTGGGACTGTTCTGTACTGTATATTCCCAAGTACTTTGCCCAGCATATTTCTCCCACCATTTAACTTAAGACTCTATGCCATAAAGAGCTCTGACCCAGATGCTCCAAGGTATTTAGGTTACTAACTTCCACTGACAGTGTAAATACCTTTGAGGATCTTTGCCTTTGTTACCCTGGTTTTCCTGCATTCAGCTTAAGTTTCTTTGTTCAGTGTCCCTCCTAGTTATGTCCCTTCGAACTGCCCTGTATCATTTCTTTCCCTCCCCAGGATTTATACCCTTTTGCTACTATTGGTTGAAGGGCCTGATCCTGCAGCATGCTGAAGCACTTTCCATTCCAATGGGTACTCAGCACCTCTCAGGTCTGACTAAGCGAGAACCGAGGCTGTTTGTGAGACCATCCACTGATTTTGGATGCCTCTCTTTTGGGGTGTTTGACTTGGGATATGTTGAATTTTCAGAGGTGCTGTGCACCAGCAGCTCCCATTGACTTTAGTCAGGACTGCAGACACTCAGCACCTCTGAAAGTCCGGCTCCCAGTGTCTCAAGTTAGGCTCCCAAAAACAGAGGGATCCAAAACCAGAGCTACTTTGGGAAGGTGTCAGCCTAGAGGTGTGCACCCAAAGTAAACAAAGTCACAGCCAGCTTCTCAGGCTGTGTGGGTGAGGATGTGGGGCAGGATAAGCAATGTGTATTTATTCCTAGCCCTGCCAGTGACCTTGTGCAAATCACCTCCCCTGTCTGCTTCACTCTCCCAGCTGTAAAACAGGGGCCATGACACTCCCCTACCTTTGTGACATGATTTCTGGATGAAGAGTGCTACAGAGGAGCTGAATGCTGCATACATGGCACACCATACACCAAGTACAGGCTCCCTGGATCCTGGCAGATCAAGAGTGTGACCTGCACACCACGAACACATGCTGAACAGTTCCGTCACCACATGGAGGCATGAAACAAATGCAGCACCCTTGATGTGCCATGAGATATGCTAGCTAGTGCTGCGGTTCCTCATTCAGACAGAAGGCCTTTTAAAGTTACCTTTGCAAACATAAAGAAAAGGAGTACTTGTGGCACCTTAGAGACTAACCAATTTATTTTCATAATTGGTGTTATTCAGAACACCAACGCTACATTCTTCTATGGCCTGTTTCATTCACAGTGGCCTTGGCGAAACACTGCTGAGAAGGGGGACGGGTATCTTCGTTTTATGGATGGGTATGTTGAGGCTCAGGGGGGTGAAATGACTTGCTCAGGGTCCCATGAGAGTCAGTAGGAATAGAACCTAAAGGAGTCCTGGCTCCCAGCATCCTGCCCTAGACAGGCAGAGTCAGTACATGTAAAGCTCTTTGGACAATGCACACAGGCCGAGTGGAGACTGACTCCGACTATCAAACAATGGCAACTTTGCCCTGGGAACACACTTCCAACAGTGCGGTAGCAGACAACTCCAGCTATTACCACCTGATTCAGTGCTCAGAAGGGGGCAGAAGGCTGTTCTACAACAGATCTGTTCTGAGGGGGGTTTCCCACACACTCAAGCAGTCTGAAGGTTTCCCACACACTCAAGCCCCAAGTACTGGGGTCCAAATAAGTGCAGGACTCCAGTCTCTCCCGCGGGAGGCGGAAGAGGAGAGTTCAGCGAGCTCAGGGACCCACCGAGGCCTGGTATGTGCAGCATCAGAGCTCTGGAAAGGTTAAACCACGGCAGCCAGCTTTCCCCCCCTCTCCCCCGAGTGAAACGTGAGCAGGGCTAAGGCCAGTTCCCATACCCCTCCCCATAAACGGAGACCTTCCTTGCACACAGAGGGGCTGCCTGGGAGGGGCACCGCATGCCCAGCTCCTTCCCTCCTCTAACCCTACCCCATACCCCACTCACCAAGAACTCGCCCCCAGAAAGAGCCGCCCCCCCGCAGCCAGCCAGCCGGCGCTGCCTTGCTTTGCAGGAACGTCACTCACTGGTACCGAAATAGAAAGAGCCTCTGTAGCAAACTCACCCACTGCAGCACCTTAACGAAGCCCAGGGGCTCCTCCAGGCGGCCCCAGCGCAGCCCGAAGAGCCGCCGGCCCTGCAGGGGAGAGACAAGGGCGGGGAGCTAGGGTCAGCCAAGCCCGGAGGAGCCGGGGGAGCGCAGAGAAGGGGCGGGAGAGGGAGAGGGAGAGGGCGGTACCTGCTGCCCGGGCTCCTTGTGGCCGGCCGCGGCGGTGGGCTCGGACATGTCCAGGCTGCGGGCAGGGCCGGCCGCCGTGTGCGCCGCCGGGCGGAGCGCGCACCCTTGCCGGGCGGTGGGCTGCGGGGAGCAGGGCTGGGGGGCAGCCCAGGCGCGGAGGGGGTTGTCGGGGGGGCGCTGCTCCGGGGCCGCCGCCGCCGCTGCCTTCTGCGCTCAGCTCTGGCGGCCGGACGAACCCGCGATTCAAACTTCTGTCAAACTCGCAGCGAAACTTCGCGGAGTCACGTGGGGACCAAAACCCAGCCCCGCCTGCCCCTCCGCCCCCTGCCCGCGGCACTGCCGGAGAGCCTGGGCCTGGGCCAGGGCCAGGGCCAGGGCCAGGCTGGGGCTGCCCGCGGGGGGACCTCGCCCTGCATCCCCCGCGATGAAAACCAGGGACAGGCACGAACCCATGGGCTAGGATGAACCGTTTTCTCTACTGCACAATTAACTGATTAGGGAATTTAGCGGAGACTAGACCCCAGCAGCGCCATGGGTCTAGCCCTACCCACCCCTCCTGGGGGCTGGCCACTAAAGCAAACACATAGTCAAGTTTCCCCACCGCCCCCAGGCAGTGTGCAGGAGCATTTGTCACCTCCAAGCCCCTTGTGCACCCCTGTGCTGGGGCACAGCCATTCTCGGCTAACACATACCAGCTACCAGCGCTTTCCCCCGTTCCTGTATCGCTCATCTCTCCGCCCGCTCCGTGCCCGCCACTGCAGTCGGAGCCCTTCGACGTTCCGGGGAGGGTCTCCAGTGCTCCGCCACTGTTCACGGTCAGGAGCCCTTCCTGTTTAAAGGACAATTCTTCCAAATGCCCTAAAAGCTGCATGCTTACTGGCATTGCCTTGTAACTTGGTGTGCTTCAAGGGACCGCAGGGTAGAACCACTGTGCCAAAACTGGGGCCTTGAGAATGGGGTTCCCAAGATACAGCACCCCCCTACACAAAAGTATTTCTTAAGGTTGACACATTCTGCCATTTTTTTGTTTTTTTGCTCAGACCTGGGGCTCAAAACATGTTTCTGATCATGCCCCAAAATGATCTCAGGACCAACATTCATCCCAGCTAGTGCATGGCATTCACAGCCCCTTTGGGGAAGCAATATTGAAAACAATATTTAAAAAAGGGGTTAAACTCACCAGATAGGCATGAGCCTAACACTCACATGCTGAACAGATTACAGTGCACACATGAAGAAAGACTAGCCAAGAGAGCTGCTAGCCTTCATATAGCCTCAGGGAGTGTGGCCACTGAAAACTGACCAACATGCAGGCACTTTAAGTTTGAAACCTACTCTTATCAGAAATCTGAGAATGAAGTGTAAACATTTTGCTAAAATTGACATCTCTCCAGGTTTGTTACTTTGTTTTTTAATCATTATTATTGTTTTGGGGAAATGTAATCTCAGCAGATCAGATAATTCAGAAGGCATTCAAACTATGTTTGAAAAGGAAATGTATTATATATGTGAATGGTTGGTGGAGGGAAGCGGGAACTAGAGGCAGAAGAGTGGGTGGGAAAAGGGGTTGGGGGTTGCAGGAAGAGAGAGGGATAAATGGGAATGGGCAGGAGGAGCGAAGAATGGGGGAAGGAAGGAGGAAGGGATAGTAAAGAAGAAACACGCCACTTTCCTCTCATGGGCTTAAAATTACTGTAACCACCACATAATAAAACTCTCAAGAATTTAGGCTATAGACCACATCTGTGATTTCCCTCAGCAACTATACACTGCAAACATTTTAAAGGATGATTATTATCCCCAATGCACTATAACAGTGTACACATATGGGAGTGGGACAGAGCACTTAGGACTCATACGGCAACTATGGCCTACTGGAGAGACCACTGGACTGGGATTATTCCTGTCACTTCACCTCTCTGTTCCTCAGTTTCCTCATCTGTAAAATAGGGATAATGGTGTAAAATGCTTTCAGATCTACTGATGAAAAGTTCTATATAAGAGCTAGGTATAATTATTACCTAGCCACAGAAGCATACCAACTACAAACCTACCTGATAACTACGACTACCTAAATGACCACAAATTCCTACAACAAACACTTCTCTTTCTATTAAAAAAAAACAAAACTAGGAAATTCACTGACAAACATAATTAATACAGAGTTCAGATTGCTCTGTAGGCCTTCCAGAACATACAGTTCAGCAAAACTCAAACCTCTCAAAACCAGTAACGCAAGAATAAAGGTATTTGAAGCATAAACTTCTGAAAACCAGGAAATACAGGCTTTGAGGCATGTGTCCACACAACCTTAATGCTACCCTCCTTGAGCGATGACCAGTATGTCCATAACAGCCATATTTGTACTCTGCCTTTGCAGACAGTGCATATCATTCAGGGAATAAGGGCACATGACAGCTGTAGCACAGAGTCAAGCACCTTCTCTTTGCTAAGGCAAAACTTGAGTTTATGTGAGCAGTGCGGATCAGGAGCTACCTACACCCTGTTCTACACTCAAACGCCAAGCCTACTCCCCAGAAACAACCCCATACTTGTTAAGTTTTACAGCCCCTTCGCTTCCTTTTGCAATCCATTCACCTGTACTCCCAGGAGTCCATCTAACATTGTATTTTCAGTTATCCATCATTAAACCCACAGACCACTCTCATATTCCTCCTCTCTGCTGACAATCCCATGGCAAGAAGACCCTTGTGCACTGCTACTGACATAACCTACAGAATTGCGTGCTGACATGAGGCATACTGGATCCCTTAAGGCAGTGGTTCTCAACCAGGGGTATGCGGCTCCCTAGGGGGCTATGAGCAGGTTTCAGGGGGCCTGCCAAGCAGGGCCAGCATTAGATTTGCTGGGGGCCAGCGCAGAAAGCTGAAGGCCCATCACATGGCCCTGAAGCCCGGGGCCCTGAGCCCTGCCACCCAGGGCTGAATCTGAAGCCTGATCAATGTAGCTTCACGGGGCCCCATGTGGCATGGGGCCTGGGCAGTTGCCCTGCTTGCTATCCCCTAATGCTGGCACTGGCTTTTATATGCAGAAAACCTGTTGTTCTGGCAGAGGTGGGCCGTGGAGTTTGTATAGTTTGTTGGCAGAGCCTCAGAGACAAAAAAGGTTGAGAACCTCTGCCTTAAGGTACACATGCGCCTCTTTCCTTTTGTCACACACTTGAGGGTGGGAGGAGCTTAGCCCCCCATAGAGGCCTCCCTGATCTCCTCATATCACAATCAGAGCTCAGTCAAGTTGCTCCAACTAATGCTTCCACCATTCAGTACAGCTACACTTCAAACAAGGAATGCAGCTGTAGGGCAAACAGGTAATTCCCAGCGGCTTTTGCCAGCTCCAAGGGGGCAGAGTTAAGGTTATGTTGGTGTGTACCTCAACTCTTCATTTCCTGGGTTTCAGAGGGTTGAGTGTCACTGAACTTGACATTCTGAAACTCAGCAACCTGAATGTGATGCTCTGTACCTCGGGGGGAACACCCTGCACCCCCATGTTCATCCTTATGATTATGTGGTATCCAATGCAAAGTTTGTCATGTCAGGTGTCTTTAGAAGGCTCATGATGCACTGAGCATTGTTGTTATAGTAATGTTATAGGTTGTAATTTCATGTATATAGTTATGAGGCTGAAAATGTGTCCTCATGGCTTAAAACAAGCCCGGGCAAAACTCTCCAGGAGCAGAGGGGCAGTTCACACATCATCAGGTCATGTATGGGACAAACCCTGCCCAGCCTCACAGGAACAAAGGACACTGGCCTAGACAGCAACAAAGGATCTGTTGGACTCTCGATTGAGCCACCCCCCTTCCCTTGGTCAGTTTAGGACTATGATGAGGTAATGCTCACCTGACTCCAAGGGCGGGGGGGAAGCCCAGAGGGAAGAAAGAACGCGATAAAAGGGAGAGACGTTTGCCATGCTCTTCCTCTCTCTCTCTCTTCCACCTACATCTACAGACATCACCACCAAGCGAATGAAGTGCTGAGAGAAAGCCAGCCTGTGGTGAGAAGCATCTAAGTTTGTAAGGGCACTGAAAGTGTTAAGATCAGCTTAGAATGCGTTTTGCTTTTATTTCATTTGACCAAATCTGACTTCTTGTGCTTTGACTTATAATCACTTAAAATCTAGCTTTTGTAGTTAATAAATGTGTTTGTTTATTCTACCTGAAGCACTGCATTTGGTCTAAAGCACATCAGAGACTCCCCTTGGGATAACAAGTCTGGTATGTATCAGTTTCTTTGTTATACTGACTAACTCATATAAGCTTGCAGTGTCCAGCAGGCATAACTGGACACTGCAAGACGGAGGTTCCTAGGGTTGGGATGGGAGATAATGGCTAATGTCATTTGATTGCACAATCCAAGCAGTGGCTGGCCAAAACTGCTCACTCACATAGCTGGGAGCAGCTTACATGCTAGAGGCTGGTTTCAGAGTAACAGCCGTGTTAGTCTGTATTCGCAAAAAGAAAAGGAGTACTTGTGGCACCTTAGAGACTAACCATTTTATTTGAGCATAAGCAATTTTAGCTCACGAAAGCTTATGCTCAAATAAATTGGTTAGTCTCTAAGGTGCCACAAGCACTCCTTTTCTTTATGCTAGAGGCTGTGCATGACCAGCCCAGGAGTGGGGGTTTTCACAGCAGAGCAGGGTAAGGCTGGCTCCCAGAGTCGAGGATTGGAGTGACCTAGCAGATCACTGGTCCAGATAACACCAGGAGAACATCTCACTGAACTCTGTGTTAAAGTTTTTTGTCAGTGAATTAACAAATGAACCCTCTTGTCTATATATTCTTGCCTCCCTGAGTGGGGTCAGGACCATTATTATCCCTGTTTTTACACATGAGGAAACTGAGACAGGAAGGAGGAAATGACTTGCCCAACATCACTCAGCAAATCTGTACAGCCAAGAACAGTCAGGTGCCCAGCCTCTTCCATACTAGGACCCATGTTACCACAGAAAATATTTTCAAGGCACTCCTCCCATTTATCCATAAAGAAAGCATGGATGGGTGTGATCCCATCAAACCTGTTTGTGAGCTCCTGGTTAATAACCCATTCAGCACCCCTAGCTCTGCTGCTTCCCAGGTCCCTGATTTAACCACTATACCTTGCTTTCTTTATCCCTAATTTCCCAGTTCCCCGATTTATGCTGGCGATCCGACTGTCCTCTACATATGAATATGCTGCACAGGGGATTAGAACCTCATGGAGTTTTGCCAGCCTTGTTTCTCTGATGGACTGTTCTCCTCTCCCATGGAATGACAGGGGGTTGCCCCCTCTAATGGCAAGTCATTATGCCCCAGTTCATTGAACACCAGGTTTCTTCTATGCCAGCAGAGAATCCCATAGCCTGCAGTCCCTACTGAGCCTACCTTGGCACTGCTGGGGTGGTGGTTCCCTCTTGGCCATTCTTCTCCCCAATGTAGAGGCTTTGTTGTCTCCCAGTGTGGTGGATCTGAACTTGTTTCCTCACTAGTAACAGATCTCGCTGATAGGCACAGTCAGACCAGAGCTGGTCTGAGAAAGAGAAACAGATGAGAATCAAGGACTGATGCTAGTGCTTGTGCAGACCCAGCAACAGGAAGCTACGCTACCATGGGGTGGGAAATGGAGGTGGAGGTGGAAAAGGGTGGAGGCTAGTAGTGGTTTCTTTATGTGCCAGTCGCAGTGTCCCAGTTCCTACTTGCTCGTGGAGCTGACTTGCTCGTGGCCCCGCATGGGGCCAATAGAACACTCCCCTGTCAATAATGCACTCTCAGAGCTTCCTCTAAAGGGAGCCCCATGGCATGGAGAAGTGCAGCACCTGCGTTAACTGATGGTAGCATTAACTGACATGGGATTATGGTAGCATGAAAGATTAGATTATGCACGGGGAACAAGGCATGGGGAGGGTTCATTTCCTACCCCTGCCACCTCCCCAGCTGCAAATCCAGATTCTTACAATGGGGCTTCACCAACAATACAATCCTTCCCACAGCCTCTCAGAAAAGGGTTCCCCCCTCTTCCTGCTGATACAATCTAGCCCATGGGGATTTGCACACGGATGGATTTGAACATGTGGCTGCAAATGACTAAATCCAATGAGACATACAAAGGAAAAATTAAAACCAGCTAGAATTAGATTCACCCCAATCAGTGAGACTTGGCAGATCTGTGCTTAGTCGGTCTCAGAGAGTCCATTTCTTACTACTGATGCAGAATAACTTCCCCTATCTGCCGCACAGAAAAGGCCCGGCTTATTGGTTTAAATCTACAACTGAGATCTGATTTGTTAAAAAGTTAGGGACAGGAAGTGAAAAGCAGAGATCAACAGAGATTTGCAGAAATGGTTTCACAAAATCCAGGAGCTGAAATTTAAAAGGCAATTAGAGCCAGTGATCTCCAATGTTCAACTTTAGACAGAGTGAAATCCTGGCCCTATTGAAATCAATGGCAAACTCCCATTTACTTCAATGGGGTGAGGCTTTCATCCTATAAACCTAATTTTCAAAGATGCCCAAGCTCCACAATTCCAGATGAAGTCAATAAGAGCTGTGAGTACCCAGCATGTGTGAAAATCTGGTTCTAGGAGTCAAGTTGGGCTCTCAAAAATGATGTACCCAAAATGAGAAGCCGCTTTTGCAAGTGTGGGCCTTAATGTCATGATGTCTGAGCCCACGACTCATTCTGCTGTCTCCAGCAGTGCCTAGGTTCTATACAGTGATGGCCACTTCCTAAATACCATCAATATTTATTTCTGCTTGCTATTTCCCTCTTCCACATTCCCCAAAGCGTGACTGTGGGGAGGGGGTGGAGCCAAGGGCATATGGGGAAGCAGCTGGGATAGTGGAGTTTGCAATTGCTGGGAGGAGGAGGGCAAAGACTGAAAAAACAGGCAGCTGGTATCAGCGTCCCAGTGGAGCAGCTGTTTTAAAATGAAGTAGGAGCTCTCCAAAGGGTGACATCAATGGAGTTTCCAAGCAAAGGGGAAGAAGGTGATCAGAGAGAGGAGAGTCATTGAGAAAGGGCATGGGGTCATGACGTGGGAGTGAGGTGGTCTCAGATTTGCTTTGAGGAATGAATATTATTCTCTCATTAGTTAAATCTTCAAATTAGTCCACTGTGTATTACTGGGAAATACAAAATAACTTGGAACTTACAGGTGATGCTATCATTTGTGCATGTTTTCTCCTCAAAAAGCAGAGAGTAGTTCAACCTAGTGAGTGATACAGACCTCTAAACTAGCTGTTCTGTACATAATAATAGGGTGATCTGAAGGCCTGATCTCTCACCACTTGCTGGGGGTCTCACTCCGATCTCTCTTGTTGATGTAAAACTGGTGCAAGTGAGAAGTTAGGCCAAGTCCTGAATTCCAAACCCTTCTCCAGAGAGGATAAACTATTCAAGCCAGGCAAGTGCAAAGTACATATGTGCATTAGGTAGAAAGGTCTCTGAGTCTATAATAGAGTTGTATTATACATTGCATGAGTGGTAATATTGCACAATCCTTCCAAGTGTGCTTATATTTAACTAGCTCTGTGTCTTTGCTCCTGCTTTTAAATCCATTGCATAAAAAATAGGGCTTAATATTTTGGCATGCTAATTAAATAACTATCACAGCATCCAACCTCCCCGCTTCCTCTCCACACACTTGTTAAAGGCATCTGTGTGGGAGGCATAAGGCTAGCTTTGAATGCAGATGGCTTCCACACTGTAGCCAACTGGAATGGCAAAAGGTTGCACCTGTACACCACATGGGCAGTTAAAGTACATTTGGTTTTATGCAATACTGATGTTGTCTAGACTGATCTATCTATGGAGGCTTTATACCACACTCATCATCTTGATATCTGAGCACCTGGGATGTAGTTATAGTTTCTTAGCCATAAAATTTCCATGCACACAACGGTGGACATGTGTATCTGTCATATGCAGTATTTTGGAACGTACTGTTTCACTCGCAGCTTTAGAATAGCTAAGCAGATTGAGCGAGGATCTTCAACAGAGTAAGGTGTCTACTAGTTTTGAGCTAGCATGAATCCAGTGGGGAAGGTGGGCTCAGCAATCTATACAAGCAGAAACTGATGATAGGGAAAGAGCTTTTTATGAAGTTCTCTTGCTACGTATACAGCACAGCTGGGGGTGAAACAGAACTTAAAAGCCTTGATGGTGCTGCCAGGAGGAAGGAATGGAGTCTTTGATCAAATCAGATGGCTTACTCTCCATAGCTTAACCAATGTCACCTGAGAGCATTAAACTCGTCCAGGCTGGGAATGAGGGTTAGTGGGTAGTGCAGCGCTCTGGCAACAGGAGTCCTGGGTTCTACCCCTGAGTGCAATGTGCTCTAGTAGTTAAAGCAGGGAACTTGGAGTTAAGATTTTTGGGTTCTCTTCCTGAATCTTGCTCTCTGGACTTCATGCAAGTCCCTTCCCTTCTCTGCACCTCAGTTTGCCCCATTTGTAAAATGGTGACAATAATGATAATAATAATGGAGGGGTGTGGGAAAATTAATACATAAATATTCGTGAAGTGCTATGATGCCCTTTTTAAACAATAACAAAAATATAGACAAAAAATGACTAAGAAGAACAAGTGGGTAGCCAAAATAAAAACAATCATTCAGGGCCAGACCCTCCAATTCCGGCATGCCCTAATCTCCCATTGAAGCATCAGACTGGAATTGGAAAAGGTTCAGAAAAGGGCAACAAAAATGATTAGGGGTATGGAACAGCTTCCATATGAGGAGCGATTAATAAGACTGGGACCTTTCAGCTTGGAAAAGAGACAGCTAAGGGGGGATATGATAGAGGTCTATAAAATCATGAGTGGTGTGGAGAAAGTAAACAAGGAGGTGTTATTTACTCCTTCTCATAACACAAGAACAAGAGGTGACCTGATGAAATGAATAGGCAGCAGGTTTAAAACAAACAAAAGGAAGAATTTCTTCAAACAATGCACAGTCAGCCTGTGGACCTCCTTGCCAGAGGATGTTGTGAAAGCCAAGACTATGACAGGGTTCAAAAAAAGAACTAGATAAGTTCATGGAGGATAGGTCCATCAATGGCTAATAGCCAGGATGGGTAGGGATGGTGTCCCTAGCCTCTGTTTGCCAGAAGCTGGGAATGGGTGATGGGATGGATCACGTGATGATTTTCTGTTCTGTTCATTTCCTCTGGGGCACCTGGCATTGGCCACTGTCGGAAGACAGGGTACTGGGCTAGATGGACCTTTGGTCTGACCCAGTCTGGCCATTCTTATGGGAATGTTGGGTGCATGAAGAATACACAATCAGGCCCTTAATATTAAATATGGTTTAGTTTGTGGTCCAGATGCATTTGGGTTTGTAGAGTAATAAATAAATATTTATAGGAAGATTTCAGTGATAAGGTTAGAATCAGCATGTCTCCACTGTTTTTAAATAAACGTTGCCTTGTTTAAAAGTTTGGGAATGCAGATTTACTCAGTATTTATTACTAGTGGAGGTAGTGTTCTGAGGATCAGATGTGTAAGGGCCTGATTCAAAGTCCACTGAAGTCAATGACAGTCTTTCTATTGACTTAAGTTGGGCTTTGGATCAGGCACGAGGAGAGAAACATCATTTCACAAACAAGTGTGAAAACAAAAGCAACATCCAGATACAACATATAAATCCACCTTCTGCTGGTGTCTGGAGGGCAGGGGGATGAGATCAGAATGTAGCAACATAAACATGTATGAAAGATAGATACACTATTTCTGCGTAGACAAGATCCAACATAATATCTTGAGAGCGAAGGTTAGATGCTTCCCTTGTTCACAGGAAGCCATGTTTAGGAGCGTCATCATATCTGAAAGCTGGCTCATCCATTTATCCCAGGTGACTCCTATTGTGTGTCAGTAAAATTTACCCCTGTGCGAATGATGATAATGGTCCCTTCTGGCTTTAAATCTATTGATTCCCATTTAAGCAGGGTTGCCTACATGGGATTTAGGGGGTGTAAACCTTGTGCTATGGTAAATTTCATGCTGTGTAAAGTATCAGCACCATATAACCCCAAACGGTTACTTAGAGAATAATATGTTCCATTCCTATAGCACCTTCTGTCCAAAGATCTCCAGGCTCTATAAGATTCACTATTCCCTGACAGGGGAAGTCTTACAGATGGGCAAACCGAGGCACAACAATGTGAAGTGAATCAGCAATGTCATACAACAAATCTGTGGCAGCACCAGGATAAATCTGTGTTTTAAAACTCTCCTCCCATAATTTAAAAGATGCTTCCTATGTATGAGGTACCATAAAGAATTGGGAATTTTCTCAGCCAGCCAGAGTTCAGGGATGCCATGCAGTAACTGGCACATAATTGCACACTTACTTCTCAATTATGTAGTTCCCAGGAGTCTGAATGGCAGAGAGATTCTGATCTGTATAATTATGTCACACTTATTTTTCAGCAGTCATGCTGCATGGAAATCCTTGTAGTGGCCCTCAGTTAATCAGAGCACAGGTATTTTTCAGTATCTATCTATCGGGGTGGTTCTGGTCAGTGAAAAACAACCTACTACACAAGTGAACCATCTGAACAGACCAACAGAACATGCCAGTGCCCATTCTGAGTACCGATGGCAACATGTGACTGAAACCTTCCACACCTCATCACCTCTCCAGGGCTTGTCACCCCCACTTACTGAGTCACATCTCGAATTTTAATCACACACTCCTTGTGATGGGACTTACTATGTCTCTGTGAAGCATCCAGAATCCTTCCATGAGCCAGAAAATACTGTAATTATACTCTGACTATACAAATCCTTGTACTCTGATTGGCTACTGCCTTCTGTACAACCCAATCAGAGCCCTGAGGTGACAGGATGAGAGCCCACTGCAATAATAAGTAAAAACATAAAGCTGTGTCGGATTAACTTATTAATAACTGCATTCTGGACCAAAAAGTTCTGAGGCCTAAGGCCACTCCAGGATCCAGTTTTCACATATACAACAGGAAGCAATCATATCAGAGAGTCACAGGTTTGAAAGCCAGAAGAGACTATTATGATCATCTAGTCTGCCCTGCTGCACAACGCAGGCTAGAGAATTTCGGCAGATGGTTCCTGCATCTAGCCCAGTAAATTCTGGCTGGCCTGGAACAGATCTATTAGGACATCCTGTTTGATCCAAAGACTCAAATGAAAGAGAAACCACCACATCTGTAGGTCCGTTGTTACCAATCTGAATTCGTCTAGCTTCAGTTTCTAGCCACTGGTTCCTGTCATGTCTTTGTCGGTTAGATTAAAGAGTCCTCTACTTCTCCACGTGTAGGGACTTACAGATTGTGATCAAATCACCTCTCAGCCTTCTCATTAAAGCTCTCTGTACTATGTCAGACTCCTTGGGTGAAGCCTAGGGAAGTATGCGAAGAGCACATGAGGAACCAGAAATTCTGTGTTCTAATGCTAATTAGGCCATTTGCTGTGTGACCTTGTTGGTCATAGTTAAGACTACATTTTAGTCACAGGTATTTTTAGTAAAAGTCATGGACAGGTCACAGGCAGTAAACAAAAATTCACGGCCTGTGACCTTTCCATGACTTTTACTATATACCCCTAACTAAAACTTGGTGTTAGGATATAGATATTCAGGCCTGTCTGCAAAGGCCTAGTCTTTAAGAATTTAGGTGTATTCTTATCACTTAGCTAGTTATAGAGGTATAAAAGAAAGAATCAAAATCACTGTCTGCCGGTGTAAGAGCCTTCTCTCACTGTGACAGTCTGAGGCCCTGTGCTTAGGCTAAGGCCTTTGGCTAAGCGACAGAGGCAGCCATAAACTGGGAAGCGACCGGTCACATCCTCACATTCCAAACTAGTCACATTGAAAGAAGGTGCTATGGGGCTGTTAGGATACAATCCTGTCCTGATAATGCAAATCGCCTCCAGAGAAAGGGAAGTGCCTAGAAGATGTAAAAGGAAACTTAGTTTGATAGCATCCTGTCTGGCAAGAACTCACTTATCAATGGTTTCAGAGTAGCAGCCGTGTTAGTCTGTATTCGCAAAAAGAAAAGGAGGACTTGTGGCACCTTAGAGACTAACCAATTTATTTGAGCATAAGCTTTTGTGAGCTACAGCATCCGATGAAGTGAGCTCTAGCACGCGAAAGCTTACCTTTTCTTTTCACTTATCAATAGCTGGGATGTGAAATCCTCACTTCTGTATTGTTTTGTCATTATAGTTCCCACTTTGCTATTGTTTATTTGCATGGTCTCTGTCTGGTTCTGTCATTGTTTCTGTCTGCTGTATAATTAATTTTGCTGGGTGTAAACTAATTAAGGTGGTGGGATATAATTGGTTACATAATCATGTTACAATATGTTAGGATTGGTTAGTTAAATTTCAGGAAAATGATTGGTTAAGGTATAGAAAAGCAGAACTCAAGTTTTACTATATAGTCTGCTGTCAATCAGGAAGCGGGTGGGTTTGTGGGTGGGGGAAATGAGAACAGGGAACGGGGGTGGGGAAATTGGAATCATGTTTGGCTAAGGGCAGGAATGGGAACAGGGACACAGGTGAAGCTCTGTGGTGTCAGAGCTGGGAAGGGGGACACTAAGGAAGGAAACTGGAATCATGCTTGCTGGAAGTTCACCCCAATAAACATCGAATTGTTTGCACCTTTGGACTTCGGGTATTGTTGCTCTCTGTTCATGCGAGAAGGACCAGGGAAGGAAGTGGGTGAAGGAGTAAGCCCCCTAACACTTGGGCCGGGGGGGGGGGCGCGAGTGCTCTGGGAGGGCAGCCTGGGACTTCCATGGTTCTGGGGGGATGGCGGGCTACAGCGCGCAGCCTGGGACCCCTATTAATGCTAGGGGGCGCGGTTGCTGGGGCTGACAGGCTCCCTATCCAGCTCCGACCAGCATGTCCCTGCAGCTCCTAGAGGGAGGGGCAGTGAGGGGGGCTCTACGCACTGCTCCCGCCACAAGCACCGGGAACCACAGCCAATGGGAGCTGTGGAGGTGGCACCTGCAGGTGTGGGCAGCGCACGGAGCCCCCTTGCTCCTCTGCCTAGGAGCTGCAGGGACATGCCAGTGGGAGCCAGGGAGCACCCCCCCCCCCGAGATAAGCGCCACCCCACACCCCAACTTCCTGTCCCAGCCCTGAGCCTCCTCCCATGTACCCAAACTGCTGCTGCCAACTCAGTGGCTGCCCAGCCACTGTGGAAGTCACAGAGGTCACAGAAAGTCATGGAATCCGTGACGGACACACAGCCTTAAGTCATAGTGACTTGTCCATTTTCCTGTGGGGCCCCTGATTTTGGGTGCCCACCTGAGATATCTTTGCCCTGATTTTAAGAGGTGCTGAGCATCCCCAACTCCAAATGAAGTCTTGTTGTGGGCACGCACATGACTGATATATTTCCAAAGGCGGTAGTCAGAGTTCTGGGACTTGCCTTTAGCAAACGCTACCATCCAGTGTTTAATAACTGTAGCACATCCCTGCACTCTGCCTGGCCATGTTCATTCCATGTCAGTATAGCAGCCACACATCTGAACAGTAACTAGCTAACCACTCATCTTCTCTAAGGAACGGTAAGCAGATCAGGAACTGGTGTTTCAGTGATGGTGCCTTTCTGGATGCATTTCAGATTGACTCATTAATAGATGCAGTCTCAAGACACCAACTAAGCACAAGCAGAGCACAGATTGCCGGTTGAGTGGGAAAGTAAAGGCAATCATCACTAGAGAAGCCTTTATCCACATCCGCTCTGGTTGCTGTCTCATAAATTCAGCCACAGGCAGTGAGGCTATGATCCAAAACTCCAGTTGGTGATCTGGTCTCTGGATTCAACTCAGTTTCTGAAATGTCACTGCTTACTGCCGAGTGAAAGCCACCCCCGTGCAGAGGGCCATCAGAAGGGCTATGCATACGTAAAAAAGTCTTCTTCTGAGGGCATAAGTAGGATTTAAATAATAATACATAAGACTTGCATTGATCCTCCACCTAGGTGTGACTGTCACTCTGGTTGCTTGATCTGTCTAAGGTCAAGCTTATATGGCCCCCATTCCTATAATATGCAAGCACTTTATAATCTTTAATGTATCTATCTATATAGCAGGTTTCAGAGTAACAGCCGTGTTAGTCTGTATTCGCAAAAAGAAAAGGAGTACTTGTGGTTAGTCTCTAAGGTGCCACAAGTACTCCTTTTCTTTTTATCTATATAGCATCCCTTGTGAGGTATAAAGTGCCATTTTACAATGGGACACTGAAGCACAGAGTGGGTAAGTGACTTGCGCGTGCTTTGAGCAGGGGGTTGGACTAGATGACCTCCTGAGGTCCCTTCCAACCCTGATATTCTAGGATTCAGGCAGGAAGTCTCTGGCAGAGCAGGAACTCTAAAGGCCTGCCACGCCCTAGGCTTTAGGCCTAAGTGCTGGACTATATCCTTCCTCAAACATAGTAAGTGTCCCACCAACCCACTTTCCCACCATAGAATATCAGGGTTGGAAGGGACCTCAGGAGGTCATCTAGTCCAACCCTCTGCTCAAAGCAGGACCAACCCCAACTAAATCATCCCAGCCAGGGCTTTGTCAAGCCTGACCTTAAAAACTTCTAAGGAAGGAGATTCCACCACCTCCCTAGGTAACCCATTCCAGTGCTTCATCACCCTCCTAGTGAAAAAGTTTTTCCTAATATCCAACCTAAATGTTCCCCACTGCAATTTGAGACCATTACTCCTTGTTCTGTCATCTGCTACCACTGAGAACAGTCTAGAGCCATCCTCTTTGGAACCCCCTTTCAGGTAGCTGAAAGCAGCTATCAAATCCCCCCTCATTCATCTCTTCTGCAAACTAAATAATCCTAGTTCCCTCAGCCTCTCCTCATAAATCATGTGTTCCAGCCCCCAATCATTTGTTGCCCTCCACTGGACTCTCTCCAATTTTTCCACATCCTTCTTGTAGTGTGGGGCCCAAAACTGGACACAGATGAGGCCTCACCAATGCCGAATAGAGGGGAATGATCACATCCCTCGATCTGCTGGCAATGCTCCTACTTATACAGCCCAAAATGCCATTAGCCTTCTTGACAACAAGGGCACACTTTTGACTCACCCAGCTTCTCGTCCACTGTAACCCCTAGGTCCTTTTCTGCAGAACTGCTGCCTAGCCATTCGGTCCCTAGTCTGTAGCGGTGCATGGGATTCTTCCATCCTAAGTGCAGGACTCTGCACTTGTCCTTGTTGAACCTCATCAGATTTCTTTTGGCCCAGATGCAGGCTTTATACCAGGATAGTGGGCTAAGCAATGCATAGGGACTATCTACATTCCTACAAGCTACAGGGTCGAATTCCAGTGCAAATAACTCATTCCTTCAAAGGGAATTATGCTGAGTTTTACCAGAGACCTTTGATTCTCTGGCCTTGTCTGCTCTGTGTGGATGACAATAATATATTGCACTGATTGGAAGAATCGGGGATTGGCCTGCCACCCTCAATTAAAATTTCCCCTTCCTCCTCTGGGGTGCTGTGTACTGGCTGGCAGTGGTCCTCCACACTAGAGATGGCTGTAGGGTTGCCAACTTTCTAATCGCACAAAACCGAACACCGTTACCCCACCCCCGTCACGCCCCTTCTCCAAGACCCTGCTTCCTGCTCATTCCATCCCCCCATCGTTCGCTCTCCCCCATCCGCACTCACTTTCACAAGGCTGAGACAGGGAGTTGGGCTGTGGAAGGGGGTGAGGGCTCCGGCTGAGGTGCAGGCTCTGGGATGGGGCCGGGGATAAGGGTTTTGGGGTGCAGGTTCCAGGAGGGAGTTTGAGTGCGAGAGGGGGTTCCGACCTGAGGGAGAGGACTGTGGTGAGGGAGGGGATTCAGGGTGCGGGCTCCGGCCTCGTGGCGCTTACCTCAGGCGGCTCCCAGAAATGGCCGGCATGTCCTGCTCCTAGGCGGAGGGGCCAGGGGGCTCTGTGCACTCCCGTAGATGCTGTCTCTGCAGCTCCCATTGATTGCTTCCAGGAACTACACGGGGCCAAGGCAGGCAGGGAGCTTGCCTTAGCCCCACTGTGCTGCTGACCCAACTTTTAGCGGCCCAATCAGTGGTGCTGACCGGAGCCGCCAGTGTCCCTTTTCAACCAGGTGTTCCAGTCAAAAAATGAACACCTGGCAACCCTAGATGGCTGCTTTTCAGTGGTGTAGGTACATGGTTTGTACAGTGCTATGAGATGAATGGCACCATATTAAACTTCTTGTTCTTATCAGCAGGTTTCACCAACAATACTATCTAGGGAGAAATAAGACCCTCATCTCCCCAACTTTCTTTTTCATGAAGGCAATTTTTAACAGGCATAAGCTGTGAAAAAAAAGAGCTACCAGGTTCCCTAAATAGCAGTTCCACCCTGTCTCACTGCTTGCAGTACCTTTTCCTAAATCTTGTTTACACTAGGAAATTTACCGCTATTGATAGTGGTACAGCAGAACTGGTGCTGAACACAATTTAACTACCTGCATAAACAGGATTAAATACTGTTCAGCTGCATCTACTGAGGAAGTCCATGGTCAGCAAGAGGTTAATTTCCTAGTGTAGACAAACCTGCTGCAGCTAGGCTCTGAAAGCGGGACTATGACAGCTGTACTGTCTGCTGGATTTTGGCCGAGTTTTCTGTGGACTACCAACAGCTCTCTTCTTATAAGAATCATTGCAAAGAGGAGGTCTGGATGGTGCAAGGAATTGCTAACAGACTCTGGAGGTTTTCATAGCTAGGTTGTCAGTTTGAATCTAGCTAAACTTGTTACTTCAAAGCAGTGGGGATAACTTGACTCTGTTATGGGCCTTCTCCCTTGGCTAGGCCTTC
The DNA here is from genome assembly GCF_965140235.1 of Caretta caretta. Taxonomy (NCBI): domain Eukaryota; kingdom Metazoa; phylum Chordata; order Testudines; family Cheloniidae; genus Caretta; species Caretta caretta. The sequence goes on along the minus strand of NC_134226.1, from coordinate 17,754,882 downwards.
CACCCCATTATACTTACGGCAAACTCACCCTGTGCAGATGGTGAAGAATGGTGCAGGGTAGGAGCTTGGGCTGTCTCAGTGTGCCTACAGCATCCTTCCTGGAGTAGAGATGAGGAAGCAGTTGGTTCTGATGCTGTTGCCACCAGTGTTCAGGGCTGGATAATGGGAAAGTGAACTCAAAACCTTCATCAATTAGTGGGGTGACATGAAAGGAAAATCATGTTCTTCTGGGTATATCCAGTAGATGAAATGTCCCACACGCTGGCTGATCTGGTGCCCCTTCTTGCTGGTTGTAAGTCTATAACCTCCCAAAGGTAGCCTTGGAATATCACAAGCATTGATCATTGAAATGGAAGGTGCAGCTAGCCAGAGATCTAGGTGGACGTTAACAGGGTCTAGGGCTACTCTAACTTATGCTGCAGCCTAGGCAGGCAGGCATTTGCTGCACCTCCTGAGGTATGGCTCCTGAGAGGCATGGCTCAGAATCTAGCTCAACGTTTGGAATGTGCTGAGATTTTTGTCCTGTTCCAGATAGGTTTTGTAGATGGCTCTGTTCTGAAGCAGATTCAGCTCAGTGTTAATATCAGATGCTGCACCCCAAGGCAGAAAGTGCTGGAGGTGGAGAGGCTGCTGTCAACAGCCAAGTCCTGGGCAGTCTAGCCTTAGGGTTGGAGCAACAGTCCAGCCTACTATTTAGGGCTGAATCCAGCTGAGGAGAGTCCTGGAGTGAAGTCAAAGGTCAGAGCCAAGAGTCAGAAGCCAACGCCTAAGCCAAACGGGAAGCCAGAGTCACAGTCAGGAGGCGTAGCCGAGATTGGAGTCAGGGTGGAGTGGGGTGCTGAGGCAGGAGCATGCAGGACTGGCTCTAGGCACCAGCAAACCAAGCACGTGCATGTTTTTTTTTGCTTCGGCAGTTGTGCCCGGAGGTTGGTTGGTTTGTTTTTGGCGCGCTTACGGCCGCAAAAAAACCTAGAACCGGCCCTGGGAGCAGGTGCCGGCTGGAGTTAGGGCAGGGCTAGAGAGAGAGACAGGACCAAGGGCAGCTGCAGGCAAGGAGCATATTGAGCAGCTCCTGGAGTGCTGCTGCGTCTACTGACCTTAAGTATCAGCCTGCTGACTCCTACTGCTGATCGGGTGACCCAGTCAGACAGCTTCTATCAGAGCCAGCTACACTCATCAGGCTGTCAGGAGAATGGCTCAGCTGCAGGTTGGCCCCTGACAGTACCCCCCCCTTCAAGAGTGCCTCCGAGAGGCCATGGGACCTGGTTTCAGGGGGTATTTCTGGTCAAAGACACGTATGAGTTCTGGAGCCTGGATGTTTTCTACCAGCTCCCATGATCGCTCTTCTGATCCATAACCCTCCCAATCCACCAGATAACAGGGTTTGCCTCAAACTTGTTTGGAGTCTAGGATATCATGGACCTCATACTCCTGTTAGCCTGGGACATCTATGAGAGGTGGGGTTGGTGCAGAGCAGCCAGGACAAGAATTTCTCATGTAGGGTTTGAGAAGGGACACATGAAAAACTGAGTGGACCTTCAAGGATTCTGGCAACTGGAGCCTAAATGCTATCTACTTGTTCCGTGATCTTAAATAGGTCAAAAACTGGTGGTCCATTTTGGCTGAGGGACAGGTGGATTTGAGGTGTTTGGAGGTCAGCCAGACCTTGCCTCCTACAGACAGCCAGTGTGGCTTGGTGGTTTTGCTCTGCATGATGTTTGTATACCTGCTTGGCAGCTTCCAGGTGTTCAGTAAGCTCTTGATTGACCCAATGAAGATAGGCAACTAGATCTGCTGCAGCAGGGACTAGGGAGGCTGGAGGTGCTGCTGAATGAAAGCAAGGGTGAAAACTATAGTTTGCATAGAATGGCCTATGGATGGATGCATGGGTGCAGTTGTTGTATGCAAACTTTGTGTATAGCAGGAAAGTGACCCAATCATCTTGACAATAATTGAGAAAACAGTGGAGGTATTGTTCGAGGGCCTGGTCCAACTGTTCTGTCAGCCCCTTTTTCTGTGGGTGATAGGCCGAGGAGGCGAGCAGTTCCATTCCCAAGAGTTTGCACCAAAAATGGAAGTGAATTGTGGATCTCCATCTGAGACTATTCCAGTCAACATCCCATGGAGCCAAAAAATATAATCTAAAAAAAGGGTGGCATGGCTGGGTGGTAGGGAGAGAACAAATGGAAATGAAGTGCACCATATTAGTGAGGAGCTCAATGGTGACAAGGATGACCGTGCAATCCTGGGAGTGAGGTAACTCTAGGGTGAAATCCAAGAGTACCAAGGAACCATCTTTAACACTGTAAGCGTGCGGGACTCACCCCTGCGGCGCCTCCTGCTGGTATCCTGGGAATTAGCTCTACTTCCAGCCTTGGAGCACCCTCTGCAGGCCAGTGCCCCGCTTACACCGGGCCCCTGTGGCCCTCCCAGACCCGGTGCCCCTTGTACACCACGGTGTTGCCCCCCGGCAGTAACCCATCACTTGCAGGGTCTCCCCTCCCCGGGGAACCCCCGCCCCCTATCCCTACCTTGCCTCAGTCGTAGGCTCCCGCCAGTCGCCAGCTAGCCCCCGCACCCTGGGGCAGACTGCAGCGTAAGCCACTCATCCCAGGCAAGGCTGGATTTGGACCTGCTGCCTCTGTCTGACCTTGGGCTGTACCCTGCCACCCCAGTACCTGTTGGGCCTAATGCTAGGCCGCAGCCTGGGGCTTTCCTGGCTGGAGCTTCCCAGCCCTGCTCCAATCTAGATGCCCTGCTTGGGTCTCTGCAGCCAAGTTCCTCCCTCTCAGAGCTAGAGAGAGTCTCCTGAGCTTCCGCCCAGCAGCCCCTTCGTAAGGCCAGCCCAGCCTGGTTGGGGCGTGGCCACTGCTGAGCCTGCCCCCCAATCAGCCCCGCCTAGGCTCCCAGCCCCGGCCCTCTCCCAGGGCTGGCTGTGAACCCCTTTGGGCCGGGAGCGGGTGGCCACCCCCCGCTACAGCAGGGAGAGGTCAGTCTGCTTGGGCTGCCCTGCTGGCTGGAGCTCCCTCCGTCCCTGGGCTGTTGCTGCTGGCTGGAGCTCTCTGCCTCCCTCCCTGGAGGGCCGCTGCTAGCTAGGCCCCTTTGTGGGAGCCGCTGCTGTTGCTGCTGTGGGGAAGGGGGGCCTTGCCAGCCTGCCCCCCTATTCCCACCCCTCTGGAGGGAGGAGAAGCGAGGACCCCACCACCACCACCGCAGTTGTCACCCCTTCTGCCTGGGTCCTCACCTGGCTGGACGCTGCCCGGTTGCTGCTGATGGTGCTCCTAGGCTTGCTGCCTCGTCGAGGAGCAGGAAGACTGCTGCGAGGCATTGTGGAGGAGGTCGGTTATTGGACTGAGTGACTTGTCGTCTGGGCCGAGTCCTTGCAAAGCGAGGTCCTCCCTCTCTCGGGCAGGCGAGCTGTGCTCGCCTTATTGCCGAAGAAGGGGGACCTCCGCGACTTATGGAATTGGCGCCCCGTCTCACTCCTCAGCACAGACTACAGGGTTGGAGCGAAGGCCTTCTCGCTGCGGCTCGGGTGGACCACGGGTATCTCCTGGGCACCCTGCGGGCGTTCGGCTTCGGGCCCCAGTTTGTGAGCTTTCTCCAGGTGCTGTACACCGACGTGGAGTGTCTGGTCAGGCTCAAGTGGACCCTGACCGAGCCGCTCAGCTTCAGGCAGGGAGTACGGCAGGGGTGTCCCCTCTCGGGCCAGCTGTATGCTCTGGTGATCGAGCCCTTCCTCCATCTCCTCTGCTGGAGGTTGTCGGGGTTGGCGCTTCGGGAGCCAGAGCTGCGGCTGGTCCTGTCGGCATACGCCGACGACGTGCTCCTCGTGGTCCAGGACCCGGACGATCTGGTGTGGGTGGAGGCCTGCCAGGCCGTTTACTTGGCAGCCTCCTCCGCCCGGGTCAACTGGGTCAAGAGCTCTGGCCTGGTGGTCGGGGACGGGTGGCAGGCAAGCTCCCTCCCATCCGCGCTTCAAGCCATCCGGTGGAGCGCGGGTCCGCTGCTCTATCTTGGCGTTTATCTATCCGCCACGCATCCTTCTCCACCGGAGAACTGGCAGGATTTGGAGGCCAGGGCGGGTGAGCGGCTGCGGAGAGGGACAGGACTGTTCCGGTGTCTCTCCCTGCAAGGGAGGGCGCTGGTGCTGAACCAACTGGTCCTGTCCATGCTCTGGCACCAACTCAACACCCTGAGCCCAGCCCCGAGGATCCTGGCCAGGCTCCAGAGGATGGCTCTGGGGTTCTTCTGGCCGGGGCTGCACTGGGTCTCTGCAGGGGCTCTGAGTCTTCCCCTGGAGGAGGGAGGACAGGGCCTGGTTTGCTTGCGCAGCCAGGTCCATGTCTTCCGCCTCCAGGCCCTGCAGAGGCTCTTTTACGGTGCAGGTAGTCCGGCATGGAGCACGTCAGTGCACGCCTTCCTCCGCCACCTCCAAGGGCTCCGATATGACTGGCAGCTCTTTTTTCTCCATCTGAGGGGCCTTCCGCGAGACCTCTCTGAGCTGCCGGTCTTCTGCCAGGACCTCCTCCGGACCTGGAAGCTTTTTTCAGCGACCAGGTCATTTGTGGCCACCGAGGGAGCGGACCTCCTCGCGGAGCCCCTGCTACACAACCTCGATCTCCGTGTGCAGGTGGCAGAGTCTCCCTCGGTGTGTCAGAGGTTGGTCCTGGCAGAAACCACCAGAGTCAGAGACCTCCTGGACTACGACAGGGGGGACTGGGTGATGCCCTGCGAGCTCTGACGACGCATGGGGCTTTCCACCCTTCCGACCCCTAGGCGCGTACTCCAGGAGGTGAAGGCCGCCTTGTCACCCGATTCTCTCGCTTTCCTGCGGCAAGCCCTGCAAGAGGGCGTTCCCCGCCCAGCCCTCATCCCTGGCCCTCTGGACTTTTTTCTTGGGCCCCTGTTCTGCGAGCCCCAGCTGCCCCATTCCCACACTCCGATCCAGCTCCATACCCTGCAGCCGGTCCGGTTTCGAACCATGCCCAGAAACCATCTGTACACGCTCGTGCTCCATACATTGCATTTTCTCACCCTTGTGTCCCGCCCCAACACCAAATGGCGGGACTATCTTCCACCTAAAAAGGGTGAGGAGCCTCGGTGGGCCAGCCTTTATTCCACCTTGGTCCCACGGCCCACCGGGGACATTAGTTGACGGCTCCTTCATGGAGCCGTGAGCATGGGCATGCACCTGGCACGGTTCACCCCTACACTTGAGGCCTGCCCCTTTTGCAGCATGAGGGAGAACCTGGCGCACGCCTATCTTGAATGCGCCAGGTTGTAGCCCCTATTCTGGCTCCTCCAGAACCTCTTGTTGAGGTTCTGGCTGCACTTTTCCCCACACTTCTTCCTCTTTGCACACCCTATCCGTGGCCCCACGAAGACGCGAGAACTCCTCGTCAACCTGCTCCTGGCTCTGGCCAAAATTTCCATCTATAACACAAGGAGGAGGATGTTGGACAAGGGGGTGCTCTGTGACTGCGGAGCCTATTTCTGTTCCTCCGTCGTCTTACGCATCCGGGCAGAGTTCCACTGGGCAGCGTCCGCTGGCTCCCTCGACAGCTTTGAGGAGCAGTGGGCGCTGTCCGGGGCTCTCTGCTTGGTGTCCCCATCTGGTATCCTCATTTTGAACCTTTGACCTTCACTCCGATCCCTGTTTTTCATTAGTTGTCCCCCGCAATCAGTTGGTCCCTGGGTCCAGTGGTCCCTCCCGCTAGGCTGGGGGAGGGGCCTTTAGCAGTGGGTGGGCTTGCGCCCGCCCACTTCCTGAGTTTTCCAATACGACCCCGCTGCACACACCTTGAGTCGGGGATGGCCCTGTGGGATGTAAAGACGCCTTCCAGGACGAAGTAGACCCTCCTTCAAATGAAAACCAAACGGGACAGAATACTTGGAGCATTTAGGGCAGAGGTGGGCAAACTACGGCACGGCCCACGGGACCCTCCTGCCCAGCCCCTGAGCTCCTGGCTGGGAGGCTGGTCCCTGGCCCCTCCTCTGCTGTCCCCCCTCCCCGCAGCCTCAGCACGCCGCACCACCTGCGCAATGCTCTGGGCTGCTGGGCAGCGCAGTGCAGAGCCGTGGCCTGACCCGGTGCTCTGGGTGGCGCGGTATGGGGGGGGGGGTTGGATAGAGGGCAGGGGAGTTCGGGTGTGTGGTTGGGGGCGGGGGTGTGGATAGGGGTCGGGGTGGTCAGAGGGTGGGGAACAGGGGGATTGGATGGGGCAGAGGTCCCGGGGGCGGGGCAGTCAGGAATAGGGGAGGGGTTGGATGGGGCAGCAGGAGGCAGTCAAGGGTGGGGAGTCTGGGGGTGGTCAGGGGACAGGGAGTAGGGGGTGGTGGATGGGACAGGAGTCCCAGGGGAGCCGTCAGGGGGCGAGAAGCAGGCCGGGTAGGATAGGGAGCGGGAGGTCAGATAGGAGGCGGGGGCTGGGCCACACCTGGCTGTTTGGGGAAACACAGCCTCCCCTAACCGGCCCTCCATACAATTTTGGAAACTCGATGTGGCCCTTAGGCCAAAAAGTTTGCCCGCCCCTGATTTAGGGTCTGACAGATCTTAATAGCCAGGAGGTCTTGGGGAAACAGGGGCAATCAGGTTGTTGTGCCCATTTTAGATGGGCATAAAATGGTAGCCAAGGGAGCTATGTCTGACTTGGCATATTCGTCCTTGCACAACAGGGCATCTGCCTTCCCATTCTGTGATCCAGGGCGGTAGCTGATGAGAAGTCAAAACTGCAATGAAAAGCAACCAGCTGATCTGGTGCTGGTTAAGGTTATGAGCAGTTCAGAGATATTCCAGATTCTTGTGATCAGTAAGAACCTGGACTGGGAACTGAGCTCCCTCTAGTACATGACGTCTCCACTCTTTGAATGCCACCTTTATTGCAAGTAACTCCTTATTCCAGATATCATAAGTCTTCTCAGCAGGGGTTAGTTTTCTTGAATAGAAGGTTCAGGGATGGAATTGGTTACGAAGACTGGTATGTTGTGACAGAGTGGCTCTGACAACAAAGCTTGAAGCATCTGCCTCTGGTGAAGAGCTTGGCAATCTGGATGTACATAAATTCTTTAGCTGATCAGATGCACAGTTTGCATCTACTGACCAGAAGAAGTGGACCCCACTTTTGGAGAAGCACAGTTATCAGGGCTACTAGGTGAGAGAATCCTTAGATAAAATGCATGTAGAAACTGGCAGTCCTGAGAAACTGCTGATCACCGCCTACATCCTTCAGGGTATTCCACCCAGAGATGACAGATACCTTTTGAGTGACCGTTGTTAGCCCTCTGGGGGAAATGATATACCTGAAGATCACAACTGCACCTTTGTTGAACTCACATTTCTCCAGTGTGGAGTAGAGATGGTTTTGGCAGAATCTGTTGAGAACATGGCATACATGTTGCTTGTGCAGGGTCTGGTTTTCAGAAAAAACAAGAATATCATCCAAATAAATAACCACAAACCAGTCCAGTATGTCCCAGAAGATATTGTTGACAAAATGCTGAACTGTCGCTGCAGCATTATAAATCCAAAAGGCATAACTAGATATACAAAATGTCAATATTGGGTGAAGAAAACAGTCTTCCACTCATCGCCCTCTCTGATTCAGACCATGTTGTAGACCCCGTAAAGTTCCAACAATAAAAATCTTGGCTGAGTGTACTCAAATAGTTCATTAATAAGTGGAAGGGGGTAGCAATTTCAGACTGTCACTTTGTTCAGAACTCAATAGTCAATGCAGAGACTCAAGGAACCATCCTTTTTCACCCTGAAGAAGATTGGAGCATGACAAGGTATCAGGTCTCTTTTTATCGAAAACATTAGCATGATCCCAATATTTCACCTGGATTCCTGAAGCTACTGAAGGGGTCACAGCAACAGCAGCAGCTGCCCTCAGAGTATCTCCTGTGGTCACTGAATTCACAGGTAGATGGTGGAGATCAAAGGGCATTTCTGGTCCAGAACATGGTTTTGGGAAGCAAAGCTGACAACAAAGTCTTGATGCAAAGCATATGGTTCCTGGACCCCAGCAGATGAGTGGATCATGGGTGGCGAGCTAAGGATGACAGGGGAGTGAAGTGTACAGATCAGACCAAACTGTAGAACCTTCCTGGTACTCTGGAGCATGGTAACAATCAAGGGCGCCATTTAATAAGTAACCAGGCTGGAGGAGAGGGGAGAATGCATCAAGAGATTCCACCAAACCAGGGTTGCTCTTGTGCTGAGATGGAATATTGTGAACCTGGGCAAAGTCTAAATCCATGAAATTGTTGGAGGGCCCCGAGTCTGAGTGCCCTCAGCTCTACCCTCTGCTATGGTGGGATTCTGTAGCCATAGTGGCAGTTGGCGGGTGCTGGCATGGTGTCCATCCATAGCCAAGCTACCAATAAACACAGGGGGTTTAAGATTCTGGAGTAAGGAAGGGAACACAGCCTCAGTCCAGATGCTTTTATTGAGGCTGAGGCATGGAGTCTTTCTGGTCAAAACATGGCCCGATTCTTAGAGCACCCCATGTCATAGTGTCCAGATTCCCCACAGTACAGGCATAAACCTGAAGCATGACACCAGCCCTTCACAACGTCAGAGAGGCAAGGCCAAACTGGCGGATCTGCCTGGGCTCCTGTGATAAGATTGTGGAACATGCCAGGAACTTGACTGTCTCCCCAGGCAGCGTTCAGTCAGGCGGTTGTCAATGCTGATACACAGCTTGACCAACACGTCCAGGACAGACAGCAGCTCCACCCTTGCTTAGGGCATATCAGAAGGAGTAGCACTGCGTTGTCTCGTTCCACTCAGCTTCTGCTGCTGGGCGCCGGAACTCTGCGGCAAACTTAGCAACTGACCTGTTTCCCTGACAACTGACCTGTTTCCCCTGAAGCACATTCTTGGAGGATTCCACACAATTTGGATAGTCAAACACAATCACCATGGCTCAGATGAACTCTTCAAATTATCCCAGAAGGGGGCTAGAAGCCTCCAGGACAGGAGATTCCCAGGCCAGGGCCTCCACGCTTAGTAGACTAATACGAAGTCCTACTCAGGTCTGGTCAGCACAGAATGATTGGGGCCATAGCATAAACAGGAGCTGGCATGGGTTCATGAAACTACAGAACTTTCCAAGGTCCCCACCAAACTTATTCAGCACTGGAATCTCTGGGTCCCTAGAAGCTGAGGCAGCAAAGACAGGTGGGATGGCTGTAGGACTACAGTTTGTACCTGCAGGACCATAAAGTGAGCCTGCGGGGTCCACAGAATTCCCACAATGTCTTGCAGGGCTGCCCTTACAGAATCCATCTGAAGGGCAGTCTGGCCCCTTGCCAACCCTTGTTCAATCTTTTGGGCTGCTCAAACTCTCAATGACCAAGTTGCAGGCAGGCTAGCCTAATGGTTGGAAAAACCGTCCAGCGTACCAGATAAAGCTGAATTCAGCTGGGATGGGGTGCTGGAGTGAAGCCAAAGGTCAGAGCCAGGAGTCAGAAGCCAAATCCTAAGACCAAGAGTAAGCCAAAGTCATAATTAGAAGGCATAGCCAAGAGTTGGAGCCAGAAGCCAAAGCTGAAGGATTAGCTAGAGTCACAGTCAGGAGTCATAGCTGAGGATCGGAGCCGGGAATCAGAAGCTAGGATGGAGTGGGGTGCTGGGGCAGGAGCAGGACTGCAGAAAGGGACAGGACCAAGTGCAGCCACAGGCAAGGAGCACAGGGAGCAGCCACTAGAAGGTTGCTACTACTGAGTTTAAGTATCAACCTGCTGACTGCTGCAGCCTGTCAGGTGGCTCAGTCAATCAGACAATTACTATCAGGGCCAACTGCGCTCATTCGTTTGGCAGGAGACTGGCTTTGCTGCAGGCTGGCCCCTGACAACTGCATTGCTGTGAAGTGACCTCAGCCTTAGCGTGAAAAATTCCCTTTTAAACATCAGCGTCTCTATTGGCTTTCAAAATCCTGCCCAACAGATTCTCGGAAGCCAGCAAGATTGTCATTTTCCTCTTCTTATGGTAAAACCAGCAGCCTAATGTAAGTGTAGACACGCTAGTCTAGGGCCTTGATTTTACCTCACCTTGCCTCGTTTTCTCTAAGGATATCTTGCCTAGTCAATCACACTGAAACATAATGGCAACTGTGTGTAATGTCTAATCGTTGCCTTCTGCTGGACAGGATCAGAACTGCTCAACTATGCATTTACTAGGCCGAAAAATGGAATAGTTTATGAAGCTTTTCCCTTATCTCACATATTAGGGGGCCTTTGCTTTTGGAGCAGAAAGATTTGAGTTCTAACACTGCTGAAGCAGTAAACTGGTTGCAGTGCACAGTATAATGACAAATGCGAAGAGCTGCATGGCCACTGATTTATTGCAAGCCATAAAGTCCGTCTCAGTTTTCAACCTGTGTCTCTATACCCTGCCCTCCCTACTAGTTATTAATCCCACTCTAGCTCTGTATCGAAAACTATAGTGGCGGGTTGCTTAAATTTCACCCAACTATGTTTGCAGAATACAACACATCTGTATAGTGTAGAATATACTGTAGGGAAAAACTCTTGCATTGGCTGGGCGTGGGGGATTGAGGCTAGATAATCTCAGGGGCCTTTTCCATCTCTAACACGTCTGTGTGATTGTTGCATTGCCTGGCACTTTGCAGATGCAGGCAGACAGTCCTGGCATGCAGGAGATACTCCACTGGCTTTGGAAATGCTAAGTCTCTGCTGAGATAAACCCCACTGGTTGGATTTACCCCTTCCCCTTTGTTGTGACGGTGAGACACAACAAAATAACTACTTTGGGAAGGCAAAGATGCCTGAGATAAACACCAGGAGATGGATTTCTATTCAAAGGCATCTTCCTGCCTCAAGTCCAACTGTTCCCCTGTTCTTGATCCTCTGAAACTTTATAAATAAAACAACACAAGCTGAGAGTGGTGCAAACTGCTGGTGTAGACGCATGAAACTCCTTAGCAGAAGGTGTGAGCAAATGTTTTTTTCATCATCACAGTTACCTCTAATATTTAAATATATCCTATTATAATATTCTAATTATATGCAAAACACCAAGGGGAAGATTCACTGAAGCTGGCTTAGGAAGGTTGAAATGACAGCTCTCTGCACCAACCTGCCCCTCCTCCCCCAGCCCTGGGAGGAATTTAGCCACTGGGTTAATTCCACCCATCATCACTGCAGTTTTGATTCCAGCCAGGGGCTCCAAAGGATCTTTGCTTGCAGAGGCTATTTCTGTGCATCCCTCGGGTTCCTTGCATATGTCGGCTTCCCAACCAAGACTGCTCACTCTTTGGGTTGCAATGGAGGAGGGGAGGTTGGGGCCACTTTCTGCCATGCAATCTCCTCCCCAATGGATTTGCCATTGACCTTGGGGACCCTATGCCTGCATTTGTGTTGACAAAATCCAGCATAAATCTGAGTTGGATCTGGCCCCAAAAGTACAGTCCACAGCAGTGTTCCCTCTAATTTTCCCAACGCATGTGTGGAATGAATTTTGTTATGTGCACCAATATGGAGGTGATGTGTGACACATCACCTCCGTATTGGTGCACACAACCAAATCCATGTGGTGGGGGTGAAATCAAAGGGTTCGGTGTGTAGGAGGGAGCTCAAGGCTGGGGCAGAGGGTTGGGGTGCACGGGGATGAGGACTCTGGCTGGGGCCGAGGATTAGGGGTTTGGGGTTCAGGTTGCCCCAGGACTCCCCCCAGCAGCACCTGGGCTGGGTGGGGAGAGGCGCATCTCCCCTGGCCGCAGCAGGTCTGTCCGCAGTCCGGGCCGCCGGTGACAGTCGGGGGAGGAGCAGCAGTGGCTGTGGGCTCCTTTCCGCCCCCTCCTTCCCCCCATCACTGGCCGGCAGCCAGAGGCTGCTGCCTGTTGGTGACGGGGGCGGGGGATGGAGAGAGGAGCCCTCAGAGGAGCGAGTGGGCAGAGGGCGGGAGGAGAGAAGCCCGGGCCAGCAGGCCTGGAGGGGCTGGAGAGGAGAGGAGCCAGCGCTGTGGCCACTGGAGCGACGGGCCGGGCCGCCAGGACCCCTGCTGAGCGTGGGCCTGCCGCCATTATAAACCCAGTACTGTCTGGGCTGGCGTCACTCCCTGCCACAGCAGACCTGGCGCTGGGGGAGCGGCATCTCTCCCGCCGCAGCCCTGAGCACCTGCGCAGCGCTTAATTGGCTGCTGCACGGCCACCCGGCCACGCAGCTTCGAGGGAACTTAGCTCCACAGCACCACATCCACAAACAAACGGGAGTAAAAGGAGAAGAGGTCTCCGTAGGGTGCCCAGAGTCCCATTTTTATAGGAACAGTCCTGTTTTTTGAGACTTTTTCTTATATAGGCGCCTATTATCCTCCACCCCGTCCCGTTTTTTCACAGTTGCTATCTGGTCACCCTAGGCCTCAGGATCGTCCAGACTTTAAGGGGAAGGTGGATTTTATGTCTAGCATTAAAGTTCACGGACTAAGACCACCTAAAAATAAGAGAAGATGCTGACTCAGCTGTGCTGGAGGGCCCTGGTATAACACAAGCTGTAAGTAGGGTCCTACCAAATTCGTGGCCATGAAAAACCCGTCATGGACCATGAAATCTGATCTACCCCCGTGAAATCGGGCTATTGTAGGGGATGGGCAGGGTTGGGGCTCCAGCTGTGCACTGGGCTTCAACTGCTAGTCCTGGACAGGCTGGGGAGGGACGGGACTTCCTCTTCCCTTGCACAGGTTGCTCCCGGGGCTGGGTCAGACCCACCTCCAGGAACCTTCCCCAGCTGCAGGAAGCTCCAGAACTGCTGGCTGGGAGCCCCGCTCTGACGGCAGCGCCGCCGCCAGCAGCAGCGCGGAAGTGAGAGTTGCATCATATGGTGGGGTCATCACCTTTGGAGGGGACAGGGCCAGCCTTACATGTGGGTGAGTGGGCAACTGCCTAGGGCCTCTTGGTCAGGGGGGTGCTGTCATCCTCCCCACACACACACAGCCAGCCCAAGGCCCCTTTAGCCCATGTACTCAGAGTGTGGGGGGGCAGAGCTGGGGGCGCCCAGCTGGGGGCTCCTAACATGCACCAGGCTCCAGCCTCTGGTTCCAGCCCAGCTAGGGAGGGACAGGACTTCCTCTTACCCTGCACGGTCTGCTCCCAGGGCTGGGTCAGACCCACCTCCGGGAACCTACCCCAGTTGCAGGAAGCTCCGCGGCTCCAGGCTGGGAGCCCGGCTCTGAAGGCAGCACCACTGCCAGCAGCAGCCCAGCCAGGACTAGCAGCTGGAGCCTGGCGCATGGTAGGAGCCCCCAGCCCTGTCCCTACCCAGCTGTGGGCCCAGCTCTCAGGAGTTTAAGGGGCCTTGGACTGGCTGTGGGGGAGCAGGGAAACCATGGCACTCTGCTTACCACAGGGCCTTGGGCAGTCACCCACATCACCCACCCATAAGGCTGGCTCTGTGCCCTCCAAAAGCGACGACCCGCCCCCGCATACCAGGCCACCCTCGCTTCTGCGCTGCTGGTGGTGGCGGTGCTGCCTTCAGAGCTGGGTGCCTGGCCAGCAGCCGTCCTCTGGGCAGCCAGCTCTGAAGGCAGCTGTGCAGAAGTAAGGGTGGCAACACCTCAACTTCCCTACAATAGCCTTGCAATCCCCCCATGACCCTCTTTTGGGTTGAGACCCCCACCGTCACAATACTTGAAATTTCAGATTTTAATATTTGAAACAGTGAAATATACGATTTTTAAAATCCTATGACCGTGAAATTGACCAAAATGGATCATGAATTTGATAGGGCCCTAGCCATAAGTTAATATCTCACAGGTGTAAACTCCAGGGACTTGTATGTACATTCAGGAGAAGATGATTCACAAGTGGATTTCAGTTTTCAATCAGTCTCTAAACAATTAAACCTATAATGTTTGCGGAGTGTTTGCAAAACAGCAAATCTGAGATTTACAGAGGTCTGAAGGTGGTTTACCAGCAGTGCTGATAATTCAGAGTTTGTGATTTGTACTTAATTATTTATTCTGTACAGCATCACAGATCTCTGTAAAGGCTACCCCTCCTCCTATCGATTTAACGCTGCTAAAATTCGACCTAAAGTCCTAGTGTAGACCAGGGCTTAATGATGAATCTTTGGGCTAAATCCTAGTGAACATCTCACTCTTGACTGGTTTGGAGCATCCCAAGAGCCACAAGGAGTTTGGAGCAATCCAAGCTCTGCAGATGGGAGATTAGCTGTGGAGCAGCCAGGGTGCTACAGTGGGAGAGGTGACTATGGTGGGACCAGTGTGTCCCCAAGTGCTAAGGTGTTAGGACAAAAAGCTGTGTGGTCTGGAATCCACAGCCCTTGAGAACCAGCATGAGTTACAGCACGAGGCCAGTTTTGTGTGTACAGACCAACCTGCACAGTATGAGGAGTCAGTGTGCACAACAGAAGAGGGTGAGTACAGCAGCAGGCAGTGGCTGCACAGGGTGTAGCTGCAGCAATGTTTTCATGGATGCTGGTGTTTGTGGTGCAGTTGCAATATTGACAATCTCAGGCATTCAGAAATCATGACTGAGGCCTCTTAAAATCATGATTCATGTAAAAATCATGATATTTTTAAAATATTTTAAAAAATAATACATTTTGGAGTATTTTTCTTTCCCTTCTGCTTTTAGAGCTGCTAGGGTGCATTCACTTTGTGATTTGAAGATTTTTGCTGCAACAAAGCGGGGGTGCGGGAGAAATCTTTTTTTAAAATGAATGCTGAGAGTCTCATGCAATCTCCTGATCTCTGCAGGTGGGACTTTAACAAAAAAACACAACCGTTGTGAGACTTGTCATGAAATCACCAGTTGTGCCCAGTGACCCCCCCATGGCGAGTAGTGAGTGCTGGGAGCAGAGGTTACAACCACGCTGGTCTGGTTACTCGAGACCTGGGGCCCAACTGAGAGCAGAAGCGACAGAACTCAGGACCTGCTGGCCTCAGCCCCTTCTACTGCACCTGCCCCATCTCCACCCTGCTGCTGCTTTCTCTCTACTGGGCCCAGCCCCTAGCCCCTGCCCCTGCCCCTCCCTGCTGGGCCCAGTACCCCCCACTTCCCTTCCCTTCCCTGGTGGGCCCAGCCCCCTCCCTGCTGGGCCCTGCCCCTCCCTGCTGGGCCCAGTACCCCCCACTTCACTTCCCTTCCCTTCCCTGGTGGGCCCAGCCCCCTCCCTGCTGGGCCCTGCCCCTCCCTGCTGGGCCCAGTACCCCCCACTTCACTTCCCTTCCCTTCTCCGGTGGGCCCAGCCCCCTCCCTGCTGGGCCCAGTACCCCCCACTTCCCTTCCCTGGTGGGCCCAGCCCCCTCCCTGCTGGGCCCTGCCCCTGCCCCTCCCTGCTGGGCCCAGTACCCCCCACTTCCCTTCCCATCCCTGGTGGGCCCAGCCCCCTCCCTGCTGGGCCCAGTACCCCCCACTTCCCTTCCCTGGTGGGCCCAGCCCCCTCCCTGCTGGGCCCTGCCCCTGCTGGGCCCAGTACCCCCCACTTCCCTTCCCTTCCCATCCCTGGTGGGCCCAGCCCCCTCCCTGCTGGGCCCAGTACCCCCCACTTCCCTTCCCTTCCCTTCCCATCCCTGGTGGGCCCAGCCCCCTCCCTGCTGGGCCCTGCCCCTGCCCCGCCCTGCTGGGCCCAGTCCCTGCCCCGCCCTGCTGGGCCCAGTACCCCCCACTTCACTTCCCTTCCCTTCCCTGGTGGGCCCAGCCCCCTCCCTGCTGGGCCCTGCCCCTCCCTGCTGGGCCCAGTACCCCCCACTTCACTTCCCTTCCCTTCCCCGGTGGGCCCAGCCCCCTCCCTGCTGGGCCCAGTACCCCCCACTTCCCTTCCCTGGTGGGCCCAGCCCCCTCCCTGCTGGGCCCAGTACCCCCCACTTCCCTTCCCTTCCCTTCCCATCCCTGGTGGGCCCAGCCCCCTCCCTGGTGGGCCCTGCCCCTGCCCCTGCCCCGCCCTGCTGGGCCCAGTACCCCCCACTTCCCTTCCCCGGTGGGCCCAGGCCCAGCCCCTGCCCCTCCCTGCCGGGCCCGGCTCCTCCCCCGCGCGGCCTGTGCCTGCCCGCTCCTAACACCTGATGCCCCTCCCCCCTCATTACCGTCTGGGTTCTTCCCCCATCGCAAGGATTGAAGAATGGGGCGGGATCCGCATACTCCTTAGACCCTGGCAACCAGCAGCCAATCAAGGCTTGGCAAGGGAGCTCTTGACCAATCGCAGAGAAGTAAGACGGGATCCCGCCTCGGGTGCCTATTGGCGAGGGCATGGTGACGTCTCAGGGTG
Source organism: Caretta caretta (assembly GCF_965140235.1). NCBI lineage: Eukaryota > Metazoa > Chordata > Testudines > Cheloniidae > Caretta > Caretta caretta. Next base: position 17,738,631 of record NC_134226.1, on the reverse strand, counting down.
CTTCGCCAATTGGGTAGCGGTGGGGGCAGGGCCGCGCAGGCGCAGTGCGGAGCCGGTTGCTGACAGGGCCGCTCGCTGGAGGTTTCGGGCCTGGCGTGGGACTTGGACCCGGACTCGGCGTTTCCCTGCCCCGCACGCACCGGCCTTCAGCCTCGCGCCCGTCGCCGCCATGTTCCTCACCCGCTCCGAGTACGACAGGTGAGCGAGGGCGGGCCCGCCCCGGCGCCGGCCCGGGCCCGGGCCCAGCCCCAGCATCTGCCTCGTCATGGAGCCCGGCCGGGGCCTGGGGCCGGCCCAGCCTCCGCGACCCCTCCCGCCGAGCCCTCTCAGCCGCGCCGGGGGTCCCCGCACTGCGGGGGGTCCCCGCTCAGCGCCCGCCCCTCCGCGCGGGGAGCTCTGCCCGCTGAGCCTCCCCGCCCCCTTCTCTCTGCCCCCGCCCAGCCTCCCGCTGCCTCTCGGCGGGGGATCCCCCCTTCCGGGTCCTGCCCTTGGGCTGCTCCCTGGCGGTGTCCGTGGGGGCGATGCTCCCAGGGAGTCCCCTGGGTCGGGCTCCTTCCCTTGCTCCTGGCCCTGAGTCCTTAGTGGGGGCGGACAGACCCCGCTGTGTCATCACTCTGGGGCCTGATTGACAGCACGCTGGAGGTGGCCAGCATTTGGGGGCCCTGGGGAATGGGAAAGGATGCTTTAGCCACCCAGCCTTAATGTCTCTGAAGTCGGAAACTTGGGGCTTGTCTGCAGTGGCACTTTACGCCCCCCTGAGCACAGCAAGGTGCAGCGCTGTAAAGTGCCAGTGTAGACAGTGCACCCGCCCTGGGAGCTATTCCCCTCGTGGGGGTGGCTTTTTTATAGCGCTGGGAGAGCTCTTTCCCAGCACTGTGCTGTGACTACCCAAGCCACATTAAAGTGCTAAAGTAAAGATGTGCCCTTGATGTCGCGCTCAAAGGAACACCATCAGATTATCCCACTACAGCATCCTCCTTTTCCACTCCTGGCACCCAACTCTCCCTGAAGTCTCTTGAGATTAAATACCAATAGTGCTGCAGTATGGCTAAAAGTCAGACGTAAAGCAGCAGTAACCAAGTAGAGTCCAAGTTAGCAAAGCCATTTTGGCTCTGTCCACACTACAATTACAGGTGGCCATAGACTTCATTACAAGAAACAGGTTTCAGAGGAACAGCCGTGTTAGTCTGTATTTGCAAAAAGAAAAGGAGTACTTGTGGCACCTTAGAGACTAACCAACTTATTTGAGCATGATCTTTCGTGAGCTACAGCTCACTTCATCAGATGTGTACCGTGGTACACATCTGATGAAGTGAGCTGTAGCTCACGAAAGCTCATGCTCAAATAAATTGGTTAGTCTCTAAGGTGCCACAAGTACTCCTTTTCTCATTACAAGAAAGAGGCTTATTGGAGACAGATAATTGTAGAGTAGTTATAGCCTTGTCCCTAATTCCACATATTGTGCCTTTTTATTGTAATTTAACTGCTGTTTCCAAACACTTGGGCCCTGTCTATGCCATAGCTCAATCTGCTTTAAATATGATGGTTGTTAACGAAGTGTTAATATAGTTTCCCTGACCCAAGTACATGAGGCCTACCTACTCATGTTAGACCTCCTACTGTCTGGCTTGCAAATTCAGAACTATAGGTTTCAGAGTAACAGCCGTGTTAGTCTGTATTCGCAAAAAGAGAAGGACTTGTGGCACCTTAGAGACTAACCAATTTATTTGAGCATAAGCTTTCGTGAGCTACAGCTCACTTCATTGGATGCATACTGTGGAAAGTATGTGGAAAATTTGTGAAGTGAGCTATAGCTCACGAAAGCTTATGCTCAAATAAATTGGTTAGTCTCTAAGGTGCCACAAGTCCTCCTTTTCTTTTTTCAGAACTATAGTGTAGGCAGGGCCTAAGAAGCAGGCTGGGTTAGTCACAGAGTGACTGAGTTTTCAGGCTTTTGGTTTCATTTTTAGTTGGACCGAACACTATGTTTTGCATGGTTATAAAACTGCCATCAAAGCAAATAAACAAAAACTACTCTCTCAGAAAGTTTGGGTCACTGTGTAATCATGAGCTAAGCTATTCATGTGGATGTGGCAAATGTGAATTTGCATATGCACCCTTACACTCTGACAGGTTTCAGAGTAGCAGCTGTGTTAGTCTGTATCCGCAAGAAGAAAAGGAGTACCTTTTCTGCACCACTGTAGCGCTCTAAGCCGCAGTTTTTCAAAGTACAGGTCGCAACCCATTACTGGGTCGCGGAATGTCAGGCATTGGGTCGCTTTGCTGATTCAAATTATAACTATCATTGCTGTGCAGCAGCTCTATAGGGCTGCACAACAGGGAACTGGAGAGGAGAGAGGTAGGGGGTGGATGGGAACTGGGGAGGGTAGCAAGTTGGGGCTTGGAGGGCTGCTGTGAGCCTCTCCCCCGGAGCTTGTTGCTGCCAGCCTGGAGAGAGGGACCCTTTCCCTGGAGCTCCGTGCAGAGGGAAGAGATGCCTGTGCTTGGTGCTGGCAGCCGGCAAAGGGAGAGAGAGGCAGGTCCCTCTCCCAGAGCTAGCTGCTGGGGGCGGGGGGGAGGGCTGGGCCTGCCTGGTGCACCCCAAATCCCTGGCCCCAGCTAGAACCCTCATCCCTCCCCCCCGTATCCCAATCCTCTGCCCCAGCCCTGAGCCGCATCCTGAACCCTCATCCCCAGATCCACCCTAGAGCCCACACCCCACCCTCTGCCCCACCTCCCACACTCCTTACCGTAGGCTTACTAAGGGTAGTGTCTAGTGTTATGTAAAGGGGGTTAATCTGGAATGTATTGCAATATTATGATTTTATGAAAACTCTAGTCAAAAAATATAATTGTTTTGGGTCACTGGCATTAACAATTTTCTTCCACTGGGTCATGCGGAAAAAGTTTGAAAACCACTGCTCTAAGCCAACGGGAGAGAGCTCTCCTGTCAGGTTAATAACTCCTGCCTCTGCAAGAGGTGGTAGCTATGTAGGTGGGAAAAACTCTTGCTAAATATAAGCAAGGCAATAGCCTTCCTGAGCCAATAGGAGCATACACTGTTTAGAGTCCAGTGGCCGTTCTGGTATCTGCTTGTGGAAGATCCTTTGGAGCATTTCTCCCCACATTTATAATTGGACCCACTGGAGTTCTAGGGCATCTTCTGCTTCTTTGTCCAGTCCCTGCTGCTCTTTCACTCCTTCCTCTTTTTAAAACTCATGGGTCTACATCCCTCTAGTCAATATCTGCCATGTTGGTGTTCGCTTTCTGAATATACAGGTGTCATGCTGCTGGATGAGGAACATCTATAAACATATCCAGCCACTGACTAAAATGCCGTCGTTCTGCATTACCAGCTGACTTGACTTGGTGCCATTAGGTCCCTCTGCAGAGTAGAACCAGGAACTATTTTCTCTGATGTTTGTCCTTAAGTTTTTGGCCTTTTCTCTAGCTCTGATTTTTTTCATTGCAGGGGTGTGAATACCTTTTCTCCAGAGGGGCGGTTGTTCCAGGTGGAATATGCCATCGAGGCTATCAAGGTATTGCAAACCTCAGCCATTGTTGATACATTGCTATCTGTAGCCCAAACGCTCCCAATTGTGATTGGGCTTAGTCACTAAGGATGGGAGAGCTCTTAACAAAAGTCCTGTTGTTCATTTCAGTAGTTGACTCTTCATTTGAAGTGAGGACTGAACCTGTGCTCTATCATTTATTGTTCCCTTTTTTTACACACACACACACCCTACCTGGTGGAGCTCTTGTGTTCATACAGTGATGCTGGTTAATAGTAATCCTGATGACATCTTGCAGTTGAGAGCCAATCCTGTTCCATTGATGATCGTGGGCTTCGGATGCTGGCAACAGGCATGCCGCTCATTAACAACTTTTTCTGGAGGAAAGACCTCAGCTGCAGGCAGGTTTGCAGGGCTACAGAAAGGAAAGGAAGCGCTTGAGGCTGCACAGTACATCTGTATGCTGTGTGCCGCCCTAGCACTAGTACCTGGGTTCGGCAGGTCCCAGTGCTTCCTTCTCTGGCTGCAGCCCCACTGACCTGCCTGTGACCAGGAACTGCCATCCACATTCATAGTGGCCTGGGGTGCCCACGTCCCAGCCTAATGGGGGATCCCCTACCAGAGTCCTCGCACTATGGGCTGGGAGGGGAGGCTGTGGGCTGCGGGCTGCGCAGCAGTAGGGAGACTTCAGCCCAGATGCTGGGGCTTTCCATGGAGCGTGTAGGTTCTGAGGCCACACAAGGCTGCACGGTACCTCTCCCTCTGCTTTCCTGGCTGCGTTCTGTCCTGACACCGGGGGTTCGGGCTGTCCAGTGCTTGTTCCCTGGCTGCAGCCCCGCAAAACCAGCCTTCTGCTTATTGGCAACTTCTGGGTAGCAGCAATTTTTACTGGGAACTAAGAGGTTGCTAATAAGCAAAATCCATTGTATAATCAATTGAATTGAATGTCAGTTAACACTTAAGAACACCACAGCCTGGAGTGGGGGAAGGGGAAAGACCTCTTCCCCAAAACTACACACTCAGCAAAAGCTTGGGGAAACTACTGAATGCTAACATACTGCCAAATGTAGTTAGAACTGTGTGGGGGGTGTCCTGGACACTTGAGATTATTAAAGATCCCATGGCATTTTTGAGACTTGGTGTTCGCTCCAACATATACACCAAATTCTTATTTGAGTAATTATGTTCTACCTCCTTAAATGCCTCCCTACAGCTTCAATTAAAAATATTCACTTGATGCCCTGAACCTTTTTGGGCTGATGGAGCATTGCATTCTGGGATGTGTAGTTTCCACATACCACCTCTCTCAAAGATTACCAGATTGTAACTGTACTCTATTCTGTGTTAACTAGATGACCTTTATTTTCTTGGCTAATTGCCAAAGAAACCTGGGGTTTGTGAGTGCCTGTTTATAATGGTTGAATGTTCTTTCTATTGCAAGTGATGCAGTTGTCTCATTGCTCATGTACAAGACGTGTTTTAAATTAATTGAGAAATTGAGGTGTATTTTTTCTAATATATGAAGAAACCAACAGTTTCTTTCCAAATTTGATGCAGAGGGTTTTAGTGTAAGTGGCGTTGAGGAAAGAAACCTTTTTTTTAGATTCTTCGATAGCCTCTATTTAGGGATTAACGTTAAGGGTCCACGTAGATGAATATCTTCTCTGTTACTATTTTCCACTCAAACACTTTGGCCACAAGGAGCAGGCAAGATGCAGCTATTCAGTTTCATCAAGTTTTTGGAAGCAAGAACTCTTAAATGCATTCTAGTAGTCAGCGTGTTGATGCATTCATATTGCTCATAAAATACATATAATAAATCTGAAACCTAATCCATAGGATAAACTTGCTTGTCTTTATTGTGTGTTCCATCAATAAGGCTGGAAATGAATTAGATTTATGCAGCTCAAATATTGCCTTTAAGATGTTTGGTACATTATTCCATGTATTGGGAGTGCAGGGGGATCCTTCAGTTTACAGGGAAATAAATTGGGGCAGTTGGTAATGCAATCTTTGCAGTACCTCAAACAATCATATTTTGTTTCATAATTACAGCCAAAGCTTTGAATGTGGTTCAGGTAAGGTATATACTTAATAAGGGATCCAGGTGGTTCAGTCTTTGAGAAACATGCAGGTGAATATGATGCAACTTCCAAAATTAGGGAATTCCTGTGTGCATTTGATAGTGGCATGGTTTAGGGCTTGTCTACATGGGGAAATTTACTGATATAGTTATACAAGTAAACTTCCTTGTGTAGGCAAGCTCTTAGAGTTATGAGCAGGCAACTGATAGCCAAGTACTCCTGAGATTTAATCCCAGTTCTGATGCCCTGTGTGGCCTTTGTCAGTCACCTCACTTCATTATGCCCATTTCCCTGTCTCTCAGAGGAGTGTAATACTTAATTATCTCACAGGGGAGTTGAGGATCCAGTAATTAAGGCATGAAAAGCAGGATTTGGTGAGAGTGCAAAGTACCTCTCTTTCACTTGGTGAAGACTCCTAAGTAAATTCTGCAGATAGTAAGGGATTTCACAGCAAAGGAAAGAATAAAAGTGACTAAACTAATAAAATTAATCTGCAAATATTCGTGTTATCCCGTTTTATATCCATGGAAATCAATGCATCTGACTTTAATTTTGTTCTGCAAAAAAAAAATTCACAAAACTCTTTTTAATCTGTAAAATTAAAAAAAAATTCAGTGAGATTATGGTATAGCTCAGGGAAGAGATTAATTACTAATCTGCAAGAGGGTTTCTGGGTCTCGATTAACTTTCAAACTGCACGTCCTGAGCAGCTTAACTTCAGTTCCCAGATCAAATTATGCCCTCTTAGTTTAGCTCTCACTGTGCGTTATCCTGTATTTGTTGTGAAGGTACATAACTGTAGATACATTAGTGCAGCGGTTCTCAAACTTCATAGCACCACAACTCACTTCTGACATCAAAAATTACTACATGACCTCAGGAGGGGGGACTGAAACCTGAGCCCTGCTACCCCAGCTGGGCGAGGACAGCAAAGCCCGAGCCCTACCCCGGTCAGGGGGCCTGTAACCTGACCTCTGTCGCTCAGGGCTGAAGCCGAAGCCTGAGCCCTGCTACCCAAGGCTGAAGCCCTCGGGCTTTGGCCCTGAGCGGTGGGGCTTTGGCTTCGGCCCCAGGCCCCAGCAAGTATAACGCCAGCCCTGGTGATCCCATTAAAATGGGGTCGCAACCCACTTTGGGGTCCTGACCCACTGTTTGAGAACCCCTGCATTAGTATATGCAGAATCTGTTTCTGCTACTGATGTTGTAGTACAGTAATAGCGTCATTCGGGGGGGGGGGGGGGGTAGAGATACTACAAATGATGTAGGTCAAGATGAGCATCCTCATTTTGTGTAGATTAGATACCAAAGTGTAGGCACCCTAATGCTGTTGTAGATTGTGTGATGGTGGTAACTGTGTGTGTGTTCTTAGCTTGGCTCCACAGCCATTGGGATTCAGACATCAGAAGGTGTTTGCCTGGCAGTGGAGAAGAGAATCACCTCCTCACTTATGGAACCCAGCAGTATTGAAAAAATTGTAGAAATAGATTCTCATATAGGTAAGAGTAATGCAGGTTTGTTCCTTCTCATGGTAAGGCCTGTGTCATCCTTCCAGCCCTGGACGTGTAATGAAAGCTTCTCCAGAAGAGTTTCATGAGAGACTTGTCTTGAAACATGGTTTCTGAAGTCATCTGAGGCCCTCATGTGGCTTTCTTGGGTGGGAATGAACAAGCAACTCCCAGCAAATACTGGGTGCTGGTTACTGGTTTTCCAGGCTCCAGGCCAGCAGGACATAGTTGCAGGAGCAGGAAGCAGCAGCTGAAATGCTCTTCCTATTTGACCTCCCTAATGAAAACTCATCCCCAAATTTAGATCTGGGAGGGTAGGGAATTATTGCAATGTAAAGGTTTGATCCCAGGCCAGTGTCTGTGCTGGGAGCTCACTGGTTGGATCACTAATGTTAGACTGTTCCTCTGTGCTCAAGGCAGCTTACTGCAGCTGCAGGGGGCCCAAGGAAGATTGATTGGGCCAGCTTAAAATATGTCCGCTTAAAAAATTAGAGCTCTCCAAAACACTACTCTTGTAAGTGATAAGAATTGGTGTGGGCTGTGCTGCTCATGAAGAGACAGGCTAGATTCCCTGAAAAAACCTTTCTCCTCTGCTTTCTTACAATACAGCCCTTTCCACAGCTACCAGACGCCATGTGGTATAACAGGTTGAACGGATCAATTTATTTATAGCCGCTTATTTCAACCAGCTACAAACATGCAACTTTGTGGCATTCTGTGTGCATATCAAACGCTATCAGGCAGAAAGGTGACTTTTCCAATACTTAGATTTTTGGTCAATAGCCCCACAGGTCCTCCCACCCCAGCCCTTCACTCTCACACATTTAGTAAGTTCCCAGCCTAAATTCTGGCTGCCTTGTGCTACCCAGCCACTAATTAATTCACCCTTACATTATGCCACCTATGTTCAGGAAGCTGGTGAGTGGCTCCCTGTGGAGCCTGATTGCTGTCTCAGACCTCTTACTGTGCCATTGCCAGCTAACAGAGAAGCAGCCAGCCCCCTTTTTGGGGGAGGATGACTTTATTCTTTCCAGCAGGTTTGGCTAGTGCCTTGGATTCTCTTCCAAGGTTTCAGATTCGGTTCCTTTGTCCATTCGCTGCAGTAGTGGTTTTTTGCGTAGCTCTGTATATCGGAATGCCAGGCATCAGCCCTGATAAGCCATAGCTTTAGCCATCTAGCTGAGCAGTAGAATATTATCTATCTGGCAATTGCATTTGCATCCAGTGTTCTTCACTTTCTGACCTAAACTATTGTATAGCGTTACTGAATGCTGTTACACAGGAGCCACATTTGGCCCAGTGGGTGAAGGAGTACTTACGTCACTAGTAAAGTGCTTTGGGCATTTTGGGGACAAAAGTGGTAGATAACTTAATAAATGAACTTATTTGTCACACTCTCTCCCCTTTGTTTCAGGCTGTGCCATGAGCGGATTAATAGCTGATGCAAAGACTTTAATTGATAAAGCAAGAGTGGAGACACAGGTAAAGCTTCCTCTAGTATCTCAAAACAACGACCTGATTCTGAGAATAGATTATTTTTCTGGCCAGTTGGATGGTCCTGGCACTTGCAGACCTGGGTAGCAAAGGCAAACAATGCTGAGCAGGAGGAGAAACTCGGAGCCAAGCCCAGCAGCTGAAATTTCACAGGTGTTTGGCAGAACTGACTCTTACTCACACTTGTTGTTTGTTTTGGTCTTTTTAGTAGTGAGAGCTTGGTATGAAAAAGGAACTGCATTAAATTCTGTTGTAGAGGAGCTTTTCCTGGGGGACTTGGAGCTGGTATGGGTGGATAAAGACACATCAGCACTGTTCCTCCCCTTCTTTTAGAGTAACGTGAAATCCTTCTCTCCTTTCAGCTGAGTGTAGTTCTAAGATGTACTGACTTTGCAATCACCCTGGTAGTGTCCCAGGGTATCAGGTGTCCCTAAGGGAGCAGCAAACTAGTAAAGGGACCAATCCACTACTTCTGAAAGAAGCCCTTGTGAATTTGTATAATTTCCAAATTACTCGTTTTTTCCCATCTCAAACCAGGCCATGAAGATACTCCTCTTCTGAGAGGCCCATGTCACAGACACACGTCCTTTAGCTTGGGATGTCACTTCTGAGCAATACAGAGCGTTCCTTGCATTATCTCCATCTTGTGATTGAATGTACTGCCCTTGTAATGCCCCAAGCTCCTGCCAGGTCAGGGAATGGAACTGGAGTCCAGAAGCTGGGAATGGGTGACAAGGGATGGATCACTTGATGATTAGCTGTTCTGTTTGTTCCCTGTGGGGCACCTGGCATTGGCCACTGTCAGAAGACAGGGTACTGGGCTATATGGACCTTTGGTCTGACCCAGTATGGCCATTCTTATGAGTCTCCCGCATGGCAATGCAGAGCACCATCACAAGGCTACATGGCAGGCCCATTACCTTTGAGACCCTTTTATTCCATCAGAGCATTGGCTTTTGCATGTGTCCTATTGAGGATCATGCGCAAGAACTGGCTTTTGGAAAGGGACAGATGGGTCAAGCCCTTGTATTATCTTCTCCTAGAATCACTGGTTTACATACAATGAAATCATGACAGTAGAGAGCGTGACACAGGCCGTATCCAACCTAGCCCTGCAGTTTGGAGAGGAGGATGCTGATCCTGGTGCTATGGTGAGTAGGTGCTGGCACAGGACATTTTCTGATTGTAAAACCATTGGATTTCCTTTGCCTTAACAGTCCTGGTCTCTCTCAACCCTCCTGTGGTTTTGTTACAGTCTCGTCCATTTGGTGTAGCGCTGCTGTTCGGAGGAGTCGATGAAAAAGGACCCCAACTGTAAGTTCAGTTCTCTCACTGGTTCATGCTCTTCTTGGGAAGAGGTGGGGCTTCTACCTGAAGCACCACGAGATAGTCTGATTAGACAAGAAATAGGGAATTGCGTAGAAATCAACATCTTGGGCTTATCTCAGTATGTGCCTGGGATGCAACAAGCTGCAGTGGTTGCCTGTTCATTGTGGAACAGAATATGATGCTTGCAGTAAACCCTGATTTTAAGTTTGATTTAAAAAAAAGTTGAGAATAAAGTGAGGGGGGAAGATCACAACCCTAGCAGAACCACTCGTAACATAATATCTGGAGCCTGCTATATCATTCCTTAGGGAGGGGGTGGGAGCACTTGTAACCAGAAACTCAGTGTGCTTCCAAGATCCAGACCTTCCTGGAGGGGTGGGGGGTGGAAGTTCCATGAATGCAGTGGGAGGAACAGCACAGTGAAAAGAATCTGGAGCTGAAGGTCTGTCTTTCTGGGTAACCATGGCCTCGGTCCCTGTCAGAATAATGAAAGATCCTGTTCATGTGAAATGCTTCTGCTAGGGTTGTGAGCGTTAGTGACAGAAAGGGGTGCAACTCTAATTCTAATTTGGATACCCTGGTTGTCTGTTGGGTTTGGCACTTGCTTCAGGGCATTTCTTGACCCTTCAGCCCCTTTGGAATCTTGGTCTGAATTTTGTCTTGTCCTCCAAATGCCAGCAGGAGTTACCTGCTGCTGGTGTATCTTGTCTCAGCAGCCCCTCAAATCTGCCATACAGGATGATGCTGGCTTTAGCCACGTAGCATGTACCCTGAGCCTCTGCCTCAGGATGTCAGGCAAGCTGCTACTCTCTAAATTTCACCCGATGAGTCCTTAACTTCCAGCTGTAAATTGGGCTCTGCAGAGAATGTTTCATTATTGTGAATCTTCTGGGGAACCCCTTGCAATGCAGAGGCATAAGACACACTTATCTGTATTCCTGGCAGGTTTCACATGGACCCTTCTGGGACATTTGTGCAGTGTGATGCCAAAGCAATTGGGTCTGCCTCGGAAGGTGCACAGAGCTCCCTGCAAGAGGTTTATCACAAGGTAACGGAATGAGTTCAGAATTACACCCACTGATTAGCTAGCTGATGTCTGCAGTGCCCTGGGAAGTAGGTATTACCCCCACTTCATGGGTGGGGAAACTAGATACAGGGGCTAAATCCAGAAGGGTAGTACCAGAGCACTCCGATACCATGTTATGGTATAAATACACTCCCCAAGACGATACAGGGACACGCTGACCCCTCCTAAAGATAATTTCAGGTTGACAGCGTGATGGATAGAGATGTTTTGATCAAACCAACAGGTACACGTTTAAAGGGTGGTAACTAACCACATCAGAGAGGCAATATGTAACTTGTTTGTATAGGTGTATAAAAGAGGGATTGCCGAGGGGGTGCCTCTGTCTGGGCTAGAGGGGAGCAGAAGGTCATGCCTGCTCGCTGAGCTGTGTCCGTTGTAATGGGTATACATGTGTTAAGTGTCTCCATAGAACAGGGGTTCTTACAACAAATATTTTGGTGGCCTCAGAGTGTGGCCACCAACTCTTGCTGGTGGCCACTCTGAAAAACCGGGCTCTCTGTCCCTGCCTCCCGCAGCCCTTCAGTGAGAGCCGGCATCAAGTTGGTGGGTCAGGAACTCACCAGCCGCTTGTGGAGTCCCAGGCTCCCTTTGCCTTGCCCGGGCAGGCGCAGGGGAGCTGCCCAGGGGAGCACACCAGCAACTGAACGCTGCAGCCACCTCCAGTGCCATGCACATCAGCCCCACATGTCTCCAGAGGCGCTGCCCGGATCCCCTGAGGAGGCTGCAGGGTGCAGATCCCTTCTGGCGGCACCAGCACAAACACCAAGCCAGCGCATCTCGCTGCTCTTGGTAACAGCTATTCAGGAGCAACAGCTGGGTGCTGCAGTTAGAGGCCACTGCTTTGCTCCCCCATTCTCCACCTGCTTTGGAGGCTTTTGTGGCCGAAGAAAAATCCGCTGGTGGCAGCGTTTCTCAAACGCTGCCATAGAGTCTACCAGCCGCTAGGACTGTGCTTCGTAAACAATACACCTGGCTGAACCCTGTGCCACTGAACCGAGTCTGTGGTTTCCTTGGGCATTTAATCCAAACAGCAGACTTGGATCGATCTGGTCGGAGCCAGTACAGTACAACACGCACACAGCCAACAACTGATAACCGCTAGTCATCCGTTCTTGGGTATCGCATAGATCATTGGCTCTGGACATTGGCTCATGGGGGGCCTCACAGGTTAGAGCATGAAGAGCTCTGTGAATACGGAGGCCAATTTTTCAGAATTGTTAAATAATATTCAGTGAGAAACAGGAACCCTGGTGATTTATAACTAGAAAGACGGTGTTGAGTGGGGACTTCCTAAGACAGCCTTGTTGAGGTGACCAAGCAGCTGAATTTAGATGTAATAAATGAGACCTGATTAGTGTCGTGTTTTTTTTGTGATGGAGATCTGATTTGAGTTTTGTAAAACAATAACATAGAGAAGGGGAGATCTGCAGTATTATACACAAAAAGGAAAACAATGTATCCAGCAATTTAGTTATTGCCTTACCTGAACAACATTCCTGACTAGTGCAGTGTTGGTAATATATATAATTTGGTGACATTTTGATTTGCTGCCACTGATAGCTTGATATGATATTTTGGAGCAGGACAGAGGGAGGACACGACTTTTGGAGAGGATGTGATTTTCTTTTTCAGAGGACTGTTTAGAGAGGTGTGTGTGAGAAGCTAAACAATGAAGCTGAGTGGCTAACTTTTTTTTTTGGCTTGTTTTATTTAACAGTCAATGACACTGAAAGAAGCGATCAAGTCATCCCTCATCATCCTAAAGCAAGTTATGGAGGAGAAACTGAATGCAACTAACATTGAGGTATGTGCTGCTGCCCTGTTCTTCCTTGTACAAATGCTGTAGGAGTTGGCAGCATTTGGACTACAAGAAAAATCTGTCCTGCTTCCCTGGTCCAAGTTTCTGTGGCTGCACAGCAAGTATCTCCTTAGGGTGTCTCAACTGATACTAGGTCAGGGTTGGTTTTAGATATTTGTCAAAATAGCAATGACTGGGATGAGGGGACTTTAAAACAAGGGCCAATCTGCAATTCTTAAGCCTTCAATCTCTTCCTGAGGTGGTGATTCTTGTCTGTTGTCTTGTCAACATCTATACATTTCTAATGTGCTCATTGCCATAATATCAGTGTGTTGCCACATAACTCCGTGTGGCATACCTGAAGTAAGAATGAAATCCTTAATCTTGATTTGGGCTCTTGGGAAAGTATTGCTGGGCTCTTCTGCCCTGCTAATTGGAGAATGCTTGTCTGAGTAAATATCTGAATCCTGCAACACTCCCTGAATGTGGCTAGGCTTGACTTTGTATTACTCTCCAAAACCTTGAAGGGGGGGCCCCTGCTAAGAGCACTAACACAAGATTTCAAGAGTTGCCAGAATGGACATGTCATGCCAGCTGGGTAATTTTTTTAGGGTTTCCCACTGCCATCCTTTCTTGTCACTTCCAAGGAATGAAAATTATACAGCTTCAGGACTTACTATTCTTAGTCTTGGATCAGTGCAAAAAAATAAGACCAAAGAGATGGTTTTTCCGGACTTCAAATCTCTGGGAATGAATATGTAGAGTCTGTGTTAACCGCCACTTCCCAGTGATGAGCAGCAGCCTTGCTAAATGTAATTTGGTTCAGACGTGCTAACACTTTTTTGTGGGGCAAATAAAAATCATTTTTTCCCTCTTTTTGTCCATCATGGTAAAGGGTAGGTGAATAGATTTCTTTTGATCAAGGCTGGTGTATAACATTTGTTTCTATTTCTGGCAGTTTACAAGATAACTGAACCTTAAAATCATGTCATTCTGACTACTAAGTTGCTCTTCTGTCTCTTCAGTTACGGATGTGATTTCAACAGCTGCTGTCTCTAGGTAGTAACTTTCAGTCTGAAAGTAATAGGCGCACACTCTAATTTTGGGTGCCTCTGTTTTTGACTGCCCACCCTGAGATGCCTGGGGCCTGACTTCTCAGAGTTGTGAGCTGCAGGTGCCTTAGCTCTGGCAGTCTGAAGGATCAGTTGCTGAAATTGTAATGGGAGTAGGTGGGGAAGCCAAGCAAGATGATCAGAATGAGGTGATTTTACATTTTTGTATTGCACAACCTATTAAAGCACAAAAATACTTTGGGTCCAGTATAAATGCTCTGAAGTCCAGTAAACTTCCCTAAGCACCATTCCTGAACAGTACCAGCAATAGGAGAGAAGTTTAATGACTGCAACAAAAGCTACTAGCAATAGGCATCTGATGCTAGATGTGCTGCTTGTGTCTAATATTAAATGCTGCTAGTGAGCCCTTCTGAGATGACAAACTGAGTTGTCCTAGAGAGGAGAGATGGAAGAGAACATGCCAGGTTGCGTGTGCACACTCAGAGCACAATCTTGTGCCATCCCCAGAAATGTTCCAATTAGCCAGGACTAAGTCATGAGCATTTTAACAGGGTAGCCAGCCCCTTAAATAAAATTGGACTCAGTTCTCCTTTTTCAGTCCAGGTGTACTCTAGTTTGGTGTAATGAGGGTGAGGCTTCTCCCGGAGTTATAAACAAGAGGTCAGAATCCTGAGGTACAGTTTAGAATGGGAGAGAGTCCAGAGGCTTGAGAGTACGGAGCTCAGAGGAAGAGCAGAGCTGGGCTGAGAGCTCAGGGAGGAGATGCCCATGAAGCCAGATCAGGCTGGGGAAAGCAGAAGGCAAGAAAGCAGTCGGAGATTGGGCACCTACAAACTTCCCCTGGTCAGAGAGTGCTAAAGGCTGAGAGCAGCAGAGGGTGATGCCTCTGAACTGGAGAGCCAGAGAGGGCTGAAGGACGGATGGGTGAGTCTGCTGATTTCTCCAGGCAAGAGCTGGAACTATATCTGAAAAGGAACAAGGGTGGAGAGAAACCCCAGCTAGAGGTGCTGAGCTGGGGCATGTTGAGAAATGCCAGAGCTGAACTTGGTGTTGGACTGTTGGGACAAATGTGCTATTTGGACTGTGCTGGGGGCATCTTGGTTTGTGGTAGGTAGTGGGACTTCTAATAAACTAAAACTGCAAAAAGGGCTACTTATGTATTCCAAAGGCTGTACTGAGTTTATTTGCAGAATAGAGGGAAACTGAGGCAAGGGGCCACTTACAGGGCTGCCCTGAGGGTACAATGGGGTGCCCAGTAAGGGGCCACACATTTACAAGCATGTTTGCTCATTATTACTATCTTACAAATCAGTATCTTGGTCAGTGAAGCTTTCCTCTGGATGACTGACTTATAGTACAGTGTGTGAAGAAATCCATGCAGAGTAATGTGTACAGTATACTTATCTCAGGTCCTCATTTAACACGGCTTAACTGTCTTCAGCATAGCTCTGTATGCATTGAGGAATCACTATCAGGTTTAATGACAGGTTTCAGAGTAGCAGCCATGTTAGCCTGTATTCGCAAGTATGAGAATAGTGTGCTGAGGATTAAAGGGGCACTGTATAGTGAAATCACCCTTCTAGTTGAGAATGTTTGACTTAGTTACTATATCTGAAAGGCTAGAAAGCAAACCGAAGAGAGAGATAAGGTTTGGTTTTTTGTTTTTTTTTACATTTGACAACACATTGTGTGTTTTTTTTTTTTTCACGGAAGTGGGGTGGAGAAAAACAACGTGAGAATGTGGCAAAGGAACAGTTAAAAATATACGTTGACAGCAGGGCTCAGGAGCCAGTGCAGCACCTGAAATGTCTCTCCAAAAATTTGCTTTTTCAATGTGACTGTTTCCCTTTATTTAACCTCTTTCCTTACAGACAAGTCTTAAAATCTAGAGCAGTGGTTCTCAACACGTGGTCCACGGCTGCTTGTGGCCCAGTCAGCACACAGCTGCGGCCCATGTGACAGCCTCAGGGCCATACAGATAGTGTGTATGTATTGTGTGGATGTGGCCCACATAACACACAGAGAGCTGCATATGCGGCCCACAATGGTAAATAGGTTGCGAACCACTGGTCTAGAGTTTGGATAAATTTTTGTCGTTCACTAGTGTCTTTGAATAGTGGTCTGGGGGGGTGGGAGGGGGCATGGTAGAGTTGTACTTAAAGGACTACCCAGTCAAAGTGGGTCCGGTATCTTAGGCCAAAACTATCAAAAACAGTTAGTGATTTTAGGTGCCCGACATGAGACTCCGTAAACAGAGCTGTCTTTCAGAAAGTGCCAACTACCTGCCGTCTGAAAGCCAGGTCTGGTTAAGGTGTCCCATGTTGGACACTCAAAATACTCATCATTTTGAAAATGTTGGCCTTAAAAGTTCTTGACCTATTTTTATACTCTTCACCTTGTACATCTTTGACATTCTTTGCTCCCCTGTGGGTGACCACAAAGCAGTGCCGCATGGGGCCCAATGGAAGTTCCAGGTCATGTGGGTCTTGGGTCCTTTTTGTTCTGCACTTCTGTGTCCAGTCTTTCCTCTTCCATTGATGTGTGGCAGTAGCATACTCCCCATTCCCCAGAGAGTGAAGACTTCTGCCCCACTTCCAGAACTCAGTACATCCCAGGGCGGTCCAAGGAATGAATGTTCTGTGCCACATACGGTAGCAACCACAGGTGCTCCCCAGTCCCCCTTGTTAGCTTCCACTGCATCTGTTCTTTACCGCTATCTTCCCATGTCAGCCCCATTAAATGGCTCTTCAACTATTCTGATGCTCCTTTTCCAATTTCTTCTTAATATTTTGGTGCTTGGTCCATGAAGGTTCCAGGCTATCTGCCCTAGAAACTGAATCCAAACAGCATCAGGAGATCCATGCCCTGCCCTGATAATGTGCCTCTGTCCTGTTCTCCTGGGGTCACTTCCGGGAGAGTGAACTTCCTCTCAGCCCAGGTCCCCTTGAATCCTTGGCCCTCTTCCGATCTCCATTTGAGCCACTAAACAGCTGATTGATAGAGGGCAGTGACAGATGTTCACTACTGACCAGGTCTGTATTTGAAGTAATGACTTTGATGCAAATGGCCTCTTTGGTTACCAATTTCCCAAAGATACTCAAGCTCGGTATTAACAAATTGTCCCCTAATGATTTGAGTTGTTGATAGCCTCATTTTTAGAATGCCTATGTAACAGGACAGGACTTGTAACCCTGGTTATTACAGAAGAGGGAAGCTGGCTCTCTAAACTTGCCTCCTGAAGATGGTGGTCCAAAAGATGTTTGCCTGGGCCTGATTAGAAATGGGACTGGCTGAACTGCAGCTTGTCTTGCCCTGCCGCCCCGAAGTTTTCTGTTGAAGAATTAGTGCGAACCAGTCTGTCCCTGCAGAGGGAGAAGCAGCTGAACCTGTGCGTTCCCAGTAGATGTTTCCCTGAGCTGCTGCTACTATGAGGAGATTGAGTCAATTAGAAGTTATTTCTGCAGCAGGCAGCTATTTTAGGGAATCAAAGAACATGTTACAGGCTGGAACGATCTCGCTGGGCTGGCGGATCAGGCAGTTGAGAAGGAACAGCTGCTCCATCTCTGGCAGTTTCTCTGTTCCATGCCCAGTGCTGTCACTTCCTCACGTATGCAGGCAAATAGTTACACTGAACCCTTTCTTCTTCTCCTTCCAGCTTGCAACGGTGGAGCCCGGAATGAAGTTTCACATGTATACAAAAGAAGAGCTTGAAGAAGTCATCAAGGATATCTGAAAAACAAGGAGCTTGAGAGAGAGACTCCCTCAAAAGCCTCGTTCCCTGTTCTAAGCGAACTGACTTCTTTCAGTTCCTTCGAGTACCCATGATTTTATTTCCAGCAGCGTATGTGCTTGCTCTTTGTAGAAGGCTGTAATGGTTTTTTTTACAGGTTCTGTACATAAACAATCTACAGTAAGGAAATGAGAATAAATCCTTTTGTTACTCTTATCTTGATTCTCTTGTAATGGAGTTCTGGGGTGGGGGGAGATGCAGAGCAGGTATAGAATGACCTCTGCTGTTAAACTGCTGCAAGGTAATACAGAAAGCCCTGCACCTAATATATGTTCTGCAAACAGGCATCCCTAATAAAGCTGCTCTCCCTGCACTGCTATGCACACTGCTTCTCTGGACAGCATTGTCTGGTGTTCCCAGACATGGCCCGACCTCCAGCACCCACTCTGGGGGAGATCCTTTCTGGCAACCCCAATGGCAAAGCTCCCTCTTGTGGAGAATGCTGTAATGACATACTATCTGTACTCAAACATCTGATCCAATGTCACTTACCTGAGATAAATCCCGCTTTGTGTATCCAGTGCATCCAGGCCCCTGCTCATCCAGATTCATCTCACCCATTCTCCTTCATATGTCCAAGGCTTGCCTGTAGTTTTGACTTCTGTTGAAGGTTGTGAAATCAATAACTGGATTTGACATTCTTTCTTAACAGGAGCCTTAAAAGTAGGACCAAAGAGCATGGTAGGATACTTATACCCTTAACTGGAAATGAATTTTAACATACCAAATGCCTGTGACTTTATTTTCATAGTCAATTTTCAAAGAGTGACTTCATTTTCCAGATGTGAAATTGCTTTGAGATATATGGGTGCAGTATTGTCCTGTTAACAATCAGCCTAGTTTCATTTATTTCTGGTGACCTGTCATTTAGATCAGTGTCCTTTTTGCTTATCTAGTGTGAATCTTATCCCCTTACTTGTCTTACTTTTGTTCCCAGTTGAATAAAGCACAGCATTAGTTTCTCTAACCAAAGGAGCTGTAACTTCTACTGCACAATCTGGGTACTGTGGTTGATATCCATGTGTATTGGATTGTTAAAAGGAAGCTCTCCTTAATCATCAAACCCAAAAAGTTTGTCCTTGTGAAATCAAGGTCTTATTTTACTAATGCTATTTCAGAATGTAGGAAATTAGTTACGTGGTGGTTCCTCCCAGTAGAGGCCTGTGACTACAGTTCTGTTGAATGGGTGGCTCTTTAAACCTTTGCATACGGTTGAGGGTGGATCTACCTGTAGTTTTACCTTGTCTTCCTATTTTGAAAAATTAAACAGTTTCATAATGAAGAAATTAAAACTTTTTGTTTTTTGTGAAATAAGCAACTGAGGTAGCATTTTTTAATATAGGCATTGAGAGACTCTGAGCAGTGCAGAGAAGGAAACTTGCTCTGGCAAATGGGAATACTTAAGACATCAATTTCTGCAAAATTGACTGAAACAGAAAACTTGTATTCTTATGCCTCTGAAAAACCTTTCCACTGTGAATCTGAAGTAGAAGCTGTTTCTGTCTCCAGCATTAATTTCATGGTTGCTTTTAGCTTTTTCAAGCCACAGCATGAAATTGACAAGACGGATCAGTTTCACTGTTTCTATTCCTTACCTTGTGGAAGTCCAAACACCAAGAGAATTGGGTCAGTTTTCTTTGCTGTTGCTTGGGAATGGTCTGAGCAGCAGCAAAGGGAGGCAAGGGGGCTGTTGGAGCCAGGAGGAAGACCTCATAATGGAGGCTGGGTAAGGTTAGAGTAGCAGAGCCCTCTCTCACCTTCCAGAAGGCTAGGCAGAGGGAAAACTCATCCTTCCAACTGCTGGGAGCATGAAAGTTTCAAATCGAACAGCAACAGACACATAAGGTGGACCCCCAAGCAATGTCCAGAAAGCATCCTTATAGGAATCCCAGTATCATCTCTTTCTAGTAGCAAGAGTGGGAGGCTGGACTTTATCAGCCAATTGTCTGTGGACCTTAAAAGTAAGCAGTTAGTTATAAAAACAGCCATACTAGGTCAGACCAATGGGCCATCTAGCCAAGTATCCTGTCTTCTGACAGTGCCCAGTGCCAGTGCTTCAGAGGGAATGAGTGGAATAGGGCAATTTCTTCACACCAGTTGTGATTTTATAGACCCCTATCATATCCCTCCTTAGTCATCACTTTTCTAACCTGAACAGTCCCAGTCTAAGTTCTTCTTGTATGGAAGCTATTCCATAACCCTAATAATTTTTATTGCTTTGTACCTGTATCCACTGTTCATGGAGGCTCTGGGCTTATTTGGTTTTATGACTTCGCACATGGGTAGCGAGTTTGATCCTGGATTTGCAAATACGGTTGCATGTTTTGCGAGTGTAGCGGTTATTGAGGGGAGAGTTTGAGGCATTGGCCTTATGACATGCTCTCTTCTCCTGCAGAGATCTCTCATGCCACTCCTCAAAAGCAGACACACAGCCTCATGGCACTGACCTCTCCATCTAGGTCTGTCTAGTGCAACAAGTTCCCACATTTCAGTGTCTAGCATGCTTTGAGATTGGCCTTCATTGTGTCTTTATATCTAAGGATAGGTCAACCCTTAGAGTGGGTTCCTGTGCTCTGTTGGCTGTAGAGAACTGCTTTTGATATACAGGAAATCTCCATGCAGACCAGGTGCTTGACCCAGCAAGCTGGATGAGCATGCTTTCGATGCCAGAGATTTGACACCTCTCAAGGACTTAAATGTCAGGGCTCCTTTCGTACCCCTTGATGTTGCAGATGGATTTTAGGCAGCAAAGGTGGACGCTCTCCACTTGTTTGATGTGGCATCAGTACAATGTCCATGTGTCACAGCCATGGAGTAGTGGGGTGCGTACAACAGCACGGTAGATTCTCTTGGTTCTGACGCAGACTCCATGCTTCCTCTGGAGGAGCCTGTGGGTGAGCCTGCCAAATGCCAATCTCCTCATCCAACACGGCATTGCTGGAAAGTGTGCTACCCAGGTAACAGAATTTCCTGACCAAGTTGAGGGGTGTATTGTTAGTTGTGACCATGGGATCATTGTGCTCATGCTGCTGATGGTCTGGTGTTGGCGGGTAAAGGCTGATTGTAAAACCAAAGCATTTTGAGGCATAGGTAAAGCACTTCACGGTAAGCTGAATGTCCTTGGGTGTGTTTGCAATGAGGGCACAGTTGTCAGCAAACAGGAGCTGTTTGTTGTTTTACCTTGATGTGGGCCCTGAGTCGCTGTAGATTTAATAGACCCCCCCATCCATTCAGAACTGGATGCGTTCTTCTCCCTCTATCAAAGTCCTGGAACGCGAACAAGAGCACGGCTGAAAAGACAATGGCAGAGAGAATGGGAGCCATTATGCACCCTTGTTTGGTGCCATTGGTGATGGGGAAGGCGTCTGAGTCACCACACCATCACGCTGGCCATCACGCCACTGTGAAATGGGCAGATGTCAGCAATCACCTTCTCTGGGCAGCCACATTTAAGAAGGCCCTTGCGATTCACCATGTTGAAGGCCTTGGTTAGGTCACAAACACTATGAACAGGTTCTTGTTCTGTTCACGAGCCTTCTCTTGTGTTGGTCAGGCTGAAAAAGTCATGTTCCTGGTGCCACAGCCAGCACCAAAGCCACACAGTGACTGAATCCAGTAGGTGAGAGACAAGCCTGCGGAGGACAACCCGAATGAGGATCAGACAGCAGTGAGATTCTGCGATAGTTGTCACAGCTGGATGTGCTTCCCTTCCTCTTGTAGAGATGGACTATGAAAGCATCCTTGTACTCCTGTGGCACTGTACCCTGTTCCTATAGAACCTTGAAAAGGCTGGTGGGTTTCCTGATAGGTGGGCAGCTCCACATTTGTACACTTCAGGTGGACACTGTCAGGGTGTGGTGACTTGCCTGAGGACAGTTGCCTTTAACTTCATATAAAGAAAGGTACATGGGCAGCTCCTCCAGGCCAGGACACTGCTGGACTGAGTCAGTGGCATTGTCAGACATAGTTCAGGAGATGATCAATGTACTTTTCCCAGCGAGAGAGAATATTCTTTGTGTGTGAGCAACCGGTTACCATCGGCTGTAAGGACAGTGACTGTACCACTGGATTTTGTGCCCTTCTTAGCGCCCAAGGTCTTCATGTCATGCTTGTCAGCAACTTTCTGCAGTTCTTGAGCCTTCTGCTCCCATCAGTGGTTCTTCATCAGGTTTGCAGTGTTTGGCCTGATGCTACCAGGCCTTCCTTGCTGATTTCTTATCCAAAATGTAGGACTTGTGTGTGATGTGCATAGTCTCCACTAGCCAGTCTATTTCACAGTCAGTCATTGAACCAGTCTTGGTGTTTCTGCCTTACAAAGCCAAATACCTTGGATGTGACATATCTGAGCTTCTGCCTGGTTGCCTCAATGTCTGTGGAGTTCTCTGATACCTCAGCTAATGCAGTCTCTGGTGTCTGTTCCCCAGCAAACAAACAAAGTTGGTCTTTCCTGGCAGCTCATTGATCTCTGGTGGTTTATGGTGTCTTTAGGGGACTCTGAGAAGTGTAGCGACATGCTTCTCACAAGCCAATGCTCTGACCAGCATTCGGCTCTTTTCAGAGCATAGGTGATGTGCACATCTTTAATGTCTTTAAACTGTACAATTACATAATCCATCATGTGCCTGTTTTGATCTGGGATGCATCCATGTTGTCTTGGCCTGTTGGAAGACTGTGTTGGTAATGGTGAGATTGAACTTGGCACACTTGGAGAGAAATAGTTGGCTGCTGGAGTTTGACCTTCCAATGCCATGATGGCCTAGCACCCTATTCTCCATGTCAGAACTGGCTGCCACAGGGGCATTAAAGTCTCCAAAAAGGCCTGCTCTGTCACCTCAGGAGGATGAGCTCCATATCTGCCCTACGCTGTGGAGAACGACTGTCACCGTAAGGCCGCCTGCTTGCGGTCTTGTGACTAAGGACTGCCAGCAGCATCCTCTGCCTGTCCCCCATCACCACAGCATTTGGGTAAGTTGATTACATTGAGTTAAATGAGTTTGGCTGAACAACCAGCACTATGAATGGGGGTTTAAGTGAGAGAGGCTTGCACAGTGTCTTTCCCACGCTCTCACCCAAGCCGCTGTAAATGCCACAAGCATGGCAGCTGACGTGGGTGCAGGATTTGTATTCAGAGTTGTCTTTCTCCTAGGTGAGCTGCTGAGCTGAGCTGAAAAGCCTCATCTACCATAATCCTAGTGATTGTGTGGTATAAGTAGTCATTGGCCAGATTGCCCTTATATGCCATCACAAGATATGTGCTTCATTGACCTGAGTATTATAATCGCTGACTCATACTTTTCATCTGTAGATTTTAGTAAGTCTCAGCTCCATTTTACAGATGGGGAAACCTGAGATACAGAAATGAAGTGACTTGCCCCAGGTCACAGCCAGTGGCAGAGCCAGGAATAGAATCTAGGTCTTCTGACTCCCAATCCCACTCTACCTCCATGCATATTCCTCATGGGCCTTGTCTGCAGATCTATAATCTCAAAGGTCAGTGCCACTGAAACTTGCCCATTAAAAAGCAATGCAGGATTCAGATATCTGGAGATCAATGCTAGTGTTTCCATGGCTTGGGTTAATATGATGGGCAACAGCATGTTGCCTTTATGGTACCATTCTTCTCTGGTTCTTAACTGTTGTACAGTTATACAATTAGCCGTGGTATATGACAAGAAGAATCCTGCTGTTACAGGAGATGCTGCTGTTCCTTTGACTTGACTTTTCTAGGAAAAAAAAATACAACAAACACATCTTCCCTGGGTGGGACTCAAAACAAAGAAATGTCCTTTATATCCTATCCTAATCACTTGTTTACTGGTACCAACTATCATGTGATCCTGCCATGGTATTCTAACTAAATCAAGGCTTTGTGTTCTGATCTCTGATCCCTCTAGGGAGATATACTAAATACTTGAAGTTGTTGCAAGTCAGCCAAGTCAAATACAAGTAGGGCATCTTGGAATAATAGATTTTGCTCTCTTGCAAATGAGTTTCATCTGGGCTCTTTTTGCCGTCTTCCCATGGCACTACTCAGGTGATACGCAGTGCCTCTTAGGCAGTTGTAGAAATGTCAGATATTTGTCCTTATATTTTTCAAACATGAAATCCAAATGAATGCCTGGAAAAATGGGATGACACTGATATAAAATTAAGCTCTTTTCTTGGCTGCAGCCCCCCTCTCATTTGCTAGGGAATATGGAATGAGAACAAAATGAAGATCCAGAAACTGCTGATTTTTAATCTGTTTGCCTGCTGACTTAATCTGTGGCTTTGGGCAAAGCAAAGTTACTTAGCTTATCTCACTTTGGCAGATATGTAGAAGTCAGGTTATCTCACTTCCGCATAGTTATGAGGCTTAGTCACTATAAAGCTTTCAAGATGGTGAGTGTTATACAGTTGGGTTAGGAACTTTCTCCTTTGCACCTTCCCTTAATCTGAATAGCTGTGAACTCCATACCTGCCTTTGGCTGAAGGGGGAGCTTTTATCTCTCTGATGATTCCATTGGTGGGTTCTGACTCATCTTACTTTCCCCATGACCCCTGCCATGGAGTTGGAGCTTAATTTGTTACAAAGCTGCTCTTTACCCTCAAAAAGCACTTAAACTTTTTGTGTGGGGGTGGAGTGGCACTCCAAACAGCAGCATTGCACTGCAGGACCTGAGGTTTGGTTTCCTTTCTAGGATTCTCAGCCTGCGTATGTGTGTGGACATGGTACAACTATCTTACATAACATTTTAAATGTGGATTTGTAAGGGCATAATTATAGCCCAGAATGAAAAACATTTCAAAATGTTTATGCTAGAAGAGGGCTTAAAAGGCATTGAAGAGAAACCAGTTAAACATGTATGTCCATTCACTGCTGGAGGAGGCAGAGACGCTGAACATCTTTTCCATAATTTTAATTAGTAGATAGGATCTTTTTACATTCCTTCTATGTAGTGCTATATTGCATCCCTTCATTCACTCTCCATCTAATTCAAATTTACTGGTTTACTAATCTCGCATGTCAAATCATTTGTGCTCTCATGTCCCCCTCCATCTTCTTGCTGTACTGACCCTTTTGCCTCCAGTGTTTGGCTTCCTGTTTCCATCATGCTACTTGCCTAGGTCTGGATCCGTCTCCGTGTTCTCATCCACCACCAGGCTCCCCCTTCTCTTACTTTCAGTCTAATTCTCCAGTCCCCACGATCCCTGCAATGTCTTGTCTTGTTGTAGAGGGTGAAGTTCACTGCCCAAGGGCATGTGCCTTAAACCATGTAAAGAATCATGGGAATTTGAGATTCTAGGTGATTAATAATGTTTTCTAACCTTTGCAAGCAGACATCGGTTTAATCCTGCTAAATCCACACCTGTAATTAGAAGCTGCTTTCCACTCGTGCCATGGTGTTATTGTGGGTTGGAAGTGGGGTTACTTTTGTTCCTGCCTAATTTACCATGGCTTGAACTGCTCAGAGGGCCAGCTACTCCCAGCATTGCTACCACGAAGCACTCAACAAGCTTGAGATATATTTTAAACTAAAGACTTTAAAAACACATTTTTTTAAAAATGACCTTTTGGTGTTTAAGCTACCGGGCCCCCTTTTCAACTTTGTCCACAGCCAGGATCCTTAGAAACTTTTAAAATTACTTCATTGAGACTCACACATTCACCTGACTCCAGAAGCTGGAGCTGTAAGAAAAACACTGTCAGGAGAGTGGTGATACAGCCAGCCATGCTGGCAGGCTCCATCTAAGTCCATTACTAATGTAGAACCAGCCTGGAGCAAAAAAAAAGCCCCTGAGGCCGCAGCCGGGGGCAGGGAGGGGGCCTAGGGCAAGGCCTGGCCGGGCTGCCCCGGTTCTGTGCCCACCTCTGGGCGTGGGAAGCTAATCAGAAGGTAAAGGGTCTGCTCAGGCTTGGCCCACGTTACGTTGCTAGGGGGACGGTGTGAGAGCTTGCGAGGGTAGAGACGGACAGCTCATGAAGCCAATCAGAAGTCTGAGGCGCGAGCGGCCGCACGAACAGGGACAGAGCCATCAGGGAGGGCGGGGCTTGTTTCCTGGAGCGGAGACTGCTGTTTCCTTTAACCAATGAGACGTGGCAGATGGGTGCGTGCTGCCCAATGGGGTGGCTGTAGGCGGGGCGCGGCGAAGCCGGGGTCCGGGCGCTGGCGGGGCTCGGGCTGGTTCGTGGCGATGGGGCTGCGGGCGGCTGCGCTGCGCGGGACCCTCCTGCTGCTGCTGCTGCTGCTGCCCGGACCCGGCCGGCTGGAGGGGGCCCGCGCCGGGCTCCTGCGGAGGCGGCGGGCGGCGGAGCCGGGCTGCCGGGAGCTCCGCGGGTTCGAGCCCGTCCTGGGCAACAACACCTACCAGGTGAGGGGCCGGGACCCCGGGCCGCCAGACCGGCAGTGCCCCCCCCGGACCCGCCAACGCCGGGGGGCCGACAGACCGACAGTGCCCCCCCCCGGCCGCCCCGCCAACGCCGGGGGCCCGACAGACCGACAGTGCCCCCTCCCGGACCCGCCAATGCCGGGGGGCCGACAGACCGACAGAGCCCCCGCGGCCGGGGGGCCGACAGACCGATAGAGCCCCCCCCGCCGCCCCGCCAACGCCGGGGGCCCGACAGACCGACAGTGCCCCCTCCCGGACCCGCCAACGCCGGGGGGCCGACAGACCGACAGTGCCCCCCCCCGGCCGCCCCGCCAACGCCGGGGGCCCGACAGACCGACAGTGCCCCCTCCCGGACCCGCCAACGCCGGGGGGCCGACAGACCGACAGTGCCCCCCCCCCGGCCGCCCCACCAACGCCGGGGGACCGACAGACCGACAGTGCCCCCCCCGGACCCGCCAACGCCGGGGGGCCGACAGACCGACAGTGCCCCCCCCCCGGCCGCCCCGCCAACGCCGGGGGCCCGACAGACCGACAGTGCCCCCTCCCGGACCCGCCAATGCCGGGGGGCCGACAGACCGACAGAGCCCCCGCGGCCGGGGGGCCGACAGACCGATAGAGCCCCCCCCGCCGCCCCGCCAACGCCGGGGGGCCGACAGAGCCCCCACCCCCGCCGCTGATGATCTTGCCCTGCCCAGAATAGGGGGCGCTGCTCTGTGCCAGCCATGCCTGCCTGGTCTTGGGGACCCCCAAGCTGCCTTGGTCTTTGCCTCTTAGCAGAGCCCCAAGGACAGCGATTCACCTTCCTCCTCTTGCAGCGAGGGAGCCCTTGTCTTGGGCGGCGGGAGTGCTAAAGCTGGGCCTCCCACCTTCTTTTCCAGCACTAATTGCCCCATGTGCCTTCAAGAAATCTCTGCATACAGTCGGGATGGGGGGGGAGTCGCTTGTGGGCTGGTCTTTGCCTGCACAGCCAGGAGCTGAGGGGTTAAGTTTGTGTCGAGCAGGTTCCTGCCACCTGAGTGTGTAATATGGCAAATGTCAATGTGACCTTTGGTAAGTCACTTCCTAGGTTGGTGCCTCTGTTTCCCCTCCATTGAATGGGGATAATGGAACGCATTTTGCCTGGAGTTAGAGAGGTATCTCTAATGTCTGAGCACTTGGTTTACCTGCATGTGTCAGAGCAGGACAGAATCGGGCTAGTCTGTGCACTATAGCAGGCCCATAGATAGAAGACGGAGAACCCGTCAATGTTAAACACCTTGATGTGTCTTCACCTGAACAGCATTGTAACTTCTCCCTGACTTTCAAAGTGAGGTTGCAAACAGGTCGCTCTTCTGATGCTGAGTGAGCGGCAGAGGGGCCCGTGCTGCTGCTCCCGTGAGATTAAGGGTCTGAGGCACTGAGTCTTGTCGCACCTTGGTGCATCCTTGGAACTCTGCAGCAGCAGGTGGTGGGTTTTTAGAGACATCTATCATTCCCCTTTCCCCTGAGTCATCTGAGAGCCACAGTTCACTGACTTGGTACAGTGCAATTTCTCCAAAGATTGCACCTGTACGCGTACTGCAGGAACCTGTGCTCCACTGACCGTGAGCACAGGGGCATAGAATCAAAACTGTAACAGGCCCTTAACTATAGCCGGGCAATTCAGTGCTGCTGTTGCATTAATAATCTGCTGTAGAAAATCCTATTATTTGGTTCTTTCTGTATCCCTCCTATCTCTCCGTATTCCCTTCATGGCTTTAGCAGATGTTTGTTTCACTCTTGGTGTTTTTCTTTGTGGTTTAATTCTGTACCTGAGATGTATTGCCTTTTTGGGGATCCCCTGAGAGGCAGAACTGTGTCTGGCAGACTTATCTCCCCTCCCTCCCCTCACACCATACCTGCCTCAAATAGGTGAGCTTCCTGGCTGCTTGGAAGGGCAGAGGTTTCCTCTACTCATCCCACAGAGCTTCTGGGCTCCTGCAAGCCAGGGAGGGAGTGTCCCTACTATTCCCCTTCTTTCCCCAGCCTCTTCTTTGAGCCCTTCTCCCCTAGGAGCAGCTCCAGTGTCTGCCTCTGCTTTTAGCTTTCCAAATTAGCAAGTGCTGGGAGAAAGAGACCTAGATTCTAAAGCCAGAAGTGATGATCCTGGTCAGTTTTGCCTACAGACCGCAGCATTCTCAGCGTTCTTGTTAATTTCATGCTGCTGTTTGGCAAAGCTATGAGCAGAAGTAGAGGCACTGTCTGCCGACTCGGGAAGACAGGCACTGCATCGTTTTACATGGAATTCACATTTGGAAGGTTTTCTTCACAACCATAAGGACCAAAGCCTTAGATTCTGTAAAAAGAAAGGAGGACTAGTGGCACCTTAGAGACTAACCAATTTATTTGAGCATGAGCTTTCGTGAGCTACAGCTCACTTCATCGGATGCATCACGAAAACTTATGCTCAAATAAATTGGTTAGTCTCTAAGGTGCCACTAGTCCTCCTTTTCTTTTTGTGAATACAGACTAACACGGCTGCTCCTCTGAAACCTTAGATTCTGTAGCAACTAGTGGCGAAGTCCTATCACTCACCAGGCTTGTGAACTGACTTGCCTTGGGTTTTAAGCCCATTTCTATCGGCCTCTTCTGTACCTGATGTAGGATCAAAAGTTGGGATTCATTTCCTTACTCTTCCTGACATGCTGGGGGTGTGTAATCCCAATGTGATGTTACATCATCTGTGGGTGCTGTATCCTGCCTTTGCGGTGGATGTGCCCTATGGTATAATGGTATTCTGCAGTGTATCTGCTGTCATCTTACTCTGTCTGGAGCTGGTGCTGAGCCTTAAAAATCCTCTTGGGCTTCCCGAGTTGGCAAAGCCCTTTACTAACACTGAGTTTAGCATCCCAACCTCCCTGTAACACAGGCAGTTTTGTCCCATTTTACAGTTGAGAAACTGAGGCTTAGAGAGGGCAAGTGTCTTGCCCAAAGCCAGTATGTGACAGAGCTGGGAACAGAGCTGATTCCTGTTTCTTTGTCTGACCCACAATCCCATCCTCTCCCACTTCAGCGCATAGCTTCTGTGGGCATGTAAAAAGCACTTCGTGTCTAAAAGAAACAGGCTGTGTCAGAAATCAGCATTGTTAAATAACATGGTGTCTCAGCCCAGAGAAGAATATGAGCATTTGTTTGCTTGGGCTGGCAGTGTTTTGTCCTAGCCATCTGCGATAGAATGGATCGTGCCTGTTGGAGACTAGAGAGCGAGCCATAGCTCTTACACTTTTATTATGGGCCTCTGGACTCCTGAAGAGGGAGTGAAATCTGGGATCTTCTTAGGGTATGTCTACACTACGAAATTAGGTCTAATTTATAGAAGTCGGTTTTTTAGAAATCGGTTTTATATATTCGAGTGTGTGTGTCCCCACAGAAAATGCTCTAAGTGCATTAAGTGCATTAACTCGGCGGAGCGCTTCCACAGTACCGAGGCTAGAGTCGACTTCTGGAGCGTTGCACTGTGGGTGGCTATCCCACAGTTCCCGCAGTCTCCGCTGCCCATTGGAATTCTGGGTTGAGATCCCAATGCCTGATGGGGCTAAAACATTGTCGTGGGTGGTTCTGGGTACATATCGTCAGGCCCCCATTCCCTCCCTCCCTCCGTGAAAGCAAGGGCAGACAATCGTTTCGCGCCTTTTTTCCTGAGTTACCCGTGCAGACGCCATACCACGGCAAGCATGGAGCCCGCTCAGGTAACCGTCACCGTATGTCTCCTGGGTGCTGGCAGACGCGGTACTGCATTGCTACACAGTAGCAGCAACCCATTGCCTTCTGGCAGCAGACGGTGCAATACGACTGGTAGCCGTCATCGTCATGTCTGAGGTGCTCCTGGCCACGTCGGCCTGGAGCAGCTGGACAGACATTGGCGCAGGGACTAAATTTGGAGTGACTTGACCAGGTCATTCTCTTTAGTCCTGCAGTCAGTCCTATTGAACCGTCTTATGGTGAGCAGGCAGGTGATACGGATTGCTAGCAGTCCTCTTGTACCATCTTCTGCCGAGCAGCCATGGGATGTGGATGGCATGCAGTCCTTCTGCACCGTCTGCTGCCGGCAAAGATGTAAAAGATAGATGGAGTGTATCAAAACAAGAAATAGACCAGATTTGTTTTGTTCTCATTTGCAACCCCGCCCCCCGTCTAGGGGACTCATTCCTCTAGGTCACACTGCGATCACTCACAGAGAAGGTGCAGCGAGGTAAATCTAGCCATGTATCAATCAGAGGCCAGACCAACCTGCTTGTTCCAAAAGAACAATAACTTAGATGCACCATTTCTTATTGGAACCCTCCATGAAGTCCTGCCTGAAATACTCCTTGATGTAAAGCCACCCCCTTTGTTGATTTTAACTCCCTGTAAGCCAACCCTGTAAGCCATGTGGTCAGTCGCCCCTCCCTGCGTCAGAGCAACGGCAGACAATCGTGCATCTGAGTTGAGAGTGCTGTCCAGAGCAGTCACAGTGGAGCACTCTGGGATAGCTCCCGGAGGCCAATACTGTCAAATTGTGTCCACAGTACCCCAAATTCGACCCGGCAAGGCCGATTTAAGTGCTATTCCACTTGTCAGGGGTGGAGTAAGGAAATCGATTTTAAGAGCCCTTTAAGTCGAAATAAAGGGCTTCATCGTGTGGACGGGTGCAGGTTTACATCGATTTAACGCTGCTAAATTCGACCTAAAGTTCTAGTATAGACCAGGGCTTACACAGCTCTCAGCCTCTCTTTTTGTTCAGCTTGCTCTCCCCCAGCCCTTGAGGGTCCTCTCCTCCCAGAGTCTTCTGCTTTATGCTTGAGAGGCCCCACATCTCAGGTATGACTGTGTGTGTCTGTGGGGAATATAGTCTCTTCCCCGTGGGGGGGAAGAGGGTCTGTCAATGTTCAGTCCAGGGAGGCCTGGCTGCAGTTTCTGTACAGCTGAAGTGCTGCTCCCTAGTTGGCCAAGTCAGATGTCACAAGACCCTCCTTCCATCCCCTCCTCGCGCAGGCCGGTTCCGGTAAATCCCCAAACCCTCTGCAGACTGCTGCCTGCATTAAACAGCTCTGTCTTGCAGCAGCACTTCTTCCTGGGATTCTCGCTCTGCTGGGATGTCCGCTCCAAAGCTTCCCAGCAGCAGTCCGGGTGAGGAGAGGCCAGTGGGTTTAATTCTGTTGATTGCTGGGGTTTCCTTCTCTGATCAGATGCTGAAACGTGTGCCCATGTGTGGCTGCCTCCTGAAGGGTTTGAAAACTTCCTAGCTCAGGAGTACACCTGCAAATCCAGGGAGGGGTGAGGCGAGGCTAGCATCAGCCTGAGTGCTCTCCTGCCTTAGCTGCCAAGTCCGTGCATAGCACCTGCCAGCTGGCTTGCAGAGTAATAACAACTCCTCCTCCCTCTGCAGGCGTTTCTTCTGGTTAAACATGCCGTATGGGCAGACCTCTTCGGGAGCGAAGTGTTTTGTTGCCTTATATGTAAGAGGCAGCGTGGCCTAGGGGGCTGCGCATGGGCTGTTGTGCAAGCGCTGCATGACAGGGGCTGTTTGTGTGGTGCTTAGCAAGATGAGATGCTGAGGTTGGTCGGGTTCTCCAGCTGTGACTGTATAATAACAAACAGCTGCCATGTTCCGTCCCAGAGGTGGTTGCAATTTCAGTGCCCTGGGAAGAGATCTCTTCATGCTCCTTCCCTGTACACTGTGGTGTTGAGGCTTAGCTGTTAAACACTCTGTGATCACTTACAAAGTAGCTTTCCTTCTGCCTCCCTGAGGGATGGTCAGTGCTGACGTGAAATGCCTTTGAGTTGCCAGCACCTGTGCTAAGGAGTTGTGTGTAAGCAAGTTTTGACTGCTTAAGAAGAGTGGGTCTATCCTGCCGCTAGTCAAGCAAGCCCTGAATCCGCCCACTAACCTGCTAGCACGGTGATATCACCGGGTGTGCCAGCCCCTCTCGTGCAGAGTCCTGCGTTTAGACAGCAAACTCTTTGTGCTGCTGCAGCTGCCGCTCCTGGAGTTCCTAGTTCAGCGCCTGCACCCCTGCCGTGGGCCAAGTGTCATCTCGTAGGAGGTGGGAGGCCTGCTCTCCACAGAGCCCCTCCTAGCAGTAAGAACTCATTGCCGTGTACTTGTAATTAAATGCTAAGCCCATCTCTTCCGTTCCTGCAGGAAGAGGAGCTGTAACGCCCTTAAAATCATCCTTTATTAACAGAGACTGAGCAGCAGGGGCTATGCCACCATGAAGCTTGGTTACTGATGGACCTGTCGGCTGAAAACGCAAGGTCTTTTACACTGCTGTATAGCAGAGTGGCCTCCTGTCACACGGCCGTCCAGTGGATGGTTTGTGGCCTCATAGCATGAGGCCTGGCAAGATTAAAGCACAACTTCATTCCCAGGGAAACAGATCTTGCTTGGCTGAAGATCTTCCCGATCTTGTTTGGCTGAAGTGGAGGGGGTTAGGAAGCCTGTTGGGATTATTGTGTGCTTGAGCCATGTGTCAGGGGAGTGCCTGGGTGCTCTCAGAGAACTGGTCCCCATCTGGCTCAAAGCAGTATCTTTATGGAGCTGCTCCCTCCTGGGAGGAGGGGAGCAAAGAGGCGGATTTGCCTGGGGTTAGGGATGGCTAGGACAGTGATGCAGAGTCAGCCTCCATGTTTGGAGGTGGTTGGTAGCAGGGATTTTTTTGCCAATCATTTGTAAATTTCCCCCTTGCGTTTCCTCCCACTCGAAGCCCCTATGTTGTCTGGATTACGTTCACTTTGGCATGTCTGTAACCCCCGTTGGTATCCCCGGTCCGATCTGTCACGCACACAGCTAATTTACATTTCTTCTATTTTTTTAATGAGATGGTAATAGGTGTCTCTCAGATGAATCCGTTAGTGCCGCACTGGCTCCAGGGGAGGAGGGGCACAGCTCTCCCCTTTTCTGCAGCTCACAGGTTCTGCTCTTTGTCTGCACCGTACCATACCCACCACCCTTACCCTGACGCGCCACTGAACGGATGGGCCAGCCCCTGCCCCCTTATGCTGTACATGTCATTTCCTCTTTCCTTCCTTTGCTCGGAAAGTCCCTCTGCCACCCCTCTCTCTTGTCCAGAACTTTCCTCCTTCACCTGACTCACTGGGCCAATCCCTGGCTGTGGCAAGTCCCCATGTGTGTCTCCATGTCTCGCTCCTTGTCTTCTGAAAAATCCCTCCCCTGTCTCCCAAAGTCCCAGTTTCCTCCACTCAAGCATATGATCAGCCCCTTCCTGCACACTCCAAAAGGTGAGACTGCATCAAACTCCGCATTGTTCTGGGTCCGTTTCAGAGTCACCCAGGCTAGTGATGCTCCAAGGGGTCGCTCCAGCCCACGTCTTGGATTTTCTGTCTTCTGCTCCTCTTGTTTGTATAGCATCAGCTCTCTCTGGTCCAGCTCTTTGTTGGTGCAAGAGCCTTCTCCACAGCCTCCCTGTCTCCCTTCGTCTTCCTTCTGGTCTCCCCAGGAGCCTCCCTTTTGCACAGGTCTGGCATAGCTCAGTACCCGTGTTGGTACTGCCCCGCCCCTGCACCACTGAGGCCCCAAGGTGCCCATGGCTGTGAAGAAACGGCATTCTACACTCTCCCCAAGGTATTACTTTGGTCTCTCTTCCCCTCCCACCCCCTCCAGCAAAGGTAACTGGATGCCTGAGGCTGAAACTGGTAGCACTTCTCCTGTTGCAGTCAAGGTATTGAGGGCCTCTCACAACAGAGCATTACAAGGTCCCAGGTGTATTTCCATCGTGACTGTCTGGTCATCTCCCAGGTTTTGCTTGTAGAATGCTGGGATTCCTGTTCCCAGATGCACAGGTGTCTCGGAGTCACTGCTTTGGGAGGGGGAGAGGTTTCTCTGCCTGCAACCCAGATCTCGGTCTGTGTCCTGTCCAGCTCAGCCATTGATCTAGGATTATGGCGTAAGTGCCTGCTGAGCTGTAACATGGAGAGCCTCAAAATGTAGTGAGATTGTGAACAGATTATGAGGCAACCTTTGAGACTGCAGGGCAGGGCACTGATGGCGTTTATTGTTCTGCTCAGGGGAATATTTGCATTGCCAGGTTCCTCCTTGGCACTAACATGGCGCTAGCTAGCCAAATCCCAGCATCGCTGCTCTGCTGGCTTCGTCTCTCTGGAGTCCCTCTTGGCTTCTGAAGCCAGGTCCAGTTGTCCCTTTGCTTAGCGGGAGCGTTCTGTGCACCTTTTGCTGTGATCCTGCCTGGTAGCCAGCAGGAGCTGTGGAAAATGCTGTCTGGATGCAGATGCCTTTGCAGGCTGGCAGGGCTGCACTGTTTACTCTAGAGCTCGTGATAAAGTGCACAGCCCAGTTTTACTGCTCTGCAAGGCCAAGCGAATGCACCAGTGTGTTTCTTGTCAGCATGGTGCTGCTCTTACGGGTGACTAGTAATGTCCAGCAGGAAAAGAGTCCAGCTCTGCTTAACTTTCAGCCATTACTGCCCCTCTCGATGCCAGCTGGCTGCTGGGGCGCTCTCTGATAGGAGCAGCATTGTTGTTAACTCATGAGGGTGTGGGACCTGGGAGCAGTCTGTGCTGCTCACTCCTGTGTTCTCACAGGGCTGGACTGTAAACGATCTCTGGCTTCATGACGCTTGTGGGGCTCTGGCTCCTGGTTTAGCAATGAAACCCCATTAGGTGAGGGTGACCACACTGGGCAAGCATCTGCACTTCAGCAGAACCAAAAGTGAAATCAGCTTCCCCTAGCAGAGCTGCTGTCATGCCTGTGCGTGTGTGTCAAGGGCAGACACGAGGGGAACCTGACTACGCTTTTTCCACATTGCAGTAACTTCGCTGATGAGCATCAAGTGCTAAGGGGAAAGGCCCCTGTAAAGCTTTGGGGGTAGAGACAAGATGGCTCTGCAGTTCAAACATGAGCCCATCAGCCCCTTGGAGAGGTGGTCGGTGGGGGTTGAACTTAGCACCTTTGGCCCAAAAAGCATGAGTTCTGCTTCGCTCTGCCTGCCCAGCACAAGCCGCCCAGTGTTACCTGAACTACCGAAGGGGCAGGATGGTATCGAGCGAGAGAAGAGGACTCGGGACACCTGCCCATGAGATCTGCTAAGGAGACAAACTCTGTTGAGTTGTCACACACAGGGTGCGTGGCAAAAATCCACCGGGCATTTCAGTAACATCCCATGTAAGGCGATGTGTGTGGGTCAGTGAAGGAAGCCACCTGAGGGAGCATGAAGCTGGGAAAAAGCCCCTGGTGGGGTGTGTCTCCTGGCTTTACTGATTCAGCAATAGACTGCACAGGGAACCCCAGGCAACCTGTGATGAGGGGGAGGGAAATGCCAGTGGGATGGACAAATCTTGGCTGGCGGCTGGGTGGTTATTACTGCCTTGGGATGGTGTGTAACCAGGGGGTACTCCGCTATGCCGATCAAATTCCTCCTGATCCTCTCCCCTCTGGTGACAGGAAGTAAAGGGTCTTGTTGCCTGATCTGGGATGTGGAGCGTGGAAGTTTGGATGTGACTCCGATCTTTTTCCTTGCAGTATGTCTTTGATGACTTCAGCGGCACTGTATCGCTCTCCTGGGTTGGAGACAGCACTGGAGTAAGTAGCGCATTTGATCTGAACGGGCTTTGAAAGGTAACCCTTTGAAATGACGAGTAGCAGGGGGTGAGCAAGCTGGAGAGGCAGCTGGGAAGCACGACTTCACTTCCTGGAATCCTTGAACCTTGGGCACAAGCATTCCTGACTATTGGACACTCCCAGTGTTCTGCGTGTCCATACGTTTAATCCTGCCTAGGAAGGTCCCTGGTGGGGGCTGGTCTAACACTCCAGCTAAATTACTGTAGAAGCCATTATAGTTAAAAATGGCACAAATCTACATAACCTACAGCAGGGGCGCAACCTACAGCAGGGGTACAGTTATGTTGGTAGAACTGTGCTTAGACTGGTATCGCTTATTTCGGCACAGTTACAGGAATAAGCTACGCCGATAGGACACCTTTACCCTGATGTGTCTGTGCCCACCGTGGAGGGTTGCATTACTTTAACTCTCAGTACAAACCTGCATGTAGACCAGCACAAGACCCCTTCTGCAGCAGCTGCTGCAGGCCGTGGCTGCCATTATGTTAGCAGGGCCCGCTGCCCATTGGCTGCTGTATCTGGCTCTGTCTTGCTCCAGAGGGCCCAACATTTAAATACATAGAAATAAAAATAAATATTTTAAAATTAACCCCCCCACCCCCTAACTAAACTCTACCCTCTGGGGAGAGAACAACCTGCAGGCAGCAGACATGGTGGAAGGTACCCAGGTGTTACAGGGGTGATGCAGCACAAGGGTCTAGACAGATTCGAGGGGGAGCGTTGCGTTGTCTGACCCTGACGGGTTGGGGGAGCCGCCCCCTTTTGCTCTGGTAAGAAATGGCCAGCAGGGCTCCTTCCTCCTGAGCTAGGGATGGAGGGTTTACACGGCCCCATTGTTAGCCTCGGGGGTGGGGCAGGGATATGTGCTCCTCTTCCTTCACCTGCTGCACTGAGACAGCCTGTGGCCCGTTGATGCTAAATCCATCTTGACGTCCCGGCATGGCATCGCTGAGAGCCCAGCTTCCAAAATAGATGCCTTACTTGCAGTCTGAATTGGAAGTTGAAGCTAGACAAATTCAGACTGGAAATAAGGAGTAAATTTTTAATGGCGAGAGTAATTAACCATTGGAACAACTGACCGAGGGGCGTGGTGGATTCTCCGTTACTGCCCATCTTTAAATCCAGATGGGAAGTTTGCCTAAAAGATGGGCTCGAGGAGTGATTGGGGGGCAGGTCTCTGGCCTGTGCTGTGCAGGAGGTCCGACTGGAGGATCACAGTGGTCCCAAGTTCCCTAGGGCTGTGCAGGTGCGCAGCCACTGGGGCCTGTACTGCAGAGGAGAGAGGTAAGGGGCATGTAGGGCTGTGGCGGGGAGAGGCACCTCTCCCCTGGCCACGGGCTGCTGCAGCAAGAAAGGGCTGGGGGGGAGTCCTCTCTCTCCCTGGGGAAGCCTGCACCCCAAACCCCTCATCCTTAACCCCAGTCCAGAGCCTGCACCCCCAGCTGGAGCCCTCAGTGCACCCCGCCCCCCTGCACTCCAACCCTCTGCCTGAGCCCCAGAGCCTGCACCCCCAGCAGGAGCTCCCCCCACACATCCCAACCCTCTGCCCCAGCCACAGCCTTCACCCCCTACACCCCAACCCTCTGCCCCAGAGCCTGCACCCCCACTAGGAGCCCTCAAGCCCCGCATCCCAACCCTCTGCCCTAGCCCTGAGCCCCCTTCTGCACCCCCGCCACTCATCACCTCCATATTGGTGCACATAACAAAATTAATTCCGCACATGGATGTAAAAATTAGAGGGAACATTGCAGTGATCCCTTCAGGCCTTGGGATCTATGGAAGCTCCAGGCCTTTGAGGAGTGGGATGCTGCTGAGCTGTGCTCTTGTGTGACTGACGCTCATTAGAAGTGTCTGAAAATGGAGCAAGGGAGCTGCTGCAAGGAAACCTTCACAGCCAGCACTGCTCGCTGAGCAGCTGGCGTCGGAGGGTTTGTCTGTCGAGCTATCACAAGGCGGCTGCTCCTCCAACCCCTGGAATTGCCCCTCTAAATTACAGCTCCGGGCAGGGCAGGGCTGGGCTGTCTTTATCAGGCAGGATAACCTACACTCCTGTGGGCTCCTGCAGGAAAGAACTGCTGAGGCAGCCAGCCTCCCTCACCCGCTGCGTTCTGGACAAGGCTCTCGCAGAGCAGCTTGGAGGCTCAAGCCCATGTCTGAAGTTCTTAGTCTCCCTGGAATCATTGGCTCAAGCCCTGGCAGAGTTGGTTCAGCTCCTCAACCTCCCCATGTGTGGGCCTGCGAGGCAAGACCTTACATCCCAAGGTCTTGTCTGGGCAGTGGACATCAAAGATCCGTCAGCCCTTCTCAGGGGTGAATGGAGTCCCCTAAAGCCTGGCCAACACCCCCGCCTTTTATCAGTGTTGTGCATTGTGCTGTCCATAGCTTGGTGCCTTCCACCCTAGACGTGGCTGCCTGTTGGAAGGTGAAGGTGCCGTATACCCCTGTAAACCCATCTGTAGATACTAGCTTGTGGCATTTGGTGCCTTAAAGACATTGGGATTTGCTGTTCCTTGAGAAAGGTGGGTTGAGCCAATAACCTTCCCCTGCATTTGGCTGGAGGCCAGATGGCTGTCGGACAACAGCACACACACCCTGCGATTTGGGGGTACCTCTCCACCAGACTCCTTTCCCGCCCTGGCAAATACAAACCTTTTTGGCCAGTGAGTCCCTGTCTTGCTGTTAAAGCGACCCTCCCTGGGAGAGGGGTAAGAGTGGCGTGGAGGGTTGGTCAAAGCACTAAGTGACTGGACTGAGGCGGGGTATTTAAGGGGCTGTCAACCCCCTTCCCGGGGTCAGTAAATCCAGTGGAGGGGGTGATCTGAGGGCTGCACTCACAGGCTGCCAGGCGGGGGGAGGGGCTGCTAATGGGTTCTCCCTGATGGCCCTCCCCAGGATTGACTCTCTGGTCCTCTCTTTGGCCAGGTTATTCTTGTCCTGACCACATTCAAGTTACCGCTGCTGTTCGTGAGTTTCAAGCAGTCCAAACTCTACAGGAGGTGAGGCCCCCGGTACCAGATGCATGCAGCTGATTTGATTAACTCAGTGGATTAGCGAGCTGCATCGTCTGGCTGTCCGACCTGATGCTGCAGCTCACTCGCGGCCAGCCGTAAAGGTGGTGTAGCCACTGGGGGAGGAGTTGGAGGGAGGCTGAGCTGCCAGCAGGCTCAGGCAGCCTCCTTGGGGTGTGGTGGGGGAGGCAGGGCTTCTAAACTGGTGCCTAATCACTCCACTGTGTCACCGCTGCTGATGGGTGCTGGGCTGCCGTACAGGAATGGGCGATGCCTCGAGTGGGGATAATTGCCAGGGCTTGGGTGTATCTTGTCTCTTCCTCTGATGTGCCTGGGAGAGTGTGAGGAATGCAAAGAAACTGCCCAGCCCAGTGGGGTGGGCGTGCTGCAGGGTGACAAGAACAGCTCTGGGCTGCTCAGCTGCTCTGGGAATCTGGGCGTTCAGTCGCCGAGACCGTTTCCATGCCAGTGAAGAGCTAGCACTCGGTGATCCTGGTGTGTGGTGCCCGGTCACTCACTCCCCTCTCCCAAATCATGCCCTGGTTCTTCATGGGCAGGTGTGACCAGTACTCACTGCTTCCCAGACGCCTCTGCACTGATGCAGAGGATTTGGGGATTAGAGCTCATTGGAGACTGGAATATTCTCAGTCCTGGGTAAACACCTTTTTTGGGGGGAAGGAGCCTGTAGGCTGGAGCTGAGCAATGCAGGACTGGTCTGGGGGTCTTGTGACTCCCTTTTGGGCTGTTCCTGGTCCTGGGTGATTGGAACTCTTGCAGGTTGGCTCCTCCCTAGCTTGAGTGCTGGAAAAGGGGCCATTTTCCATGGAATGCTTCCGTTCTTTGCCTGGTAGCTGCACTGAGCAGCTGCTTTGAGTTGCCCAGGACATCCCTTCTTTCAGGCTCTCTAATCCCAGCAGTTGTCCCTGAAGCATCAGTGACACCTGTGCTGCATCCCAAGGTGTCTCCTAGACCAGGGGCTCTCAACCTTTCTCTGTCTGAGGCTCCCACGTCATTCTATAAAAACTCCACAGCCCACCTGTGCCTCAACAACTGGTTTTCTGCATAGAAAAGCCAGGGCCAGCATTAGAGGGTAACAAGCAGGGCAGTTCCCCAGGGCCCCACAGCACAGGAGCTCCCGCAAAACTACATTGCTCAGACTTCTACTTCAGCCCTGGGTGGTGGGGCTTCAGGCCCATGCGGTGAGGATTTGGCTTTCTGCCCTGAGCCCCAGCGAGTTTAAACTGGTGCCACTTGGCAGACCCCTTGAAACCTGCTCGCGGCCCCCTGGGAGGCCCCAGGCCACTGCTTGAGAACCACTGCTCTAAAAGAGTCATCATCTACTTTCTTTCCTCTCAGCGAGGACTATGGAAAAACTTTCATAGACATCACTAAGCTCATTAACCACACCTTCATCCGGACGGAGCTTGGGATGGCCATCGGACCAGAGAACTCGGGGAAGGTAGGAGACAGCTGCTGATGTGCTCTTGGACAGCATGCACTCCCTTGAACTGCTCCTGAGTCAGGGATGGAGCTGGCCTTCATGAGGGCTGCATTCATGCTGCATAGCAATGCACTTTTGTTCATTGAAATGCAACTCTCCACATGGCAGTGCTGACTGGTGTTCAGAGGAGGGGTGGTGGTGTGCTCCTGGGTTGGGTACTGCTCCCAACACTCCATTTACCTGCTGGGAGAAGGAGGGGAAGTCACATCACAGCTCTGTGCCTCAGTTTCCCTGTCTGCCTATCTCTCTGGGGCTTAGCCAGAGCCTGTGAAGCACTTGGAGCCCCATTGCCAGGAAATGCACATTCTGATCCCATTGCAGGGAAATGGGGCTGAGTGAGCCACACGCTGCCCATTGTGTTGGAGCAGGTCAGTTCAGCCGGCGCGGGGGACATGGCCGAGGCTGACTGTCGCAGTGAAGGC
This sequence comes from Caretta caretta, assembly GCF_965140235.1. NCBI lineage: Eukaryota > Metazoa > Chordata > Testudines > Cheloniidae > Caretta > Caretta caretta. The sequence goes on along the minus strand of NC_134226.1, from coordinate 17,698,063 downwards.
ATGTGCACCCTCGCTGACCTGGTCTCCCTCTTGCTCCTTGTCTAGGTGATTCTGACAGGGGACATGCCTGTGCCTGGAGGGAGCCGTGGAGGAAAGATCTTCAGATCGTCTGATTATGCTAAGAACTTTGCTCAGACAGATCTCCCCTTTCAGCCCCAGAGTCAGGTCATATACCACCCGCAGAACTCCGACAACCTGCTGCTCCTCAGCACCGAAGTAAGAGACCAGACGCGTCCCACTCCCCCTGTCTCCGCTTTCGTACATAGCGCCCAGAATGCGCTGAGAGATGTCCTGGGATTGAGTTCTGTAGCGACACCTGGTGGGGTCGGGTGGTAGCATCCCACAAGGGGAAGAATGACAAATCACAGCTGCTGTGTCCTTTAGCCCTTTATGCTTCTGGGGGATGAACTTCTATTCCTGAGTCTGAAACCTACAGGCAGTACTTTCCAGGGAGTGTTATGTGGCCTTGTATTTAGAAGCCCTGACGTGTGTTCCATTTCAGAGGGTTGGCTCTGCATTTTTTTAGGCCAGATGCTATTTGAAGCGTTAGAGTTAACACAGCCAGTAACCAGCAATCCTGTCTGACTACTGAATTTTTCAGAACAGTCTTTGGGTGTCCAGGAACTTTGGGGAGAAGTGGGAAGAAATCCACAAAGCTGTTTGTCTGGCAAAATGGTGAGTAGCCGAATGGTAACGCGGTGTCCGCTGCTCTAAGCTCTCCCGCCAAAGGAAAGCAGGAGCTGCTCAACACTGCTTGTGGCTCTTCCACTGATGCTCCTGCACTCTTTTTCTGTCCCCTCTTTTCCCATAGAGGAAGCCCAACAGCATGAGGGGCACATGCCACTCATGTTTAATACGCTTTGATTTAGAAATAAGTGTCCCATCCCACTGAGGGTTGGGGAGCCTTCCCTGCCACAGTGCAGTGTCCTGGACTCAGATTCTTCCATCAGGAGCAGCAAACTGCTCTCTAAGGGTCGGGAAAGCATGGACTGAGTGTTCCCTCAATGGAAGCCTCCACTCTTTTCACATGGAGTACCTAGAACTCCGCACACAGCCACGGGCCTCTGGCTGGGCTCATCTAGTAAAACCTGCCTGACTGGTTTCACCTAACTGACTGATCTGGAGCCTCCCCATACCTGGCCAGCCACCCTTCCTTACTGGGGTTATCTGAGTGTCTGTGTTCATCACACACTTCCTTTAGACCTTTAGCAGTCTAATAAATACTCCAGTTCCTGCTTGGCTGCTTCACTTCTTTAGTGTGTGTCTGTGCTGTACCCGCTCATGTCAGATTCTGCTTATGGATGCCCACAATCCTCCTTCCTGGCTGCTACAGAGGGAGGGAGGGCACCGAAAAGGTGAGAGGACCTTGGATTTTTTGGAGCTGAATCCCAGTTTGCTTAGTCTCGCTGGATTTTGAACCCCTTGAAGTCAGCAATACCATTCAGCATTCTGGTCCTAGATACCAAGATGACACGTGCATCCAGTAGCTTTCAGTTCAGACTGGAACAGTTTAGGAACCATGGGCTTGGGTGCCATGAGTTTGTTAGGTCTCAGCCCTGCTTCTGATAAGTAGAAGCTTCATCACAAACTTACTTGAATCTAGTCAAGCTAGTCCTTCAGTGACTACCTGGACAGGGCCAGTGTGTGCGGTATGGATGGTATCTGGTTTCAGTTCACAAACCCCTTGGATGTTCCCCAGACTTTTGAGCAAAAGGACCCACGTGTCTCTGAAAGGCCTGTAGCAGTCCTCGCTGGTGCATGTGTTGTAGAATCCCAGTATACCACGGGGATACAGGCTGTCCCTGCTCAGGGAGTCTGGCTTCACCTGTGTCCCCATGTTGTGTACAATTATGGGTATGGCTACACTGCAGTCGGGGGTGTGATTGCTGCCTACGTGGGCATGCCTGTGCTAGCTTTAATATCACTAGGGCCGCTAAAAACAGCAGAGAAAACCCGTTGGCAGGGACTCTGGGAACGTGTTCTGGGTGTGTGCATTGCTGCGTCTTCCTGGCTGTCTGAGCAGTGCGAGTTAGAAGACAGCTAGTGCAGATCTGCCTCCCAAGCTGCAGATACACCTCCAGCTGCAGCACAGACAGTCTGACACAGCTGTTGATCCGCTTTCCTGATATCAGCTTTCTAAGCACTCGTGGTTTTTTCCCCCCTCCTGTCTGTTTCTAGGGGCCCGAACGCCACCATCTTCTTCACCACCTACCTGAATGACTCCTGCAGTAAGTACTCCCTGGTTCCAACAGTTGGGCAGTATCAGAGAATCAAAGCCACTTTGTGTGTTTGAGGCCAGAGACTTCACAAACCTTTTCCCTTCAGCTTCATGTTCTGCAAACACCTTAATAAATAATCAGCCGTTAGCAATTGACTCGTTTGCCCAAGGAGCTGGGGACAGGCCAGTGAATGGTCCTGAGCTCAAATGCTCTGGAGGTTGTATAAAGCTAATCGGTGGCTATTTTAACATGTGATTCTGAAAGCTGTCAACTGTTTGTGGTCCCCCTCCTGCCAGGTACCATATAAGGTGACTTAGATGCCTGGATTTACAGGTTAAACAATTTATGTAAATTACATCTCCAGTCTGTTTAAATGTAGCAGTCCTACAGGTCACAATTCTCCAGGTGCTCTCCAGCGATCATAGAGAGTATGACGCCGTAATACCCTCACAAAACTTAAAACACTGTAGCGGGTCGGTGAAGACGCTACCGATGGCGAAGGGAGAGCGTCTCTTGCCAGCGTGGGTGTTCAGCTCCCCGAGAGGTGATAGCTAGGTCACCAGAGAATTCTTCCATTGACCTAGCTCTGTCTACACTGGGGCCTTTGGGTTAACTGCTTTGTTCAGGGGGGTGCATTATTCACACCCCTGAGCAACGTAGTTACACCAACTTCTCTTCCTTCTGTAGCCCTGGCCTCAGTGTTCCCCTCCCCCCCTCTACTGCAGCAACATGAATTCTCGTTTCCTTCTCTTAAGAAACTGATCTTGGGTTTTTGGAGCTAAAGAAAACCAGTGACTTTGGCAAAAGCTTCAAGACCATAGGAAACAAAATCTACTCGTTTGGCCTGGGAGGTCGCTTCCTGTTCACTTCTGTGGTGACGGAGAAGGTAGGAGATTTGCTTTACTCCTTTCTGTCCGGCTTCCAGGTGGTTCTGAGAGTCCACAAGTCACGGCCTTTCTTTGTTTCCATGGGGGAGGCCATGGCCCGGGTTTGGATAAATGCCCTGGTTTGGGTTCGTGGGTGCAGGGTCCGTGTGAATGTGATTGTCCCTTAAGGGGCTGGGAACAGGCCAGGGCATAAATGAGCATGTGGCTGTCCAGAGTTGCTTATCCCATTCCTGTGTCCTGATCTAGTACTGGGACTGTTCTCGCTCCTGCTTCTCTTCCCTGTCGCCCTCTGTGGTCCGCCTAGGCCCCAGGAGCGTAGGCACTGCCGGACGCTTGAATACGATAGTCACTGGTGGTGCAGCATAAAGATTGTGTTTGCCTTCCAGGGCAATACGAGGAGGATCCATGTCTCAACTGACCAAGGGGAGACCTGGAATATGGCCCAGCTTCCATCTGTGGGTCAGGAGCAGTTCTTCTCCATCCTGGCAGCTAACGAGGACATGGTGTTCATGCATGTGGATGACCCTGGAGGTGAGTGACAGAGGGCAGGTGGACGGGTGTGTGCCTGAATAGATCCGAATTTCAGTTCCAGTGCTTCATCCAACTGGAGTTGATTGTAAATCTCTACTCAAGAGAACACTGTAGTCTTCTGATAGCAAACCCTAAGAGCCTAGAAATGCAAAGCCAAGCTGATAACTCACATAAATCCCCTGCCTGAATGTTCTAAGTATAGAAACAACCGTAACTTTGTCCAGTTCTGCACTGACTTGCCTTGTATACCCACTGCAATTCCATGTAGGAGGCAGTGTTCTGAAGGAGAGTTCAGCAAGGGCTCTAATACCTGGTAGCCCGTGGCTGTGGGAATACCATAGCCCCGTGCGAACACTATGGTTTTGTACGTTGCGTGTCTGAATGCATGTGGTTTCCACGCTACCCTGCACGCCATCTTTTAAGTTAAGTTTTGGTCCACGCCTTAAATTTATTCCCTTAGAAATATTATCCCCTTATCTGTGCCAAATCTTTCACTATGGCACGGCATTTGAAAAATCTGTCCTTTGAATCTTATGGTCCTGAATCCAGCCTGCTTTGATGAAGAAAAGTGCATCAGTCTCCTTTATTTTCTCTGCAGTTGTTCATGGTCTTGGAGGTTAAGAGCAGCTTGTAGTGATGGAAAGACAAGTGCCCTTCAGTTTAAATTCCCCAGTGCAAACTAGGAGAAGACCAAAGCAGGCCAGTTAGATCACAAGTCAGTTTTCAGAGTCGCTGATGCAGTCAACATGTTTGTTGCTGGAAAGTAGGACTGTCTTGTGAGTAGTGATACAAGGGCAGAGTTAAGGTTACCTTAATATTGTTTAAGACTTCAGGAATTGCTCAGTGTTGGGGGTCCCGGCAGAGCTTGCAGATGGCCCTGCTCCTTCTCAGACCAGTCCCTTTGTGGAGTCTTCCTTTCTAGTGTCAAGACTGGACACCCAATGTAGCTCCCTGCCCGCCCGTTCTCCAGTCATGGAGAGAGCCACATCAGGCTTGTGGCCGCATGGAACAGGGATCGAGGGATCTGCGCTCCTTGCCACTCTCCCCGTGCCATAGCTGTATGTGTCACATGAAGTTGCCTGTCAGATACATGTAAATACTTAAATTCTCCCCCCAGATCCCTCTGCAGCAAATTCCTCCAAGGCACCAGGCTTCCAGAGCAGCAGATTAACCCAAACTTCTGCTTTCTAGGCTGCAGGCTTTGAGAGTTGCTGAGTGTAATCCTCACTTCTGCGCCACTGTCTGGCTTCAGGCTTGCCAGGAAAGCTGTCCCTGGCACACGATCATGCCTGTGACATTTCAGTTGCACTGGTTTTGATTTGGCAAAACTAAGGGGCTCGGAATCAGTACTGGGCTTCAGACAGAGGGAGACCCTTGCTCAGACGGCCCTGTTACCAGAGTACTGTTGTTGGTTTATCCTCTCACGCCCCCCTGGGGCAGGGCTGTTGTCCCTGTTGTACGCCTACACATGGTCTGTCGGGCACCCTAACCGCTGAGCCATCGTTCCTGGCAAAGCAGAGGGTGAAAGTGCTGTCTCCAAGGCCAGCTGTAAGTAGAAGCAAAGAATTTGGCATCTGGCAGCATCACACCACGTGAGCGCTGGAGTTCGTGGGCCCTCTTTGCTTCTCCTCTGGACTTGCTGCTTCTCTCTGCCCCCACCGCCCCCGCCATGCGAAATGGGGATAAATCGCTGATGCGATGCTGTGTCAGCACGGGCAGCGTAAGGTGCGACTCTGGCATGTGGAGGCTTGAGTCCGGGTGTGACCAGGAAACTTCCCTGGCCTGGTAACCTCTGTGGCACTATCTGATTGCTCCTCTTCCAGAGCTGTGTCATCTGTCTGTCTTGCAGATACTGGGTGCGGCACAATCTACACCTCAGACGATCGAGGCCTCATATACTCCAAGTCCCTCGAACGGCATCTCTACACTGGCATTGGGAGTGAAACTGACTTCACCAATGTGACCTCGCTGCGGGGCGTCTATATCACCAGCGTGCTCTCTGAAGGCAAGCGCTCGCTCTTGGGGGATGGGCTGCGCCCAGCAGGATGGCTGCATTAGAGCAAAACCCTCAGCCCCGGCACCGGGGAAGGGCCCGGGGTAAAGCATCAGTCAAGCCAGAACCTTTCTCTTGAATGCCCCTCCCTGTTCCTGGGGGGTGTGATTCTCCAGGGGTCTGCACCAGGCCTCAGGAATGCTTTGGGGCCCACCCAGGCCCAGGAAGGATGGGGTGTATCTCTGCTGTCCTTTGCCTGCTCCTGTTTGAGTCCAACCCTTACACTGTCTGCAGGGTTCGCGTGGGCCTGGCTTACATGGCTGGATAGCATGCCGTCCTTGCTCATGTGAGTAGCCCCATTGAAGTCAGTGAGCCCAGTCCTGCTCCCATTGATGCTGGTGGGCCTGCTCACAGGAGTAAAGTAGCAGCTGGCCCCTAGGTGCAAAATTTTTCAGTCCAACACCCTTTCTCTGCTCACGTGTGAGTCTCCTGCAGGGCTGGAAATGGCCAAGTTTGGGTTCAGCCCGGAGGTCTTTAGAGAAGAGCCTGAGTTGGCTTCCAAAAGTCTGGACAGATTTATTCTGGCTGGGAGAGGGGGCGAGACCTAGACCTTTCGATTCACAGGACTTTACTCATTGACTTGAAAGCATCAGGTTGTCGGCAGAGCCCCGCTGGGGTTCAGTGCTGCTCAGCAGTCTATGGCACATCCCGGGGGGAGGAGGTAAGTGGGCACCGTGGGGCGTCGCTGGGAGGTGAAACAGCGCTCTCACTGGCGTGTCTGAATTTTAACTGAAATGGTACAGTGATACACAAAGGGAGGCGAGTAGTCCATGGCAGTATGAGCTAATACAGTGAACAGACACTACCTGTGCCATGCAGGACCAATCTAACTTCTAAGGCAGAGCAGTGAGGGAGCCTGGCTGGCTTAATAATTTTAAAAATTCTTGAAACTTGCACGCTCCTCCTTTGTCTGCAAGGATGGTTCTTCGCCTCTGCTGTCTTCTGGACATCCTGCTGGTGTAACTAGGGAGTTTTCTATTGGCCCATTACTGAACTAGTCCTTGGGGTCCTACTAGAACAGAGTCAGTGGAGTGATTGCAGCTGGAGAGAAACTCCTCAGTGCAGTGTAGCTGAGCGCTCTACACTGGGAAAACGGTGCAGCAGAAATATATGTGGTCAGCTGCCAGGGAGAAATCGACTCATCACCTGCTGCTGGAGCCAGGCTGCCTGGCTCGCAGGGGTAGGATGTCTGCTCGATGGACCGGGACAAGGGTCCCGTCAGACCGTATTGCTGTCTTCAGCGGGAGGGCTGAGTTGGAGTGAGCTGAGTGGAATACAAAACACTGAGGGTTTCACACCAAGTGTTCCCCTTCCCCTCCAGACCGTTCCATCCAGTCGGTGATCACCTTCGACCAGGGCGGTGAGTGGCTGCCGCTGAGGACGCCTGTCAACGCTAAGTGTAACTCTGCAGCAAAGAACAAGGAGGAGGTTTGTCTGTCTGGGGTCTCTGCCAGACACACTGTGTTCTCATGAGTCCCGGGGCAGCCAGGCTCAGGTGTGGGGCACTGCCATGTGTTGGGATGCAGGCAGGGCAGACTTGGCCCCATAGTTCATTTTTTGTAAGCAGTCTTTTATTTAAGACCCCTGCATCTTCCCATGTGCAAGTCCAAGGGGACCTAGTCCCGTGGCAGGGCTAGCAGCCCAGATACTGCAGCATCAGGCCTGTGTGTGGCGACTTTCTGCTCAGTTTATTGGCATCCTGCAGCGTGAGTGAGATGTGTAATAAAGTAAAGTTCAATAGCGACACCAGCCAAGACTTCACAATGTGTTAATCCAGGCTGTGGGGTGTCTTTGGGGGCAGATGGCTGCCTTTCCTGTGTAGTTGGTCTGTGCCTCGCACAAAATGGAAATGGCAGAAGCAGGTAAAGGTCCCTGGCTCTACATTAGTTGAGTAGCCCAGGGTGGGCGCAAACCTGAGCTGGGCTTTGCTGAGATGCTGGTGGGAACATGCCAGGAAGACCCCCTCCCCCCCCATGTGTCGTCTTGTCTCCTCACCTGGATTCTTTGGTGTTGTTTACAGTGTAGCCTTTACATCTACGCATTGTACGGCATCTCCCTGAATCACAACGTGCCCATGCTGCCTCTGTCCGAGCCCAATGTGGTTGGAACAGTCATCGCTCACGGTAACGGACCCGACTGCTACCAACACAGGGAGAGGGCAAGTGGAGGGGTTATGTGGGCGGAGCAGGAGGGGACTCTCAGGATCCATCCTCTGGGCCTTGGGCTGGCAAGTGACAGGTTTAATCCACTTGGGGTGAGTTGCTCGTTCCTACAGAGCAAGGCTGCGGGGCAGGGGAAAGTCAAAGTAAGTAAGTCTCAGTCTGCCCCCGAGGAAGGGACACTTCCTGGACTTGCGTTAAGCCCTGTGGTGTTGGGCACCGTGTTGCAGGCAGTGTGGGGGATGCCATCTCCGTGGTGAGCCCAGACGTTTACGTATCGGATGATGGGGGCTATACCTGGGCGCGGGTGCTGGAAGGACCACATCACTACGCCATCCTGGACTCCGGGGGCATCATCGTAGCCATTGAGCACAGCCTCGAGCCGATCAATGTGATTAAGTAAGCCTGAGCTCCACTTGCTAAAGGGGGTGGGGTGGGAGGGGGTCTGTTCTCTGGTTCTGGGAGGCTCTGGTGAGCTGTCAGCTTAGCTCTGTCCATATCGATTGGTGCTGAGGGAGGAACTAGGCTGCTGTCGGTCTTGGGATTTCCCCTCCCTCCCTTGTTCTGCAGCTGCTCAAAGGATCTTCCATGGGAGTGAGGCTGCTGAGAGGGGAAGGAGCCCTCTCCTTTGGGCACATACGGCTTTGTGCTTGGCACTCTGCCGGTAAGCTCCCCCTTCTGGGCCTTCATGCCTGTCTGCGCAAGCCTGTCTTTCCACCCCTCTTCGCCTTTGAATGTAGCAGGGGGTCACAGAAAGTTCCACCTGGTCTCTCCTTGGTTGTGAATCCAGCTCCTCATGGTAAGTCTTTTCTCTCTAGGTTCTCGACGGATGAAGGCCAGTGCTGGCACAAGTACACTTTCTCCAAGGAGCCCGTTTACTTCACGGGTCTGGCGTCGGAGCCAGGAGCCAGATCTATGAACGTAAGCCTATGGGGCTACAGAGACTCTGTCTTGCCCCGCAAGTGGGTCTCCTACACCATTGACTTCAGTCGTCTCCTCAGCAGGAACTGTGAGCATCTCTTGCTTCCTTCCTTTCCATACAGAGATGGGGGTAGGGAAGGGCTGCCTGCCTGCTAAGAGGGGCAAAGTTGGGGAGCAATCTGAACAGATGAGTACAGCCGCGTTCAGACTAGTGATACAGACTGGGGAAGAGGTGGGAGTTTCAGCCCTCATAACAGGGGAACATCTTCTCCAGAGAGGCTGCTGCAGAGTGGCTGTACCTCTCTGCTATAGACTGCACACATCACACTGCTACTCCCCTTCACACCTGGGCATGCTTGTGGGATTTCATGCAGGAATCCAAACTATGCAGCAATTGGAATCCCCTGACCCCAGATTTCCTATGGTTTGGTCCCATCTAGAATCAGAGGGTTAGAAGAGACTGCAAAGGTCAGCTAATCCCAACCCCCTGCCAAGATGCAGGACTTGTTGTTGTGTTTAACCCAGGGGTGGGCAAACTACAGCCCTGGGGCTGCATCTGGCCCTTCAGATGTTTTAATCTGGCCCTCGAGCTCCTGCTGGGGAGTAGGATCCAGGGCTTGCCCTGCTCCACGCGTGCCATGGCTCTGCGCGGCTCCCGGAAGCAGCAGCATGTCCTCCTCTCCAGCTCCTGCGCGTAGGGGCAGCCAGGGGGCTCCGCATGTTGCCCCTGCCCCAAGAGCCACCCCCCGTATCTCCCATTGGCCGGCAACCATGGCCAATGGGAGCTGCAGGGGCGGTGCCTGTGGACGGGGCAGTGTGGAGAGCTGCCTGGCAATGCCTCTGCATAGGAGCCAGAGGGGGGACATGCCACTGCTTCCGGGCGGTGCTTGAGGTAAGCACCACCCAGAGCTTGCACCCCTGACCCCCTCCAGCGCCCCAACTCCCTGCCCCAGCCCTGATCCCCCTCCTACACCCTGAACTACTCATTTCTGGCCCCAGCCCTGATCCCCCTTCTGCACCCCTAGCCGGAGCCCTCACCCCCTCCCGCATCCCAACCCCCAATTTCATGAGCATTCATGGCCCGCCATACAATTTCCATACCCAGATGTGGCCCTCGGGCCAAAATGTTTGCACACCCCTGGTCTAACCCATCCCAGACACACAACTCCAGCCTCCTTTTGAAAACCTCCAGTGAAGGAGCTTCCACAAGCTTCCTAGGTGTCTGTCCCATTGTCCTATTCTTCTTATAGTTAGGAAGGTTTTCCTGAGGTTTAATCTACATCTGCTGTGCTGTGGTTTGACCCCATCGCCTCTTGTCCTGCCCTCTGTGGCAAGAGAGAACAACTTTTCCCCGTCTTTTTTATGGCTGCCTTCCAAGTATCTGAATACTGCTATCATGTCCCCCCTTAATCTCCTCTTTTCCAAACTAAACATACCCAGTTCCTTCAGCCTTTTCTCATATGGCTTGTGTTCCATCCCTCTGATCATCTTTGTCACTCGCCTCTGAATCCTTTCCAGTTTCTCTTCATCCTTGCTAGACATTGGTGACCAAAACTGGACACCGTACTGCAGCTGAGGCCAAACCAGTGCTGAGTAGAGCGGCACTGTCTCCTCCCATGACATGCATGCCGTGCCTCTGTTAATGCAACCTAAAATTGCATTTGCGCTTTTTTTTTTTTTTTTGCAAGAGCATCACATTTCTGACTCATGCTGAGGTTGTGATCCACCACAGCTCCCAGATCCTTCTCAGCAGTGCTGCCGCCAAGCCGGATAGCCCCCATTCTGTATCTGTGCATTTGGTTTTTCTTCCCTAAGTGTAGCACCTCACAATTGTCTTTGTCGAATTTCATTTTGTTGTCCATAGCCCAGTCTTCCAATTTACCATGATCCCTCTGAATTTTAGTTCTATCCTCCAAAGAGTTTGCAACCCCCCGCTGCATCCTCCTGGCCAGCTTTGTGTTATCCGCAAACTTGATCTATTCCTACATCGAGGTCATTAATAAAAAGATGTTAAACAACACCGGACCCAGAACAGACCCCTGTGGAGCCCCACTTGAGACCTCCGTCCAATCTGATTTCATTCCATTACTAGTGACTCTTTGTTTGCGGTTCTTTTAACCAATTATGTATCCACTTAATGGTAATTCTGTCAAGCCCACATTTCTCTAGCTTACCTCTCAGAATGTCATGTAGGACGTGTCAGAAGCCTTGATGAAGTCCAGGTATATTACGTTCACCACATTTCCCCCATCCGCCAAACCAGTTACCCTGTCAAAGAAGGAATCAAGCTGGTTTGGCCGGGTTTGTTCCTGGTAAACCCAGGCTGGCTGCTGGTGATCACCCTCATCCTCCAGGTTGCTGGAAATGGAATGTTTTCTACACGGCTCTACCAACTTCCCAGGTATCGAAGTCAGGCCAACTGGTCTAAAGTTCCCCAGCTCTTTCTTTCCCCCCTTTTTAAAGATGGGCACCAGTTGGCCCTCCACCAGTCTTCCGGGACCTCTCCTGTCATCCAGGAGTTTACAGATACAGGTGAATAGCATCTGGCCCTGTGGACTTGAATTCATTCAGATTTGTCAGAAGATCTGACATGTTCCTTACTTATCCCAATCTGCGTCCCTTCCCCTTTACTGTCTGGGATAACTTCGGTAGTCCTCTGGCCACAGGCTGGTTTTTGTGCGAAGACTGAAGCAAAGTAGGCAATGAGCAGCTCTGCTTTCTTATAATCCGTTACCAGCTCCACTGAGCAGCGGGGATCACGCTGTCCCCGATTGATCTTTTTAGTTTGACGTATTTGTAGAACCGTCCTTGTTGTGTCTAACATTTCTTGCCAGTTTTAACTTCTTCCTTGCCTGGGTTTTCCTGATTTTGTCCCTACGCTCTTGCTATTCCCACGTCTACTCCTTAGTGACATGCCCCTCCCTCCCTTCCTGGATGTCCCCTTTGGTTTGTAGATCGCTAGAAAGCTCCTTGAGCAGCCCCGCCCTAGGCTGCTGCTACAGGTGGGGTAGGGCCTATGCTGTGACTCCCTTGCTGGAGCACTGCGCTCCTGCACAGAGCGGTCATTTAGAGTTTTGTTTCTGTGGCTTCTCTGTGGTGAAACCGTGAACAGAGCGTGAAATGCTGCAGAGTCTGCCAACAGCCATGAGACTAGCTCTGGGTGTGAGCGCTGGAACCTACAGCTGGCTGCTGGAAGTATTGTCATTAACCATTGCACTGCTGGTCGCTGCAGGAACACTGAGGCAGCGTGCTTAACCCGCCCGCCCAAACTCCCACACCTCTCCAGGGGGCCAAAAGCCCCAATTACCGGTGGCTAGCACCTCCAGCTTCATCCCAACCACTTCCATGACGCAGTTAGTGGCTGAGAATGCAGGGGCAGCATGCAATGGAACTTGCGGTTCACCGACCTCTGCGCTGCCCTCCTTCAGTACAAGCCTTCGCTCCCGAAACGTGACCACAGCTGTGCCGAGCCTAGGCACCGCCTTGGGTTTCAGCTTGGTGTGGAGAACATGGAGGTGTAGGGGGCTTTGTTCTAATGTGCCTGCCTCTTGCTAGTGGTTAGAGCAGGCGACTGGGCAAGTCGTGGTGTGACCTTGGGCAAGGCCCAGACCCCTCGGTAAAACAGGATGCAGTGATGCTGCACGGCCCCACTGAGAGCCTCTGCTCGATGCTGCCATGGGAACATCTTGGACACTTGGTTGTCCTGGGGGTTGTATAAATGAGAGGAGTCTCCCGTGCTCGATGCAGAGCTCTGAATCTTCCCAATGTGCTAGATCTCACGGCTCCTCTGAGATGGGTGTGATGGGGAGTGACACACCCATGGCCAACAGAGCCAGGATAGAAATCAGGGATTCCTGGAGTTTAATCTCATGCACTGTCCTGTAACTCCCCAGTGAGATGAGGGGTAGGCTCACCTAACTCCTGTAGGCTACTTGGTAACCAGAGTTCCCTACCAGTATCCCGAGGTCCACTGACAGCAAATGACTTCACCAGGCGGTCAAAACCCTGCAGATGTTGCTAGGGTTTTTCAGGGCAGATTTTAGTGTTGACGGAAAGGAATGTGGTTGATGCTGGCTAAAGCAGGTGGTGTAAAATCTCTTCCCCTTCATGGCCCTGCCAGTGCCCCCAGGTATTACCCATCACTGCCTTTCCTGCGGGTGGGCAGACTGTCCTGCTTCATTGTGCCCGATTCTGTAGGAGGATGGGCTGGAATGGCCACACTCCTCTTCTTGCTTTCAGCTCTGGGGTTGGCAGCTGTTGCCCAGGGTCAGTTCCTGTCTTCTCAATTACATCATCTTGTGCCCGGAGTCTGATCGCCTTTCCCCTCTCGTAGGTGAGGAGGAGGACTATACTATCTGGCTGGCTCACTCCAGCGAGCCTGGCAGCCGCACTGATGGCTGCGTTCTGGGCTATAAGGAGCAATACCTGCGTCTCCGCAAGTCATCTGTCTGTCAGAATGGCCGGGATTACGTGATGATCAAGCAGCCCTCTGTCTGCCCGTGCACGCTGGAGGACTACCTCTGGTATGGCGAGCAAAGGCTCGCTCGCCTTGCATGGCGAGGGGCGACATCTGCTCTGCTGAGGTTACTAGAGTGGCCCTGCATCGGGTGGCGTGCTCGTCTGGGACTCTGGTGGTGGCGTAGGAGCTGCCTTTGCGCGGGACCCGCTCGTGTGGATCGTTTGGCCCGGTCGGCGCGTAGGGTTTGTCTCAGAGCATCAGCTAGTGAGTAGGGATCCCGCTCCAGTGCCTGGTGAAGGCAAACCCATTCGGAATGCACCATACATGGTGCCATGCTATAACTAGGGGGTGGGGGCCCCCAACCAGACACTGACTTTCCTGTGGTGCATGTGGGAGTGCCAAGAGCTGACCCGCAGGCCTGGCACAGCCTGTATCCACTTGGCTAGAAGAGTCCGCTGCAGGTGCTCCAGGACTGCCTGTGTTAACGCTCTAGCCGGCTAGCTGAAGGGCCCCCGAGCCATCGCTCAGTGTGTCACTCATGCCCGTCTCTGCTTTTTGTCCTTGCGCTGCAGCGATTTTGGCTATTTCCGCCCTGAAAACCAGTCTGTCTGTGTGGAGCAGCCGGAGCTGAAGGGCCACGACCTGGAGTTCTGTCTCTATGGCAGGCAGGAGCTGCTGAAGACTAGAGGGTAAAGTGGCTTTTTAACAGGGTCGCTCAGCAACCACTAGCCCTAGATAGGGGCAGAAGCAGCAGCAGTGTGTCAGGGACTCCTGGGAGCAGGGGGATAAATCTTGGTGCTACCATGGCACCGTACTCCCAGTGTGTAGGGCTACAGGGTGGGAATTAGGAGGACCTGGGTTCTGTGCCAGGCTGTGTCACCAATTCCTGCTCTGGGCAACGATGATACTTCCCAGCCTGGCCCCAGGGCTTTGGAACAAGTGCTGCTGTAGCATATTCGAATGGGAAACTGCCCTTCTGGTCCTTGGAGGCCAGCGCTGGGCACACAGAATGGATGTGGATATGGATGCCCCTGCTGCTGGCCCTGTGCTGTTTGTGCGGGCAGTCGGTCACGGAGCCAGACCTCAGGGGAGCCTGCCTAGCTTCAGGAGGCTGTTCCTCTGGCCCCCTGGCAGGTTAGGGCTGGAGTTCCCCCAGCAGGTCTAGGTGCAGTTTTTGATCCTGGCTAGGAAACCATGTTGCTCTGCACGCTTTCTGCCCATCCCGGGGTGGGGTTGATGTCTCCAGGAATGGCCGGGCAATCTCTGAGCTGGCCTGGGAAGCTCCCTCCTGATCATCAGGTCCTGCAGGTGCTTTCTTCCCTGACATTCCAGGTACCGTAAGATCCCGGGAGACAAATGTAGCGGTGGGAAGAGTCCAAGCCGTGAAGTGACGGACCTGAAGAGGAAATGCACAAGCAACTTGTTGACTCCCAGCCAGCTGGTAGGTGATAGCAAACCATGTGGGGAGCCAGCCAATACCAGGCTGTGAAATGCTTTGGGATCCTTGGGGCTACAAGGTTCTTGTACAAACGCCAGGTACCGGAGCAGTCTTGGTTTAAGTTTCATGTGTTGTGAATGTAGTAAAGCTTTTTTCTTTCTCTGCAGTCTGCTGCGTCCAGCTCCGCTCCCGTAATCCTGGCTGCTGTGGGCGTGATGCTCCTCACCATCGTAGCTGGAGTCCTGATCATTAAGAAATACGTCTGTGGGGGCAGGTGAGGTTTGGGAGGGGTTTCACATGCAGTCGCTCTGTGTGAAGTATTACACATCTCATAGATCTTAAAGCCAGAAGGGACCATCGTGATCATCTAGTCTGACTTCCTGCATGTCACAGGCCACACAACCTCACTCATCCACCCACTCCTGTAACAGACCCCTAAACCTTGCTGAGTGACTGATGTGCTCAAATCATGCTTTAAAGACTGTGAGTTGCAGAGAATCCACCATTGACACTGCTTTAAACCTGCAAGTGACCCGTGCCCCAGGCTGCAGAGGAAGGCGGAAAAACCCCAGGGTCTCTGCCAATCTGAGCTGGGGAAAAATTCCCTCCCAACCCCAAATCTGGTGATTACTTAGACCCTGAGCATGTGGGCAAGACCCACCAGCCAGACACCTGGGAAGTAATTCTCTGTAGTAATTCAGAGCTTTCCCCATCTAGTGTCCCGTCACCAGCCCAGTGAGCGATGGGCCACATGCCATCGCAGGCCATCTCATCGCACCATCTCCTCCATAAACTGATCCAGCTCAATCTTGAAGCCAGTTGGGTTTTTTGCCCCCTCAGCAGGTTCGGCCATGCTGCAATCCAAAGTGTGAGTGCAGCTCCCTGGCCAAAAGCAGCAGTGTCGTCCGGTGGCACAGGCTCCGGCGCAGGCTGTCAGAGATCCCGGCCTCCTGCTCATGTTGCCAGTGGTTGTACTGCAGACTGCAGCGTAGGCATATCCTGAGATGGCTCTGACATCTACCAGCTTCAGTTAAGCGAAGCTCATTCGTGGTAAGCAGCTCCTGTGTCCTGTCTGCAGTCACTAACCATTCCACTGCAGAGTACGGGGCATCGTAAAGGCCTGGAATTCTTCCCCCAGTGCTGGCAGCTGTCCTTGCCAAGCTCCTAGGGCATTAGAAGGTCTTGCTGTTTGACATGCCAGAGGTGCTGAAAGACAGCATGGCGTGTCCCTGACCCCCGTGTCTGCTCCACCCCCAGGTTCCTGGTCCATCGCTATTCTGTCCTGCAGCAGCATGCAGAGGCGAATGGGGTGGAAGGGGTTGATGCTCTGGAGGCAGCCAGCCCTGCAAATAAAGGGGGCTACCACGACGATTCTGATGAGGTAGGTGATTGGCAGGTGATGCAGATGCAGCAGAGAGCAGCGCTTGAGCACGGCATGTCCTCGGTGTCCTGGGGAAGCAGGGCTTGAGCTGGGATGGGGTTAAAAATGGATGCTGCTCCTGTGCAGTGGGGGGCTGAATGTCAGGGCCATATGAAATGCCCCTTTGTCTGAGCAGTCCTGCAGCCCACAGCCACCAGCAAAGGGAACGTAGGGCTGCCGCTGGAGAACCTCCTCCCTCTGTGTCATCCCCAGGCTTCAGGAGGCCAGGCTGGTCAGGGCTGAACTGCTGGGGTTGGCCTGCTTGCAGAATGAAGGCCCTGAGCCGGGCCGGGGAGCAGCTCCAGCCAAAGAAGCCCTTGGGGGGCTGGGGGGGCAGGCCAGTGAGTTCTGAATGGGGCAGCTGGTGGGCTGGAATGTCTTCAGTGGCTTGAAGAATACTTGATCTTGGGTCTCCCACTCGGCCTCGATGCGGCGGGGCTAGTTCACAAGTGTCTCTGAAAGCCACCCCCATGTGGGCTGAATGGCCTGCAGGAAATGAGTCCGTCCCAGTCCTGTTCCTAGGTGGTCTTTCTGAGAGAATAGCGCAGCGGGACAGTGGACACTGCCCCCACCCCCAGGCCCTCTGGCCCAGGAAGCCACATGGCACAGGTGAGAACCTTGCACTGCAGTGGTGCCCATCCTGTCGATAACGGGATGTCTGTCCTGGGGCCGACAGGCCGAGGAGCCGGCTTGTGCTGTCCTGGTGGCTTCGCCCACCATCCAAGCTATCACACAGGCTGAGACCTTCACACAGTGCAGTGCTCCCAGTGGCCTTGTGGCTTCCTGAGCATGGGGGGACGGCAGCAGGCGGGGTGTCCCATTCTCTCCTGTTCCCAGGGCAGGAGGGGAGTGGTCCTGGGCTGGGATCAGGCTGAGATGGGGGAGGCTCTGGCGCTGTCTGCCCTGAGGGCTGAGCGCTCGTGTTCTCTCCTCAGGACCTCCTGGAGTAGGGGCACGCCGCTGCTCGCTGGCACTGGGACAAGTGGGTTTGGACGCCGCCACGGATCTGCAGAACAGCAACCGCCTCCTCCAGCCCACGCTTCTCCGCGCTGGCTGCCTGGGTCCCTTTCCGAGGAGCTCCGTGCTCCAGCCGCTTCCCTTGAGACTGTCCAGAGCCGGTGGGGGCGGGCGGGGCGGGCTTAATTTGTCTTTATTGTAATGAGATTTCTTTCCAGCTTTTTGGTTTTTAAGGAAGACTAAATAGGAAGGTGAAACCAGCATTTCCCTAAGCACTAAGCATTACAAAGGTGCAATTCACCCTGCTGCAGAGAGAAGGCTCTTAACTCCAGCGTCACCCCTCGGGGCTCATCTCTGCCTTGGCGTGGCCTGGGCAGAGCTGCTGCTGGCACTGGCCTACCACCACCACTTCACCTAGCGTGGGCAGGCCTCGGGATTCCCGCCAGGACAGCATGTCGCTGAGCCAGCGCCCCGCAGGGCCACGTGCCAAAATGAGGGGGGCGGGTGCCTCGGATTTCTTCATCAGAGGAGTGATTGGATGAAACCAACGCAGCGCGTAAAGTTGAGTTCATCTCCGCCCCAGGAGTAACTGCTGTGACTGGCCCTTGTGGAACCAAAGCACTGAACTGGGAAAGCACTGTGTCTGCAAACACCGGCGGTAGCAGCAGGGGAGGGAAAGGGGTTGTTTTCAGTTCTAGGAATAAGTGCAGCAGAAAACTTGGTAGGAATAAATCTCCTGCGTGCTGGTGTGTTCTTCAGGGCGGTGGGAAGCGTGTTCCAGGTGGATCTGTGCACTGAAATGTCAGTGCTCTGGCGAAGAGCCCCAGGGCTTCGTTTAAGGGGGCGGAAGAGAGAGGCTCCTACTTTTCGAACATCTGCCTGTCCCGTCCCGCCCCAAAGCGATAGGAAACCAGCTGTTTGGTAGCTCCTAGAGCTGCTGTTGATGTGGCCAGGCCTGGCGGTGGCTCGCAGGCACTCTGGCAATTACCAACAGGATCTTCAGTGCCCTGCCCTTCCCAGCGGTACCGCGTTTGGGTGTGATGTCGCCTGACAAACTGTAAGCTGCTGCTCTAGGTGCAGTTCCACTCGGCCGAGTACACTGCGCAGTGTGTCCATGTCCCTTTTTAAACGTCCAGTTGTCCCCTGCAATAGATGCTGCCCCGCTGATTGCGGAGGGGGTGTCTGGTTGGCCTTTGCACTTGGAGGGCTGGGTGATAAAAAGTGAATGTATAGAACAGTCTGACAGATATGACTGGTGTTTGTTCTCCAGGGCTGGGTCCCAGTGAGCTGCCATTCATCCGGTGCATTGTTAGGCCCCAGCATAGGCCAAGATGCAAGGAGCACCGTTCGACCCCAGGCCCGCAGGAGACAGGAGTCTCAAGGACTGGTATTTTTCAAACTTGGCTTATTTGAACTGAGCCAGGGCTTGTCTAGAATTGTCCAGGTCCCTGTCCCATTAGCAGCTTCCCCTCGACTTGGCTCTTCTTGGCCATGTTAAACCCATTTATTGCAACTCTTCTCGTTGCTAAGTCCCAGCCTTGGCAGGGCCTTAGGCATTGCTCTGCTCAGCGTTGCAGCACCAGCTGACTTAGGAGCATAATGTTTTCCAGGGAGCTTGGGGTCTGTCTGGCAGACGTAGGGCTGGAGTGTCTACACTCATTTGTGACCCCAGGTTCAGAAGTCTTGAACCCTGGGTCCCAGCCTGAGCTCCAGCATATACTGCGGTATGCAGGCCTGAGTCCAGCCACCCACATCCCAGGCTTCCTAGTTCCTTCCTTAACCGTGGCCACTGGAGCTCTGTGTTCGTGGGGCAGCGTGCGAAAACATGACTGTCCAAGGGACAAAGTAAATTTGGCCCGCAGGATAGTGGGTGCTTTTGGCAGACTCCCGGAGCGTGAGCCCAGGGGGGCTGTGTCTATACTGCAAAGTAATAGGGTTTGAACCCTGGGTCCCAGCTTGACTCGGGCTCTCATACTCCACCACTGTGGGATCCTGGGTCCAAACCCTGGGTTAGCGTGATTTATGTGTAGACGAAAGGGGGGTTAAGCTTGAGCCTGAATTCGAACCCTGGGCTTACACTGTAGTGTAGATGTACTCTTAGGCTCCTGAGTTTCACTGAAAGACGATAGGACTTAGGCTCCTAAGTCAGTTAGGTGTTGCAACAAGGAGTGGAGCAGCCCTTAAATACCTTCACAGAAATCTGGCTCTAAGCTACCGAACTCTTGTTACCCTGGGGCTTTCCTTTAAAAACTTACAAGCAGAGCCATGCCATTCCTGTGGCCACTAGAAAGCGCTGTTTCCCTGGGTACAGCTGGAAGGCTGCTCTCCGAAGCTGTGCTATGTTTTGGAGTAGCCTGTTGTAAGGGAGCGGATGCTCTCTGGCTAAGAGAGAGGCTGCTCGGTGGTGAAGGCAGATCTGGGTGCATTTTCCTGGGCAACACATTGCCCAACTCTACCCTCGTCCCCCCGTATCCGTCCGCTCGTGTAGAATAGGAAAGAAGTAGCTTAGCCTGTTTGCCTGGAGGGTTTCTGGCTCCCAGACTTGGTTTAGCAAAATTTCTTTTTAAAGAATGAGTTTTTGGGGAGCTTTTTCCGTTAGAATTTGACTAGCAGCCAAATAGCCGCAGCTGGCCAAAGCTCCAGGAGAAGGTCCAGGTCCACGTTCCTCGCCAGCTGGGAACAAAGGCTGAAGAATAAATGAGAGGTGGCTGCTGTGTCTCTGGGAGTCTCCAGCAGACTGTCTCAGCACAGACATCTGGGGCAGAATCAGATGGCCATGGCTCTTAGCGCTCCAGGTGCCAGCCTTCGAGGGGAAACGGAAGCAGAGCATTTGGGGGATGAGCTGGTCGGCTGCATGAATGTAAAATTCTGGCTACGAATTCTCATGCTCTTGAGACCAGCCTGTTCTGAAGGAGCATTCTCATCTACAGGCTGTCGAAGAAGCTGGTAAACACTGTGGTTCTCTTTTGCACACCCCCTTCCCTATTTCCTGCCCCCAAACCCATCAGCCTTGCTGTTCATTACGCACGTGGTACATTGGCGCGGAGAGCACCTGCCCCCCAGGAAGCTCGTGCTCCAACGGGGTGAAGGCAGCCCTGGGGAGAGACAAATTACATTTTTCTGGTGGGCGATGGTGCATTTCCCACGTGCCAGTGGCCTCGCTGTGTCATGCAACAGCAGCCTTCCTCTCCCTGAGCAAAGCGCACTGATAATGCTGCAGCTCTGTCCCTGCTGAATGGTTGCTGCCGGAGCACTTCCCTGGGGATGCTGCTGTCATGTGGCATTAAGCCCAATGCTGCCCCAGTACCCTTGGTTTACCAGCGTGGCTGTAGGGCAGATCAACACAGGGATGCTGTGCCAGGTAGCCAGCCCGTGCTATGTCCCCATGTAACTGAAGCCAGAGCCCCTGCCCTCCCATGGAGAGTATCTCGGGGCCCAGGTCCAGGGAAGGCACACAGGACGGGATGAAGGTGTGTGGAGTGTTCTGTAAACAAACCTGGCTGGGGTATAACTTTATACTAGAGAGACACGGTGTGGAGGGGGTCTTTTATCGGACCAACATCTGTTGGTGAGAGAGAAGTCAGGGCTGGGGAATGACTTTGTACTGGGATTTTTCTGTATATTTGCAATATTTGGGTTAGAAATAAAAATCAAATGGAATTTATGTGACCTGCTCTGTGGACTGCCTTACTGTGGGAGCAGGAGGGGCTGGCTCCTGCTAGACTCCTCTAAAGTGCCCTCTCCCACCTGGCCCAGCGACACACCTTAGCAGACCCCTGGGCACTGTAACAAACACTAGATGCTTTCTCCCAGGCCCAGCTCCCCCACCAGTTCCAGGTTGATTTCTGGACATGACTAGCCCCTGTAACACACTGTCAGGGGATAGCGGCACGTCAGTCTTTAGCCGTGTGCCCCTCTTAATGGCTCCAGTAAGTCTGTTGTTCCGGTGGCCACTTCCCTGGTTAATGCACTGATGTCAATAAAATGTACAGTTGATTAGTCCTGTTGATTCTCTGTCTTACCAGTGGCAGAAAAACTCCCCTTCCTTTGCTCACATGATCCTTCTGCCCTGCAGAGAGAGGCAGGCTTCCATGTCTGGCGTCCGTCCATAAGGGGAGCTGCATAAAAGCAGTGAGGTCTTGCCCTTGAGGCGGGCAGCCTGGGAGCAGGGCATTGGGAGGCTGTGCCTGTCATGGATGTGGGGGAGTCCAGGCCCTGCACCCCTCTTCCTGGGATTCACTGGGACTCTCAGCCAGCAGTAAAACAGAAGGTTTATTGAACAATAGGAACACAGTCTCAAACAGAGCTTGTGGGTACAAGTCAAGTCCTTCTGGGGGAGCAGGGAGCTTAGACCCCAGCCCTGGGGTTCCCTGCGTTCCACCACCCAGCCCCAAACTGAAACTAAACCCCCCCAGCAGGCTCCCTCCTGCAGCCTTTTTCCACATTCCTGGGCAGAGGTGTTATCTCCTCCTCCTCGCTCAGGTTACCGGCTCTCAGGTCTCCCATTGAAACTCCCCTGCCACATTCCCAGGTCAACGCTCCCCCCTCCCTGCTGCATCACAGCACTGCGGGCCAAGGCCACTAGTGCTGGAGGCCTTGGGGAATTGTTGGGAGTCTGATGAGGGCTCAGACCAAAGCAGGTGGCTATTGGGTGAGTGTAGAGGCCAGAACTGATCCATTCCGCCCCTCCCCTTCCAGGGTCTAACTCAGGAGCGCACTGCACGACTCCCCAGGAAAGGAAAAGCTACTTTCGTGTTTTGAAAACCTATTGACAGAAGGGCCCAGGGCTTTGTGCAGCCACTGTACAAACCACGTCCCTGTGCGCTGTAGAAAGCCAGTTCCACAGCAGGCGTGGTCTGCTGCTGAACTTCCATTTGTTTGTTACTGTTGCACCTAGGAGACCTGCTCAGGGACGGGATCCCCCGTGTAGGTGAACAAAAAGACTGTCCCTGCCCTAAGGCACAGGTGGTCCTGTACTGTGTGCCCTAGACACCTATGGGCTCTTTCAGAACCTGCTCGTATTGTGGTAGCTGCCTCCCAGCCCAAGTAGACAGACCTGTGCTAGTAGGCAGTGGCGGAGGCTAGCCACCTGAGCTCAGACCCAACTGGCCCCTGGATCTGAGTTCCGGTGGTTGTGGAGCAGGACCCCATTGTGCTAGGCGCTGTACAAATGTTAGCAATCTCGTTCTTGTTTTCTCAGCATTCACTGAGCTGCTCTGGCACCCAGCAAGGCTGGGGATGGGGTCTCCCAGCAGGCACTTCAGGAGGCGTGGGAGCTCAGTCTAATTTCGAGTCGGTTAAGAGATGACTCTTCTGGCCAGTGATACCCAGGGAGACGTTACCTGTGATTCAGGGTCTGTAACTGAGCACCCCAGAGCCTAGCAGGATCCAGGGGCTTCCACTCCCAGATGAAGTTAACATCAAATGGGAAAGAAGACATAACTTCTCAAGGGTGATTAACTGCAGGAGCAGTGTAGGCAGGTGTTAGGATATAGATATTCAGGCCTGTCTGCAAAGGCCTGTACTTTACGAATTTAGGTGTATTCTTATCACTTGGCTAGTTCCAGAGGTATAAAAGAAAGAATCAAAACCACTGTCTGCCAGTGTAAGGGCCTTCTCTTACTGTGACAGTTTGTGGCCCTGTGCTTAGGCTCAGGCCTTTGGCTAAGCAGCAGAGGTAGCCATAAGCTGGGAAGCGAACAGTCACATCCTCACATTCCAAACTAGTCACATTGAAATAAGGTGCTATTGGGCTGTTAGGCACTATCAGGACAGGATTGTATTCCTATCACCTCCAGAGAAAGGGAAGTGCCTAGAAAATGTAAAAGGAAACTTAGTTTGATAGCATCCTGTCTGGCAAGAACTCACTTATCAATGGTTTCAGAGTAGCAGCCGTGTTAGTCTGTATTCGCAAAAAGAAAAGGAGTACTTGTGGCACCTTAGAGACTAACCAATTTATTTGAGCATAAGCTTTTGTGAGCTACAGCATCCGATGAAATGAGCTCTAGCACGCGAAAGCTTACCTTTTCTTTTCACTTATCAATAGCTGGGATGTGAAATCCTCACTTCTGTATTGTTTTGTCATTATAGTTCCCACTTTGCTATTGTTTATTTGCATGGTCTCTGTCTGGTTCTGTCATTGTTTCTGTCTGCTGTATAATTAATTTTGCTGGGTGTAAACTAATTAAGGTGGTGGGATATAATTGGTTACATAATCATGTTACAATATGTTAGGATTGGTTAGTTAAATTTCAGGAAAATGATTGGTTAAGGTATAGCTAAGCAGAACTCAAGTTTTACTATATAGTCTCTAGTCAATGAGGAAGTGACTGGGTGTGGGTGGGGGTGGGCATGGGCATGTGGGTGTGGGAAATGGGAGCAGGGAATGGGAGTAAGAAAATTGGAATCATGTTTTGCTAAAGGGGGAAATGGGAACAGGGAATGGGAGTAGAAGTTGGAATCATGTTTGGCTAAGGGTAGGAATGGGAACAGGGACACAGGTGTAAGGCTCTGTGGTGTCAGAGCTGGGAAGGAGGATACTAAGGAAGGAAACTGGAATCATGCTTGCTGGAAGTTCACCCCAATAAACATCGAATTGTTTGCACCTTTGGACTTCGGGTATTGTTGCTCTCTGTTCATGCGAGAAGGACCAGGGAAGTAAGTGGGTGAAGGAATAAGCCCTCTAACAGCAGGGTTGGGGTCAGTTGCTTGGAGTCTGTAAACGGAGCTTGGGGAGACTAGTTCAAGTCACTAGACTGCTCAAACGGCGATCCCATCTGTAGGGGAGAACAATTCCCTCCAGTGCAGGAGCGGCTGGGTTACTGGCTCTGGCCTGTGCCATGCGGGAGGTCCGACAGGACCATCAGCATAGTCCCTGCTGGCCTTAATTCAGTGAAAGACTGAGAATGAGGCCTTGTATTGGACAAAGGGACTTCAAAGCCAGGTGTTTCTTTCCTGCTGATGTGACCACAGCGCTTGCTTATCAAACCTTGCCATCTGCATTACTTTGACACAGACCTGGCACTGGCCATAGGAGCGGGCGTGTTCTGCTCCGTGCATCCCCATCCCAGCCAGTCTCTCTGCTGCCTCTTGCCCCGTTGGGCGGTGCCGTGATTGGGAACAGCACTCCAGGCTGGTGTTTGTTCCATTCTCCGCAGCAAGTTGTGCCTGCGTCCCACCTGGCAATTGGCATGGGGTGGGCAGAAAATCCTTGCAGTCTATTCCCTTCCTTCCCCACAGCTGCTCCCGGGCTCTGCACACCCATAAATCAATCCAAGCAGCCTGGACTTGTGAAAATGCTTCCCATGAGCCAGGCAGTATAAGTAACACCTTCCACAACATCGGGCTGCTCGCCCTTCCTGGCTGTGGAGGTGAGAGCTTTTAATAAGCGCTTTGGGGCCTCTTGATGATCCATGCTAAAGATGGACGGTGTTTGGAGGCTTTAATGATGTCTTTAGGGCCTTGGTGAACGCAAACACCATCTTAATGAAACAGGTGGTCTGCCAGTAAATCTTTCTGGCTGGAATTTAGCAGATTTAACCAGTGACACCTGCTCTCAGGGGGTGGAAAGCAGCTCGGAAGAAAGGTGGTGATTGAGGATTCAGGGATGTGATTGTTTGGTGTTGGGGGACCCTGCCATGTTTCCGAGTTTCTGTCTCCGCCACACGCCGTTTGAACCAACAGCCTCAGACTGGGGCTTTGGCAGGTAAAGGCAAAAATTAGCTCCTGCATGCAAAACCTGTGTGCGTTTCCAGCCCTGCAAGGAGCTCTGTTACTGGAACAGAGACATGACCACACGCCCTGGTCCGGCAGAGCCTGTGCTTCGCGGCTGCTCTTTGTGTTGGAGGGAGAAGGCCTCCGAGCTCTCCCTGCTCAGGCTGTGGTTGTTTTAAACTTAGAAATACCAAATCTTGTCCCTGCTGCTGCTGGAGGTCTGCTTGGAGGAGCAGAGAACTGGAGCTCAGCATCCTCGGATCTCCACTGACTGGGCATGGGTTTGGATTGAAAACTGTTAATGCTGGAATGTTAAACAGCCTGAATAAAAATCCCTTCTCTCCACTGCTCTGGCTCTAGGCCCATGCAATGTCCTAGTCTTGCTAGTTCTCAGATTCTCTGAGGGGTCCTCTGGCAAAACAATAGGGGAGAAAGTGATCAGATTGTTTGATTTGTTCTGTTTTTAGTGTATTAAAAAGCAGGAATAACAATAAAGTTGCTCTTTATACATAAGAAAGAAGTAAAAAAAAAAAAAATGCGGCCATTTAACACAAAAGTCCTTCTCCCTGTTGTGGTAGCAGCAGGAGTGAATCCAGAGCCAGGAGTCCTGGCTCCCATTCCTGGTACTGGGAGAGGGGTATGGTCCAGTGGTTGGATCAGGGAAAATGGGAGTTTAGACTGCTGGGTTATGCCCTGACTCGTGTGAACTTGGGGAAATTAACTTTCCCTTTGTCTCCATTTCCCCATCTTTAAGAGTGGCAGAATATCTCCCATCTGGGGATGCTGAGGTTGTTTGTCTTTATAAAATGCTTTGAGACCTGCAGGTGGAGAGCTCTACAGAAGGGCAAAGTATTTGGAACAACTTCCAAAACTACACGTAATGGACCTGAAAAAGCCAGTGTTGTGACGACAGGACAAACAGCCACCAGCCATGGACTTACCAGGACTCCGGTATGCCAGCATGGACCCTTAGTACTTAGTCACCTGACTGAGCCCAGCTCTTGCATCAGATTTTTGAGTTGCACCTCCCTGCGTGAACGGGAAGCTTTAGAAATACCTGCTCTTCCTTCAAATAGGCTAAGCTCTGTCCCGATCCTGTATGGAAATAGCTGGGCCCAGTTCCCATTTGGCCCAAGCAGGTGGTGCTGGTGTGAAGTCAATGGAGTTGTAGTTGCTTAGGCCAGGTCCCACTCAAATTGCCTCCTGTCAGAGTTTGTATTCAGCACCTGCTGGGTCCCACTGAAGGGCTGTGATCTGCTAGAGTAACCACTTATAAACCTGCACCTGCAGTAAAGGCTGAGGTTTCTTTGGCTCCTGGCTCGTTATGGCTTCATATTCGGAAAGGAGCAGGTACATTCAGTGTGAACGAGCTTCCTTCTACAGCAGGGGAACTAACTGAGCAAGAAAGAACCAATGGAAAGTCTTTGGGGTGAGCGCAGTGGGTGTGACTGGTTCTGTGAGCACAGCGGCCTCTCAGCACTGCTCCGGGCAAGCTCGCTGTATCACAGCCCAGGATGCAGACCACAGTTGTGGGACCACCGAGTGAATAACTGACTTTTCGGGTCAGTGGCCAAAATGCAAAAAAAAAAAAAGGCGGGGGGGGGAGGTTTGAAAGTATTCCCCAGATTTGCCCTGGATTTATGAACAATACACTTTTGGGCAATATTTATGTTCACTGAAAATTTGTTACCCAGCTTCAGTGTGTGCCTCATGTGGCCCCTTCCCCGTCAGCCCCCCGTGGTGACGCTATGTCCTCCGGAACAGCAAGTGCTGCGCGTTGGGCTGGACTGTGGGTTCCAATCTGGATCCAAACTCCCCGGAAGCTCAGTGGTGGCTGGATCCAGGGGGTCGATTTCAGCCTGCTTCTCGGTTAGTCAGAACAAGTGGCAGAAGTAGGCAGAGCCCCCTTGCTCACCACAGTTTGCAGGCAGTCTCTCCGCCAGGCTGACCGTCTGTGCGTTGTAGCTGATCTCTGCACTGTTTGCTCAGCAAGAGGGACTGTGATGGGCAGCCCTGGGCAGAGCAGGGGTGTTGCCGCCTCCTGAGGGTTTTCTGGCTGAGTTTATAAATTGTCTCTCATTAGTTAGCAGGGGTTTGCTCAGGAAAGTGACAAGGTCAAGACAAGAGCAGCTGCCTGGGACTGCAGCTTCATCCAGCTGTTCCCTGCAAGGGGCACCCACGCGCGCTGGAGAGGCGAGTCCTTTTGGCTTGGACACACCACAGGCTCCCAGCTCACAGGCCAGGGAGCTGGGAACCTCTCCGCACTGCAGAAGGAGCCACGCACAGAGGAGCGGGTTTGTAGAGCTGCGTTTCGAATGCAGGCAGGATGGGGTGTGCTGGGAACTCCGACATCGGGCCTGCTCCTGCACCACGGAAGTTCAGTTCCTGACTTCGGTGGGAGCAGGATCAGGCCCGTCGGGCAAGGCCAACATGTAGTGGAGGAGAACGAGTGTCTGGACTCATGCAAAGCGTGATTCCAGTGAGACTTGGGGGAATCTGCCCGGTGACCAAACGAGAAGCTGCCATCCAACTAGAGCGTTCAGCTCCTGTGCTGCAGCCGCAGACCCTAGCTCGCTGGCTGAACCAACCCCCTGTCCTGAGGGAAGTTTCCTGCTCCCCATTCTGTCCTTCTTTCTTGGTGAGCAAAGCCGCCTGCCCATGGGAGGGTGCTGGAGTTCGGGGAGCCTGTCTACCCTTCAGATAGTCACACGTGGAGGTTAGCGGGGAGAAATAACCACTAACCGCAACAACAGGGTTGGTGTTGGACAAGGCCCCAGGCAAAACCGGCCCTGCTCCAAAGAGCTTCTGGGTGCTTTCCCGAGCGCAGCAGAACCTGAGGGTCTCTGGCCTCCTGGACTCACAGCTAGAGCCACCGTCCCTCAGCCGTGGACACTGGGCTCCTGCGCCTTCTCCCACTTTCCTGCCATGCTTTGAGTATTTTATTCTCCGAGGCCACTCCCCGACCCCCAGTACGTTTCTCTAGTGGTCACTCTAATTAAATCTGCCTCTTTGAAATTATCCAGCTGCTCTTGCCTTTACTGGGCTCTTAGTGCTATGAATCCACCGCTGGCCTGGAACTACAGCTCCCGGGGTGTCAGCTGAGAGGCTGCCTTGCTCTCCAGCTAAGCAGGAGGCCTGGGTTCTGTTCCCTGAGCAGTCACAGATCCCCGCTGGAGAAACCGTGGGGGATTAGTATTTGCTCTGGGATCCTACAGGGCTTTCCCATCAGGGAGCTTTGTTCCCTCTGTGCCTGGCTTTCTAGTGGTTTTGTCCCCAGGAAGCTGGAAGTTTTGTTTCTGGGGGCCGGAATTTCTCAGGCTGCCCTGTGAACTTGTTACTCATCCAGCTTCCGTGCACCAACCCCCCGTATTTTCCTCTTGGGAGCAGTGCTGCGGACAGTTCTCTGAGCACTGTACCTTAGCGCGGCTGCTTTCTCTGAGGCCTGGTCTACACTACAGACGTATGGCGGTATAACCACATGGCTGGGGGATGTGTGTGGAAAATCCCCCCCCACCCCCCGGCGCGATAGTTATACCGACCTCGCCCCGATGTAAACAGTGCCATCCATGGGAGAGCAGTAGCGTCTTCACTAATGCATCACAGCTGCACCCATTGTGCTGCAGGTGAAGAGGAGCCCAGAGGTGCCGAATGCCCAGCTAACTTTGCCCTTTGATTTCCAGAACAGAGCGACAGGGAGGGATGGCTCAGTGGTTTGAGCCTTGGCCTGCTAAACCCGGGGTTGTGAGTTCAATCCTTGAGGGGGCTATTTAGGGATCTGAGGCAAAAAATTGGGGATTGGTCCTGCTTTGAGCAGGGGGTTGGACTAGATGACCTTCTGAGGTCCCTTCCAACCCTGAGATTCTATGATTCTATGACAGGGCCTGCTGCAGCTGATCTCCGCTTGACAAGGCACATCAGCGTTGCTATGACCTCCAACTCCAGTGCAGGGAACAGCTCCAGCTCTGTGCTAAGTGACCTCTTCCTCCTCCAATCCAGGAGGCTCTTTGCTTCCATCTACTTTTTCATTTTCCTGCTGGGCATGCCTGGGAATGTCCTGCTGCTCCTGGTCCTGATCCCAGACCTCATGAGAACCGGTGCCAGCCACCTCTCCCGCTTGACTGGGCCCCTGCAGGTCAATATTGCTCTCCTGGACCTCCTCTTCTTCCTCTACAATGTCCCAGTGATGTTCGGCAACGTGCTCTTTGAGACCTGGCGCTTGGGCTACGTGGTGTGCGTCACCTACAACAGCCTGTCCCTCTCCATCATCTTTGCTGATTTCTACAGCCTGTTGGCAGTCTCCCTGCTGCGCTACATGGCGGTGATCCACCCCACGCGCACCCTGGCTGTGTCCCAGCGGCTCATCGGCTGGGCCTGCGTGTTTATATGGGCACTCAGCTTCCTCTTCTCCATCCCCTTGTGGATTCACTACACAACGGTGGAGATGGAGGGGGAGACGTACTGCGTGAACCAAATGCCCAAGCAGCAGCTGTCTCTTTACTTCAGGCTCCTGGGGGGCATGGCGTTCCTTCCCCCCATGCTAGTGATGATCCTCTGCTACTCCAGCATCATCTTCACCTTGTGGGTTAGGAGGGGGCTGGCCGTCCACACAGCCTCCAGCCTCCAGGTTAACAGGCGTGCCACGGTTGTGGCTCTGGTCACCGTGGTGACCTTTGTGGTTATGTGGGTCCCCTACTGGCTGGTGGTTTTCCTCATGAAGGATGGCGAGTTGCTCACCACAGGCCCCACGTACCTGGCGTCCAACCTGACCACCCTGCTGGCCTACGCCAACCGCTGCGTCAATCCCATCATCTGCTTCAGCCTCTCCAGCCAGTGTCAGGCCGGGCTGAGGAAGTTCCTGAGGCGGACGGGATGCTGCCTCTAGCCAAGGTGCTCCACGGACACGGCCAGGATGGAAGCTGTGGGTGGCAAGGGAGGAGCGCGGTAGGGGCTGATGGGGCTGGGACGAGGAAGACATTGAGAAGGTCTGACGCTATCCGTCCTAGCTACATGTGCCCATGCTTGCTCCGGGCCCTTTCTCGTGTGCCTGGGCGGCACGTAGAGAGGGTGAGCTGGGCCTCATCACTCAAGCATGAGCCTCTACTGCCTGTAGGGCCAGAGGTCCCAGGTTCAGTCCCCATGGCTGCTGGGCGTGTAATATTGCACACGCTGGATTAGCTCTTAACCCCAGACTGTGCCGTCCCCAGATGGCTCTGTAGACACCCGGCCTCCCAGACGCGGTGAAGAAGCCAGCAGGGTGGGACTGACTGACTGAGAACCAAGCACATCCTGTTGTATGGGGTAAGCTGCTGCCTCAGCCTGGCTGGGCTGTCTTGGTGCTAGACAGGAAGTTCCGTGGGGCCAGGGCTGTCGATTCTCATGCCCAGCCTGGCTCGAGCAGAGGCGGGGGGCTGGATGCAGCAATAGGTGGTGGGGTCTCGGGGCTGCGCTCTGCAGGAGCTCAAGCTGCTGATTGTCACCGTCCCGTCAAGCTTTAAAATGTGATTCTTTAGGCGTTATTGCACCGTGATGTTAGCAATAAATCAAGGGCCTGGCCCTGCCCTTGCGGGAGAGGCCGTATGATCTGGTTCTTCTCGTGTGTTATGGTAGCGCCCAGGAGCCCCATGTGCCAGGCCTGGTACGAGTGCAGAACACACCGTCAGCTCTTTGGGGCAGGTGCTAGCGAGGTAAACGAGGAGCTCCCCCAGCCTGCCCCTCCCCTCACTCACTTCGTCCAGCCTTGACAAGAATTTTGGTCTCTGGTATGTGCTGTAGCTTTAGATTTGCCCCTAATTCTATAGCAGCTTCATTACCAAAAGTGAATAAAAACGAGTGAGGGACAAGAACGTTTCCTTGTCCAGTTCGTTGGGGTGGGTGGGGTGACGCTGGGTTTCTGGAGGCTCTGCGAGAAGTATCAGCCTAGGCCCTGGCCTCTGTCTGTTGGATAGCTCTGGGGTAGTGTTGGTGGTTTGCTTTCAATATCATTTACAGGGGTAGATTAGTGTGAATTTATTATAGTCGCACCCACCGACCCCACTTGAGATCAAGACCCCTTCAGTGTGCAAGGTGCTGTACTTGTGTGCACACATAGCTGTGTCTACTCCAATGTTTGTGCTTTAGCTCTACCCTGCAGTCAGATAGACACCCCCTGCCGTGGGTATAGTCAGAGCAGGAGAAAGGTGGCTAGGTCAGTATAACTTCCTGTAAAGCAGCGGTTCTCAAACAGGGGTCACCAGGGCTGATTTAGACTTTCTGGGGCCCAGAGCCAGAGCCGAAGCTCAAGCCCCATTGCTTGGGGGCTTCAGGCCTGGCACTCCAGGGCTCGTGAGAAAAATGAGCGGGTGCTCAGCAGCCAAACTCCCCTCCTCCCCCGCCCCCCCAGCGCCTCTCACCTGCCAGTGGCCCTGCTGACTACCTCCTTCCCCTCCCTCCCAGCGCCTCCTGCCCGCTGTGAACCACTGTTTGGGGGCAAGTACAAGGCTCCAGGAGGGAGGGGAAGGAGTGGGGTCAAGGTGTGCTCGCGGGAGGTGGGGAAGAGGCAGGGTGTGGAGTGGGGGCAGGGCGGAAAGAGGCAGGGTGGGGGGTTGGGGCTTGGAGCTTGGGGGCACGGGTGGGGGTCAAACCCCTCCCGGCTAGAGGGGAAGTTAGCACCTATGGGGGGGGTGGGCTCAGGTTACAGGCCCTCTGCCTGGGGCTGAAGCCTTTTGAGCTTTGCCCCCGCCCCTTTAGGGCGGCGGGACTCGGGTGGGCTCAAGCTTCAGTCTCTCCGCCTGGGGCCCTGTAGTAATTTTGGTTGTCAGAAGGGGGTTGGGGTGCGCTGAAGTTTGGGAACCCCTGCAGGGGAAAGGGAATAAGCTGTATCAGCTATCTCCTCTTGGCTGGGGTACAGCAACATGCTACACCTGGGCAGGAAGCCTTTAGCGTTGACGAAACTCCAGCTAGTTCAGAACCGCGCAGCACGTCTCAGCAACACGGGCAACCTTGAGCACATCTCACCTGTCCGCTGTTCTCTACCTCGGCTCCCCAGAGAACAGGCCTCTGCCCTTCTCTGCATGGGGCTCCGTGGCCTGGGCCCAGGTAGCTGTAAGAGCCTGAACTCTACGATGACAACCGCGGTCGATTTAGAGGATCACAAGGGTCCTGTCTGACCTGGGAGTCTCCGAGCTCCACGGCTCCAGCCCAGTGTAATGCTCTGCAGGCCAGCGAAGGGTGCCCTGTGAGAGGTGAGTCAGAATGGATCATCTCATGGCTCCCTCTGGCCTGAAACTTGAATCTGTCTCTCTGCAGGAGACACCATTTCCTTGGAGGCTGGTCCAAGGCTGTGGAACAAAACTCTGGGAGTGAAGGGCCTCCCCAAACCTTCCCACCTTCTGATCCAAGTGTGAAGCATGGTTCTCTGACCTGCCACCTCTGCTCTAGTTCTGTGTTAATGTGGCTATTTAAAAATGGAACATCCCCTCCTAAAATCCCCCCAAAACATGGCCCCACAGCACATACTGCCCCAGGGGGCGGATCAGAGAGCGAACGGTGTGACAGATGTTGGCCACGTTGCTTAGTGCACAGCTGGAAGGTGGTCAGACATACTCCAGTGATGAGCATGGCGTGCGAACCGGCATAGAACAGAATCTCCTGGTAAAAGGCATCTCTGTGCCACTGTAACTGTATATAGCCGCCAGCCAAACTGGTGCCATTGGTACAAAGTCTGCAGGCTGGTACAAGACAGGCCCTGCCCCGAAGCGTGTACGGCATAAATCAATGAGACAGGTCATTTCTACATGGCAGCATTTTGTCAGCTTAGCTGTGGGTCAGGACTGTGAAAACATCATGCCCCTGAAGTGACGTACCTGCACTGGCAAAATCTCCATTTTGGGGGGGACACAGCGTATAGCAGCTTCTACCTGTGGACAGGAGAGCTTATGTCGTTTGGAGAGGTAGTGTAATTATACTGGCAAAAGAACTCCTGTGCTAGCATACACTGCATCTTTGTTAGGGTCTCATTATGTACCACCAGATCTAGGTGCCACGCCCCAGCCACTGAGCCATGATGCCTGTCTGGGAGCTCTTGAAATGCTATACTATAATATTGCTACGTTCTGGCTATTAGTCTGTTTCTATATGCATCTGATTTCACCCTGGGATTATCCTGTGCTGCTCAGGTGGTATCATGGAGAGTGTATTGCTTCACTTCCATGGCAAATCAGATGTTTGTTCCCCAGGAGGGAGTTCAGCAGCACTGGCCTCCCGAGGGAACATTAACGGTGCTGCTGTTCCCTGGTGGGGTGGAAGGCAGGAGAATGAGTCAGTTCAGTGAACACTAGGTGTGAATGAGCTCAGTTCCTGCGCTCTGGGTTAATGAGGTCCCAGTGGGGAACAAAGGGGGGTTGCTGAGCTGGAAGATGAGTCTGTCTTCCCCAAAGAACTCGCCCAGGAAGATTCCGTTTCTATCGGCGGCCACAGCACGCTGACCTGGGCGCACTTGCCTTGCGGTCAACGGCAACCTGGTTCCCGAGGCCTGTGACATGGCTAAACTGGCTCTGCAGTTAGGTCCTGTTGCTGCCAGGCGCTGAGCACTCCCATGCCGCTCACGCTGACCTGCAGGAGGGAGCCCAGGCTGCAGGCAGAGAGCTGAGTATGGCATTAGTCTCTGGTGTTAATCAGTGTAACTCGCGGCCACAGCTGTCCTCCGCTCCACTTTGTTTGATGACAAGTCTCAGAGCAAGAGTGCTTTAAGCTGCTGCAGCCCGGCTTTTGTCATTCTTGGTCCCCTTGGGTGCTTGTTCCAGATTGTCCCTCACCGCACAATCCTGAGGAGTGTGTTACGGCCGTGCCCCGAGCTGAGCTCAGGGCCTCCGTGCTAGGGGCTATTCATGTGCATAATGAGAGATGGATCCTTTGCTCCTTTAATTTTAAAGCACTCACACATGCGCACACGCTTTTTAACATGATTTGTCCCACCAGCCCTAACGCAGCGTTCAGCTCTGTGCAAGCCGCTCCCGGCCCTCCCTGCCCACAGCTCACTCCTCCTGAAGGTCTGAGGGCGTTCTCCACGTGTGGCAGATCAGTAGTGTCCTGGCTCAAGCCTGGCTTTAGCCGCCATGTGGGGTGCATGTCGGGCATGGCTCTCCCCAGTCACAGGTGCTCGCCCTTGACGTTTGTCTGGTGGCCTGGGAGAGTAGGAGCGATAGCGCTGAGTCCCCTGAAATGCACTGCTTCGAACCCAGCTCTTCTGTAGCAGAGGCGTGCAGAGCAACTGAATGCATCCTGCACACAGATTGCTGCTGCAGCTGGCATGGAAACCATCCTCCAGCACCCAACTCCCTTCTCTTCCGGTTGGGCCCCAGCACAGTCATGGCAAAACTCCTGCTGACTTGAATAGAAGCAGGCCTGGGCCCTTGGTTTCTGATTTAATGACCAGGGATGTATGAAAATAGTTGCAGTGGGGGTCCTGAGTTCCAGCTGCTTGTGTTGGTGACGGCATGGCCTTAATCTTCCCGAGAAAGTCAAAGGAAAAGTCCCAAGAGTGAAATGCCAGCAAGCTGCATGGAAACTTCTAAAAAACATCATAATAGAGGCTCAAATTATATGTATATCCCCAATTAAAAAGAATAGTAAGAGGACCAAAAACCTGCCACCTTGGCTAAACTGCAGAGTAAAAGAAGCGGTGCGAGGCAAAAAGGCATCCTTTAAAATTGGAAGTGAGGAAAATAGAAAGGAGCAGAAGCTCTGGTCAGGCAAGTGTAGAAGTATAATTAGGCAGGCCAGAAAAGAATCCAGAGAGCAACTACTAACATCATTGTCTTTAGTATCATCTTCCTCGTTTCCATCAGCCATGGTCGTCATCCTCACACGTCCCAAGAGCTGCACGCAGGCTTTATACTGTGTTATGCTGATGCCATTCTACCTAAGGCATGATCACTAGGAGTTTCTCCCCTTTCCCTAATTGGTAGCTCATCACCCTACTAATGCTGGGGTGCCCTTCTCCCACAGGTTATTAATCCTTTTGCCTCTAGTTCATTAGCACATACGTCAGTTAGTTACCAATGGCATTCTGAGGGGTGGACATGTGCTGATGTCCCTAAGGCCTTTTCTACACTGTAGCGTTTTGTTGAGAAAAGTTACACCGCTTTAATTAAACCTCTGTTACACGTCCACATTATGCTCCTTGTGTTGGCAAAGCCCATCCACAGTAGCAGCTCTTGCATCGACCCAGAACAGTGCACTGTTGGTAGCTATCCCACTACGCAACTGGCCGCAGGGTGCCTTGGGAAAGGTTTGAAATGCCTCGTTGGGGCAGGGACGGCATCACATGATGCAGGTTTCTCAATCCCATCATGCCATGGGCATCCTACTAGATTGCCAGCCGCTTTTCACCTGGACGGATGGGGAGGATGTGAGAACATTGTGTGTGTGTGTTGGGGGTGTGTGAGAGACAGTGTTGGGAAGAGTGTCAGCATGTAGTCTTTAAGTTCAGACAGCAGCCTGAACATCAATTCTGGGGGAGGGGGACACCCCCCCATCAGTCCCCAGGGGATGGGAACATCCCCCAGCTCCGCACAGCACAGCAGTCTCTCCCCCTCCCGCAGCACCAGCAGCCCGCTCGGCCTGTTCTGTGATTCCCTCCAGTTCTGCCGCAGCCTGCTCAGCAGCCGGGAGCGGCATCCTCAGCAGCTCTGTGCAGTGGGGCCGACTCCGGGCTGCTCCGGGGCTGGAGCACCCATGGGGAAAAAATAGCGGGTGTTCTGCACCCATCAGTGGGCCCCCCTGATCAGTTCCCCCCTCCATCCCCAGCACCCAGCGAGAGAGGGGCCTGTCTGGGTCTAGGAGTGTGTGATCCCATCCTTTCCATCCTCGGACGGTCTGTTTCCATACACTCTTTCCTCCCCGTCTCTGGTTCCCGCCTGAAGGCGGTTTGCAAAGCCACTGACTGGTCTGAGCACCTCGCCCGAAGCGACAGAGTATGCGGCGCCAGCCGACGCTCTTTGCTAAAGGGGGGGCTGTAGAACAGTCGTGGAGGCCCTAAACAAACCTTCCGTGTGTGACTGTGACGAGTGAATTGAGTTAAGTACTGGGGTCCGGGGGATCCAAGGGGCTTCCCCTCTCGCCAGGTGCAGCACTGGGGGCCGGGGGATCCAAGGGGATTCCCCTCTCGCCAGGTATAAATGGGGGCCGGTGAGTCAAAAGGCACACACTAGTTCACTTGCAAGTTTCTGGAAAAATTGAAATTGGTATACCAGGGATAGGGATAATTTAAAGTTATGGTTTCCCTTAGAGGGACAGCTTCGACCTTGACAAGATTGTGCACCTGAGAAGTGTGCTTCTGGCCAATGTCAGTGTTAGGCATATTTCTATAGGCATGAAAAAAGAGAAGAAAAAACAAACAAAAAAACCCCCAGCACCATGAATCTCAAATAAGGCGTCTCCCAGGAGAAACTTACAACAGAATTAAAAGAGATAAAAAGAAAATTGGCAAAGAATTTAAATCCAAATAAGTCAGCAAAAAATATTAAGCAACAGAAGCCCTGTACGTTCACCCCTCAGACAGTGACTCCCCGTACTGAGAAAA
The DNA here is from genome assembly GCF_965140235.1 of Caretta caretta. NCBI lineage: Eukaryota > Metazoa > Chordata > Testudines > Cheloniidae > Caretta > Caretta caretta. The sequence continues at coordinate 17,661,746 of NC_134226.1, read as the reverse complement.
ATGTTCCCCTTACTCCAATTCCCGGGTATTGGTACTTTGGGTCATAAGACCTCGGTGTCTGCACATGCACCTTGGTCTCCTACGGAACTGTATAATTTACTTAAAGATTTTCCAAAAATAAGAGAGGACCCTGTTAAATTAAAAAAAAATAATTGCAAATTGTTATAAACTGTTATAACCCCACATGGGCAAATTTAAACCAGCTTCTACGAGGGATCACGCCTAGGCAAACACTGAGTTGCCTTTGTGGAAAAGCTCAGTGGCCCAAGCAAAATCCAGGCCAGAACCAAAAAAAGGGTTAAATAAAATCAGAAAAAAGCTGATAAATAAAAATTCTCAGCCTGCCCAAGGACAGCCTACTGGAGCACCTGTAAACAAAGTAAAAATAAAAATTGAAATAAAACCCAAATACTCTCACCGCCACATTAAAACTACCTTCCAGCTCCAGACCATACAGGGACCCTGTAATAGCTGCCCATTGCAGGGGGAGAAGGGGAAGGCCAAACCTAGGTCCCCACCGTCCACCTCCCCTAGGGACCCAGTGATGGCGTGTGTTACTATTGCAAGCAAATGGGTCATTGGATACAGTAAATATACCTACCACCCTGGTCGATCCGAAAGCGGTAGGGGTCGACAATATTCTTATTCCCCACCCCGTCTCTTCACCTCTGTCTGTTTCTATCGATCCCTTGTTTGACCGGCATGCTTTCCTCCTAAGCCCTTGTTCACCTGCTAACCTTTACTTGCTGTGTAAATTAAATTATATAATCGGCTGTACCCCAAATGGTGTGTATCTGGACGTGCCTGATCCCGTTCACAATGAGGTCCTGGCAGTTTACAGGAGAAGACCGACCCCAGCCCTTCCTCGTTGCAACAGGAGCTGCTGGCTAAGGTGTCGCCCTCCTTGTAAGCCTTGTGAGCCGATCATGCCAACCAGGTTGGGTGCATTGGGTCTGCCCAACCCATTAAGATTCGCCTAAACCCAGCAAGACTCCTTCCCGAGGTGCAGCAGTACCCTCTATCAAAACAGGCCAAGGGAAAATCCAGCCTGTTCTTACCTCCTGCATTCAGCAAGGAGTCATTATTCCTACGGTCACTGAGTGTAACGCCCCCATTTTACCGCGCTGTTAATGCTGCTGGACTCCCTAGCTTTCCTGTTGTCCCTAATCCTGCTACCATCCTTTCCTGCAAAGCCTCTGTGCTGAGGGGTTGTTACCGCCTCAAATAAGGGAAAGGTTGTATTAAGTCCGGACATAAAGCATTAAGGTCCTTAATGCTTAAATCAAATGCATGTAGATATAAAAAATAAATGTGTGTGTATGTAAATACGTGGGTATAAATCAATAAAAGGGGGGTTAGTCAAAAAGCCCACTCTCCTCGATAAATTGGTAGTGAAACAATGCCTGTGCCCATGGGAAGAAATAATGCAACAACAAAAAAGGATCCTGCCCAGACACGCAGGCAACCGCAGTTTGAGAAAGTTAAAAGAAAGAAAGTGAGAAGTTAACCCTGTAGTTACTGGAGAAAATTACGCAGTGAAACTCTGTACAAATGTTACAAGAAGGTTTTATGAAAAGAAAACTCTTGGTTTCTTTGCAGCCATTCCTTTGAAGAGAGGGCAAATTTTTCTGGAAGAATTTCTGTAAATAATCCAGGCAAAAGGTTATTTAAGTAAAATCATTTAACTATAAACAAGTTAGGCAAATTAGCTAAAAAAACACTCCTGGTGTGTACAATCTTTGTTTTTTAAGTTTAAAATTAATTGGTGTTGTTTTAAAATTGTAAAACCAAAAAATACTTTTGCCAGACAAAAGAAACGAGTGTTGTTTAATTTTGGTATTTAGCATTTACTCCTTAAGGTGACTTAATACTTTACAAGATTTAAAAGGCTTTTAAATAAAGACCAAAGTTGGGGCTGCAGCAGGGGAGGAAAATGGAAAAAGATTTTATATCTGTTTTGGTAACAAATAGCATATAAGAGGTGTTGTCAGTACCCCAAACTAAGTCTTAAGGTGGCTCTGTGTAATCAACGGTCACTTTGCCAGAGGGGAGCCAAAATGAGTCGTGTTTTCCTTTTCAAACCAATGTGTGTTTAAAAGCAAAAGTTAAAAGTTAATTGTGTCCTTTTAAGACAAATTCTCTAAGCAGCTGATAACTTTGAATCCAAAAGCAAGCCAAAAATGTCTGTGTTAATGTAAATCACCTAAATAATAAAGATAGAACCATTAAAACCTGACCTGCCTATAAAAATATGGGGAGCAATTCCTCAGTTTTGCCTGCAATCAGCAAGGGTATTTGTAAAGAAAGGAATATTTTAAGCAATACTGGCAACAGCGTGTAATCTGCCAGCAACACAGTGTTGGTCAAGCTGTCAAGGTTAGGCAGGCAGCACATCCCCCTTCCTGGGAACCTTTTCTAAATATTCAATTTGATTTTATTTAAATGTCTAAATGTTGTAATTATAAGTGTGTTCGTTTTAGTTGATGTATTTTCCAACTGGGTTGAGGCCTTTCCCTGTAAAAAAGCAGATGCCAAAACTGTGGTAAAACTTTGTTTAATGATTTTGTACCACAATTTGGCACACCTGTGAGTAGCAACATTAATAGTGGACCTAATGTTATTGGACAAATTATAACAAGTAATGGCAGCTTTACAGATCCAACATAATCTCCACTGCCTCCACCACCCACAGTCTGCTGGGACAATAAAACATCAAAATGGGATTTTGAAAAATTAACTGGCCAATATCTGTGCTAAAACAAATTTAAAGTGGCCAAATGCCCTCCCATTAGCATTAATGAATATGAGGGCCACTCCCAATCGAAAGACTGGACTCAGCCCTCATGAAGTTCTAACAGGGCACCCGATGCGACTACTGGCTGCGCCCCCACTGGCCCTGGCTTAGATGGACAGTCATTTAATGGATGACACAATGCTTAATTATTGTCAGGCACTAACAAAATGTGTTAGGTCTTTTTATATACAGCATCTCTTCCACTCGCTGAAACCAGGAGACTGGATCTACATAAAGGTCAATCAGCAAGAAACCTCCCTGGCCCCATGCTGAAAGTCCTTTATCAAGTCCTGTTAATTATCAACACCTCTGTGAAGTGCCAAGAATTGGCTACCTGCCCATAAAGAAAAGGAGTACTTGTGGCACCTTAGAGACTAACCAATTTATTTGAGCATGAGCTCAAATAAATTGGTTAGTCTCTAAGGTGCCACAAGTACTCCTTTTCTTTTTGCGAATACAGACTAACACGGCTGTTACTCTGAAACCTACCTGCCCATGTTTCTCACTGTAATGGCTCTCCGAATGATGGCTCTCTCTATCTTTCCTTCTGGCATTGTTGCTCCTTCCGGACAGCAGGAGTGAAAGACAAGGTGAAAAACCAGTAACCTCTTCCTTATCCACTGACAGAACTACTGTGCATTTAGACTTTGCTAAAAGAACCAAACCATCACAGGGTGGTGTGCTAGTAACCGCTCCCCTGCATAATGCTAAACCACGGCTGTTCCACTCACTCTACCACCAAAGTCCAGAAATTCCTGACTACAAAAGACATTAAAAATTGGTCCTAGTGGAAAAGACAACGTATTGTTAATTGGCAGGGAGAGAATTGTGGGGACCGTGCTTGGAAATGTGAAGTTAAGTGGTGGAATAGGTTTTTTTTTCCAGGGGCTGGGCTCTGTGCTTACTAACAAGTACCATCAAACTGCACTGCCCTCCCAAAGAACCCTCCAGACCCCTTATCGTCCCACCACCCCGTTCTCCAGCAACCCCCCTCGCCCCAGTGACCCGTCAGCTGGACGATGCTTTAAATGTAACGAGCTGGGGCATGTAAAGGCCAACTGCCCCAAGAACCCCAACAGATTACAGTTCATTGCACCGGAATCACACCAGAGGTCCTCAGGCCCAGATACCTCCCAGATACCCTTGGAGCGGAGGGAAACTGTGAGTGTGGGCGGGAAGAAGGTCACCGCGTGGAGGGACACCGGAGCACAAGTGTCAGCTATCCATGCTTCCTTAGTGGACCCCAATTTAATCAACCCAGAGATCCAAGTGACGATTCAACCCTTCAAGTCCAACTCTTTCGATTTGCCTACAGCCAAGTTGCCTGTCCAGTACCAGGGCTGGTCAGGAACATGGACTTTTGCAGTCTATGATGATTATCCCCATGCTGTGGGGGGAAGACTTGGCCAGTCATGTGAAGCAGGCCAAGAGGGTGGGAATGGTCACCCGCAGCCAGGCTAAACAAGCCGTGAGGCCTAGCTCTGTTCCGGAAACTTCTATCAGGACCCGGTCAGAGGTGATGGACCCGGACCCCAGGCCAATGTCTGCAACAGCAGTAGTGGATCCAGTCCCAGAGACCCAGACAGAGCCAGTCCCAGAACCGGAACCAGCCGAACAACCAACACCAGACCCCGTGCCAGCACTGAATCCAATGCTCGCAACCTCAACGCCAGAGGGCCCCACCGAACCTGAACTGGCAGCAGCCGATAACCCTACACAAGAGGCTCAGTCGGAGCCTGAACCCCAACATAGTGCCTCAGCGGAGAGCCGTTCACAGTCAACGGAAACAGCCCCATCCCCTACATCGCTTCCAGAGGGACCAAGCCTAGGTCCACAATCCTATGAGGAACTGATATCTCCAGCATCAAGGGAACAGTTCCAGGCCGAACAGGAATTAGATGAAAGCCTCCAGGGAGTTTGGATGGCGAAATGGAGCAACCCACCGCCTCTCAGCTCTTCTAATCGATCCAGGTTTGTTTCAGAAAGAGGACTTTTATACAAGGAAACTCTTTCTGGTAGACACCAGGAAGACTGGCATCCTCAGAGACAGTTGGTAGTTCCAACTAAGTACCGGGAAAAGCTTTTGAGCTTAGCCCACGATCATCCTAGTGGCCATGCTGGGGTGAACAGGACCAAAGACCGTTTGGGGAGGTCATTCCACTGGGAGGGAATGGGCAAGGATGTTTCTACCTATGTCCGGTCTTGTGAGGTATGCCAAAAAGTGGGAAAACCCCAAGACCAGGTCAAAGCCCCTCTCCCATATTAGGAGAATATGCATATTAGGAGAATATGCAATCGCCTACCTTCACAATGTGGCCATATTTTCGGATTCATGGGCAGAACACTTGGAGCATCTACTAAAAGTCTTCGAGTGCATAAAGGAGACAGGACTAACTGTTAAGGCTAAGAAGTGTCAAATAGGTAACTTACCTTGGACGCCAGGTGGGTCAAGGAACTATAAACCCCCTACAGGGCAAAGTGGATGCTATCCAAAAATGGCCTGTCCCAAAGTCAAAGAAACAGGTTCAATCCTTCTTAGGCTTGGCTGGATATTACAGACGATTTGGACCGCAATACAGCCAAATCGCTGCCCCACTGACAGACCTAACCAGAAAGAAACAGCCAAATGCCGTTCAGTGGACCGAAGAGTTTCAGAAGGCCTTTAACCAGCTTAAAACGACACTCATGTCTGACCCTGTACTAAGGGCCCCAGACTTGACAAACCGTTCCTAGTAACCACAGATGCGTCCGAGCATGGTGTGGGAGCAGTTTTAATGCAGGAAGGACCGGATCAAGAATTCCACCCTGTCGTGTTTCTCAGCAAGAAGCTGTCTGAGAGGGAAAGCAACTGGTCAGTCAGTGAGAAAGAATGTTACGCCATTGTCTACGCTCTGGAAAAGCTACACCCATATGTTTGGGGATGGCATTTCCACCTGCAAACTGACCATGCTGCACTACAGTGGCTTCATACCGCCACAGAAACTAACAAAAAACTTCTTCGGTGGAGTTTAGCTCTCCAAGATTTTGATTTCGACATCCAACACATCTCAGGAGCTTCTAACAAAGTGGCTGATGCACTCTCCCGTGAAAGTTTCCCAGAATCAACTGGTTAAAATCGTCCTTGAGACATGGAAAATATTGTTAGTCTTTATATACTTGGTAGTATATTTTAGAGGTGCATGTGTCTTATTAACTCTGTTTTCTCCTCGAGCTCCAGGAAGAAGTCCCAGCCAGCATTTCACCATATCTGTGATTTATGGGGTGTGTCATAAATATAAAGGGAAGGGTAAACACCTTTAAAATCCTTCCTGGCCAGAGGAAAAACCCTTTAACCTGTAAAGGGTTAAGAAGCTAAAGGTAACCTCGCTGGCACCTGACCAAAATGACCAATGAGGAGACAAGATACTTTCAAAGCTGGGGGGAGGAAAAAACAAAGCTCTGTCTCTGTGTGATGCTTTTGCTGGGGACAGAACAGGAATGGAGTCTTAGAACTTAGTAAGTAATCTAGCTAGAGATGCGTTAAATTCTGATTTCTTTAAATGGCTGAGAAAATAAGTTGTGCTGAATGGAATGGATATTCCTGCTTTTTGTGTCTTTTTGGAACTTAAGGTTTTGCCTAGAGGGGTTCTCGATATTTTGAATCTAATTACCCTGTAAGGTATCTACCATCCTGATTTTACAGAGGTGATTCTTTTTACTTTTTCTTCTATTAAAATTCTTCTTTTAAGAAACTGAATGCTTTTTCATTGTTCTTAAGATCCAAGGGTTTGGGACTGTGGTCACCTATGCAAATTGGTGAGGATTTTTATCAAGCCTTCCGCAGGAAAGGGGGTGTAACGTTTGGGAGGATTTTGGGGGGAAAGACATTTCCAAACGGTAACCGGTGTTAGACGTTTGATGGTGGCAGTGATAAAGTCCAAGGGCAAAAGGTAAAATAGTTTGTACCTTGGGGAAGTTTTAACCTAAGCTGGTAAAAATAAGCTTAGGAGATTTTCATGCAGGTCCCCGCATCTGTACCCTAGAGTTCAGAGTGGGGAAGGAACCGTGACAACTCCTAAAATTTACCCTAATACAAATAATACTGTATATTCTAATGAAATCCAATGGCTCAGGCCTTCACATCTTAGTAATTTACTAAAATTTTGTTAAAAAATATTTTTTAAAGTTCAAAATAGTTCATATAAGCAAATAATAAAGTAAAAAACAAATGGGTTGGTAGAAATTGAAATATATAATATCACTGCAACTGAGCCCCAAAAGTCAGAGATTAAAATTGATGGGGCCCATAGCACAACAGATATAATGGCCATTCCCAGAGTTTGTAGCATAATAGGTAAAGGAGGCCCTTACTGTTATTTGGTCTCCCAACTGGTAAATAATCAAACAAATACCCAAAAAGTTTGTTCTGCTGCTGAAAAAAAATTACCTGTACTGAAAATGTCCTAGTAACTAATAATTTAAACTGTACCATGTTGCAGTACACCCCGTCCTATGATATTGATGTTAAGGCCTCTCAAGAGTATATGAGGGTGTTCAGACATCAAATGTGGTACAATACTTCAACAAAGAAAGATGGGTTGGAGTTTCGATGGACTGTAATTAATGCTACACTAGGGACTATAAAATTTACACTACCCTTATCTGGTTTTCAGATTACCTCTATATATCCTAATTGTTCAAAGGAAGCTGCCATTAGGTTGGCACAGCAATGGACCTGGGTTTCCCCTAAAAAGAAGAGAGACTTGGCTGGACACCTATGGGATGGTGCAAATAGCGTAGCTGCAATCTGGAATCTCTATAAAGGTCAGCAACATAAGAAAAAATTAGGACAGTTAAAAAAGCCATGGGCCTTATTGCTGGAGCAGAGCTAGCACAGGTTCAGGTTAGTGTTGGTAAATTAAACATTATCTCCGCCCTTAGTTCAATGATCCAAAAGCTAGTAACAGAGATGGTACTGGGTATCACCAATGCTGGAAAGGCATTGCAGTGGGATCCGGCTTGTTCGGAGGTTCAGGGTTTTCTGAATCACCAGCTCATGGCCATTCAGAGGGATCTTGCACATCAGGCGTAGCCTACTACCCATACAAATACCTCAGGAGTTCCATCTAATCTGTGGCCGTGACGACATGCTTGGAGATTTTCTGAATGGAGATGCAGAGGTTCACAGTGCTCCTTCCAAGCATACGAGCTGGTTGGAGGGGTAGGGGCTCCCACCTACCGAATCCTGCCAGGTGCATGAGGAGGATGCATGTGGAATTGAATAATTCACCAAGACATTTGGGAACTTGAACAACCTGGTATGCCCAACCGATTCGTACTCAGTGCTCCTGGAGTAATGCCTGACATTTCGGTAGGGATTGAAAGCCAATGGACACTCTGGCCGTTAGAAACTCCTCAACTTCAGTGTGTACATAAACTATAACTAGGAAACGTTGTCACTGTTCATGACAACTTTTGTTGGGAGGGTATGGGACACGGGACTACCCTGACAGGACATCTACTTTTCCAAGCTAATTATGGCTGTGTGCATGTTAAGACCACTACCTTAAATAATGTACATTTTAATCTCACCACAGTTGCAGGCAATCATATCATTCATTGGCTTGTGGATAAAACGCTACAATTAGCCCTTAGGTTCCAGATACCCTTTAACTGGACTGCTTTAGTACCTAACCAATTCCAGCATTTGTTTTCACTCCTATTAAAGGTTCCAAATTACAGGGACAAATTTACATGCTCCAAAATATATATCAAGCCAAAAAGAATGCCTTTTATACTGCCTGTACCCAGACGAATGTATTGTGTTTTGTGACTAAGCTAAACAACAACCTGTGACGCAGCAGGAAGGGGGGAGTGTTGACCTGGGAATGTGGCAGGGGAGTTTCAGTGGGAGACCTGAGAGCCTGTAATCTGAGCCAGGAGGGGGAGGTAACACCTCTGCCCAGGAATGTGAACGGAGGCTGCAGGAGGGAGCCTGCTGGGGGGGTTAGTCAGTTTGGGGCTGGGTAGTGGAATGCAGAGAACCCCAGGGCTGGGGTCTAAGCTCCCTGCTCCCCCAGAAGGACTTGACTGAGGGGTCCTGGTTGTACCCACAAGCTCTGTTTTAGACTGTGTTCCTATTGTCCTGTTGTCCTTCCGTTTTACTGGCTGGCTGAGAGTCTCAGTGAATCCCAGGAAGAGGGGTGCAGGGCCTGGACTCCCCCATACTCCGTGACACAACCCCAACAGCATCATATTATCACCATGGGAATGCTGTTGCTTTTACTGCTGTTCAGCATAGGGTTATGTTCTTGTATCTCTCATTGCCTGTCCAGCACTAGACCTGCCAACCTCGGCGCAAGGAAGCAGGTGGCACTATTGATTGTAAATAAAATGTGAAGCACAGTTTGGGTGAAAAAAGGACAAAAAGAAAAAATTAACAGGCTCATGGCTATAGAAGTTTAGGCCCAATTTGTGGTGCCAAAAAGGCACCAAAAGGGGGGAATGTGGAGGAAAATTCAGTGGACCCAAACTGGCCCAAACTTCCCAAGTAGGCCTAAAACTTTGGTCAAGCTAACTGTGTATATAAAGCATAAAAAGTGTGGAAAATTCCATTAAGAGGCAATTGCAAACAGCACAGCTTAAGGAATGTAACCATAACCGCTAGAAGTTAGAAAAAAACCCATTAACCGCAAAGAAAACACCTGTCAATCACAGGAAAAACTTGTTTTTGCTAAACTCCAACTAAGGCAAAGCTACTGTTGAAACTTGCACTATATGCCAAATAAGGAAAATGCTGTTGAAGGAAGTGGGTTTGACAAATTGAGGTTTTCAGCAATATAAGCTCCTGTATTTTCTGTATACCCCAGGGCAGCTACTTAGAGCTGTTACCCCCTCTGCGCTTGTAATCACTAAAGGAGCCTCAGGCTTGGTTCTGATCCAAACACAACACGTGCTTAATTTTTCCACCACACAAGAATGAGCTTGATAAGTGTCTGGAGGGGATGGTGTGATGAGACTGCCTACAATGGCATGTAACCAATCTGCGACTCTAGCAGCAAATATCTCCAGCGGCCAGACACAGGACACAAGATGGGGAGGGCTCTGATTTACTACAGAGGATTCTTTCCCAGGTGTGTGGCTGCTGGGTCTTGCTCATATGCTCAGGGTCTAACTTGCCACCATATTTGGGGTCAGGAAGGAATTTTCCCCCAGGTCAGATTGGCAGAGACCCTGGAGTTTTTCCACCTTCCTCTGCAGTGTGGGGCATGGGTCACTTGCAGGTTTAAACTAGTATCAATGGTGGATTCTCTGTAACTTGACATCTTTAAATCATGATTTGAGCACATGATTTGAGCATGATTTCAGCCAGAGGTTAGGGGTCTATTACGGGAGCTGGTAGGTGAGGTTTTGAGGCCTACGATGGGCGGGAGGTCAGACTAAATGATCACCTTGGGCCCCTCTGATTTTGAAGTCGTTGAGTCTGTAACTTCAAAAGGCCACAGGGTGAGATTTCTCAGAAGTGCTCAGCGGTTGAACTCGATGGGTGTTTTACCATTAACTCCGATGGGAGCAGAGAGGGGCCAACACTGAGTCTTTGTAATCCCATTCCTGAGCGGACAATACAATGGTTATGGCAAAAATGGTTTTAACAGTGCCATGGCTACGTCAGCCATTACTGTGCAAGAAAATTGGACCCTATTTATACCTTGTTAACATATATAATTGAAATGAGACATTAATTGCTTAAAATCATAGTGTACTTGTTAGACCTAGTTATCACTGAGTCAAATTAAGGAATGCGTCCAATGAAGTGAGCTGTAGCTCACGAAGGGTTATGCTCAAATAAATTTGTTAGTCTCTAAGGTGCCACAAGTCCTCTCCTTTTAGCGGATACAGACTAACACGGCTGCTCCTCTGAAACTTCTCACTGCGAAGTTTAATGTATTGGCACTTACGAAGCACTTGGTGATCCTCCAACAGGAAGGGGCTAAATTAGAGATGCCGCATGGTACAGACAGAGAAAACATAGCCTGGAGCAGTGAGGGGACATGACCAAGGTACCATACAAAGCCAGTGGCCCTCACTGCCTCATGGGGCTGTGGAATAAAGCCATGCTTCCATTCAGCACTGGCTGTCACTGGCCCTTCCAAAAAGTGGAACTCCTCCCGTATCCTCCCAAGGCTGATGGTGCTCTGTAATGGAGGGAGTGTGGCCCAGCGGGTAGCACTTATCACCAGGCTCCTGGCATCTGTTCCCAGCTCCGCCAGCGCTGTCCTTTGCCATTGTGTCCAAGTCACAACTTCTCTGTGCCTCTGCTTCTCCATGTGGAAGCTAAGGAAATGACACTTGGAGGCCTGCTGGCAGAGGGGAGATGTGAGGCTCCAATGGCTGGATTGCAAAAGGGATTTAAGCACCTCAAAATGTATAGAGGTGCTTAGTGACATTTTCAAAAGCACCTAACCGCCCTGATTCCAGTAGGAGTTATGCACTCCAGTGAGGGGGTGAAAAATCTCACTCGGTGCCTCTGTGCATCATTCGGTGGCAAAATAGCTTTGGAAATCCAGCCCTAAGGCACTACTATTCACAGAGAGTTTGGGGCCTGTTAGATGGAGGGCTCTGGAGAAAGGCCAAGGGCTCTGGGAGAGGGTGTAGAGGGGCGACTGATTGCTGTTACGGCAGCTGAGAGCCCTTCCCAGGCCACATGGTCCCAGCCTTTGTATGGAAGCTTCGATCCAGCCCAGCATTGTCCACCGGCTGAATCCCTCCCACTGCTCAACTGCAGCCTCCCCAGCCCCGCTGACGCTTCAGCAGAGGAAGCGGAGAATGAAGCAAGCCCACTGGGAACTGCTGGGGAGGGTTAGGGAGCCATAAATTAACACCCCCCTGGCTTGTAAAATCCTACCAGCAGCTCGTTAGTGACCACGAGTGGTCACAGGGGACTTGGTTCTATATGTCTTTGGAAAGCTGAAGATTAAAATAGCTTCCCCTTTCCACACCTCCCCTCGCAGGTGGCTTTGGGACAAGTCTGCACAGAGAACTGAGTCTTTCTGGCCTGATTTGCCCAGCCCCAGGGAGCCTGGGGAAGACACTGCTCTCTTGATTCCCCATTTCCCTCTTGGTCAGGGAGTATAATATGCCCTGCAGCTGCTGACAAAGCCTATAAGGCTGCAAGCGCTGTCCTCGCCCAGCCGGCCAGCCTGTGTCTGGGCTCCTGAGCCAGGTGAGTTCTCTTCCTCCAACAGCAGTGGTACAAATGGCTCAGTCCCTGAGGGGAGAGAGAAGGGGTTTCACTGGGCTTCAGAAGAGCATTTTCCTGCAGCAGTTGCTGGGTTTGGCACAGGGGTTGCAGCAAGTGTCCGTTAGCCTGGGCGTTCAAGCCGCTGCGGTTGAAAGATTGAGCCGAGGGTAGACTGATGCCCTTCTTCTTAGAACCATGACTAGGAAGTCTCTGGACCTGCTGCTCTGCCTCGCTGCTGCTCTTGGCCAGCGTGCTGGACGATAGAAATGGGAGCCATGAAGGGACTCGGGCATTTGCAACACCGGGTGTCATGGTGCCGAATGTTTAGGCGCCTACAAACTCAGAGGACAGCGCTGTGCTCCACAACGCCGGGTCAGGCAGCCAGGCTCCTGTTCGGTGACTGGGCAGAGTCAGGCACCTTAGAATGGGACCCACCGAGCCAAAGCTCGCGGAGGGGAGACACTGAGCGGGGTGTGTGCTAAGCCCCTGTTTTCTCGGAGAGTGGTGCCTAGCTCTGCTAGTGATCCGGGAATGGGAACCTGTAGGTCTGGTAGCTCCAGGCACTTAAGGTCTTTCTTCCAGGAATGAGTTAGGCACCTGCCTTGCTCCACACAGAATGGCCAGAGGAAATGCCCACCTGATAACTCTTGCCCAGTGGTTATCGCTCTCCCCTGCAAGGTGGGAGAGCCTTGTTCAAATCCTTCCTCCCCCTGTGGCAGAGGGGATGGACCCGGGGTCTCCCACATCCCAGGTGCGTGCTCAAACCGCTGAGCAATGGCACCCGCGCCCCTTTCTCCTTCTCTGGCCAGGTTGCGAATGGGGCCAGATGTGGTGAGTGGCCTCTGAGTGCACCTACCACATCGGACCCCGCCCGCATCTTAGGGGGCCGAATGCCTCTTTCCCTGGTCCATTAATCACTCTGGGGTAAGTCAGGAGAGAGGCCTGGAATGAGGCACGCACGTGCCCGGGGCAGAAACACAGAGGCCTAGGGACTTTTACCCTGGGAAACGTAGCCACGGAGGGAGTTTTGGTGCCTGCAGGGGCCAGGGGAGTTCTGTGGCTTGCAGTGGGGCCAAAACTGGGCCTCAGGTGGTTCTGTATCCTTGTGGCCCTGGGCAAGGAGCTCAATCTGTTCAGTTTAACCAAGAGGAGCCTGAGGGGGACCAGATCACTGAGAGCCTACACGGGGAGCGAATATTGAACAGGGCTCTTCAGTCTACCACGGAAAGATCTGCCATGGTGCAATGGCTGAAAGCTGAAGCGAGACCAATTCAGACTGGAAACACAGCATCTGCTTTTACCAATGGGAGCAATTAACCAATTTACTGAGGGTTGTGGGGGATTCTCCATCGCTGACAATTTTAAAACTCAAGATGGGACTTTTTTATTTATTTATTTTTTTTAGCAGATCTCTGCTCTCGTTCAAACAGGAACGAATCCAGACAGGTCCTGTGGCCGGTGCTATGCAGGCGGTCAGCCTAGATGATCACAAGGGTCCTTTCTGGACTTGGAGTCTCTGGCGAGAGCTGAGCTGTGTTCCTGTTTTACAATGAGAATGGACAAAGTGGCGGAGGGAAGGAAGCTGTGAGCTAAATACCGAGCCAATGGGGCAGGTGTCCTAAGTGCTAGTCATGCGATAATACCAGAATTCATTGAGCGGATGCAGAGGAGTCACCTCTAACTGGCCTAGGTTATTGAGAACCTGACATGGAGCCTTGCACGGCCAGGTGACCAGCTGCTCTCTGGGCCAGGGCCAGCGAGACTAATCCTCATCGGAACCTGGCACCTCATGTGCAATGCGCCTGGAGGGTCCCAGTCCCTCTGCCAGTGGGCTCTGGCGCCAACGCCCCTTTGTTAGTCAGCGGCATCAGGCTGGCAGCCAGCAGAGAAGCCAGTTAAAGGGTGTGATGGAGGGGTGGGGGCATGGGAGGGGGTGTGAGTACAGGGTGACGTAGGGGCAGAGACCAGAACAAGGACCATCCCTAGACTAGGAGAAATCTAGGAGGTGAGAAAATGGGAGTTTCTGAGCTAGGGCAAATGTGGAGACCATGAGGGTCTGAAGGCTGAGGGGGTGCTCTGGGTCCTGTATCCCAGCGTCCTCCCTGCTTTAACTCCCTGACTCAGTTATCAGGTCCTCATCACCCTGGGCTATAAGCGCTTCACAAGGTGTGTCACTTAGCCTTGCTCCTGGCCTCCGGGAGGGAGGTTGGTGTCACAATTTGCCCTTCGCACGGGAGGAACCAAGGCACAGAGAAGGGAACCGACTTTCCCAAGGTCACACAGTGAACCCATGACAGAACTAGGAAGAGAACCCAGGAGTCCTGACACCCAGAACGTGAATGCAGGGCCGGCCCTTCCTCCCAGTGAGCTGACAGGACACATACGCTGCTTCTGCAATGCAGATGTTGTTGTAGAAAAGAAAGAGAGAGGACAGACTCTTCATCTGCTCAGTCGACTCCCCAGGGCAGCGCACTAGGAAATAAATGGCTTGCCAGAGAGATGAGGGGACAGCGGAAAGGGGAGGGAAAGGGAGGGGGCAGAAATGGATGAGTTTATTTCAAAAAGTTATTTTCTCAAAACATATTTCTGCTTAATCAGAAGGTGGCTCAAAGAGCTAGTTGAGGATGGGTGGTGGTGATGGTGGGGTTTACCTAGCTACGTTTTGGATTTTGTTTTCTGCTTACTGTACCTTTACATTTCCACGGTCTGCAGACGGCCGATTTCTGGCGGGTTCAGATGGCTGTGTAGTAGGGGTGTTGTACTCAGTCTCACGGCGATCTTACTCATGTTCCTTCGTGTTTTGTTCTTTTCCCATTATTTAAAGTCAAGAGTCACTTGGCCCCACAGTACCTGGCTGATGTCACTGCATGTAAAACAGCATCTGTGTGTTCAGGGCTCAGGATTTCCCGCACCAGGCGGCTGGTTTCAGGTTCAAAGAACAAGGCTTTTGTTTAACTAGGGGGCGATATGATAGAGGTCTATAACATCATGATTGGGGTGGATAAGGTAAATAAGGAAGTGTTATTTACTCCTTCTCACAACACAAGAACTAGGGTTCACCAAATGACATTAATAGGCAGCAGGTTTAAAACAAAGAAAAGGAAGTATTTTTTCACACAGCACACAGTCAGCCTGTGGGACTCCTTGCCAGACCAAGGAGTTCCTTGTGAAGGCCAAGACCATAACAGGGTTGGAAGACAGGATATTGGGCTAGATGGACCTTTGGTCTGACCCAATATGGCCGTTCTTATGTTGTAATCACGTTCTCCAGCCTGTGGCAGCTTGGCCAGCAGCAAAGCTCCTCTCTCTAGTGGGGCAGCAGGCTACAGCAGGCAGGGCCCAAACCTGGCCCCTCTGGATCCAGCCACACAAGTCTCTGTCCCTTGAGTTTATTGACCCAGCTCTGTGAGCCAAGGCTGGGGTGGCTCATCAGCCCACTAGAAGGGGGTCACTGCGTGCGGGCGGGTGACACTGGGAGTCCTGAAGCAGCTACACTGCAGTGTGCGCTCTCAAAGAATCAGAAGGGAAATAGGAATAACCCCTCCCCTAGACAGGATGCGCCCTGCAGCAGGCAAGGGTGCTGAGTACTTGCTGGCACTCAAAGGTGCCCAATATGCAGAACAGAGCAAGACACTGGAGCTGCTGGTTTGCACAATGGGGGGAGGGGGGGATGGGTAGTAGTAACTCAGCAGCCGGAGAAGAGCCATTCAGGAGTAGCCTCATAGTGAATGATCATGGCAGACTGAGCAGAGTTCTGGTGACGTCTCTTTAGCGAGGTCGCACCTGGCTAGTGGATCTGCACAGGGCGATCCCTGCCCACATCGGGCTAAGCACAGAGGCAAGGAGTCAGGACCAGGGTGACCAGATGTCTCAATATTCTTATATAGGCGCCTATTACCCCATCCCAACCCTGTCCCAATTTTCACACTTGCTCTCTGGTCACACTAGTGGGACTCCTGGAGTCTGTTCCCTGCCCTTACTGACTCTTCACATGACTTTGGGTAAATTAGTGCTCCTGAGTGCCTCAGTTTCCCCATTTGTAAAATTAGGCTAATCCCCTTCCTGCCAGGGCTGCTGCAATGTTTGTAAAGTGCATGGGATGGTCAGAGGGCAGGTACAACAGCAGGACCCTGTGGGTATTATTGGTTATTATTATTCTAGACCCTGTTGCTCTCCTTTCAGTCAAGCTGGAACAATGGATTTCCCAGCCACCACGGCCGTTGTCTTCCTTGCCCTCGACAGCACCCTCAACGCCACCGCCGCACGCGGCACGGAACACAGCTTCTTTGGCTTGACCGTGAGGCAGCTCAGATACGTCTTTGCCACTTTCTGCAGCCTGATCTTGTCAGTCGGTCTTGTAGGAAACCTGTTGTTGCTGCTGGTCCTGATTAAGGGTCTCCAGAGCAGCAGCCACATCTCCATCCTGACCAGCGCCTTCATGGTCAACATCACCGTCTCTGACCTGCTCTTCCTCCTCTACAACGTCACGGTGTTGCTGCTGACCTTTCTCCAGGAGGACTGGCAGATGGGTGTGGCCGTCTGTGTCAGCAGCCAGAGCCTCTCCATGTGGACCATGTTCTGCAGCTTTTACAGCATGGTGGCCATATCCATCCTGCGCTACGTGGCCGTGGTCCATCCCACCTGCTCCTTCTCCACCAGTAAGGTCCAGAGGCTCCTGCTGTGTATGAACATGTGGCTTTTGGGCTTCTTTGTCTCCATCCCCAATTGGCTGCACCAAAGGGTCATGGCAGTTGGAGACGCCCATTACTGCGTGCTCCTCCTGACCCCGGAGCAAACCTTCCTCTACTTCCTTCTCTTCGGGGGCGTTGCCTTTTTCCCCTTTGTGCTGTTGTTGCTCCTGTGCTACTCCAGGATTGTCCAGTCCCTCTGGTGCCGGAGCCCCCGCGAGGGCCATTCGTCAGGGGGCACCCAGCTCAACCAGAAGGCCACTGTCATGATACTGACCGTGGTGACGGTCTTTGTGCTGATGTGGATCCCTTGCTCTGTGGTGATCTGCCTCTCTGCCACTCATCGCCTCTCTCAGACGCCTGCAGCGTTCGTGGCCTCCAGTTTGGCCATGGTGCTCGCCTACTCCAACTGCTCCGTGAGCCCCCTCATCTGCTTCTCCCTTTCGGCCCAGTTTCAGGGCAGCCTGAAAAAACTGCTCTTTCGGAGAGGCTGCAGATGAGCCGGAATGTAGAGCAGGCAGTTCAACTGGGAAGGAGTGGTATGTAGTTAAGACAGGAGGCGGGTAAGAGGGGGCATGGTAGAGAGAGACAAAGTAATGAAGAGGAGGGAGAAGATAGACTGGGTGTTCCTTTCTCTTCTTTCTGGTAAAACAAGAACTAGGGGACAGCCAATGGAACTGAAACGCAGCAAATCTAATACTGATGAAAAGGAAATTCTTTCTTTCTTTTGTTTCTCCACAAAGCATAACTAACCTGTGGAACTCATTGCTACAAGATATGGCTGAGGGCAAGAGCTTAGCAGGATTGAAAAAGGGCTCGGGGCTTTGTGTGTTTTGGGGCCCCTGCAGAGAGTTGGTAAGTCCCTGTTATTGCTCGGACATGAGCTCAAGCATATTTACTAGACACTGGGGCTGTCATTGACACAATGTGATCTTCAGCGCCCCCACATAACACAGGATTTGTCAAACTGGGGGTCAGGACCCCTCAGGGAGTTGCAAGGTTATTACATGGAGGGTCATGAGCTGTCAACCTCCACCCCCAAACCCTGCTTTGCCGCCAGCATTTATAATGGTGTTAAATATATTAAAAAGTGTTTTTCTTTTCTAAGGAGGCTTGCTGTGTGAAAGGGGTCACATGACACAGGTCTGAGAACTACTGGTCTAGCATGACAGAACTCCGGGAGAGAAAGAGAAAGGCAGTTTTGTACTGAATGCTTATCTCGCCCCTTCAGCACCGGACAATTCACTGGTCAAGGATTTACTATGGAGTTCACTCAGTGTACAAGAAATGTTACACCCCTGTGCAAGCCAGAGCTCAGGTCTGCACTCCTTGTTCCTCAATCCTTTGGAAGCCAATGACTGGGAGGATTGGGCCCAGGTTGCTTCTTTTGCTACCACGGGGCTGTTGCTAGAACGACCTGGGGCGGTTGTCATGCAGTAGCAACCATGATGCCCAGCAGTAAGTGTTTGGGAGGCTCGTCTCTCCAGTTGTCCATTAGGCGTAATCAGGCACGAGAGGTCTCTGTTGCCCCTGACAAAACCCCTCTCCCAGCCCCTGAGAGAAGAGCATCCGAAGGGCCTTCCTGCTCAGCCCGATTTTCAATTCTCTGCTCTGAAATTAATGCAGCCTGTTGCCCTGGCAGGAAGATCAACAGGTGCCTTGTGCTTCCAAGTACCACACTTCGCCTCTGCTCTGGATATGATCATACCCGGGGGGGTGGGGGGCGGAATTATGGTTGATATGAGCCCTCCCCCCCTCCAGCTTCTGCAAGTGGTTTCTGTTTTTTGGATCGACTTTTCAGTGCCCCCAGAAATGAAAAAAAGCTAAGCCCTGAGCTGAGGATGAGGGTGGGAGGGGGATTTCAGACTGGAGCTGTGGTTCAGTCCATCATGGAAATAGGAGCTGGGATAGGGGCTTTGGCTTGTCCTGCAGTAACTCTGACCCACGGAGGGTGTGACCTGCCCAGAGGAGAGGTGATGTGCTGTGCCAGAAGCAGTGCTGTGAACCATTCCAGGCAGACTTCTTCCCTCCAGGTCTGAATCCTGTTTGAGAACGGTTTGTCCAGTCTCCACTAGACCTCAGTTCTTTCTAAAACCCAGGCAGCTACACCCGATGTGAAAACACACACAGCATTTTCTAGTGTAGACAAGGCCTAAGTCTGGCCTGTGTCTAGATGCCGGGGAGGGGTCCCCGTGGAGGAGGGATTCCAGCAAAGAGCGGCTACTGCTGGAAGTTGGTTTGAGCAATGGAAGCAGGCTCGTCCAACGTCTCAGCATTGGCCTGATTCTGCTGTCGACTTTGATGGTAGGACAGAGCAGAGTGCTACTCTAATTCCCTTTCAACAGCTGTTAGAGTTTTGTGTTTTATTGATTAAAAGTTAGTCACGTATGTTAGGGCTGGGCTGTGATTTTCACGCCCCCCCCCCCCGCCCCCGCAAGCCTAGTCCCCCATTTTCTTTTTGCTCTGTGTGGGTTATTACAGCATCATTGCACCTGCCTCACTGTTCCTCAGGGCCTGGCGAATCTCTTGAAACACAAACTAATTTCTGCAGCAAGACAAATGATCGCTGTGCAGTCCCCAGTGTTCAGTATCAATCATAAATACGAATGCCACTGAGCCTATGCAAGACACTAACATGGCAATTTTTAAAAATTCAGACACTGGCTTGACATAATGGCATGGCAGCATGAGTGATTGGCCCTCTGTCTCTCTCACTCTTTCTCAGTTCAGGAGACAGAGAGAGATGGGAGCAAAAGGCTTTTATAACAGACCGATGATTTTTGCTCACAGACTCTAAAAAAAGAATGGCCACAGACCCTGGGTTTCTGCATTCGGATGAGAGACATGACAATCAAGACAACTCACACATGTCCAGGCTCCCACTGTCTCGGCTCTTCCCAGCTCCAGGCACAGACCCGGGCTTGCTCGCACATGTAGCCAACAATCCACCCACTAGCATTCTAGATCCAGAATTTATGCCACCACAACAAACAAGGATTCTCTCTTGGGTTCCTAATAACAAAACAAACCTTCCATCCCTGGGCTCTCAAAGTGCTCTGCCGAGAACCCTCACAATTTTGCTGATGAGCAACATGAGGTAAAGCGAATTGCTCAAGGTCACACGGGGAGGCAGTGGAAGGCCCTAAGTAGAACCCCAGAGTCCTGTCTGCTAACCACTGGAGCACACTCTTAAGCCACTAGCAATCTCCCAGTGACGTTAATAAACCAGGAGTGGCCAAACTTACTGACCCTCTGAGCCACATACGACAATCTTCAGAAGTTCAAGAGCTGGGACGTGCCTGCCTGGGCCTCAGCCCCACTCCAGCTGAAGCCCAGAGCCCCAGCAAGTGCACCCAGTGGGGCTGAAGCCCCAAGAATCCCTCCCTGCTGGGCAGAAGCCAGAGGTGACGTGTGACCTTTCCCGATGTTTGCCAGGGTTTGCTGGCCCCGCGCTGTCACATAGCGCTACTGGGCCCCTCCCTGCAAGGCAGCTGCTGGAGCCAGCAAGCTTGGACCTGCGGCCATGGGCAGAGACAGCTGCAAACAGCTGGAACCTGCTGCATTTGGTGCTGTCTGTCCTTGCAGAGCTAAAGCAGTGGCCCCTCCCTGCAGCTCCCAGGTGTTTGCCGCTGAGGGGAAGGGGGGCGTGCCAGGGTGTGTGTGACTCAAACTACGGGGGGGGGGGGGGGCGCGAACTTTTTAATGGTGTCCCCCCACTCTCAGCAGCCACCAGTCGTCTCTGGCAGAAGCCCCTAGCCCAGAGGTGGGCAAACTACGGCCCGCGGGCCACATCCGGCCCGTGGGACTGTCCTGTCCGGCCCCTGAGCTCCTGGCCTGGGAGGCTAGCCCCGGCCCCTCCCCAGCTGTTCCCCCTCCCCTGCAGCCATGCCGCCGCGTGGGCAGCGGGGCTGCGAGCACCTGCCGTTCTGAGCGGCACGGTAAGGGGGGTGAGGCAGCGCGTGCGGTGGTGGTGGGGTGGGGTAGGGGGTTGCGCGGGGCAGTCAGGGGACGGGGGCGGGGGGGTTGATTTGGGGTAGGATCCCGGGGGGTGGTTTGGGGTGGGGGGTCCCAGGAGGGGGCAGTCAGGGGACAGGAAGCAGGGTGGGTTGCCTGGGTCGGGGTTTCTCAGGGGGACAGTCAGGGGGCGGGAAGTGGGAGGGGGTGGATAGGGGGCAGGGGCCAGGCTGTTTGGGGAGGCACAGCCTTCCCTACCCGGCCCTCCATACAGTTTCGCACCCCTGCCCTATCCCCACCACTCCACTGCAGGGTAGAAGCCCTGAGGCCCCCCCCGCCCACCACTTCCCCCGGTCTGGTAGGTGGAGACTGGGGGGACTCCGTGAGCAGCAATTTAACAGTAAAAGCTGCATGCGGCTTGTGGGCCACGGTTTGGTCACACCTGTAATAAGCTGTGAAGTGCTTTTGTTTCTTTAAAGGAGGAGACAAATGTTAATACCTCCCTTACCAATCCAGGAGAGGGGCTGGCCATTGCAAAGCCCACAGGCTTGGGAAAATTTGGGGTGGGGGGCATTCGAATCCCTTTGCCCGGCGTAACCAGAATGGGGCTGCTGTGTTGTAGTCAGGCTGCCGGGTCGGAGCACTGAAGCAGGGCTTATTGTACAGACTCGCAATGCATGTTTCTGTGACGCCTGGACGCGCCCAGACAAGAGCCACACCGCAGCAGAGCCTTTTGAGGCACTCGGGGTCACAGAGCAGGTGTGACACAGTGCCTCGCTGGGCTGGATTACTCCCCAGAACGTGACACCTTGTCTCTCTGGTTTTTAACGACACACTGATACATATTCCTACTCCTGGGAGCTGACACTTTACCCCTAGTGTCTGACTTTGTTCTTTTTCCTGCCCTTCCCTAGTGACCCCCCGCCCCAAAACCCAGCAACCCCGCGCAGGAGAATTCACACCCAGATTGAGTCCCGGAATAGCTAGGGCGCAGTGCACTGCTGAAATGCTTTAACAGCCTTCGTTCCCTGATTGTGAGTGTGTGTCACTTCGGAGAGTGGGGCCCTGATCCTCGCTAGGAACCCTTAGGTGCCATTGCAATACACTTAAATAACCATAATCAGCCAGCCTCTAACCCAGTTTCTTTACACCCAGAGTAACTGAGTAACTCATCTTCTCTGCCAACCTGTTTTGGACACTCCTTTCTGGCCTTGTTGCCTGGCTCTGCTCCTCACTGAATCCCCTGGCCAGACTCTGCATCTGGGAAGCAGGCCCGCATCCTTTCTGGCCTTGCTGCCTGGCTCTGCTCCTCACTGAATCCCCTGGCCAGACTCCGCATCTGGGAAGCAGGCCCGCAACGGCGAGTCTTAGCCCTGGTCTACACTAGGACTTTAGGTTGAATTTAGCAGCGTTAAATCGATTTAAACCTGCACCCGTCCACACAATGAAGCCCTTTATTTCGACTTAAAGGGCTCTTAAAATCGATTTCCTTACTCCACCCCTGACAAGTGGATTAGCGCTTAAATCGGCCTTGCCGGCTCGAATTTGGGGTACTGTGGACACAATTCGACGGTATTGGCCACCGGGAGCTATCCCAGAGTGCTCCATTGTGACTGCTCTGGACAGCACTCTCAGCTCAGATGCACTGGCCAGGTAGACAGGAAAAGAACCGCGAACTTTTGAATCTCATTTCCTGTTTGGCCAGCGTGGCAAGCTGCAGGTGACCATGCAGAGCTCATCAGCACAGGTGACCATGATGGAGTCCCAGAATCGCAAAAGAGCTCCAGCATGGACCGAACGGGAGGTACGGGATCTGATCGCTGTTTGGGGAGAGGAATCCGTGCTATCAGAACTCCGTTCCAGTTTTCGAAATGCCAAAACCTTTGTGAAAATCTCCCAGGGCATGAAGGACAGAGGCCATAACAGGGACCCGAAGCAGTGCTGCGTGAAACTGAAGGAGCTGAGGCAAGCCTACCAGAAAACCAGAGAGGCAAACAGCCGCTCTGGGTCAGAGGCCCAAACATGCCGCTTCTATGATGAGCTGCATGCCATTTTAGGGGGTTCAGCCACCACTACCCCAGCCGTGTTGTTTGACTCCTTCAATGGAGATGGAGGCAATACGGAAGTAGGTTTTGGGGACGAAGAAGATGATGATGATGAGGAGGTTGTAGATAGCTCACAGCAAGCAAGCGGAGAAACCGGTTTTCCTGACAGCCAGGAACTGTTTCTCACCCTAGATCTGGAGCCAGTACCCCCCGAACCCACCCAACGCTGCCTCCTGGACCCAGCAGGCGGAGAAGGGACCTCTGGTGAGTGTACCTTTTAAAATGCTATACATGGTTTAAAAGCAAGCATGTGAAAGGATTACTTTGCCCTGGCATTTGCGGTTCTCCTAGATGTAGTCCTAAAGCCTTTGCAAAAGGTTTCTGGGGAGGGCAGCCTTATTTCGTCCTTCATGGTAGGACACTTTACCACTCCAGGCCAGTAACACGTACTCGGGAAACATTGTAGAACACAGCATTGCAGTGTATGTTTGCTGGCATTCAACCAAAATCCGTTCTTTATCTCTCTGTGTTATCCTCAGGAGAGTGAGAAATAATTCATGGTCACCTGGTTGAAATAGAGTGCTTTTCTTCAGGGGACACTCAGAGGAGCCCATTCCTGCTGGGCTGTTTGCCTGTGGCTAAACAGAAATGTTCCCCGCTGTTAGCCACAGGGAGGGGAGAAGGTTGAGGGGGTAGTCACGTGGTGGGAGGAGGCAAAATGCGACCTTGTAACGAAAGCACATGTGCTATGTATGTAATGTTAACAGCAAGGTTTACCCTGAAAGAGTGTAGAGACTGTTTTATAAAATGTGTCTTTTTAAATACCGCTGTCCCTTTTTTTTTCTCCACCAGCTGCATGTGTTTCAATGATCACAGGATCTTCTCCTTCCCAGAGGCTAGTGAAGCTTAGAAAGAAAAAAAAACGCACTCGCGATGAAATGTTCTCCGAGCTCATGCTGTCCTCCCACACTGACAGAGCACAGATGAATGCGTGGAGGCAAATAATGTCAGAGTGCAGGAAAGCACAAAATGACCGGGAGGAGAGGTGGAGGGCTGAAGAGAGTAAGTGGCGGGCTGAAGAGAGTAAGTGGCGGGCTGAAGACAGGGCTGAAGCTCAAATGTGGCGGCAGCGTGATGAGAGGAGGCAGGATTCAATGCTGAGGCTGCTGCAGGACCAAACCAGTATGCTCCAGTGTATGGTTGAGCTGCAGCAAAGGCAGCTGGAGCACAGACTGCCACTGCAGCCCCTCTGTAACCAACCGCCCTCCTCCCCAAGTTCCATAGCCTCCACACCCAGACGCCCAAGAACGCGGTGGGGGGGCCTCCGGCCAACCAGCCACTCCACCACAGAGGATTGCCCCAAAAAAAGAAGGCTGTCATTCAATAAATTTTAAAGTTGTAAACTTTTAAAGTGCTGTGCTTAAAGTGCTGTGTGGCATTTTCCTTCCCTCCTCCACCACCCCTCCTGGGATACCTTGGTAGTCATCTCCCTATTTGTGTGATGAATGAATAACGAATGCATGACTGTGAAGCAGCAATGACTTTATTGCCTCTGCAAGCAATGATTAAAGGGAGGAGGGGAGGGTGGTTAGCTTACAGGGAAGTAGAATGAACCAAGGGGCGGGGGGTTTCATCAAGGAGAAACAAACAGAACTTTCACACCGTAGCCTGGCCAGTCATGAAACTGGTTTTCAAAGCTTCTCTGATGCGTACCGCGCCCTCCTGTGCTCTTCTAACTGCCCTGGTGTCTGGCTGCGCGTAACCAGCAGCTAGGCGATTTGCCTCAACCTCCCACCCTGCCATAAACGTCTCCCCCTTACTCTCACAGATATTGTGGAGCACACAGCAAGCAGTAATAACAGTGGGAATATTGGTTTCGCTGAGGTCTAAGCGAGTCAGTAAACTGCGCCAGCGCGCCTTTAAACGTCCAAATGCACATTCTACCACCATTCTGCACTTGCTCAGCCTGTAGTTGAACAGCTCCTGACTACTGTCCAGGCTGCCTGTGTACGGCTTCATGAGCCATGGCATTAAGGGGTAGGCTGGGTCCCCAAGGATACATATAGGCATTTCAACATCCCCAACAGTTATTTTCTGGTCTGGGAATAAAGTCCCTTCCTGCAGCTTTTGAAACAGACCAGAGTTCCTGAAGATGCGACCGTCATGTACCTTTCCCGGCCATCCCACGTTGATGTTGGTGAAACGTCCCTTGTAATCCACCAGAGCTTGCAGCACTATTGAAAAGTACCCTTTGCGGTTTATGTACTCGGCGGCTTGGTGCTCCGGTGCCAAGATAGGGATATGGGTTCCGTCTATGGCCCCACCACAGTTAGGGAATCCCATTGCAGCAAAGCCATCCACTATGACCTGCACATTTCCCAGGGTCACTACCCTTGATATCAGCAGATCTTTGATTGCGTGGGCTACTTGCATCACAGCAGCCCCCACAGTAGATTTACCCACTCCAAATTTCAGAGGAACAGCCGTGTTAGTCTGTATTCGCAAAAAGAAAAGGAGTACTTGTGGCACCTTAGAGACTAACCAATTTATTTGAGCATGAGCTTTCGTGAGCTACAGCTCACTTCATCAGATGTATACCGTGGAAACTGCAGCAGACTTTATATACACACAGAGAATATGAAACAATACCTCCTCCCACCCTACTGTCCTGCTGGTAATAGCTTATCTAAAGTGATCAACAGGTGGGCCATTTCCAGCACAAATCCAGGTTTTCTCACCCTCCACCCCCCCACACAAATTCACTCTCCTGCTGGTGCTAGCCCATCCAAAGTGACAACTCTTTACATAATCAAGTCGGGCTATTTCCTGCATAGATCCAGGTTTTCTCACATCCCCCCCACCCCCATACACACACAAACTCACTCTCCTGCTGGTAATAGCTCATCTAAACTGACCACTCTCCAAGTTTAAATCCAAGTTAAACCAGAACATCTGGGGGTGGGGGGGTGGAAAAAACAGGCTACCTTGCATAATGACTTAGCCACTCCCAGTCTCTATTTAAGCCTAAATTAACAGTATCCAATTTGCAAATGAATTCCAATTGAGCAGTTTCTCTCTGGAGTCTGGATGTGAAGTTTTTTTGTTTTAAGATAGCGACCTTCATGTCTGTGATTGCGTGACCAGAGAGATTGAAGTGTTCTCCGACTGGTTTATGAATGTTATAATTCTTGACATCTGATTTGTGTCCATTTATTCTTTTACGTAGAGACTGTCCAGTTTGACCAATGTACATGGCAGAGGGGCATTGCTGGCACATGGGGTACCCGCATGGCCCAACAGTATGCCAACATTTTTATGGCTGATTTAGAACAACGCTTCCTCAGCTCTCGTCCCCTAAAGCCCCTACTCTACTTGCGCTATATTGATGACATCTTCATCATCTGGACCCATGGAAAAGAAGCCCTTGAGGAATTCCACCATGATTTCAACAATTTCCATCCCACCACCAACCTCAGCCTGGTCCAGTCCACACAAGAGATCCACTTCCTGGACACTACGGTGCTAATAAACAATGGCCACATAAACACCACCCTATACCGGAAACCTACTGACCGCTATTCCTACCTGCATGCCTCCAGCTTTCACCCTGACCACACCACACGATCCATCGTCTACAGCCAAGCTCTGCGATACAACCGCATTTGCTCCAACCCCTCAGACAGAGACAAACACCTACAAGATCTCTGTCAAGCTTTCTTACAACTACAATACCCACCTGCAGAAGTAAAGAAACAGATTGATAGAGCCAGAAGAGTTCCCAGAAGTTACCTACTACAGGACAGGCCTAACAAAGAAAATAACAGAACGCCACTAGCGGTCACCTTCAGCCCCCAACTAAAACCCCTCCAAAGCATTATTAAGGATCTACAACCTATCCTAAAGGATGACCCAACACTCTCACAAGTCTTGGGAGACAGGCCAGTCCTTGCCTACAGACAGCCCCGCAACCTGAAGCAAATACTCACCAACAACCACATACCACACAACAGAACCACTAACCCAGGAACTTATCCTTGCAACAAAGCCCGTTGCCAATTGTGCCCACATATCTATTCAGGGGACACCATCACAGGGCCTAATAACATCAGCCACACTATCAGAGGCTCATTCACCTGCACATCCACCAATGTGATATATGCCATCATGTGCCAGCAATGCCCCTCTGCCATGTACATTGGTCAAACTGGACAGTCTCTACGTAAAAGAATAAATGGACACAAATCAGATGTCAAGAATTATAACATTCATAAACCAGTCGGAGAACACTTCAATCTCTCTGGTCACGCAATCACAGACATGAAGGTCGCTATCTTAAACCAAAAAAACTTCACATCCAGACTCCAGCGAGAAACTGCTCAATTGGAATTCATTTGCAAATTGGATACTATTAATTTAGGCTTAAATAGAGACTGGGAGTGGCTAAGTCATTATGCAAGGTAGCCTGTTTTTTCCTACCCCCCCCCCCCCCAGATGTTCTGGTTTAACTTGGATTTAAACTTGGAGAGTGGTCAGTTTAGATGAGCTATTACCAGCAGGAGAGTGAGTTTGTGTGTGTATGGGGGTGGGGGGGATGTGAGAAAACCTGGATCTATGCAGGAAATAGCCCGACTTGATTATGTAAAGAGTTGTCACTTTGGATGGGCTAGCACCAGCAGGAGAGTGAATTTGTGTGGGGGGGTGGAGGGTGAGAAAACCTGGATTTGTGCTGGAAATGGCCCACCTGTTGATCACTTTAGATAAGCTATTACCAGCAGGACAGTGGGGTGGGAGGAGGTATTGTTTCATATTCTCTGTGTGTATATAAAGTCTGCTGCAGTTTCCACGGTATACATCTGATGAAGTGAGCTGTAGCTCACGAAAGCTCATGCTCAAATAAATTGGTTAGTCTCTAAGGTGCCACAAGTACTCCTTTTCCACTCCAAATTGATTCCCAACTGACCGGTAGCTGTCTGGCGTTGCAAGCTTCCACAGGGCTATCGCCACTCGCTTCTCAACTGTGAGGGCTGCTCTCATCTTGGTATTCATGCACTTCAGGGCAGGGGAAAGCAAGTCACAAAGTTCCATGAAAGTGCCCCTACGCATGAGAAAGTTTCGCAGCCACTGGGAATCGTCCCAGACCTGCAACACTATGCGGTCCCACCAGTCTGTGCTTGTTTCCCGAGCCCAGAATCGGCGTTCCACAGCATGAACCTGCCCCATTCGCACCATGATGCATGCATTGGCAGGGCCCATGCTTTCAGAGAAATCTGTGTCCATGTCCTGATCACTCACGGGACCGCGCTGACGTCGCCTCCTCGCCCGGTATCGCGTTGCCATGTTCTGGTGCTGCATATACTGCTGGATAATGCGTGTGGTGGTTAATGTGCTCCTAATTGCCAAAGTGAGCTGAGCGGCCTCCATGCTTGCCTTGGTATGGCGTCCGCACAGAAAAAAGGCGCGGAACGATTGTCTGCCGTTGCTCTGACGGAGGGAGGGGCGACTGATGACACGGCTTACAGGGTTGGCTTCAGGGAGCTAAAATCAACAAAGGGTGTGCGTGTACATCAAGGAGTATTTCAGGCAGGATTTCACGGAGGGTTCCAATAAGAAATGGTGCACCTAAGTTATTGTCCTTATTGGAACAAGAAGGTTAGCCTGGCCTCTGATTGATACATGGCTAGATTTACCTCGCTGCACCTTCTCTGTAAGTGACTGCAGTGTGATCTAGAAGAATGAGTCCCCTAGACAGGGGAGGGGGGGAAGCAAATGAGTACAAAACAAATCTGGTCTATTTCTTGTTCTGACCCACTCCATCTATCTTTTACATCTTTGGCTGGCAGCAGACGGTGCAGAAGGACTGCATGCCATCCACATCTCATGGCTGCTCGGCAGAAGATGGTACAGTACGACTGCTAGCAGTCCGTATCGCCTGCCCGCTCACCATAAGCCTGCCCAGGCGCTCCCAGCCGACGTGGCCAGGAGCACCTCGGACATGACGATGACGGCTACCAGTCGTATTGCACCGTCTGCTGCCACAAGGCAAGGGGTTGCTGCTTCTGTGTAGCAATGCCGTACCGCGTCTGCCAGCACCCAGGAGACATACGGTGACGGTTACCTGAGCGGGCTCCATGCTTGCCATGGTATGGCATCTGCACAGGTAACTCAGGAAAAAAGGCGCGAAACGATTGTCTGCCCTTGCTTTCACGGGGGGAGGGAGGGAACGGGGGGCTGACGATATGTACCCAGAACCACCCGCGACAATGTTTTAGCCCCATCAGGCATTGGGATCTCAACCCAGAATTCCAATGGGCAGCGGAGACTGCGGGAACTGTGGGATAGCCACCCACAGTGCAACGCTCCAGAAGTCGACGCTTGCCTCTGTACTATGGAAGCACTCTGCCGAGTTAATGCACTTAATGCACTTAGAGCATTTTCTGTGGGGACACACACACTCGCATATATAAAACCGATTTCTAAAAAACCGACTTCTATAAATTCGACCTAATTTCGTAGTGTAGACATACCCTTACACTCACACACATCTGCCTCCCCGTCCTGCTCTGCTGCCCCACAGCTGATCAGCTTGGCAGGCGGCCTGGAGTTCTTAGTCAACTAGTCAGCCCAATCCTCCCGTGTCCAGCCTTCCCTCTCGGCCCCAAGCACAGCCCCTCCTTACAATGGGTCTGAGCCGGTTGTCTGGCAGCTTCCCCCTCCCAAGAACACCCGAAAGGGGAGTCCTGCTGTAGAGGGTGCTGGGTTTGGAGGAATATGGAGCAGGGCAGCCAGGTCTGTCAGGTGGGAGAGGGTCTGGGGAGATCACTTTGGATGCAGGGTGGGGGGAGAGCAGAGACAGCAGGCTGTACGCATGCTCCCCCCATGACGCTTTGGGGCGGTTGTGGGAGGTGCCTGGCCCCACCTAAGCAGGTGCTGGGGCTGAGGAGGCAGTGCGGGGGGTGGGGGGGGGACGGCAGGTGCCGTGGGACAATTTGCAGGACTAAGGACTCAGGTACGTGACAACTCCGGTAGACTGAGAAAGAGAATCCTGGCTCCTGAGACGCACTTGCCATGAGCATGTGGGGCCATCTAAGACCAGACGCGCGAGCCAATGCAGAGGCGGGGGTGATGGGGAACTGGGCCAGTAAAGGCAGAGGAGGTCTGGGACATGTGCACCCTGACGGGAGGTAGGGCTTCAGATGGAAGTCGTGACTGTGCTGAGACCCTGGCTAAGTGGGCTGGCTGGCGGCTTGGTCCAGAAGAAGTTCGGGGGAGGCCCGGCCCGGGTGGGGCTCTCTGTGGGGCAAGGAGGGGCAGGATGTGGAAATGGACTGGAGTAGTTTGTGTGGAATAAAGACCAGCTAAGTACGAGCACTAGCTATTCCGAAGTAGCTAATGTGGCCCCATTCTGGAATGAAAATCACTCCATTCGGGAAGAATTGCTTCCCTTTGGAAGCACACAAATTATTTTGGAATTAAATGACTTTAATGACAGGAGAAAGTGTCCACAGGATCCACTCCAGAATACCTAGTGCTCTCACATATTCCACACCAGCGACTGCAGTCCATTTTCCCATGCAGACGAGCCCTCGAGTTGGCTTTTCCCTCCAGCATCAGCCCTCTAGCTATTCCAGACTAGTCTGCGCTGCAATGGCTAGTCTGGTCAGTTTCCCCTGTTGACTGCCCTTACATCCGCCCCCTTCCGTTCGGAATCCCCAGGCAGCTCCTTGGTGTGAAGACGTGGCTGTGCCAGGGAGCAGCAGTCTGGCCTATACTGCTACACAGAGGTTTGTAACGATACTGCCCTACACCTTTTCCCTGCGGCTAGAAGTGTCGAGGGAGGGCTGGACGTAGCTGGTGTTTGCGCAGAGACAAGGCGACCGTAAAGTGCCCGTGTGTGTGTCAGACACGCCAGTTGGGTGCCCCGAAATTGCCAACCCCAAGCAGTCCAAAATCAGGAACTATTGATAAAATGATGAATTTTGGGTCCCTTTTTCTTTGTCTTCTCCTTTGTGAGCCTTCAGGAGCTGCTCAGGAGGGAGTTTCTCCAAAAGCGTGGATGTTAGAAAGTTACTCCGACTTGTCTTTCTATGAAAGCTGAGATGCTCTCATGATCACCTGACTCTAGGGGCTGGGGCTTTAAAAAAAACACCAAAATACACAAGACTTGTGACAAAAATCACCAGTGTTGGAAATGCTGAGTTTGGCCCCACATACATCATGGCTTTGTGCGTTCCCCACCCTCTGTCGCTTTTGTGCCACTCACTATTCCTGTTAGCTGAGCACCAACAATTTAGCCCCCTGTGCAGGCAGTGGGTACCAAGTCCCTGATCTACTGCCGGGCAATGGGCCTTTAGGGGGCCCGATTATTGTAGGTAAGGGAAATGCAGTAGATCTAATGGACTTCAGAGCATCATTTGATATGATACCGCATGGGGAATTATTCGTTCCATTGGAGAAGGTGGGTATCAGTACAAGCAGGGGAAGATGGGTAAGGAACTGGCTAAAGTGGAGAAAACAACAGGTTGGGCTGACAGGTGAACTATCCTGCTAGAGGGAGTTCAGGATCAGTCTTGGGACCAATCTTATTTCGTGTCTTTATTAAGGGCCCTGGCCCAAGACATAGGTATGTGATACTGCAGTCGGGGATGATACAAAGCTGGGAGACATCAGCAATGCAGAGAAGGATCAGCACGCTCTACAGGAAGCTCTGGATGACCTTGAAGACTGGCGTAATAGAAATGGGATGAAATTCAATAGAACAAAGAGCAAGGTCGTGCGCCTAGAGACTCATAATAATCGTGTCTGCTGTAAACAGGGGGCTGATCAGCTGGAAGCGACAGTCACTGGGGCACGTGGGCTGATCACAGGATGACTGTGAGCCAGAGGTGAAAGTAAGCTGGTACGGCCTGGTACGGCGTAGCAGCAAGAGCCGGTGCACCGTACTGGGGCAGCCCGACTTCCCCAGGGGGCAATTTAAAGGGCCTTGGGCTCCCAGTAGTGGCTGGAGCCCCAGGCCCTTTAAATTGCCTCCAGAGCCCCGCTGCCAGAGCCCCGCTGGGGTAGCGGCTGCGGGGCTTCGGCAGCTATATAGAGGGCCCAGGGTTCCCCTGCTTCTACTGCCCCGGACCTTTAAACAGCCACCCGAGCCCTGGGCTGCTGCTGCTACCCCGGTGGGGGAGGGGAGGGGAGAGGGCACTTACCTTACAGGGTGGGCTGGGGCTGGCTCTGACCCCCTCAGCCCCACCCCTTCTGCCATAGGCCCCGCCCCTTCCAGGGACCAGAGCCGGCCCCAGCGTATGGGTAAGTCACTCGACTTACTTTCACCCCTGCTCTGAGCCAACAGGGCGAAGCACCTGCAAAAAAAAGCCGATGTGACTCTAGGCTGTATCAGGCGAGGGCTTTCCAGTAGAGAGAGAGAAGTGTTAACCTGATAGCACACGGCCCTGGTGAGGCCTCATCTGGACTACTGGGTGCAGCTCTGATCACCCATGTTCAGGAAAGATGCATTCATACTGGAACAAGTGCAGATAAGATCTACTGGGATGATCAGGGGAAATGGAGGGCTGATCTTGTGAGTGGAGTTTGGTTCAGCAAACAGAAGGCTGCGCGGGGCTCTTACTGCTCTCTACATATACATCAGGGTTAAACATCAAGAGGGAGAAGCTCAAGGACAAAGTTGCAACAAGAACAAATGGGGATGAACTGGCCATGAACAAGCTGAGTCTGGAGATGAGAAGAAAGGTTCGATCTGTCAGAGGGAGAGGCTCTGGCATGCTGCCTCCCCAGAGGCATTGTGGGGCAAACAACTGAATCTGTCTTAAGTGAGAGCTGGACAAATGAGGACTGTGGGGTTGCTTGTGATGGTGGCGGTCAATGCTCAGCAGCCCTGGGGTTCTTTCCAGTTATTGTCTTATGTTCCTAAAATCTTATGCTTCAGGGCTTCACCCTACAGGGGTCAGGAGGGATATTTTTAACTTCCTGATGCATTGGTAATTGTTCAGGGGGTTTCTTTTGTTTTGTTTCTTTTTAGTCTCCTTTCTCTGAAGCATCAGAGATGCTGATGGCTAGAGATGGGACACTGGATGGGGTGGGCTGGTGCTCTAAGGTGGTAAAGAGAATCCATTGTTTTAGATGCTTGGCTGGTGTGACTTGTTCTGATGGCCACATCTGGGGTTGGAAATGAAATTTCCCCACGTCAGATTAGCAGCAATTTGGGGACCATCCCCTGCAGCATTGAGCGTGGATCGCCTGCTAGGATAGTCTGGGTATATCTCACTGAATCAGTTCCCTGCCATCACAGGGGCTTCTGGCATGGGTTCACCTCAGTCCCTCATGTTCTCTGCCTGTGGCACACGATCATCTTGTCTCCTGTGGGCTGTAAGACTTCAGTCTCGTTTCAGTTGGGTTTAGGGTGCAGATGCTGGGGGTGTTGGTGGCCTGTGATCTAAAGGAGGTTCAGGCTGGATGATCTGGTCCCTTCTGGCCCTAAACTCCAGGATGCGGTGAGTCATTGCTGAGCTTTAAGGAGCATCTCTCTGGTGTGGAGCTCATGGGTTGGAACTCGCCATCGCAGGACAGAGCTGGATTAGAGGGTATCAGGCTTGAGGAAAGGGCTGCAGAGTTACATGGCTAATCAGAATATCCAGAATGACAATGGTATAAACCTAGAAACTGAACAGGAGTTTGGGATGGGGGATAAACCCCCCCCCCCCGCCCCTTCTAACTAATGGAGCTGAGGAATCTACATTCCTTGGGGCAGTTATCTATTGCAGAGTTTCTTGTACCTTCCTCTGAAGTGACTGGTCCGGTTCAGTGGGAGGCAGGATGCTGCCGGACGACGTGGGCCTTTGGGGGATCCAGCTGGCTGTTCCTCTAGTCCCGGTGGGCTCCACATTCTGCTAGCTACAGTCGCGGCTCCTGACCGAGAGCTCAGCATCTTGGTGTCAAGTCAGTGCCTCACAGCACAATAGCAGGGACAGTGTGAGCCTTCCCCTCCCCAGGCAGGGCTGGCTCCTAGAAGCCACGAAGGCGGGTGTGGAAGAGCTCTGTCGTGGGGAGAGGGAGGACAGGCACACCAGACGTGGAATACATACCTGCCACACAAGGCGATGAACACCCAGTATGTACTGGTCTGACTCTCCCCTGTGCAGCCCTCCCACACCGCCTAACAAGGGGATACTGAAATCATCTGGACAGGCACGTTCTCGGGGAGCAGTAGAGGACAGAGGGTCAGAGGGTCTAGACAGAGAGAGGCTCAGGGGACAAGGTGCAGTGTCCCAGTGAAGAGCTGAGGCCAAAACAGTGCCTGGGCTGGGAGGGTCTCTCTGCTGAACCTGTTCCAGGCAGCCAGCGCTGGCCATGGAACCGTTAGCTGCCAGGGTTTCTGAGCGTTCGCCACAGGGCGCGCAGACAGAGACATGCTTAGCGTCATCTTGGCCATGACCTGGTTACACAAACTTGATCCTTGCTGGGTAGCCCCAGCTCTCCCTTCGAGAGGTCCTGAGCTCTGGAACACTTCCCATGATTCTGTCTACATCCGGCTGGGGTCTAGGGGCCCCAGTGAGAATGCGGTAGCTTCCTGCCGGGGTTAAGCCTTTCTTGTGTAGATGGGACCGAGCCATAACTGTGCTCCGGAACTAGAGAGAGACAGGGTGGGGGAGGGGATATCATTTATTGGACCAACTTCTGTTGGTGAGAGAGACAAGCTTCCAAGCGGGGGATAGCTCAGTGGTCTGCGTATTGGCCTGCTAAACCCAGGGGATGTGAATTCAATCCTTGAGGGGGCCATTTAGGGATGTTGGGGATTGGTCCTGCTTTGAGCAGGGGGTTGGACTAGATGACCTCCTGAGGTCCCTTCCAACCCTGATAGTCTACGATGCAAGCCGCACAGAGCTCTTCTTCTGGTCTGGGAAAGGTCCTGCGAGCATCACAGCTGAATGCAGGGTGGAACAGATTGTTTAGCATAAGGAGTTAACACATATTGTAAGGCAGTGACTCTCAACCACTCCAGACTGTCCCCCCTTCAGGAGTCTGATTTGTCTTGCGTAGCCCCACATCTCACCTCACTTCAAAACGACTGGCTTGCAAAATGAGATGTAAAAATACAAAAGTGTCACAGCCACTTGTGCTGAAAAACTGACTTTCTCCTTGTTACCACAGAATTATCAAATAAATCAACGGGACTAGAAATCTTGTCCTTACATGTCAGTGTGTCGTGTATAGAGCTGTGTAAACAAGTTGTTGTCTATGAAATTTTCATTTTCTGACTTCGCTAGTGCTTTTTATGTAGCCTGTTGTAAAACTAGGCAAGTAGCTAGATGAGATGACGTATCCCTGGGAGACCGCTGCAAACCCTTGGGGGCACACATCCCCCTGACTGAGAACCAATGTTGTAAGGGGCCATTTGAGGCAGAGTGGCCTAACATCTCTGCAGTCACAGGTTAGTGAGGGGGTTACTGGTTTACAGAGTGTAGTAACAAGCCCTACATCCAGTGACGGTGTTGTGCAGGTTTCCGAGAGGTCATAGAATCATAGAATATCAGGGTTGGAAGGGACCTCAGGAGGTCATCTAGTCCAACCCCCTGCTCAAAGCAGGACCAATCCCCAATTAAATCATCCCAGCCAGGGCTTTCTCAAGCCTGACCTTAAAAACTTCTAAGGAAGGAGATTCTACCACCTCCCGAGGTAACGCATTCCAGTGTTTCACCACCCTCCTAGTGAAAAAGTTTTTCCTAATATCCAACCTAAACCTCCCCCACTGCAACTTGAGACCATTACTCCTTGTCCTGTCCTCTTCCACCACTGAGAATAGTCTAGAACCATCTGCTCTGGAACCACCTCTCAGGTAGTTGAAAGCAGCTATCAAATCCCCCCTCATTCTTCTCTTCTGCAGACTAAACAATCCCAGTTCCCTCAGCCTCTCCTCATAACTCATGTGTTCCAGACCCCTAATCATTTTTGTTGCCCTTCGCTGGACTCTCTCCAATTTATCCACATCCTTCTTGTAGTGTGGGGCCCAAAACTGGACACAGTACTCCAGATGAGGCCTCACCAATGTCGAATAGAGGGGAACGATCACGTCCCTCGATCTGCTCGCTATGCCCCTACTTATACATCCCAAAATGCCATTGGCCTTCTTGGCAACAAGGGCACACTGCTGACTCATATCCAGCTTCTCGTCCACTGTCACCCCTAGGTCCTTTTCCGCAGAACTGCTGCCGAGCCATTCGGTCCCTAGTCTGTAGCTGTGCATTGGGTTCTTCCGTCCTAAGTGCAGGACCCTGCATTTATCCTTATTGAACCTCATCAGATTTCTTTTGGCCCAATCCTCCAATTTGTCTAGGTCCCTCTGTATCCTATCCTTGCCTTCCAGCATACCTACCACTCCTCCTAGTTTAGTATCATCCGCAAATTTGCTGAGAGTGCAATCCACACCATCCTCCAGATCATTTATGAAGATATTGAACAAAACCGGCCCCAGGACCGACCCCTGGGGCACTCCACTTGACACCAGCTGCCAACTAGACATGGAGCCATTGATCACTACCCGTTGAGCCCGACAATCTAGCCAACTTTCTACCCACCTTATAGTGCATTCATCCAGCCCATACTTCCTTAACTTGCTGACAAGAATACTGTGGGAGACCGTGTCAAAAGCTTTGCTAAAGTCAAGAAACAATACATCCACTGCTTTCCCTTCATCCACAGAACCAGTAATCTCATCATAGAAGGCGATTAGATTAGTCAGGCATGACCTTCCCTTGGTGAATCCATGCAGATCCAGATACAGAGTGATCGCTTTGTGAAAAGTGTTTGCCCCCAAGTGATTGGGTGTTTTTGTCTTTTATCGTTTTCCTGTGTGAGTTCATTCAAGAGCAGAGTGATTGTCTGGTTTCAGCCACTCAGTTATTGCAGTGGATGAGGTACAGCACAGACTCATAGGGCTGGAAGGGACCTCGAGAGGCTGCGCTCAAGGTAGGACCGGACTCGTGTTGTGTAGGACCCAGGGAGCTTGAAAGGTGTATTGTGGGGGGTGTTGATCGTAGTTGCAGGCAGAGCTTTGTCTGCAGGTTTTGTAGCTGCTGTTCTGGCAGGGTCTGGGGCGTGGGTGCTCGTCTGTGGGGAGCCTGCTTCTGGTGAAGAGTTTGGAGAGGTTGGGGGTTGTTTGAAGGCCAGAAGTGGGGGGTCAGGAAAGATTTCTTTCTGGAGGGGTGTAGCTGTTTGGTGGTACCCCGTGTGGGGTACAGTCTAATGCTGTGAGAAGGGCCCAGCTCTGCTGTAATCACTCCTGAGCTGACTGAATCCAGCCAAATCAGCAAGAGAAGGCTGCCACCTCTGCCACCTTGAGCCAGCTAGTCCCACCCCAGAAGGAGACACAGAATGGTGGGGGTTCGCAGCAGATTTGTTCAGGGATGGCTGTTGAAACCAAAGGGCTCCTGCCTCAAGCCACTTTCCCATCTGGTGCTGGGGTTTCCAGCTGGGTGCAAACAGCAGCACCAGGGGAGAGTCCAGGTGTTCTAGACTTTCGGCCTAAAGGGCAGGAGTAGGTGGGAGAGGAAAGGACCCTGGGGATCATCATGTTGTCATGGTCCTGGCACCTTGGAGACAATGCAGCTGTAGCCGAAGGCTGCTGAAGGGGAATCTGAGACCCAAATGGGATTGGGGAGGCACTGCCTCCCATCTCTTCACGGTGCTGAAAATGATACTTTTATATTTACAGAATGGGGACAAGGGAGTCAGCCTAAAAGAGTGAGCGAGCAGAAGCCAGAGCAAAGGCAAATGGTCCTTCAAACCCGGGGTGGTGCAGGTAACTCCCCAAGCGACTCGTTCATGTAAGGACCAGCTCCGTACCACCAGCGTGCAGAGGTGACCTGACTTCTGTCTTTCTGCTCGTCAGATCAGGTCCGGGGGAGATTCTCTCCTGTGGTGGAGACACCATTTTATGACCTTTCTGGAGCCCTCGGAGGGCAGGAAATCAGAGCAAGCTCATTGCTGTAGTAAAAAGCATAGTTTATTTCAGTTTAAGGCAATCCAATACAAATCAGCTCACGTCGGACATTCGACACAAAATACAATAGTGTAAAGTCTAGAAAGGTCAACACCCATGCAAATAAAAAATCAAGTGAGTGGGAGAGAGGGGAAAGAGAAAGAGGGAAAGGAGCCAAACTTCCCTAGTAACATGCAGGGTGTTTGCTAATTCTCAGACCATGGAGACACCTCCTGTAGCTTGTAAAGAAAAGTCGGATTGGAGGATAGACTGAACAATAGCCCCCTTCCCGTGGAAACGTACACACCCAATCTTGGAAGACTCGTGTTCCTTCAGCAGCACTGGCTAGCCACCCTCACGGGCACAGGGTGTCTGCCTGATCTGAGAGCTGTGATTTCACAACCCGTGTCCATGCCTCCTGTGCACCGTCTGCTATCCATACTGACGCAGCGCAGGGTGGGAGGACAGCTCGGACATGCGGCACGTCACAGAACTGGGCACAGGACTGCACTGGCATGCATCACCCAATATCTACACTGGTACAGAACGGGGCATGGCACTGCAGGGTCTATGGTGCCCGCTAGCAACACATGGACGGTAACGCGTACAGAGCCGCCTGGCCAGGCACTGCCTGCTCTCCCCGCTCTCCACGCCGCCCTCTGAGTGCTCTTTGGGGCTTCTTAATTTGAGTGGCACTTGGACAAAGGACTGTTGCATGCTGCGGGTGCAAAGGGGGTTGTGGGTAGGTGACATAGCCATGACCCCGCCCCTGGCCTGGGACTATGGAGCTCAGTAAGTTCATGGTCAAAGATCCCCTCCATCAGGCAAGCGACTCCGAGGAGGCCAGGCACTCCCAGAGCAACAGAGCCACTTGCCAGCTTCAGCTTTTTCCCATTCACCCCCAAACCCCACGCTGAATTCTGGAGGCGACTGAGCAATGCTAGGGCATCACCCTTCTCCTCATCAGGCTGCGGGGGGGCATGAGCTGGGGGCTCTCCCCTCCTGGGTCAGGTTAAAGGTTTTGAGAGTTCCCCCTTCTCCCTCCCAGGTCTTGTGAGCTCCCCTAGCAGACCAGCCCCACACGTGACTTAGGCAGCTGAACACCTGTCTTGCCCTGGTTGGTGACACAAGCAGAGACAGGGGGCTCCCTGAACCCCGGACTTAGACACCAAACTCCAGGGGCTTAGCACACACCCCTCTCCTCAGCTTCTCCCGCGGGCTCAGGCAGCTCCCTGCCCAGCATGCTGGCAGTCTAAGTCCCAGTCTAAGGCCCCGATCTCTCCCCATTCATTGTAAAGGAGCCAGGGCACCTGAGCCAGGCATTGCGGATGTCCGGGGTGTTCCTGTGACTGTCTGGGGCTGTGACACTTGGCACTGCAAGGTTCGAAGTCCCTTTTGGGGAGCTGGGTCTAACTGCTGCTGGTGACATGTGCCCACTGGGATAGATGACTGGCTCCTTATGTCTCCTCCCACTCCAGTGCTATGCAGCTATACGCCTGGATTGGATCCTGTCCTTGTTCTTCATCTCATGCAGATGAGAGCGGTGTGATGGCGCTGCTGGACCCTGAGTGCTAACGCAGAGTTGCTGGGTTGTGTCTACCTTTAATTAGGGCTCCATTTCCCCCCTGGCCCTCTTGGGAGTTTGTATCCTGGAATCTGTGTCTCATGGCAGGAATCTCCTAAAATACACAAAGCACTTAGAGATCCATTCTGTTAATCAACCCCTGGGCCATTGCTAACTGTGGGGAGGGAGGGGAATCCACAGGGCAGTCACACAGGGCAATTACCTAGCCCGTTACCCGGCTACTGTTACACAAGGTATGGAGCTGGAGAATCAGGATATCCATGGTGTTTGATTATATAGAGGTCTCCTAGCCACCCCATTTCCATTAGATACAGGGCTTGTGCGTCAGCCTTGGTCTCACCAGGAGCCAGAAACATGTAACCAAACTTGTTTTTTAAAAAGGCAGCCCCACTGAGTGGCACCAAGGGCAGCAGAATGTCTAGGGACCGGCTGAGATGATCTCGCTGATGTTTTAGGGCTACATTCACCTGCTTTGCTCCCTAGCCTTGTTAGAGCTTTTCGTAGTGGCCAACATCCTGCAGCCCGCATTATAAAAAGTGGCAAAAGAAGGAGGGATGTTCAAACCGTACCAAAGTGTCACCCTGTCACCCTGGGAGTTACAGCAAAGGGACACGCTTTCACTTAGCCCCAGGAGCAGAATTTGTCAGGCTTTAATAGACGTCTAACTTGTGAGCTAGAGCGTCAGTCTACCATGGGTGATGAGGTTCTGCTTTAGTTTTGGTGCTGGGAGCAGCCACGAAATGCATATGTACTAAAGGTCAAACTAATGCTTCCTCCCCAAGCAGTTAGTGCATTTCGGTGACGCACGACAATGCGTCTTCAATGTCAAAAGGTCCAGAACGGTATGGGAAGGGCTCCCTGCACAGATCTAACACAGGGCTTAAAAAGTGTGATGTGGTTATAGGCAAAAGGCAAAAAAAAAAAGCCTTGTGTGGATCTTTGCCAAATTGGATTGATAGGAGATGGAGCGTTAGTAACTCAGAACAATGGTGCAGCCAGAACAACAGCAGAGAAAACAACACAGATACCTGATGTCTGAAGCCAACCTAAAGTCTGCCAAACTGATATATTAGCCAAGCCAGCAAACAGCAAGGAGATGAGGAGACATGTCAGCAGACTGGAGACAGCAGGTAGACTGTACGCGGGCTATAAAATACTCAAAATCGTTTGGAAAGGGGAGGAGTAGAAAGAGGCTGGGGGACTTGGCAGAACAGCTGATCTGCTGAGAACCCCGAGGGAAACAGGTGACGTGGAACTCCCCTCCACTGTCTGCTGGGGTGACAGCTCACATAACCCATCCCCCTCTTTTCCCTCCATCCCCCCCAGAGAGGAAGCGTGTCAGCCGCTGTGCTTGTCCTTTTAAAAACTTCCCCTGCCCCGCCCTGCACGTCCTTTGTGTCTAGTCCCACAAATCCTTCCACTGACACTCAACAGCTTCACTGTCCATTTGCCTACAGCCACGTGTGGAGAAACAGTCCGTGGAGGAATCTCATTGGAAGCTCTGGCTGCCTTGGTATCCAGCTAGAGAGAGAGCAAACAGCGGACACAAGAGGCCTTGGGTTTTTTTCCCTCGCTCCTCTTCCCTCCTGCTCATCAGATCTGTGTCTGAAGGGTCGGGCAGGTCGGGGTGTATGCAGGGGGCGCTGGGTTGGGCTTGATGCCACGTCCCTTCATGTAAGAAATGAACTGGTCCGGGATCTCAGCCAGGACATCTTTGGCCAAGCGGGCCATGCTCAGGACGTGGTTCCCTGTGCGGTCGATGTAATCCCGGAACGGAACAAACTGGGAGAGAAGGAAAGCGTGTCAGACATACGAAGAGTGGAGAGATTTTCAAATGGAGATGGGGGACACTGCTCCTATGCAGACCGTCAGCAACACATCGGATGTGGGGGGCCAGATGGCCTACCTGGTCTTCTTAGGGCTGTCCTATGTTTCCACCAGCCAGCCTGCTTTGCACATGTCCTATGGAAGTGTAGCGGGTTGATGGCTACAGTGTGGTGTGACGTTAGAGCCACACTGGATGAGTGGATTTGATGGTTTTGGAAAGGAAAGATTATGAGAAGGGGGAGCCAGGAAGCATTAGTTCTAGCATGTACAGATTAGAGAAGCACACTGAGGCCTGGTTTGGAAATGAGGGTCTAGGGGTTTTTTCCTCTCCAAGCCAATACGTAGCTGAAACATAGGGGTTTTTTTGGTTTTTTTTTTTTTTTTTTTTGGTGCTTGATAATTGTTTCACCCTTCTCTAGAGAAATATGGAGAACCCCTTCCCAAGGGGAACATCCAGCGTCAGGGCCAACCGACCGGCCTGAGGGGACCAACGGGACATGGGCTGCTATCACTGTGGCCAGAGAGGCCACATACGGACCCAATGCCCCAGGCTCAGGGACAGACTGAGCAGACCGAACCCGCACAGGGTTAACTGGGTAGGGACCCAGCCAGAGGAGGGGCAGGCTTCCCAGGCAAGGGGGGCTGGCTGAAATCCTTCCCCAGTCATCTCATATTATCGACGGCCAAGGCAGGCTGTGTGAAGTGCGCCAACCACGTGTCTGATCTCAAACACTGTCATGGTTCAGAAAACTCCTGCTGCCCTTGAACAGGCCTGCCCTTGGAATGGGAAACCTGAGCCTGCCTGAACCCGGGGCCCGCTGGGGAGGCAGGGAAGGCTCCGGGATGGTTTTTGACATGAGGGGAAGGAAAGCGCTGAGCTAGGAAAGTGTTGCAAATTTTACCTGGACAATGTCTCGCTCAGCGATCTTCCCTCGCGACGAGATTCTGATGTCATCGCCGTCCAGCTCCACCATGGCTGCGATGGGGGAGGGGAGAGCAGAAGGGCAGTCAGTGCAGTGCAAGCAGTGACATGCTGGGAAGGAACCCCAGGGTATTTCAGTAGAGACGAGGCCTAGACTGGGGCTGATGAATATATTTACCAATGATGAACAGTGCTGACTGAGCTAGGGGAATGGGCAGTACAGTGGCAGAGGGCATTTAAAAAAGAGTTAGGGTGTTTAAAGCATGAGAGAAAATAATGTTATAATGCCCTTAAACAAGGCAATGGGACACACTCATCGGGGATATTATATCCAGTTCTGGCCACCCCATCTCCAACAATGATCCAACAGAAAGAGAAGGGGTTCTGAAACGGATGGTGAAACGATTAGAGGCTGGAAAAGGCTATTGCATGAGGAGAGGCTGAAAAGATGTGGACTGTGTCCTTTAAAGAGGAGATGTATAAAAAGGACATGATTAGGAAAGAAATAATAAATAATAATGATACCAAATAATAAATCA
Source organism: Caretta caretta (assembly GCF_965140235.1). NCBI lineage: Eukaryota > Metazoa > Chordata > Testudines > Cheloniidae > Caretta > Caretta caretta. The sequence goes on along the minus strand of NC_134226.1, from coordinate 17,619,189 downwards.
TATAGAGAAGGTAAATCAGGAGCTCCCGTTTACCCTCTCTCAAAATACAGAGCAAGGGGATATTCAAATAGCTGGATAGGAAGCATATTTTAAACGGATAAACAGAAATGTTTTTCCAACACAACATCCAATCAACCTATGGAACTCAATGCCACAAGATATCTTTGTGGCCATGAGTTTAGAAGACTACAAAAAAGGATCATCGCTTCTAGGTGTAATTAGAACATCAGCAGTTACATTGAATAAGATTGAACAAGGCTCTGCTGTACCCTGCAGGGAGTGGGACCTAAATTCTGTGGCAAACCCCCTGGATTCTACCACAGAAATTCTATACATGCTGCAGCAGCTTCAGCTACATTTTAAAAAAGTGATTTAATAAAAGTTTTTATTAAATGAAATATTACAATGAGCAAAGCAACCAGCACAGCAGCCTCTGTGTTATTTATTTTGGGGTTGTGGGATAAGCAAATTAGATGTATGTTTCTGATAAAATGGTCAACAAAGAAACAGATAATGATGACACTGTCATTGTCATCGTTAAGTTTCAGAGTTAACATACAACTGAGCTGAAAAGCGGGCAGGTCACACCTCTCAGAGCTATTTTTTCAAAAGTGAAAGAGGAGCAAAACTACTAAATTTCTGCTTAACCAACAACCTGCTCTAACGAACATGCCATTTAAAAAAAGAAAGCCTCTGAGGAAGTGGACATGGATATCAGCTGATGGGCAAACGAAGAACATGACAGACTTTGTACTTGGGAGTCGCAGACGGAAATCAAGTGCGTTGTCATGAGCGTTGTTTGCAGCTGATATCAGACCAGATCTGATCAGAGGTTAGTGCTGGCATCAATGAGATTGAGGCAGACAGCAAAAGTGCCAAGAACTAAGATCTATGACATGGACAAATTAAAAGAACCAGATATCAGGAAATAATACAACAAAGCTTAGCAGAAGAATACCACATCTCTGGTGAAAGAAGAACTAGACATGGAAGTGACATGGAACAGTGTAAAAAAATGGGGTTATAAGAATCATAGAATCATAGAATATCAGGGTTGGAAGGGACCTCAGGAGGTCATCTAGTCCAACCCTCTGCTCAAAGCAGGACCATTCCCCAATTAAATCATCCCAGCCAGGGCTTTGTCAAGCCTGACCTTAAAAACTTCTAAGGAAGGAGATTCTACCACCTCCCTAGGTAACGCATTCCAGTGTTTCACCACTGAACGGCTGAACAAGTGTTGGCTACAAGGCCAAACCAAAGCAAGTGAGGTGGATAACAGATGAAGTGCTGCAGCCGAGAGACAAGCACAGGAAACGGAAATAAAAAGGAGGACAAAAGTCGAAGAGCCGAGTACAACAGACTGGCAGAGAGCTGAAACAAAAAGCAAAGGAATGACCTGAGAACCACACAATGTAAAGGTGTAGAAGAATATGTGACATGGGTTGTAGCATAAGATAAAAGAACTGAGTGGGACCTAGGAGCTGAAGATGTTGGCGGTGAAAGACAAACACAAACAAATAACTGAGGATGAACAAGCAACGAATGAGTGAGAGATGGAATATTTTGAAGAGCTCTACAATGTGTAGATGGTGACAGTAGATGAAATGGTCCTGGAGAAGCTTCCCAGCACAAATGAGGGAGAGCAGATGTCAGAATTCTTAGAAGAAGTAGTAAAGATCTCAGGAGAAAGTTGGAATAAGAAAAAGGCACTGGGAAGTGACAGTCCTTGCTTACAGACAGCCCCCCAACCTGAAGCAAATACTCACCAGCAACCACACACCACACAACAAAAACACTAATCCAGGAACCTAACCTTGCAACAAAGCCCGTTGCCAACTGTGTCCACATATCTATTCAGGGGATACCATCATAGGGCCTAATCACATCAGCCACACTATCAGAGGCTCGTTCACCTGCACATCTACCAATGTGATATATGCCATCATGTGCCAGCAATGCCCCTCAGCCATGTACATTGGCCAAACCGGACAGTCTCTACATAAAAGAATAAATGGACACAAATCAGACATCAGGAATTATAACATTCATAAACCAGTCGGAGAACACTTCAATCTCTTTGGTCACTCGATTACAGACCTAAAAGTGGCAATTCTTCAACAAAAAAACTTCAGAAACAGACTCCAACGAGAGACTGCTGAATTGGAATTAATTTGCAAACTGGATACAATTAACTTAGGCTTGAATAAAGACTGGGAGTGGATGGGTCATTACACAAAGTAAAAATATTTCCCCATGTTTATTTCCCTCACCCTCTCCCCCGCTGTTCCTCAGAAGTTCTTGTCAACTGCTGGAAATGGCCCACCTTGATTATCACTACAAAAGGTTCCCTCCCTCCCCCCCGCCCCCGGCTCTGCTGCTAGTAATAGCTCACCTTACCTGATCACTCTCCTTACAGTGTGTATGGTAACACCCATTGTTTCATGTTCTCTGTGTATATAAATCTCCCCCCTGTATTTTCCACTGAATGCATCTGATGAAGTTAGCTGTAGCTCATGAAACCTCATGCTCAGATAAATTTGTTAGTCTCTAAGGTGCCACTAGTCCTCCTTTTCTGTTTACGGATACAGACTAACACAGCTGCTACTCTGAAACCTGTAACCCCAAAGCTGCTGCAAGTAGGAATACAAGGTCAAGGCAATGCACAAGCTGTTCAACAAGATTTACCAAGAAGAGCAAGTGCCGTGTGAATGGGGGAAAGTAATAACAGTACCAACCTACAGACAAGGATATACGAGTAAGTGCAAGAACTACCGAGGAATCGGCTTATTGAGGGTGCTGGAAAAGCATCACCAAGCTGTTGTAGAGGAGAAGGAAAAGGTACATGGAAGCAGCACTGGCAGGATATTAGACTAGAATGAAGTACCATAGATCAGCTATTTGTGATATGGCAGAAACTGGAGAAGTCCATGGAACACAAGTGCACCTGTTACCGTATAGACTTCAAACAGGCTTTTGATAGCATTTGGCAGAAAGGTTTCTGGAAAGTTACGAGAATGTATGGCATCTCCAAAAAACTGATCAAGCTGATAGAAAACATCTACAGCAAGTCAATGAGTGCAGTGAAAGTAGACAAGAAGTTGATGGAATGGTTCAGGATGACCATCGGAGTGAGTCAAGGATGCGCGCTATCACCCGATTTGTTCAACTTGGTACTGGAAGCAGTAATGACTGGAGCACCAAGAGATGAAACGGAAGGAGTCATATTATGTGGTAGGACAGTGCATAGCCTTAAATTCACAGACAATATTGACCTCACAGCATTGACCAAGGCAGATTTACAGATTATAACTCACCAGGTAGCCTGGGAAAGCATTCAGATTGAATACCAGCATGGGAAGACAAAAATGGCAGCAATTGGGAGACAAGAGGAAAAGGTAAAGATCAAACTCGGAGATTAAGAACTAGAATAGATGGGAAAATGTGCATACCTTGGAGAACTGGAAGAGGACATCAAAAGAAGAATCAGACTAGCCACTACTGTCTTCAGAAACTTCTGCCAGATCTGGAAGGCTAATGCCATTTCGATAAAACCAAAAATCAGTGTATATGATACAGCTGTCATGCCAACATGGCTGCACAAGTCACAATGTTGGAGGATGAGGAAAATCGATGAACGAAAGACTTTGACTGCAGAGATGAAGTGGCTGAGGGGAATACTGTGAATTCAAGACTGCAGAAAATAAAAAATGAAGAGATAAGAAAAAGGCAAATGAAGAGGGCAAGAAATACTGCTGTTTCCGAAGCTTCAAGAAAGACGACTGTAATGGTTTGGACATGTGTCAAGAATGGACCTGGAAGGATACCATACATGGTGATCGTATCAGAGTGCAAGGAACTAGAAATAGAGGAAAACCAAGGATGCACAGGATAGACATAGTGAAGAATGACATAGAACGGAAAGGGTTAAAGATGAATGAAGCTGATACAAGACAGAAAGGGGGGGACAGTCTTTGTTCAGCGAGCCTCATCATCACTGTGGAGCTAACAGCTGGGAACCAAACAAGAAGAGCTATTGTTTCAAGCTGGCAGGTTTCAGAGTAGCAGCCGTGTTAGCCTGTATTCGCAAAAAGAAAAAGAGTATTTGTGGCACCTTAGAGACTAACCAATTTATTTGAGCATAAGCTTTTGTGAGCTACAGCTCACTTCATGTGATGCATCCGATGAAGTGAGCTGCAGCTCACGAAAGCTCATGCTCAAATAAATTGGTTAGTCTCTAAGGTGCCACAAGTACTCCTTTTCTTGTTTCAAGCTGCAGAGTCAGGAGCTCAGCAGTGGTTTGCACTCACGTTTTTTCTTTTGTTAAAAAATTCCTTATTCATTTTTCTAACTAATGGAGCAACAAATAAAAATGCAAGGAACACAACTCTTAAATAAATACAGCAATCGATAGTACTGTCCTTAGAACAGAGGAATGCAAACATACTAGTGTACTGCTTTATGCATTTAGCTACTGTTTTCTTTTCAAATTTCAACACGGGGAAGGGTCAGTGCATAATCACAGGACAAGTGGATAGTAGTCACAAATGTGACTGCAAACATAATGACAGCACGTATGAGACATGTTATATCACAGCTGCATTACTGCAACTATGTGACACCAAATTTGGGTGCATTTGTCTCCATTTTGTTGCTGATACACAGACATTTGTTCCTCATGGCTGTGCTTTCAACCTTTCGGAGTAAATTGGAGGACTGGTGGAATTCTTTTTCTGAGTATATTTTGCTGCTAATTAGACACATTGTCAAGGTTCCTTCCCCACTCTGAACTCTAGGGTACAGATGTGAGGACCTGCATGAAAACCTCCTAAGCTTATTTTTACCAGCTTAGGTTAAAACTTCCCCAAGGCACAAACTATTTTACCTTTTGCCCTTGGACTTTATCGCTGCCACCACCAAACGTCTAACAAGTATATAATTGGGAAAGAGCCCGTTTGGAAACATCTTTCCCCCCAAATCTTCCCAAACGTTACACCCCCTTTCCTGGGGAAGGCTTGATAAAAATCCTCACCAATTTGCATAGGTGAACAAACCCTTGGATCTTAAGAACCCAAACCCTTGGATCTTAAGAACAATGAAAAAGCAATCAGGTTCTTAAAAGAAGAATTTTAATGGAAGAAAAAGTAAAAAGAATCACCTCTGTAAAATCAGGATGGTAAATACCTTACAGGGTAATTAGATTCAAAACATAGAGAATCCCTCTAGGCAAAACCTGAAGTTACAAAAAGACACAAAAACAGGAATATCCATTCCATTCAGCACAGCTTATTTTCTCAGCCATTTAAAGGAATCAGAATCTAACCCATATCTAGCTAGACTATTTACTAAGTTCGAAGACTGCATTCCTGTTCTGTCCCCGGCAAAAACATCACACAGCCAGAGAGAGGGGCTTTGTTTTTCCCTCCCCCCAGTTTTTGAAAGTATCTTGTCTCCTCATTGGTCATTTTGGTCAGGTGCCAGTGAGGTTATCCTAGCTTCTTTACCCTTTACAGGTGAGAGGATCTTTCCTCTGGCCAGGAGGGATTTTAAAGGGGTTTACCCTTCCCTTTATATTTATGACACACGTCCTTATGCTTTTTATTGTTCACTGAATGATTGAGTTCATCTGTTAATTTCAGTGTATGAACTTTTGGCAAGGGGAAGAGTTCTGTATTTAAAACTAGGGAAAGACCTTGGCATATAATACTCCTGCATTTTTGTGATTTGGGGTAGTTTAGCTGAGGCCTGGTAGCATTTCCAGTGTTGTGGCTAGCTCAGCCTGCTTTATATAAAGGCTGTGCTTTCCAGGCAAATCCATTAAACAGATTGTTCTGGAAAAATCATAGAGATAATTAACTGAATATCATTTTGATGTTCTGCCATATTTCCTACCAATCCCTTTAGCTACCTACATAGCTTTTTCCTCTCCTATTAGTCAGTATGGCATACAGTGAAGCCTGGTATATATTGTTTGCAAGACATTCTTTATTATTGACCTTCTTAACAAAATCTTCTAATGGCAACATTAGCTTATTAGTTTATTATTTCTAATGGCCACATTAGTTTATATTTCCATGTATTGCCTAATGGTTGTATAACTGATAGCAGGAATCTATAGAAAGTGGCATGTGATATATTTTGCATAAGAAATTGAAGAAATCCAATTTTTTAGTTGAAATTAAATCTCAAACTTTTTTGCAAAAAGAACAGGAGTACTTGTGGCACCTTAAAGACTAACAAATTTATTTAAGCATAAGCTTTCATGAGCTACAGCTCACTTCATCTGTATGCCTCCGATGAAGTGAGCTGTAGCTCACGAAAGCTTATGCTCAAATAAATTTGTTAGTCTCTAAGCTGCCACAAGTCCTCCTGTTCTTTTTGCGGATACGGACTAACACGGCTGCTACTCTGAAACTTTATTTGGTTTTCTAGACACACATTTTTACTGTGAAGTTAACCTTCCAACCCACAAAGGGTTTAACATTGAACACAACTCTGGGTTGATGAACATTTTAATTTATTGGACTATATCCCAGGCTGTAAACACATCACTCCAAGATTGAAATGATATCTTTCTGTGAATTAAAATAGAAGTACCCCAATGTTTGGAGCTCAGTCAGCCTAGCCAGGTTATACAGTAGTTATGCAAAGTATATGTTGCAAATGTTCTAATTATTGTTCCATGAAATACTAGATTTATGAAAGTTCTGTGTAGTTGGGAAACCATTCTAACTTTGATCGCTCTCTGAGACCACTGAATCTAGATGGTCTTGATATAAATCCTCATGCGTCACAGCATAAGTCAACCTCGAACTGAGAAGCGTTAGGAAACAAACTCCCCTAAGGACAGGTTATTCCATTACTTCTGATGCAGTGCTGGCTACTGTCAGAGACAGGAACCTGAACTAGACAGACTCTGTTCTGATCCATTATGGAGGTGCTATGGTCCTGCGCCGGGTGATGCGCCCTGACACGAGACTACTCTACATTTTGGGGTATCCTCACTGACGGGAGCAGCTGCTGGCTCCCAGCACTGCCCGTGAGAGCAGTTCCGGTGCAGAGCCAATAGTTGGGAGGGAAGGGGAGCAACAGACCAGTTGTGGCCTGACCCCAGATGAGGAACATCCACACTAACAGGCAAGCTGGGTGGAGATGTCCCATTCCCGCCCACCACCATCTGCTGAACGTGCAGTAGCCAGGCTCAGTACAACCTCACAGTTGCTGCCACTGTCCTTTTTGCCTCTCCCCTAGGCAACAGCAACAATCAGTGCAGACAGCACCGCCCCCAGTAACTGGTGCTGTATCTTTATCTTATCATTAAGCTGTTGTCTAGTCTGTCGTGATGTCGATCTGAGCTGGGGGGCAGCGGGGATCCTTAGCAGGAAGTTCAGCCCTACCTGTGTGTGCTGGAGCTGGTACTTGGGATGACCCCATAAATCACTGTGATTCGACAAGCAGGTGCTACCATACTGGCAGGAGCAGCAAGATGGCAAAAGCACTTTTGCCCGAGAAGAAATGTCCTGGTCGTGCAGACGAGGCCAGAATCTGCGAGCCCGTGACAGACTGAGCAGCTGCTCTCTGTGAATGAGTGGGTTGATGAGAAAGCAGCACAATGCCTAGCAGTGTTTGTGGCTGGGGATGGCAAAGCACTTTACCAGCAGCTTCCCCGTGCAGAACTTCCTAACCTGCTGGTGCAGGAAGATACCAGACTGGATTCTGGACCTGATTACACCTAGAGCTACAAATTTGGAAGCAGATATTGGGGTTTTCTTAAAGGTAGCAGCTGTTAATTCCCACCCCGAAGGTAAGGTGACCAGACAGCAAATGTGAAAAATTGGGACGGGGGTGGGGCGTAATAGAAGCCTGTATGAGAAAAAGACCCCAGAATGGGGACTGTCCCTATAAAATCGGGACGTCTGGTCACCCTACCCGAAGATGACTCCTTTGCAGCTCTTCAAGGGCTAGGGAAGTGGCAAAAACATGGGAGGAATCCCAGATGCAAGCTATTCGCAGGCATCCCATCGGTGCAATGAGAGAAACAGTTTCCTGAGTGGACCCCGGCCAGATGACATTTTCAGGTGATGTGGTGGCAAAGGCCATTGGAGGTGGAATTGCCCAAGCAAAGGGAAGCCAAACCCAGGGAAACAAGTAGCTGATGTAAAGAGTCACCTCTTACTATGTGTCTGGGGGCATTGATGGCTGGAAAATCACAATGCTGCTGGACCCAGGATCTGAAATAAGTCTGATCCATGGTGAACCTCCAGTGCTGAAGGGGAAGAAGATTTGTACTGCAGGAGTTAAACTGGGAACTATTAATCATCAGCCACTGCAGACAACAGGAGAAATCCAACACCCTCTGAACCAGGGGTCTCTGCATACAACATGGACTTTTCTTGTGTGACCAGTATTTCTAGTACTGTGGGGCTGGGAGTGGATTCTTCCAAGGACAAGAACTCCTGGTGTGTTAACAGAATACACTTGGCCCTGGATATTATTTAGATTGCCCTCCTGGATGTGGGCAGGAGGAAGTCTGGACACTGGAGAGCAACTTCTGATGCCTTTGCGGTTCCTCTAACACAGCTACAGGGGGAGGGAGAGGAACGGCTCCTGGGTGGCTCAGAATAAAGTGATGGTGAAGCCAGGTCATCCTGCAGTAATGCCCCTAAGGATAAACGACAGGTGCAGTGACCCTGTGGGAGTGTTTGAAGCTACCGAGATCCAGTCAGGATGGCGGTGCAGCTGAACTCTGGTTTGAGTTGGACTAAAGCGGAGATTGGGTAAGAGCAATTCATGTGACTGACCTGGAGATGCAGCTGTGAATTATCAGACGCGGGGGTCAGGGTCCAGTGTAGCTGATGTCTCAAAGCCTCTCACAAGGGCAGAGTTCAAAAGCTGGGAAGCAGCCTGGTCAATAAAAGAGCTCGGGGTTGACTTGACAGACAGCCGTAGAAGGTGATGGACAGAAGTGCTAGTGGGTTCTCCAGGACTAAAGGAGTGCTCGGGAGATATGATCGGGTACAACAGTCGATTGCGTAAGCCAGGGAGTGTTCCCGCGAGCCAGCCCCCACCTGGGATTCCCTGGAGTGTCAGGTCGAGCGAAATCACATGCTGGAGGATGGCCTGGCAGCAATCTTCATCATCTGGGCAGCTCCAATTGTAATTGTGATAAAGCCCAATGGAAACTTGTGGCTCTGCACTCACTACAGGGAGATTTAATTCACAGACAGTGCAAGGCAGCAACCCCTTTCCGCACAGCAGACACACTGGACAACATGCCAGGAACAAAATCTGTCAGTCATTTGGGCTTGGTATCTGGAGGTTATCGGATGAAAGGGGCACCTAAAAACCAAAAGAAAGCTGCCTGGTGGCCCCCTATGGACTGGTTCTGTTCTGCAGACAACCTTTCGGACTCACGCATGCCCCAGGGACGTTGCAGGGGGCAGTCAGGGGTCTGAAAACAGCCTCACATACTTAGATGATTTCACGTGCTCTCACGCAACACGGGAGGAACAGCTGGTAGGAGTCTAGAACTTGTTATGGAGTCAGGGTTTAAACCTGCAGGAAATGAAGGTCAGTTTTGAGGGGTGGCATCACCTTCCTAGGACGTACAGTCAGTGAGGCCGGGCTGGGGCCCCTCCCCCAGGAACGGAACGTGACAAAGGTTCCCGCAGACCTGGAGGAGGCCCAGCGGTGTGTTGGCCTCTGCACTTCTAAAGGAGCTTTGTAAGGAACGTAGCAGAGCAGGCGGCACCCCACTGCCAGGTAACCAAGAGTAACTTTGTCCCACCCAAAAGCGCTTGGACTCCGGAGGAAGGACTCCAAACTCTGCTGGGCTTCAATTCCGGGTCCATCCCATCCGGTTGCGATACCCCAAGATGCCTCAAAGGCTGCTGCCGGGTTTGCGCTTGAACAAATTGATGAGCTCAGTAGGTGCAACCCCAGTGGCTTTTTGAGGTGATAAATTAAATGAGAGAGTAACCAAGTGTTCGGCTGCCCAACGGGAGCATTTGGCTATTGTGGCGGCCCCCAAGGCCCATCATCCCTGTCTGCTAGGTCCAGGATTCACAGTGTACACACACCCCAGTGCCCTGCAGTGGCTCCTTACAAAGCCCTGCCCAGGGGGACGCCCATGGAGAAGGATTTACAAACTGTCCAGAGATACGTTCACCATGAACCTGGAAAGCAAAATGTGGCTGCAGATACCTCCAGCCAGGTGAGGGCAGTGAGAACAGCCTCAGTCTGGCCTTGCGAGGACATCTGGCAAGAGAAGCCTAAAGACCCTTAGGTACATTTGCTGTGCCAACAGACCCACGCAGGAGACCCAGACTGGGAAGAGTCAATGCAGCTCAGGAGTGACTGGCTGGCGAATGACAGCAACAGGACCATCTTGCCAGCAAGTTGACAGAGAACAGTACTGGAGTGTCTTCAAGCTAATGAAGCAGCAGGCCGCCTCGGGTACGGAAAGACACTGAGCCAGGGATCCGATAGATTTCGTTGGCTGAGTATGGCTGCTGATGTTAAGGACCAGATACTTTCCTGTCTTACCTGTCAAGCAAGAAGAGGCAGAACTCCCTTACAGGAAATGCTCCAAGCTAGTATGCCCTTGGGAGCGCAGACAAATTGACTTGAAAGGCTCTCTGCGAGAAACCCCAGCTGGAAATCGGGATTTGCTGGCAACATACGACACTTTTCACAGTATGGGGTGGTGCAATCAGTGGAGGATGAAAGGACTCTGACAGTTATGGCTGCATTGATGAAACACCTAATGTTGCATTTCAGCCCACCAAGCTGCGTCTGCAGTGAGCAAGGGAAGGACTCTGAATCATGGCCGTTACATGGGGTTTGCTGACAACTCCAGCTAACCAAGGTGAGGCCCAGTGCCACGCACCCGATGAGTAATGGGGGAGTGGAGAAAGTGAACTGCACCACTGGCTGTAGGCTTAGAGTCTTAGTCAGTGGAGACCAGCAAGAATAGGGTACAAAGTCACCATTTGTCATCTTTGCATAGAACACCAGCCAGCACTCAACTACCCATGGCTCTCCTTACGAGATTATTGCTGGACTCCTCAAAATCCAGGCTTCCCTGTGATGTGATGTTCAGGCAGCAAGAACCGACAAGACCCTACCTGCCTGAGGACAGCAACCCAAAAGGTGGAGGAACAGATGAGCCAGAAGGGAGCATGCCAGGCAGAAGATGTCAGGAAAAAGGAGCATTACGTGCCATCCAGGAAGGAGAGAAAATGTGACTATGCAGCTGGAAAAAGTGGCCTGGAAAAAATCCCTAACTTACTCCTTTTTGGAGGGGACCTTTCATGGTAGGTAAAAACTAAACAACTTATCCTTGCTGATACAAAAAGCAAGAGCTCACTCCTTTTAGTGCATGGAGAACTGGTGCACGGATTCACTGAAAGAAAGGGGAAAGCAAACAATGAGGACGTTCCACCACCATCTCATATTTGGAGGTACCCCAGCAGGTACCTGTGGCTGGTAACAGGAGACTGGCTGTGGAGGAGGAATTGCCAGGTGCCCTTGGAACCTCAACACACTACAGTCTCCAACAGACAGTCTGTCCACAATGGATAGGCCTGACCTAGAGGACATGAACCCTGCACTTGCTGATATTCTAGATCCAGCCATGGGTGATGTCTCCATGACTGAATATAGGACTGGAGCAAAGCAGACGACCTGCATTCCTAGGAGATACTTTTTTAAGTTCTTTAACTAGAGGGAAACATTGGAATGATCACTGCAGACAGCACCTCCATCAAGAGATGGTGTTGTATCTTTAGCTTTGTGTTAAGTTGTTGTTATGTATATTATTGTGTTGATCTGACCTGGGGGTTTAGCAGGAAGCTCAGACCTGCCTGTATGGAATGGAGTTGATACTTGTAGTGTCCCAATAAATCCCCATGATTCTATAAGTGAGTGTTATACAATCATGCTAGCAGCTGGTGACCCAGCAGAGGAGGAAAAGTAACTGCTGTCACCGTCCCCAACTGCTTCGGACCTGGAGGAAGATCAGCTGGGAGACTCGATCCTGCCCACCCCCTTGAGCTACTTAAGGTGAGCCAACCCCCACATGCTACCAGCTGTGTAAGCGTGCAAGTGAGCAATTGGGAATTTGCGTGTGTGTGTGTGTGTGTGTGTAGGGGACAAACAGGCAGGCTATTTGGTTTCTTGGGTAGGCAAAAGGCGGGGGGAGGACTGAAGGGAAATAATTTAACATTTTTAAATGAACAAATGCTGAATTCTAACTGCCTCTGTGACTTGTTCCCTGACCACACGCTGGGCTTTCCGCTCCTGTGGGGAAACATTCCAGCTAATGTGTTTGGGGAAAGCAATGTCACTGGACAATGTGATCGCTACTCCCTGGTTGGGTCCCTGCCGTGCACTGGGATTAGCCTTGGTCTTAAAACTCTCTCCGGTAGTATGCCAGGGGCACCCCAATGCAAACCAGCACTCTAGGCACTAAGGTGCTATGGGCCCTAGCCCAGGGCAGGTCCAGTGTGCTCCCTGCCATCTGCCTTCAATGCTGCACTCCTCCCAGAGCCTCACACACCCTGCCTTTCCCCCCAGCCCTCTCCCAGCCGCCAGGGAATCAGCCCCTCCTGGCCCCCCACTACTCCTAGTCTGGGAAACAGACCAGCCCCAGCATTACCACACTGCCCCCTGCTGGCCTATCCCTGCTCAGCTGAGCCCTCACAATTGCCCGTGTTAAAATGCAGAGGAGAGGGCCAATGGCTGCAAGACCCCTACACGCTGCCCCCTCATTCCCTCTCTCTCCTCACCATAAACATGCCTGAGCCTACCAGAACTCCTCCAGCACAACCAGGGCTGACAAGAATTATTATTAAGCCCACCTAGGAATCCTGGTGTTTGAACAGTAAAGAAACAATCAGTAACAAAAGCACAACTTAGTTATTCAGCCTAAAGGAGCAAAGGGAGGGGCAAGCCCAATGTCAACAAACCCCCCTTTTCAGGTTGCTTTTCAATGTGCCGAGCAAGGGGCAGACTGCTCCCCAGCCTGCTAGCTCCCACTGCGGGGAGGTTTTCCTGACATCTAGCCTTAGCAGACCTTTGGTCAGTCCTTTCAGACCCACTGCACATGCAGCGGTGCTAGGACTGGGGAGGCAGATAGTCATAGCCCCCCATCTTTATAACACAGGCCCAGTCTGGGGGGCAGGGGGCAGCGTTGGCAGGCACAGAGTGGCGGCAGGGAAGCTGATCGGTATCACAACCTACGAAGGGTTCAGCACCCTTGTGCAAGCCCCACAGGCCTGCCTGGCATGATGTAGCACTGGGACACCCCATGCTCAGCTCCCGGGGTGGCGTCTTGGCCAAAGCAAGGGGGATTCCTTGAGTGCATGTGAGGGAATGTTGTCAAGTGCAGAACTTGTCCAGCTGGGGCGGCCCATTCCCTGCAGCATTCTGAGCCTAGGCAGTCGGCTTGGGCAGGCCAGGCTTGGCTTTTTGCTTTTCACACTCCTCCTGCTCTCCTCCCCTGGGCAGCCAGTGTACACAGACAGATGCTGCTCTCTAGACCTAGTGACTCCCTCTAGTGAGCCTCATTTAGCTCTTATCTAATTGTTGCAAGGGGTTGCTGTGTCAACACAGAGTGCCTAAGCACCAGCTGCCACCTGATGGGGGACTCCCTTGTGGGTTAGCCTTTGGCCATCTGTTCACTTCTCCAGTTCTTTGCTAGCCCCTTTGCAAGGCCCTGGTGCATCTGCTCCAAAATAGGGAATTCTTCCTTCACCCCGGGGGAGGGGGCCTGCAGGCTGCGCACACAGAGCGGAGGGAGATCGCTAAATGAGGATTTTGTATCAAGAAAGACAGAGAGAGGGAGGAGGCTCCTGGCCTGACAAACTCTCAGATATTTTATACTGGGAACCTTGAAGCTACAAGCTGATGGGTTTGAAAGAAAACCCCTCTGACAAATGGGGCAGGGCACCTGGAGTCAGCCCAGCGACCCTGCAATCGATGGGCTGCACAAACCACACCAGCTGAGGCTCTGGCCTAGCTTATCCTCAGGTTGTGAGGTCAATCTGCTTGCACGCCCAGTATTACCATGGCATCACAGTCAGTCGCTAACGAATTCAGTATCACCACACCTTTGGGAGGTAGGAAAGCTCTGTCCCCGGGGACTGAGGCACCCGCAGAGGAGGTGCTAGGTCTACAAAGGGACTTTGGTGCCTAACTGCCCCTTTAGGTACTTTCCAACATGTAGATGTCAAGGCCTTGCCCCTGCTCTGTCTCTTTCCCTCGAGGCCCCGCCCCTGCTCCACCTCTTCCTCCCAGATTAAAAAACAACAGACGTCCGGGCTTTTCCAATGGTACCCGGACACACAAGCTGAAACCTGGCCTGTCTGGGTGAACACCGGCCGGGTGGCAACCCTAGACATCACTGAGCTCCTCAAACCCCTGCTCCCCTGGCCACACCTTCATTTCTGCCGGTACACCTCGTAGGGGCCTATGTTCCTGCCAGGCAGCAGGCACAAAGTCCTGACCCCACTGAGCTGCTTGGCGCTACGCTCACACCTAAGTCCCGGCAGGATTCTCAAATTAAGCGTCGTCCCACCCATCTTGCCCACGGGCCAGTCCAATAGGTGTGCTCAGAGCATGCCTACCGATTTCCCTCTCCCAAAAGACAACAGGGAGCAGGCAGGTTCAGAAGAGAGAAAGAGTGTGTATGGCCCATGGCCCGTGGCTAAAGTGCTGCCCTGGAGCGAGGGAGACCTGCTTTCACACACCCCTGACTGATTGGAACAGGGCCTTGAGCCCAGGAATGCCCTACCCACTGGGCTACACAGTCTGTCTCTTGCTCCATGAATATTGCATTACTGGCCCAGAGGAACAGCCCCAGCAGGTGAGATGGAGCGAGATACACCCAGAAAACCCCTAATCGTGTGGTCAGGGGCCCCCTGGGAGGGAGGAGACCCGAGATCAAAGCTGTGCTCCACAGTAGGGCTTTGAGGGCAGGTCTCCCGTGTGCCAGGTGGGCACCCTGGGCTATTGGCAGGAGCAGGAGCTGATCTGGCATCTAACTCCAGGAGCGGGTTCCAGGCTGGGAATCCTGAGCGGAGATGGCCCTCACTATCTAAGAGGGGCAGGGCTTGGGCTGGCCCATCTTCTGAGCACCTCCTACTAGCTGGTGTAGGTGGCTCCTTGCTCAGGGTCTGTCCTCTGTGAATGCCTTTCTGAGCTGCCGAATCTCCCTACAATGCATTGGGGAGCCTGGGCGCCTGGCTCGGGGTCAGGGGGGCTGCGGGGTAGCTGGGTGCCAAGAAGCTAGGCTCTCCCTTGGGGATCTGGCCGGAAGTGACCTGCCCCTGGGTGTCTGTGGCCAGGCTGAGACCCGATGCACACAACCATCCTGCCACACCTGGATGAGCACCAGCTGGTTTAAGCAAAGGCAGAGAGAGGAGGGTAGGGGCCTTACCGTCAAATTCGGCCTGCCCAACTCCCACGATGATGATGGACATTGGCAGCTTGGCGGCCTGTGGCAGAGGAACAAAAGCAGGGGGGAGGCGGGAAGGGGCAGAGGTTGTGGGACAAGGGAATTGGAAGACGGGGAGGAAGGAAAGAAAAAACAAGAGTTTAAGGCACAAAGCAAAAACCACTGTCAGCCCCAATGGCCTGGGTGACTCTGAGCGCTTCTTAAGCTGTGTCCCGTCTCGGCCCAAGCAGCTTTCCACCCTGCCCCACAGAGGCCTGGGGATACCCCAATACGTGTTCCTTTCCATGCAAACATGAGTTTCCTCAGGGTCCGTCCACATCTCCACACACGCAGCCCCAGTGTGGTAGGGAGGCCTCTGGACGTCACGCACATAGCAACAGCCAGCAGCGCTAATGCCATTGATTCAGCCAGGGGAAACCAGGCTGCCAGGGCGCAGGCATGCTGCGCCGTCACTGGATAGCGCAGGGCCTTGAAGGGGCTTTCCAGATTAATAAGTAACCAGCCCCCAGCTGCCACGGTCCCGCTTGCTTGTGTTTGCCCTGGGAAACGAATAGCCACTGACCGGTGGCTACAAGTATCACACGGCTGCCCCAATGAAGGCTGGAGGCAGGGTGACCAATTCCAGACACTTTTATGGCTAGAGGCCAGATGCTGAGCTGTGAAGAGGCAAAACTCCCCTGGAGTTAACAGCGATGCTGATTTACCCTGTGTGAATGAGAGGAGAATTGGGATCAGTGGGGTTACTACTGATTTACACCTGCATGAATGAGAGGACAAATTGTGCTCAGTGGGGTTACTCCTGCTTTACACCAGTGCTCCTGCTTTATCCAGTGTGAATGAGAGGGGAATTGGGATCAATGGGGTTACTCCTGATTTACACCGTCACTCCAGATTTACCCCCACGTGAATGAGAGGGGAGTCGGGATCAATGCGGTTACTCCTGATTTACCCCCACGTGAATGAGAGGGGAGTCGGGATCAATGCGGTCACTCCTGGTTTACACCATCACTCCTGATTTACACCCACATGAATGAGAGGGGAGTCGGGATCAGTGGGATTTCCCCTGGTTTGCAATGATGTGACTGAGGAGACTCAGAAACAGTGGAGCTGCAGCTCCTGATTCACACTGATTTGAAGGAAAACAGACGCAGGCGTGCCTCCCTCTCCTCCTCACCCTCACTCCACAGTCTCACTAGGTGTCACTGTGGCTCCACGGCTCGCCTACGCACCGATTCCATTTGCACACGGGGACTGGACGCTGAGCCCTGGTCTCCACTACGGAGCTCCCTGTCAGCGTCTACACCACAGTGTCCCTTGCCCGCTGCGCCGACGTACTAACCCCAGCTCCGTGAGAGCGCGTGGGGCGGCGTCGGGAGGGCGCTGCAGGCAGTGTAGACGCTGACAGGGCAATCGGGGAGGACACGCACCGCCGACACAAGGAGCGTAGGGCAGACGTACAAAAGCGATTTAATTACTACAGTGGCTGCACCTAGACATAACTTAGGTGGACTCTGCAGTGTAGACTTGCCCTGAGGCGCTCATGTGCTGGGACTAGGCTCTAGTGGTGCTGGGCTGATACAGTGCTCTAACTTGGCTTGCCCAGGGTTGAGATTTGCACTGTCCTGGCCATTATCTTTTTTAATACGAGGCCAGTTGCCATGAAAAGCAATTTCCTAACACTTCAACCTTGCAGGGCAGTTAAAGAGCCTTGAATTTATTTCAGGCAACCTCAATGCAGCGTCGTAACAAAACTGTCTCATCCCACCAGGTCCTGTCCCGTCTGCATGATACACTCCTTGTCCTTGGCCAAAATTTCCCTTCCTCCCTACTGTGGTGCAGTGTGTCAGTTGGTTCTCATCCTCCACCCCAGAGAAAGCTGCATTTCAGGGGTGCTGCATGTATATAGCTTGGTAGGTGCTCTGATATCATGTGGGATGAAAGATGTTACATGCATGTAACATTCAAGGCTAAATCCACATGCATTTACCAACAGTGGAACTGAATTTGGTCACATTGTTATACAGGGCTTCTAAGCTCAGAATTGGGAAATCCAGGCCCAGATTCTCAGCTCCAGTGAAGCTATGCTGATTTACACCCACTGAGGAGCTAGTCCTCCTCCTCTCTCCATGCCAGGGGTTAACTCATTTCCTTCCACAATAATGAGCAAGTTTAGTAACGGGCAATTCATTTTATTTACAAGAATTTGCCCATCACGATTAGCTCTGAAAGTGACTGCAGCTACCGCAGGGCAGGGCAACACAGATAGCGTCTCCTCTTCTGTTTTCCCTTTATTAGGTCAAGCTCCTTTCATTTGCATATTAACAAGCTTTCTCCTGCTCACTCCCTGAATCCAGGAGAGCTGCACTGTCTCCTTGCTAATGAGTTGCCTGTCATGTAATTGGTTATGACAGCAGAAAATCGTATTGACACCGTGTGATTTCCATGCTGTCTCTCCAATTCCTTCAGGACCTCCATTTCTTAGCTACCTCACTCGCTGCTTTATCATCCAATTATCCCCTCCTTTTTCTTCCCTTCCAGCAATCACGGATTGTGTTTGCTATTAAACACAGGAGCTTTAATAATCAGAGCTCTTTGTCTGAACTGATTTCTGGTCACACACAGGGACGTGAGATTTTATAAGAGCTAACAGCAATTCGTAACAGTAAGAACCCCGAGGATCTCAAAGCGCATTATAAAGCTGGGTCAATGAGACCGTAAGTAAGGGAGGCTGGTCAGGAAGTGAAGTTGGCATGGGGTGAGAAGCAAAGTACTGTCACAGATCAGAATCTGGCCAAGAGATAGAAAACTTCTTTTCTTCCCAGGACTAAGAATGGAACCCAGGAGTCCTAACTCCCCAGCTTCATTGGTCTATACTCCCCTCTGAATCAGGGAACAGACATGAATAGCCCTGACCCTCATTCCCTCTGAGCCATTAGCATGCAGGCCCAGAGGCCCCTTGATATCTGTGGGAATTAGGAACCTATATTGCTTTGAGGAGCTGGGCCTCCATCCCTTCCAGAGCTGGGACTAGACCCCAGGAACCCCGATCTGAACTCTAAATATAAGCCACTCGGGCTCACTACAGCAGCTTCACAAATCAGGTAACTTCCCCACTAGCCAATCAGCATGGCAGATTGCCTTGCTAGCTCACGCTGCCATTCCAAGCATGTGTAAGAATGCCAGAGATGGCGATGTGGGAGACGGAAGGTCAAATGCTAAACCTCATTTGCACACGGCACATAATCACCATGCAGCTAGGCATTTAACATGAGTGACTGTCTCTCCCTAGTAACGGGCCTAGTGCTGGGAGAGCTGGAAGAAGGGCATTCATATTAGGATTACCATACATCCATATTTTCCCAGACATGTCTGGCTTTTTGGTTCTTAAATCACTGTCTGGGAGGAATTTTTAAATATCTAAAAACGTCCGGGATTTTGCCATTATTATTTTTCTCCAAAGAAGAGTTGATCATTCAAGAAAGAGAGTGAATGTTGATCATTCGAGAAAGAAAGTGAATGTTGATCACTCAAGAGGGTGCCCGCTTTTTCCCCCAGCTCCCAGCGCTTGTGCTGTGAAACAGCTGTTTCGCGTGGCTGGGAGGGAGAAGGGAGGAGGGGGAACTTGGCGTGCTCAGGGGAGGAGGTGGGGCCGGGGGGGGAGTTGGGGAAGGGGTCCAATGGGGCAGGGAGGGGGTGGAGTTGGGGAGGGGACTTTGGGGAAGGGGTTGGAATGGGGGCGGGGAAGGGGTGGAGTTGGGGCGGGGCCGGGGGGGGGGGAGGCGAGCAAATCCCCCCCTCCATGGAGTGTCCTCTTTTTTGAATGTTCAAATATGGTAACCCTAGTTAATATTGGCAGAGCCTGGTGGGGCTCAGGGCTGGAATAGCAGAGGGGGCTGCAAGGCAGGATGGAGGTCCACTGGCAGCACTGCAAACGGGGAGCCCAAGATCTACAGCAAGGGTGCGGGCTGTGTATGAGGCTCAAGCACTATGGGCAGAACTCACTGTGGCAGCATCTGCCTGCAATTCCCACGTCTCTGGGACTCTCGGGTTCTCCTTTTCACAAGCACTCAGATGCAAATCAACGGCAGACAGAAACGTAGCTCAGCTCCTGGCTTCTAGTGAATCTAATCATGGAGCGTGGCTGGCCTGACATTGTCTCTGACTCTGACAGCTCAACTAGAGGCTCAGAGAGGCAATCTAACGTGATCCATCAGCCAGGGGTGAGGTGGGATCGCATTAGTGGGTATGGGAGAGCCACTGACTGCTAACCTACAGTTAATCAAGTGATGATTATATATTGCAGTCATCTGTGCGTGGGCAAAAGCCTCTCAGAGTGAATTATTTTAGGCAAAGGTGTTGTGTTATCTTATGCCTATTATCTGGCTCCAATAATTCAGATGAATTCTAGACATGAAAAAAACATTTGTTCAATGTCATCATCAAACTCCACCCTCCTAATCAGAAAAGTCTGGCCCAGAACAGCTACTTGACTTCATGGTCAGCTAATCCTGAACTGTTCGGGAGTTTTGAATGCTATAGCTACTAATCCCCAGCACTTTTTATCAGTGGATCTCAAAGTGCTTGGCACAGGCTGTCAATATCATTATCCCCATTTTACAGCTGGGGCAATTGAGATCCAGGGCGGCAACGTGATTTACCAGCAAGCCAGAGGCAGAGCTGAGAATAGAACCAGGTCACCCGAGTCCCAGTTCAGCTCTAGCCACTGAGCCACACTGTCTCCCTTTCCTGATGGTGGGGCCCTTCCAAAAGCTCTGGTGCGCAGCTTTAAGCTGCTCGTCCAAAACACAGTCAGGCCAGATGATAAGACTTGCAAACAGGAACACCTCTGAATCGTAATACAAACAGGAGCCTGACACCCGGCTCACTTACAGTGGCGTGAAACTGGGGTAACTCCACCAGAGCCACTCCTGATTTACACGTATGTGAGGGAGAACATTGGACCTTTGATAGTACATCAGCCCACTGGCCCAACCAGACCAGCACCGGAGGGCTGAGCTGATCCCCACCAGACCCAGGATCAGAAGGCACAGAGGTGGTGTACAGCCCTTCCACTGAGCATCCTGTGCAGCCTGCAGCTCCGTCAGACCCAAGGACTGGGTCCAGCATCTGCAGGTAGCGCAGGACCAGCTCATCCTCCGCTCAGTGGAGTGCGCCGAGGTGAATACGCAATCCTGGGTCCCCTACTCTGCCCTGCACAAATCCATGTGCCCATGTGACTCCAGCTGCCAGCCATCGGCACCTCCCTGGCCCCAAGGGACTGGGCTGTGGCTGTCTTCACAGATACCCTCTCACTTTCCTGGGGCAGTTCTGTTCAGCTGAGAAGCTCTGGGGCTGGATTCTGGGGCAAGACACTGGCACAGTGGGGGCCATCAGTTCTGGAATTCGTTGCCTGGCATGGCCTGCCAGGGCCCGAGATTGGTAATTACTAAAACACAGCCCAAGCTGCATTGTTCACTCTGGCTCCTTCTGAAATAGGGATTAGAGCCTGAAACAGGGAGACCAACTTAGTTTTGTCAATGAGAAAGGGGGGGTGGAAGAAGGAGTGGGTTTGATTTATGCCAGTTGTTGACAGCAATTGGCTTAGAATTTGTTGGACACAATCTAAGTAGCCCCGTGGCTGCGTCTGAGCAGGGTTCATTAATGGCTGAGCCTACTAAGCCATTAGCAGAGCGTTTCTGTAATAAGAGAGCCGGGATGGGAGCCGTAGCTCATTGTCAGAGCCGCAATCCAGGTTACGGCTGTGCGGCAGCTTGTTTCATGTTTGATTATTCGCCTTGCCAGCTTGCACGGTGCAGTAAGATCACCCTGCTGGAGTGAGTGCCCTGGCTGCTGTAACTGCATCAAGGCATGAGGGATCGCTTCCCACCGGGCTCCAACTCCGCTGCTAGCTTGATATATACCATGCCAGACCCAACTCAGTAACGGGGGCATCCATCTGCATCCACTGCTCCCTGACTCTATATTGCCCTGGCTTTTATTATTAGTCTTGTAGAAGTTGTTTTGTTGGTCAAAAGGCTGCATTTGAATTTCAACTGACCGTGTCATTCCTCCTTGGTCTCATGGGAACTCATGAGAACACATCTCCACTGGACCCAGCCCATAGGCTTGACCTTTTGTCTACACGGAATGAGTCTGGAGTTTCCCCCGATTTGATTCTGTGTCAGTCCCCAATTTTGCACCATCAAAGTCAACGGGAGCTTTGCCAATGACCTCAGTGACTGTAGGATCAGGCCCTAAAGACCGTAGCCTTTTCCCTGGCATTAAAGGACCTTCGGAGGCACCTCACTCGTCTCTTGATGCAGCTTGCCTTTGGGCCAAGAGATTCTCTAAGCTGTACATACTAGGCTGGCTTACTCTGTCCATTCATATCTGTCCATCTCTGCAGCTGTATGTCTAGCGAAGCATGGCCCAGACCCTGGACTGTTTTAGAGCTGCTCCTGGGGTGGGGAAGGAACCTTCAGGTCTCTGTGAACTTGGAGCAGGCTGGGGACCAGGCCAGTTCCCAGTATGAATTAGATCAGTTTCAGATCTGCTCTAATCCATGTCAGCTGCTTATGGCCCCACAGCAGCTGTTCAGCCAGCTGGGCATCTCTGAGTATGGGAATTCTTTTCCCAAGCTGTGCAGCCCATGGCGGAGCTGGGAAGGGGTGGCAGAGCATCCAGAACGGTGGCGTTGTGTCACTTAAAGACGCCCCAGGGACGTGCTCAGGGGCAGGAACTGGCTGCGTGAACATAAGAAGTATAAGAACACAAGAATGGCCATATTGGGTCAGACCAAAGGTCCATCTAGCCCAGTTTCCTGTCTGCCAACAGTGGCCAAAGCCAGGTGCCCCAGAGGCAATGAACAGAACAGGTAAATATCAAGTGATCCATCCCCTGTTGCCCATTCCCAGCTTCTGGCAAACAGAGGCTAGAGACGCCATCCCTGCCCATCCTGGCTAATAGCCATTGATGGACGGATTCTCCATGAACTTGTCTAGTTCTTTTTTGAACCCTGTTATAGACTTGGCCTTCACAACATCCATCAAAGAATTTCTTTGAGGCCTGGCAGCCCCCCTGCAACAAATCTAAAAAAGTCATGTCACCAGCAGCTACCCGAAAGCGAAGGGCAATGGGGCAGCAACTCTAAGCCATCCTCCCCTGTACTGAGCTCCCAACCGGTGTTTTAATCAGCTGTGCTCAATCCCTCTCCCAGCCCATGTCCAGAGCACTCATGCCCTGTTTTTGTCTTCCTTTCAGCCAGGCTTCGATCACAAGCGCATGTCTGGACATACCCATTACGTGAAGGGTGCAGTGGAGGGGCAGGGGTTAGTGAGTTCCATACAAGATGCCTATGAAGGATGTCAGCTGGAGAAGGCTGCCACAAAATGAGCAATGAGGCTCTCTCCACATCTGCTAACGAAATGCATTGACTCAAGCTAGTACAGGCTGATGGGATTCTGGGCTGAGTGTTGGACGAGGTGCTGCGATTAACTATACCACATAATCAATGGCTCGTAATAGCAAAGGAGAAGTTCATGCAACAGCAGCCACTCTAGTATTCATGCAGGAAACAGTTTAACTGGGAACAGGAATTAGACTGATGAGGGATGAGTAAGCTTGTGTGCAGTTCATGGCTACAGCAGAGAGCAGAGTCACAGCAGGGCTGGATTTTAAAAAGCAGTGAAATCATTTTGATCATTAATCATAAGAATGGGGTAACTGAATTTCATGCTTCAGGGCTCACCTGACATTCTGTAGGGGTCAGGAAGGAACTCCACCCCTATGTGTACAAGCATTGCACAATAGGCAGGTGACTAGCAGCAGGAGAGTTTGCCTTTCTCAGTACTAGAGGTGGAATACTAGGCTAAAGGGTTCAGTGGTCTGATCTGATCTGGCAAGTTCCATGGTCCTCTGATGGAGGCCAGCCTCCTTGAGTCAATCCTGTCTGGCAAGTCCTAGGAGTCTGTGATGGCTAATTACCTTCTCTGCCCTGAGCCTTGCTGGCCTGCTGAAGTGCAAAATGACTAGCATCCCAGTCAACTGCAGGCCTGCTAAGAGGCTGCCCTCAAGGTCCCCGAGCGCCCGCAGGGCTCAGCAGAGCAAATCGCTCGCTGCTCTGTGTGCCCGCTTTGCCTTCTTCCTCACGCGGAATTCTCACCACCATTAGTTCTCCTCCGGTTCCCAGCCAGGGCCGGCCCCAGAGCTTGGCCACCAGGTGGGCAGAAGGCCCCTAGCTCTTGGTCCCCTCCCAGGTCACGATCCAGACCCACACACACCAAAGCGAGGGGTCAGAGAAAAGAAAGGGTGTCTGCCCAGCCCTGAGCCTGCTGGGCAGCTGGCACTTACCCTGTGCTGCCCTACTTTGCTTTCTTGTTTTTAAGTGAATTTTCTGCTGGGAATGGTGCTGGACTGATAACAGCTCCCGGTACAGCTGCTAGCTAGGGGCTGAAGGATGCTCATGGGGTTAAGACCCAGGGAGTCAGGAGATCTGGGGGTCTATTCCTGACGCTCTGAGATTTTGGGTGAGCCACTTCCTCTATGCTTCAGTTTCCCCAGCTGCATAATGGAGGCTGGTAATAATAATGACCTCCCACAGGGGAGCAGCGAGAGTGGTAAGGCACTGATCTTCATTGACACTAAGCCCCAGAAAGCGGTGTCCTTTATAATGTGTTTTGGATGGAGGGCACATGGGAAGGGCAAATGATTATTACACAAATAACCCTTGAATCTCTTCATTCTCTTCTCACCACCAACGGATGCGTAGCCATCCAACACACATTTCCCCCCACCTCTCCAGTGAGCTGGGAAGGGAGGGAAACTAAAGCAAACACAGATCCCTAATTCTAGAGTGCGGCAGGACCTGCCCCCATCATAGAATATCAGGGTTGGAAGGGACCTCAGGAGGTCATCTAGTCCAATCCCCTGCTCAAAGCAGGACCAAAACCCAATTTTTGGCCCAGATCCCTAAATGGCCCCCTCAAGGATTGAACTCACAACCCTGGGTTTAGCAGGCCAATGCTCAAACCACTGAGCTATCCCTCCCCTCATGGAGAGACTGGCTCTGGCCAGAGGCCTGTGTGAACAGGACAAAGACAAGCATTTTGGAAAAGGCCTTTGGGTGGAATAAGTTCTCCTGTCTTCATGGGTAGAGGCCACCTGTACGTGAAATAACGCCTTTAATCAGGAATTGCTGATTCCCTTCTGGCTCACGCTGGTGTAAATCAGGTGTAACTTCCCTGGGCCTGATTCTCTCCTCACTCACCTGTTCCAGAGGAGTCAGTGAGCTCAGATGCCGATTTCAGTGACAGAGCCCCGTGCTGGGCCAGCCTCTCTGCTGAGCATCAGCTGGTGAGATGGGCACAGGAGCTGGCGTCTGCCTGAGTGCTGCTCAGCTCAGTCTTGGGCTCATTTTCATTTCTGAATTCCTGCTCCCATCCCTTTCCGTCCCTGGAGTAACTGCACTTCTTGGCTGCCTCGCACCCTCCCCTACCTTGCAGCACTAGGTTCATTGTTCTGCAGGTCTCTGCCCCAGGTTAGCAGCCTTGGGTGCCTCTGGCTCTCTCTCTCACCTCTCTCTGCACCCTACTTTTCATTTGTTTTTCCATTTTGTCTTTCCCTCTCTTTGCCCCCTCCCCTTCCTGTCCCACTATAATAGGCCAAAATCTGCCCCCGCACCAAGCACAAGTGGAATTGGAAAAGGTTCAGAAAAGGGCAACAAAAATGATTAGGGGCATGGAACAGCTTCCATATGAGGAGAGATGAATAAGACTGGGACTTTTCATCTTGGAAAAGAGACGACTAAGGGGGGGTATGATAGAGGGCTATAAAATCATGACTGGGGTGGAGAAAGTGACTAGGGAAGTGTTATTTACTCCTTCTCAGAACACAAGAACTAGGGGTCACCAATGAAATGAATAGGCAGCAGGTTTAAAACAAACAAAACACATACATTGCATCGCATGTACAAAGAAAAGGAAGTATTTCTTCACACAACACACAGTCAACCTTGCCAGAGGATGTTCTGAAGCCAAGACTATAACAGGGTTCAAAAAAGAACTAGATAAGTTCATGGAGGATCAGTCCATCAATGGCTGTTAGCCTGGATGGGCAGGGATGGTGTCCCTAGCCTCTGTTTGCCAGAAGCTGGGAATGGGTGACGGGATGGATCACTTGAGGATTCCCTGTTCTGTTCATTCCCTCTGGGGCACCTGGAATTGGCCACTGTCAGAAGAGAGGACACTGGGCTAGATGGACCTTTGGTCTGACCCAGTATGGCCGTTCTTATGTTCTTAAGTGGGGGGCCATGTAGACTAAAAGGAGGTTCCATGGGGGTTGAGAAAGGAAGCTGAGGGTCTGGCCCATAATTGCTTTGTTAAACATAAGGGGCCCCATTCCCCTTATGATTCACCCTAGTGTAAATCAAGAGTCACTCCACCAGTGTGTCCTGATTCCCCTCTCTTTCACCCCGGTGCAAATCAGGAGTAGCTGTATTGGGCCTGATTCCCCTCTCACTGACCTGGGTGTAAATCGGAGTCACTCCAATGGCCCTGATTCTCTTCTCATTCACACTGGTGTAAATGAGGTGAAGCGCCACTGGGCCCAATTCTCCTCTTGCTCACCTTGGTGTAATCAAGGAGTAACTCCACTAGGCCTGATTCCTCTCTCTCTCATGCCAGGGTAAATCAGGAGCCACTCAATTGGGCCTGATTCTCCTCTCACTCCGGCGTCAATCCAGGGTAACGCCACTGAAGTCTGTGGAGTTAGAATGGTGACACCAGTGTACATGAGAGGGGAACCAGGTGGATTCTAAGTAGTTAATGCTGGATCAGAGCATGCTCACTGAGCCAGAGATCAATGGATGCCCAGGACTCGGTGTGGTGAACTTATTACCTGGTGGGGTAGTGAAGAGGAAAAGGAAACTAATCAACTAAAAAGGTTCTGCACATTGAAACCTGCAGTTTGCAAATCTTGCAGCTAGTGAAATAATATCTCAACAGTGAAGGCACTTGCAGGGCTGAGTGAATGTTGGAAGACAGAAAAGCCGCCCATGCAGAGGGAGAGGGAGGTTTTTATTTTCCCTTCTCAATTCAAATAGTGAAATGAGCAACTTAATCAAGATGAACTATCTCCTGGCTGGATTGAGTTTGCTGCACCTCAGCTGCATCCTGGGGACTTTAACAGACAGATTACAAAATGAGCAAACAAATCGAAAGTCCTATTGTTCCAGGCAGAAGCTGAATTACTTGAGCAAGAACCTGAAAAATGTGTCCATCCACCTACCATCCTAGCTACTTATCTGTCCATCTATACCCAGCAATCATCCGATCATTTTATCGTTCCAGCCTAGCTACCTTTCTATCTATTGATCAGCCTGCTGATCTACCTAGCAATCTGCACAGGCATTTGTACCGCACCTGTTACCACAGTAACTGCAAAACAAACTCAGGGGCCCTAGTTATTAGAAGCAATAAGGCAATTTGTTAGGTTTCCACTTAAACAGCGTTTACTGTCAGTGCTGGGTGTAACTTCTGAGTAAATAGGAAACTGTCACGTTCCCACTTGTTACTTGCTCCTAAAAGGGCCATGAGATCATATGTCTCTGTGAAGGGGCAGAGTATGCACACACTCTGGGTTAATGCCTAATCGCTCCCCTCTTCCTGGGGTGCTGCTTTTCTTGGCAGCTAAAATAACAAACACCACCACATAACTCAACGGGTAGTGATCAATGGCTCCATGTCTAGTTGGCAGCCGGTATCAAGTGCAGTGCCCCAAGGGTCGGTCCTGGGGCCGGTTTTGTTCAATATCTTCATTAATGATCTGGAGGATGGTGTGGATTGCACCCTCAGCAAATTTGCAGATGACACTAAACTGGGAGGAGAGGTAGATACGCTGGAGGGTAGGGATAGGATACAGAGGGACCTAGACAAATTGGAGAATTGGGCCAAAAGAAATCTGATGAGGTTCAACAAGGACAAGTGCAGAGTCCTACACTTAGGATGGAAGAATCCCATGCACCGCTACAGACTAGGGACCGAATAGCTCGGCAGCAGTTCTGCAGAAAAGGACCTAGGGGTTACAGTGGACGAGAAGCTGGATAGGAGTCAACAGTGTGCCCTTGTTGCCAAGAAGGCTAACAGCATTTTGGGCTGTATAAGTAGGGGCATTGCAAGCAGATCGAAGGACGTGATCATTCCCCTTTATTCGACACTGGTGAGGCCTCATCTGGAGTACTGTGTCCAGTTTTGGGCCCCACACTACAAGAAGGATGTGGAAAAATTGGAGAGAGTTCCACGGAGGGCAACAAAAATGATCAGGGGGCTGGGGCACATGATTTACAAGGAGAGGCTGAGGGAACTGGTGTTATTTAGTCTGCGGAAGAGAAGAATGAGGGGGGATTTGATAGCTGCTTTCAACTACCTGAAAGGGGGTTCCAAAGAGGATGGCTCTAGATTGTTCTCAGTGGTAGCAGATGACAGAACGAGGAGTAATGGTCTCAAGTTGCAGTGGGGGAGGTCTAGGTTGGATATTAGGAAACACTATTTCACTAGGAGGGTGGTGAAGCACTGGAATGCGTTACCTAGGGAGGTGGTGGAATCTCCTTCCTTAGAAGTTTTTAAGGTAAGGCTTGACAAAGCCCTGGCTGGGATGATTTAGTTGGTGTTGGTCCTGCTTTGAGCAGGGGGTTGGACTAGATGACCTCCTGAGGTCCCTTCCAAACCTGATATTCTATGATTCTATGATAACTCACAGACTCAGAGCCGTTAAGGTCAGAAGGAACCATAGTGATCATCTAGTCTGACCTCCTTCATGTCACAGGCCAAAGAACCTCAGCCACCCACTCCTGTAACAGACCCAAAACCTCTGGCTGAGTTACTGACGTCCTCAAATCATGGTTTAAAGACTTCAAGTTACAGAGAATCCACCACTGATACTAGTTTAAACTTGCAAGTGACCTGTGCCCCATGCTGCAGAGGAAGGCAAAAACCCCCAGGGTCTCTGCCAGTCTGAGCTGGGGGAAAATTCCTTCTTGACCCCAAATATGGCAAAAAGTTAAACCCTGAGCATGTGGACAAGAGCCACCAGCCACACACCTGGGAAAGAATTCTCTGTAGTAAACTCAGAGCCCTCCCCATTGAGTGTCCCATCTCTGGCCATTGGAGATATTTGCTGATAACAGTCACAGATTGGCTCCATGCCATTGTAGGCAGTGTCATCACACCATCCCATTCAGCCTAGGCTTCTTCCTCAAAGCTGAGCTATTTGTAGGGTTTCCCCAGAGACCTTTGTCCCAAGTTCCCACTTTCCAGAGTGCCAGTCCTGCCTCCCTTATGCCCAAAGTGGGGGAGCACCCCATACCTGCCACAATGAAGCCACAGGACTCAGCTGTCATTGCCAGACAGGGTTCCAACATCTGCTGAAAGGATGAATCAACAGCTGAGCCCTGACAACCTGCCCCTGTCACATGGGATTGCACCCCATCAGGTCCCTTCTATTTACTGCCACAGCACATCTGAGCCAAACCCTGCGGTCCTTAATCACCCCTTATGCTGAGTAATGTTCTTAGAAGACAGAGTAAAAATGGAGTGAAGACTTCATCACAGGGCCAAAACAACAAGTGGTGTCTGATGACAGCTCATCAGGAGACACAAACAGAACATATGCTCCGTGTCAAGAAGAATTCGCAGCATGCTTTGCACCAAAATTTCCCAGTCTCATCAACGCAGCCCAGGAATGCCAGTTCCCATCACACTCACAAAGGGAGGGGTGTCTTTGGATCTGCAAGCCTCACAGTGGGCTTGATCAGCAGACGAACAACTCAGCTGCCCGGGATCCAAGCAGTGCACAGTTCTGTGATCCAGCTAAGGTGCCACAAGTACTCCTTTTCTTTTTTTTAAAGAATAAATGAACATGTGCACATGCATGCACACGCAGGTATGTACACGCAGGTATGCACACATTGCCTATCACACGCACTCTTTTATGTCAAGTGAGTCAGTTACATTTAAGGTGGGCTCCAAAAAAGCATCTCGCTTTCCAACCCCTTGAGGCTGGCCCTGCGCGTAGTGATGTGATCACGGCACATTGCAGTCAGCTCCACATCTGCAGGGAGTAGGCGGAAAAACTGTCTGACAAAGATTTGTGGAAAGGTCACTTTGCATCTTGGCCTTGAAGCAAGAAGCCAAGTGATGCCTGGTGCAATAACAGAGTTGCAAATGTATCGAACTTAAACATTCCAAACCGAGTAAGAAGGGACATCACAGGAATTAGGTGAAAATGTTTACAGCTCCACACAACAGCCAACCCCTGAGGATATCTGCTTTTGACATCCCTGGGCTTCAGCTTCCAACACCTCCAGCATGCCGACATCATCAATGTCATTCTATCTGAGCCATGGAGGTCTGAGTTTGGATGGGCTGTAAAGTAGAGACAAAGCCCCGCATGGCTCTGTTGCTCATCATCAAGTCTGGAGAGGATAGATTCAAATTTTTCAAAATGTACCTCTATCCACCTTGCCTGCTCAGATCTAAGTGCCGTCGTCAGTGCAGAAAAGCACAGGCAGGAGTGAGAGCAGTAACTAGCCACAGATATAAAAAGATGTCATAATTGCAGAAGCCCGGAGCTGAGCCATCTTGCTGATTGCTTTGCCCTGTCAGGGATCAAGCTGAGCTCTTTGACTGAACGGGTATATAGCTGAAGAACCGCTCTTTGCTATTGCCATTTTCAACATGATTCGATTCTGGTTCTTACACCACCCCAATCGCATACAGGGCTAGAACCTCAGATGGTGTACATCAGCATAGCTTCATTGAAATCAATGGAGATATGCTGATTTACACCAGCTAAGTATCCATCCCATCCTTTGGATACGGTATACAGAGCTGGAAAGATCAACCCTGCTGATCTGCATGATTTCCACCCATCCCATAATAAACACGAAAACAACAGCAACTCGCTGCTGAGTACGTACATCAACCATGCTGTCATCACTGCAATCCGTGCCTGTACAGCACACTGTAGGCGTGTCATTAACAGCTGATTGCAGTGAGACGATGCCTGACAGAAAGCCAGGAGTGACCTGTAGAATATCCTGAGGTAACTCCTGAGAGAAGAGATCTGATTGCTACACATCAACCAACCCGTGAACAATTCCATCAAAACAGGCAGAGCATGTCTGCCTGTAATACAAGCAAACAAACCTGAATCAGCTATACGTGGCCAAACTACCAAGGAGCTCTATGAAAAGTTTTTTCATAGAGCGTTTCATAGATTTTTATAGGGCATTTTCCAATGGCCAACATGCACTAGTCATTACTGACAAACAATCAACCCTCTATTGGTAAATGTAACAACAGCCAACGTTGCATTGCCCGGACTAAACAAAGTAGCAGTGGATATTGGTGTTCCCAACAAAGTCAAATACACAGCTGTGTCCCCCCAACACAGGCCAGGGCTGGAATGCTGTGGTGTTTAATGCCAACACATAGCTGCACTGTGGTCTGTGGTTGATGCTGTGAGGGACCAGGGCTTGGGCAGTCATGTCCAGTGGTTAGAGTCATAGACGGTCAGACTGGAGGAGCTCGAGCTAGAGTTGATAGCTGGGGTCCAGAGCTGAGGACCAAGCCAGAGTCACTAGCCAGGAACTGGGGGAAGGTCAAGGAATCAGGAACCAGGAGTGAAGCAGGGTCTGTCTCAGCAGGAGGTCAGGGACGAGGCTTCCTGCTTCTCTCCCTACAGGCTTACATGGTGGGTTTGGGCCAATCAGAAGTCATGGGAGGAGCTGCCAGTCATGGGTGGCACTTCCTGGCCTTCCAGGATGCCTGGTGTGTTGACCCTCACCCTGCCACGGCTGCCTGGGGAGGGGGCGGGGGGAAGTGCCACCCACTCACAGACCTGGGTTCAAGACTTATGAATCCTCACATCACCCCTGGGGCACATGGGCCAGGCTTGTTTGGGTGGCATTTGTGAAAGTCTTTTACTATTTCAGGAGTGTGAACAGTACCAGTAGGCTCCCAGACTGTTCTTGGGGGTCACAGCCTTCCTGGCATATGAGCTAACACAACTGACCCCGCTCTAATCTGGAGTCCAGGATGGCCCAGACCTCGTACTCCACATGGCCCTGACCTGGAACCAGGGGGCAGTGGCTGTGTTCGGTTGGGGAACAATTCCTGGCGTACAGTTCCGAGAGAGAAGTATGGATGACTGGTGCAATTTGAGGGACTCGGGTGGGTGGAGTTTGAAAGCAACAGGGTTGATTTTCTGACATATCTGGTAGGGTCCAAGGAACTAGTGGTCTAGCTTGAGAGAGGGCCTGCTCGTGTTGAGGTGCTTAATAGATAACCAGACCTGTGGCCTACCGAAAAGACCACCCCTCCTGTCTCCGGCCATCTGCACACTGTTTGCAGTCCTTCTTCGCATCCTTGAGGGGCCCCCTCAGCTCTTCTTGAATGTGTTGGATTTATTAAACCAAGTCAGCAGAAAGGCTGAAGGAATCAGGGGTGAAATCCATAGTTAGCAAATAAGGGCTTTGTCCTGTGGAGCCATGGTTGGCCTTGTGGTATGCAAATATGGTGTTGGGTAGGAGGGTGGACCAGTTGTTCTGGTGGTAATTAAGCAGGCTCCATAAATATTGTTCCAGTACTTGCTTCACCCTCTCGGTCAGGCCATCAGTCCGGGGGTGGTATGCTGAGGAGGCACAGGAGTGGATGTTTAGTAGCTGGAGGGTTTCGGGCCAGACATGCAAGATGAACTGGGTCTCTTGATCGAGGTGATGCGGTGGAGCAGCCCATGGAGGCGGACAACATTGTTACTAGGAGCTGAGCCACCACCTCAGCTGATGGTACGTGGGCACAGAGGATGAAGTGTGCTATCTTGATCAGTTGATCTATGACACTAGATGGGGAGCGCTCTGAGTTCCTACAGAGGATTCTTTCCCAGGTGTGTGGCTGCTGGGTCTTGCCCACATGGCTCAGGGTCTAACTGATCACCAGATTTGGGGTCAGGAAGGAATTTCCCCCCAGGTCAGATTGGCAGAGACCCTGGGGTGTTTTCGCCTTTCTCTGCAGTGTGGAGCACGGGTCACTTGCATTAAACTAGTGTCAATGGTGGATTCTCTGTAACTTGACGTCTTTAAACCATGATTTGAGGACTTCAGTAACTCAGCCAGAGGTTAGTTACTGGAGTGAGGTTCTGTGGCCTGCGATGCGCAGGAGGTCAGACTAGATGTTCATGACGGTCCCTTGTGACCTTAAAGTCTCAGAGTCTATGAGTACTGCTGTGTGGCTATTTGATTTGGTGAGTTCTACAATGAAATCCATGGCAATGGCTGTCCGTGGCCAGGGCAGATTCTCCATGGTCATCAGGGTGCCGAGAGGTTTGGTGTGCAGCACCTTGGTGCAAGCACATAAATCGCATGAATTAACCTACGCCTGAATTTCAGCCGGCATGCAGGGTTTCTAGAAGAAGCAGGAGGCTGGGATAGTGGCTTGAGGCCACTGTAGTGCCCCGCTAGGGGATGAGCATGGCTCACACGTAGTACTTCCAACCAGGGAGTCCTGGTGGAACCTATATCTGTTATTCCGCCCTGCATGGAACGTTCTTTCTCATTCTGAGCTCTTGCTTGCTCTGGGAGTCTACCACCCTCTGGGCCTCCCCCGAGAGGCTGATTGGAGCAGTGTGATTAGATCTTGGGACAGGGTGGCACTAAGGAAGTTGTGGGGCTTGAGGAAGTAGGGTTGTTCCTGGCTAGCTTTCTCTCCTTCCTTGTAACAATCTCCTTCACGGAACAGAGCATTGGCCTTGCTCTGCTTGCTCCCCGGTGGGCAGGTAATCTTGAAGTTGAAGCAGGAGAAGAATAAGACCCCGCTCAGCTGTCTCTGGTTCAGAGCATTGGCCCTGTGCAGATACTCAAGATTTCTATGATCAGTAACACTTGTCCAGGGCATCGAGCCCCGCCCGTAGTGAGGCCACTCCGCAAATGCGGATTTAATCTCAAGCAATTCTTTATCAAGGAGCTCGTAGGTCTGTTCAGCTGGAGTGATCCTATCGATCCGAAATACACCAGTGACCAAGTGCCAGGTTGCAGAGGCATTAGTCAGTCCAAATGGCATTACCAGATACTCAGTGTCTTTAATGAGTTTAGAAAGTGGTTTTCCATTCATCTCCTGCCCAGATGGGCATGAGATTGTTACCTCTAGGAGGTCTGGGTTGCTGAATATCCATGTGGATCTCATGGAATCCAACAATGCTGGGATTAACGGCCAGGGGTGCCAGTTCCGAATTTTCACTTGATTCAGTGTCCAGTAGTCTACAAAGAGGCGCAAAGTCCCGTATTTCTTCTTTATGAAGAGGAATGTGGCCCCTGTGGGAGATTAATGGAAAACCGCTTTCTAAACTCATTAAAGACACTGAGTATCTGGTAATGCCATTTGGACTGACTAATGCCTCTGCAACCTGGCACTTGGTCACTGGTGTATTTCGGATTGTTTTCTTGAATACCCGCCTGGAGAATCACCAGTTCTGGTTCGGGCATCGCGTAATTACGGCCACAGGGAACTTTCACCCTGACTGTAGGTCAACAGTGACATCACAGTGTCGGTATGGAGGCAATGTGTCCACATTTTTTCCTGAAGACGCCTGCGTAAGCCTGGTATTTATCAGGAACGCAGGGGTGGGAAGGGGTGTCAGACCCGGGAGTGTCTCACTCCAGCCAGTAGCTGAGAGCCCCCGGCACATACTGGGGTAGACTCACTGGTGCCTGGGATGGGGCCCCTGGATCCAGGGTCTTCTGCTGTTGCTGCTACAGCTGCAGGCCTGCCGACAGAGCTCCCCCCGTGTTCTCGCCAGCAGGTTAAGGAAGTACGGGCTGGACGAATGGAGTATAAAGTGGACAGAAAGTTGGCTAGATTGTCGAGCTCAACGGGTAGTGATCAATGGCTCCATGTCTAGTTGGCAGCCGGTATCAAGTGGAGTGCCCCAAGGGTCGGTCCTGGAGCCGGTTTTGTTCAATATCGTCATAAATGATCTGGAGGATGGTGTGGATTGCACCCTCAGCAAATTTGCAGATGACGCTAAACTTGGAGAAGAGGTAGATACGCTGGAGGGCAGGGATAGGATACAGAGGGACCTAGACAAATTGGAGGATTGGGCCAAAAGAAATCTGATGAGGTTCAACAAGGACAAGGACAGAGTCCTGCACTTAGAACGGAAGAACCCAATGCACCGCTACAGACTAGGGACCAAATGGCTCGGCAGCAGTTCTGCAGAAAAGGACCTAGGGGTTACAGTGGACGAGAAGCTGGATAGGAGTCAACAGTGTGCCCTTGTTGCCAAGAAGGCCAATGGCATTTTGGGATGTATAAGTAGGGGCACTGCCAGCAGATCGAGGGACGTGATCGTTCCCCTCTATTCGACACTGGTGAGGCCTCATCTGGAGTACTGTGTCCAGTTTTGGGCCCCACACTACAAGAAGGATGTGGAAAAATTGGAAAGAGTCCAGTGGAGGGCAACAAAAATGATTAGGGGACTGGAACACATGAGTTATGAGGAGAGGCTGAGGGAACTGGGGATGTTTAGTCTTCAGAAGAGAAGAATGAGGGGGGGATTTGATAGCTGCTTTCAACAACCTGAAAGGGGGTTCCAAAGAGGATGGCTCTAGACTGTTCTCAGTGGTAGCAGATGACAGAACAAGGAGTAATGGTCTCAAGTTGCAGTGGGGGAGATTTAGGTTGGATATTAGGAAAAACTTTTTCACTAGGGGGGTGGTGAAACACTGGAATGCGTTACCTAGGGAGGTGGTGGAATCTCCTTCCCTAGAAGTTTTTAAGGTCAGGCTTGACAAAGCCCTGGCTGGGATGATTTAGTCGGGAATCGGTCCTGCTTTGAGCAGGGGGTTGGATTAGATGACCTCCTGAGGTCCCTTCCAACCCTGATATTCTATGATTCTATGGGAAGCTGATCCTCTGTGCTCGCCAGAGAATATGGGGGTCACGCCATGCCAACCACGTGATGCCAAGCTTCAGGGGAAATGTGGGGAACAGACCACCCTGAACTGCAGCAATTCTCGGTGCTCCTGAATTACTGCTTCCAGGGGCACTGTCTCCTGGGTTACCAGCCCAAGGACAAGAGGGTCCCATCTACAGTTTCCACAACATCCAGCATGGACTTCTGCCAGATGGGGATTTGCAGAGCTCGGGCAGTCTTGGAATTTATGAAATTGTCAATGGCTCTGGAGTCAATGAGAGCCCATTGCAAGGGCAGTTGTTGAGTTTTGCCATGGACGCACAGCTGAATTAGAAACCAGTGGACCCTCACGGGTCCCCATCAAAACTTGGGGGGTCAGCCCTGGGCATAGCTGTGTGGTTGTGCCCAGCCTGGTCCTCCTACGAGGCCTGAGCTTGATTGTTTCCTGATCCCTTCCTGGCCAGGATCCGTGATGGGCATGAAGCAAACATGTTCTGGCCCAGTGCAGCAGCAGTGCAGGCTATTGCACCAATGTCACTCCTTCTCCTTCGTGGTCAACTGGCAGTGGGCTGAGTCACCTGCATGGGTGCGGGGGTTGAGCTCATGGGGGCTAGAACAGGGCGTGGGGGCATGTTCTACCCCTCTTTTCCTCCCTCAGCGCATGTATCTGGTTGTCAATGAGGATGGCCAGATCAATGGAGGTGTCCAGGTCCACAGGGACTTCTGCCCATGCTAACTCACTCTTTGCTTAATCCCCACTGGAACTGGTACAACTGGGCCACCTTGTGCCACTTGGTGTTGGCCACAAGCCATGAAGTGTGCCGTGGACGAGGGGGGCTGGCCCCTGTTGCTGCCGCAGCTTCCTTGGGGAGGCTTTGGCCGATCGCATGCTGAGAGGGTCATCAGCAATTGTGGAAAAGGCTCAGAGGAGGGTGCTCCAGTCCATCGGTGCCCGACTAGTCTGCTTGAGCAGGGGAGAGGCCCAATCCAGTGCCTCACCAGTCAGTAAACTAGTTACCAGCCCCACCTTGGCCTGCTTTGTGGAGTCAGTCCGGGAGCAGAGCAGAAACAATAGACAGCACTAATTAAGCAAACCCCTGAATTTTTGGCAGTCTCCATCGATTGCTGCACTAGAGGCATCATGGGGCTGGCTCAAGTGGTGGGGCCATCACCTGTGCCTACCCATGGAGGGCCTGGTTTTCTGCGCAACATTGTGCTGTCTGTGGCCATGGAGCTGAAACCTCAGC
This sequence comes from Caretta caretta, assembly GCF_965140235.1. Classification (NCBI taxonomy): domain Eukaryota; kingdom Metazoa; phylum Chordata; order Testudines; family Cheloniidae; genus Caretta; species Caretta caretta. Next base: position 17,582,526 of record NC_134226.1, on the reverse strand, counting down.
TTCTATGTGGGTGATCTGTGCCCAGGGATCTGGTGCTTCTGGGGGCTGGCTGGGCAATGGACTGCCCGCTACCTCCATGTCCCCACTGGGGCACAGGCTGTGCAGGGTCAGAGTCATCTGTGCAAACTGCCAGGGACCGGGATGTGCGCAGTCAGGTCCAGGGGTCAGAGTTGGAGGAGGTCGAGGTTGAGTGGATATCTCAGGTCCGGAACCAGGGGTCAAGAGCCAGGAACCAGAGGCAGGGTGAGGAAGGAGGAATGAGGCAAGGGGAACAGCAACCCAGAGTGAGGCAGGATCTATCTTAGCAGCAGGTCACGACCTGCCTTGATGCACTGTCACTTCTTGGTACTCCCTCCAGGCTTACCTGGTGGCTCTGGGCCAATCAGCAGTCATGGGAGAGGCTGACAGTCATCTACCATGGGCGGCACTTCCCATAGTGACTGGTCTCCCAGGATGTCTGGTGCATTATTAATGGCTATGCCAAGGCTGCCTGGGGTGGAGTAGAGTCACTGCCCACCTGAAGGGCTGCAGACGTGTGCTCAAATCCTGTGAAACCTCACAGGTACACACATGATCAAGTTATTCAAAATTTCCATCAGTAATAGTGTTCTCCCATTGTCCTATCGTTAGCAGATCTTGGAACGCCAGTGCAAATTAATATCTGATGATTCACTGGGGCTGAAATGGTTCTTTAGATTCCTCCCTGAATATAAGGGAGATGGGAACAGCACTCTGGCACTGGGAGCTCAGGTCTGGGGCAAACAGCCCTTGAAGGAAGTGAGACAGAATGTATTCCTGTGTTCACACTTTATTGTAATAATCTTTGTACAAAGTACACCTTGCAAGGTATCATTTGAAAACTTGTAATTTGCAGATCAGTATGGTCCTGGTAAAATGTGTCTGGCAGCACTGTATGTGAAGTTATAAGATTCCCCTGTATGGTGTTATTACCACATGTTCCAAACTGAGGCTGGCAAACACATCTGTCCTAGGCAAAGGAGTGTGTGCTCTGCTTCAGTTGCATGTAAGCAGTACACAGAGCTGTCAAGCAGCAATGGAAACAAAGGAATCTCAAACAGGTGAGAAAAAAGCAACGGGGAACATCCTTCCACACAGAGTCTTGGTCTCCTAGTTCTCAGCTGGGAATGTTTTTCAAGAGAGGGATTGAAACTATAAAATGGAGGGAAAAAAATCCCAAACATCTCTCACTCCCCCTGCCCATCACATTTACTGCACCTGAAATGACAAAGGAAGCAGTCGTTGGACTCGGGGGTGGGATCCTGACCTAAGAAGTTTGTCCAGTCAGACAGCGGAAACATGGGATGAGAAAACTTTGCTTTGAATTTAGTAGAGTTTGTTAAGTTAGGCACCAGTAGCATTTTGTCTTTATTTTTCTCGTAACCCTTTCTGACTTTTATGCCTCATTACCCGTACTCACTTACAATCTCTCTTTGTGGTACAGGAAGGGACAGTAGGAGATTACAAGCCTGGGGAGGAGGTGACCCTGTAGGGGTGACTTTCTGACTGCACAGCATGTGTAGCATTTGTTCTAAAGGTGTGGATTTGGCTGGCTTGTCCCATGGAGCTAGTACTAATCACTTCCTATGACAATGACAAATATCACAGTCGGGTCTCTGCATTCGCACAGGGTTGTTATGCAATCACTGCTGCCCTAAGTCAACGCCTCTAGCTAAGGGAAAAGGCCAAAGCTTCCGACTGTGCCCATTAGTGGGCACAGAGGGAGGTTGGGCACCCAAGTGATGAGGGCACAGACCGAGTCCCCAGGTTGTTATAGCCACCTGTCTGTCGACAGCCACGGCAGCCTCTGAGCTCTCTGGTACCTGGGACACTGGGCTGACAGAATTTAGGGAACCTCTGGAGACAGGGGCTAATCTTGAGCTCCATTACCTCCACATGAGGCTAGACAGAGCTCGACAAACCTCACTGGGATTCTGCAGAAGCCATCAGCCTTAGCGGGTCTAGTAACATCTGCTTGCTTGATGTTACTTTCCGTCTGTCCGAGCGAGTGGCACTTGGGCAGACATTGGCTTGGTGTGCTGCTGGTGGCACCGCAGGTGAGCAGAACCCCTGCTACTCACATTGACGATGGCTTCCTTCGTCTGGGCCATGTCCGATATCACCCCGTCCGTGATGATCAGGAGCACGAAGTACTGGGAGCCGTCCTGTTCAGTGGTGGCGTACCTGGATGGGAGGATGTTCATGTGAGAGTAGGCTTCTGGGGGGTGGGTGCCGGGGATTATGGACTCTGAGCTCTAACCTTGCTGCCCTGGGCCATGTTCATCCCTGGGGTAACTCCAGTGACCCCATGGGGAATTTGTCCCCAGGTCTGTGGTACAGAGCAGCTTCTCCAATTTCCCAGTTTGGGAGATTTCTGTGGCAAGATTAGAGCTCCCCAAGGGGAGTCCCCCTCTTCCTCTCCCTGCCCCCAAACGTACCCCCCGTTTCTGCTGTTGCCCAGGGGCCACGTGAGCTCCCAAGAGAGCTGGGCTGTGACACCATTTACCCAAGCCAGGATTCTCCTGGGGCACATCCCTGCTAGTCCGGCTGCAGGGTGTTAAACATGGGCCTTGACCCAGGCCAGGGAGTGACATAAATACACACCATGCTCCTGGAACCCAGGGCTTGAGACATACACATGGATTGGACACAGCCCTGGAGGATCCACTGCCCTGGCTAGCTCCTTCCCGGCTCTGGCTGTGACCAAACAGCTCTTGACTCTTTTGCTGCTCCCAGTTGGCCATTCTATGCAGACACTGCCATAGCTCTCTGGTGGGTACCACCAGCCCACTTCTGGCCCAGGGAGGGGTGACCGAGCAAGCTGGGCTGTGGGATACTGCCACCGAGTCAATGCACTAGCTGGATGTACCTGGCCACATGGTTGACTACCGGGGCAAAGTTAGTTGGGCCATACAGCTGGACAGTCTTGAGGCTCTTGTGATAGGCTTCTAAAATGCCCTCAATCCCGCTGCAGTAGGGGTTGTCGGTGTTGCCGTTCTGAGAGAGAGGGAGGAAGGGCAGTGAGGGGGGGGTTCCCAAACAGGGGAGTCATTCCCCATCCCCCCACTTTTATTTCCCAGAGCCCGGCTTGGAGCGCTGGCCAGAGAAATGTGAGGAATTCCCCACAGTGCTGGGAGGAATCACCTGAAGGGGTTACCCTATGGCCTCAGAGGAACAGTGATGATAACACTTAGCGTTTCCATCCTAGGATCTCAAACTGCTTTAAAAGCACCATCATCCCCATGTTCCTGGTGGGGAAACTGAGGCACAGAGAGGGGACATGGCTTAACCAAGGACAAATAGAGTACATCCATGAGGTGGGAATAGAACCCAGGAGACCCAGCTCTGGCACTGAAATGGCTTCCATTGCTGAGGCTCAGTCCCTAGCTGGCATCTCCAGAGAGTGGGGCTCAGGGAGTCACCGGAGTTACCTCCCCCATGCTGTAAGGAGGGAAGCTCTCTCCTGGGGGTGGGGGTGGGGAGACAGCAGCTATGTCCCTTCTCCAGCAGGGACTGGGAAGAGGCTCACTAAGAAAAACCAGGTTTCCCTGCTCAAATTTTTATTCCCTCCCCATGGGAAATCCATTGTCCTGTCCTCAGAGCAGCTATGCTCCTGCCCTTGGTGATCATGGCCGTTTGGCCGGCAAAGCCCAAGCCACAGAGGCCTCGTGGAAGCCCAGAGCAGCATGGCTCAGAGCCCAGGGTCGACACACTCGGCTTGTGCGCCAACTTTGTGTAGACGACTGGACTGGGGCTGGTGCTCGGGCTCTGAAGCCTATGGGAGGGGGGTGGGCGTCGGAGCCCAAGCATCTACCCAGATGTTTTGAGAGCCGCAGCACAAGCCCGAGCCTTCTGAGCCCGGCTCTGGGCCTCGCCGCGGCGGCTGTGCAGAGGGACCCACTGAGGCTCCGCTAGGGCCGACCAAGCACTCGGAGACCCGCCAGGCCGCGCCACAGTCACGGGCTCTGATCAGCGTTGGCTGCTCTGCGGAGGCACCTCCGGCAAGTCTGCTCGGGGATCACACGGACTGGCTGGTCTAACCAGGGGGTCAGACTAGTGGGGAGGTGGTGCCAGACACGCCCTAACCCCCACTAAGGGCCTGATCCTGTCAGGCGCTGAGCACCATCCACACCATCGCAGCCGGCAGGAGCTGAGGGTGCTCAGTACCTCACGGGGTTGCTCTTTCGGGCTCTGGCCAGACCGCCTGCCGGACAGGAGCGAGGCCTGTCACTTCCGCGCATGGCTGCGGAGGCCGGAAAAGCGCTGGTGACCACGGCAGGGCTACTTCGGCGTAACCACGCGGCTCAGGTGTGTGCTTAACCCTCACCCGCGGAGCGACGCCGTCATCCTGACCGACCCACGGCACCGGCATAGCTGTAGCAGGGCAGGGCCCTCACTGCACGGCGCCTCCTGCCGGCACTCTGGGAATTAGCTCATCCAGCTCAGGCGCACCCTCCTCTGGCCGGTTTCTCACCCGCTGGGACCTGCCCTGTTGTCTCCACCACCTCGGGCCCCATGTCCCTCCCGGACCCCAGTGCCGCTTGCCCACGGGTGCTACCCCACAGCAATGCCCCCACCCTCGGGGTCTCCCCTCCCAGGGGAACCACAACCCCCTATAACAGAGGTGGGCAAACTACAGCCCGCGGACTCCCCTGCCCAGCCCCGGAGCTCCTGGCAGGGAGGCTCGTCCCCGGCCCCTCCCCCACTGTTCCCCCTCCCCCGCAGCCTCAGCGCGCCATGCTCCGGGCTGGGGGGGTGGGGGCTCCTGGGGCAGCACAGCTGCAGACCCCAGCCTGACCTGGTGCTCCGGGCAGCGCGGGAAGGGGGCGGGGGCGGGTTGGATAGAGGGCAGGGAAGTTTGAGGGGTCGGGGCAGTCAGAGGGCAGGAAACAGAAGGGTTGAATGGGGGCAGGGGTCCCAGGGGGGGCAGTCAGGAAGGGGGGGTTGGATGGGGCAGCGGGGGGCAGTCAGGGGACAGGGAGAAGGGTGGTTGGATGGGGCAGGGGTCCCGGGGGGGGCAGTCAGGAATGAGAAGAGGGGTTGGATGGGGCAGTGGGGGGCAGTCAGGGGACAGGGAGAAGGGTGGTTGGATGAGGCAGAGGTCCCAGGGGGGGCAGTCAGGAAGGAAAGGGGGGGTTGGATGGGGCAGCGGGGGGCAGTCAGGGGACAGGGAGAAGGGTGGTTGGATGGGGCAGGGGTCCCAGGGGGGGCAGTCAGGAATGAGAAGAGGGGTTGGATGGGGCAGTGGGGGGCAGTCAGGGGCAGGGGTTCCAGGGGTGGTCAGGGAGGGGTGGATGGGGCAGGAGTCCCGGGGGGCCATCCGGGGACAGGGGGGATTGGATGGGGTAGGAGTCCCAGGCAGGGCCATCAGGGGGCAAGAAGCAGGGGGGATCAGATAGGGGTCAGGGGCCAGGCTATGCCTGGCTGTTTGGGGAGGCACACAGCCTCCCCTAACCAGCCCTCCATACAATTTTGGAAACCCGATGTGGCCCTCAGGCCAAAAAGTTTGCCCGCCCCTGCCCTGTACCCACCTTGTCTCAGTGGCTACTGCCAGTCGTCATCTAGCCCCTTCTCTCAGGGGCAGGCTGCAGTCTGAAATGGCCACTCATCGCTGGCAAGGGGGTTGGACCTGCTGCTTTTCTTGGCCTGGCTGTCTCCCTGCAGCCCTAGTACGTCCTCAGGCCTTTGCTGCAAGGCCTCAGCCTGGGAGGTCACCTGCCCTTCCCCAGCCCTGCTCTGCTCTGCTCTGCTCTGCTCTGCTCTGCTCTGCTCTGCTCTGCTCTGTCCAAGGGACCCCATCTCTCCCAAGCAGCTCCATCCTTCTGACTTCTGTCTCCCCAGGCGCCCTTCTTATACCCTGATTGACTCCCTCAAGCCCGCTTGTGATTGGCTCCCCGGGGCAGCCCTTTCCCAGGGCTGTTTTTAACCCAAGCGGGGTGACCGCCCTGCTGCAATAGCCACCGCCTCTCACGGAGGTGGAGTTATGAACCCAAGAGGAGAGCTCTCTCCCGTTGGCGTGGCGCGCCTTCACCAGCAGCTCGAGAGCAGCTCAGCTGTGCTGATGCCAGCTGGTAGTGTAGACCTGCCCTAAGTGGTAGAGCGATTCGAAGGGGATGGCAGTACCAGGGGGAACTCGTGGGACACGTGCCCGTCAGGAGGGATTTTGGCTCCAAACCCAAGTGCGGGGAACATCTTGTCACTGTCGTAGTCCTGGATGATCTCGCCCACCGCCTTCAGCGCCATGGCGTAGGCGTTGAGCTGGTACGGGTTCATGTAGTGCAGGGAGGTGGATTGCGAGGGGTTGCCTGATGGAGAGAGAGAAGGGTCACACAGACCAGCAGGCAGCAGCACATGGGCAAAGCAGTGGGGGTTTCGGGGGGCATGTGTATTTGTCAGGTCAGCTGAGGGACTGAAGTCTTTACTCAGGGCCTGATTCTCACACACACCAAGGGAAGTCAAGAGTAATTCCTCTGTCACTGTAGGGGGGAAACTGACATAAGAGAGCGATTGTCAGCTGTGTGGGGCAGGGACTGTGCTTTTGTTCTGTTTGTACAGCACCTTGCACCATGGGGTCCTGGGCCAGGATCGCGGCTACTAGTCACTATGGCAATATAAATAATCAATAATACCAGTGAGGTGAGTCCAACCCTCATTGATGTCCATGGGATTTGGCCTGGGTGGCTTGAGAAAACATGGTGACCCAAGGGCCAAGATCCAGCTCTCACCTCCACCTGTGTAAATGAGGAGTAACTCTGCGGAGGCCAGTGGAGTGATGCTGGTATCAAACTGCTCTAAATCAGAACAGAACCAGGCCCCAGGTGTCTGGGCAGGACACTTGTTCGTTAATAGTATAAAACCTCATCCCTGTAAGGATACCTAATACCTATTGACAGATTTAACAAGTGCTCAACAGTCATAAAATAACTATTGATTTCACAGGCCTTTATGGGGAATGAACGACTGTGCAATAAATACATAATATCTCAGAGGGGTTTAGTGTAATGTATTGTCTGAGCAGCCACTAGCTGTCTGAACAGAGACTGACCATGCTTCAGGGAACATTAGTACGGTTAATCTGGTAGAACTCACCATTGGAAGCTGTGAAGTCAATGGCCACTGTGAAATTGATCTGTGTCCTGAAAAGGGGACAATGACACCATTAGTCAGAAGCTCTGGCAGGCTGGTGCAGATTCTGCAGGCATTCTGTTCAGACTCCACCCTCGATGGGGCTAATGTTCCCAAACGAGTCGCCAGGCCTTGACACCCTGGCTTGTTTGGAAGAGCTCAGACGGAGATTCAAACTGTGCTGCTCTCACCTGCAGTCTCTTGATGCACAGATGTCACAGGTGGCAATGCACAGCTGAGCAAATCCATGGGAAACTGGCAGCCAAGCGAGCTCCCAATGGCCTTTGTTAACATCTCCCCAGTGCAGCAGGTGGGGAGAGCTTCGAGGGGATCTAAGCAGGGAGAGTGGAGTCATCGAGCCAGTGGCCAGGTTCTCACCTGGGCACTGCACCCGCACATCGCATTTCACCCCAGCCGAGCCTCAAAGCGACTGGAGACAGCAGCTTCACTCAGGGAGATAAAGGGGGGCCTGAGTGTCACGGAGTGTGGGGGAGTCCAGGCCCTGCACCCCTCTTCCTGGGATCCACTGAGACTCTCAGCCAGCCAGTAAAACAGAAGGTTTATTGGACAACAGGAACACAGTCCACAACAGAGCTTGTGGGTACAACCAGGACCCCTCAATCACGTCCTTCTGGGGGAGCAGGGAGCTTAGACCCCAGCCCTGGGGTTCCCTGTGTTCCTCCCCCCAGCCTCCAAACTGCCAACCAACCCCACCCAGCAGGTTCCCTGCTGCAGCCTCTGTTCACATTCCTGGGCAGAGGTGTCACCTCCCCCTCCCCCTCCTGGCTCAGGTGACAGGCTCTCAGGACTCCCATCCCCAGGGCACATTCCCAGGTCAACACTCCCCCCTCCCTGCTGAGTCACATCGTCACATCTCTCCCCCCTTCGAGACTGAACTGAGCGGGGTCACTGTGACCAGTGACCTGGGGAAGTTCGGGGCCCCCTCTCCGGGACAGCGCATCCGCTATCAGGTTGGCACTTCCCTTCACGTGGACCACGTCCATGTCGTAATCCTGCAGGAGCAGGCTCCATCTCAGGAGCTTGGCGTTGGCTCCTTTCATCTGGTGCAGCCAGGTCAGGGGCGAGTGGTCGGTGTACACGGTGAAGTGCCGCCCGAAGAGATAGGGCTCTAGTTTCTTGAGGGCCCACACCATGGCCAGGCACTCCTTCTCGATGGCCGCGTAGTGTTGCTCCCGGGGTAGCAACTTCTTGCTCAGGTACACGATGGGGTGTCTCTCCCCCTTTTCATCCTCCTGCATTAACACCGCCCCCAGTCCCGTGTCGGAGGCGTCGGTGAACACCACAAAGGGCTTGTCAAAGTCTGGGTTTGCCAGAACTGGGCCACTGACCAGAGCCTCCTTCAGCGCCCGGAAAGCCTCCTGGCACTGCTCGGTCCAGACCACCTTGTCTGGCTTCCCCTTCTTGCATAGCTCAGTGATGGGGGTGGCTATGGCGCTAAAGTGAGGCACAAATCTTCGGTAGTATCCTGCCATCCCAATAAAGGCTTGGACCTGCTTTTTGGTGTGGGGAGCGGGCCAGTCTCTGATCACCTCCACCTTGGCTGGTTCCGGCTTTAGGCGGCCGCTCCCCACCCGATGGCCCAGGTAAGACACTTCCGCCATCCCCACCTTGCACTTCTCCGCTTTTACAGTCAACCCAGCCCCCTGGAGTCGGTCCAGCACTTGTCTAACCTGGGACACGTGGTCCTCCCAGGTCTGGCTAAAGACACAGATGTCATCAATATACGCCACGGCAAAACTCTCCATCCCCCTCAGGAGCTGGTCCACTAGGCGCTGGAAGGTGGCCGGCGCTCCCTTGAGGCCGAAAGGCAGGGTCAGGAACTCATAGAGCCCCAGAGGGGTGATAAAGGCCGATTTCAGCCGGGCATCTGCATCCAGCGGCACTTGCCAGTAGCCCTTTGTAAGGTCCATGGTGGTAAGGTACCGAGCTCCTCCCAGCTTGTCTAGGAGCTCGTCCGGCCTGGGCATGGGGTAGGCATCAGATACAGTGATGGCACTGAGCTTCCGATAGTCCACACAGAACCGGACCGACCCATCCTTTTTGGGGACCAGCACCACCGGCGAGGCCCAAGGGCTGGCAGATGGCTGGATCACCCCCAAAGCCAGCATGTCCCGGACCTCTCTTTCCAGGTCCTGAGCAGTTTTCCCTGTGACTCGGAAGGGGGAGCATCTTATCGGTGGGTGCGACCCTGTCTGCACCCGGTGGACAGTCAGATTAGTGCGTCCAGGCTGGTTGGAAAACAGCTGTCGGTACGGATGCAGCACCTCCCTGACCTCATCTTGCTGGGCAGGGGTTAGCTGATCCGAGAGGGGAATTGTTTCCAGGGGGGAACCAGCTCTAGTCCCAGGGAATAGATCCACTAAAGGGTCATCTCCCTGCTCTTCCCACTGTCCACACACGGCCAACACCACATTCCCCCTGGCATAATATGGCTTCATCATATTCACATGGTACACCCGGCGGTGGTGCGCCCGGTTCGACAGCTCCACCACATAGTTTACCTCATTGAGCTGCTTGACGACCTTGAAAGGGCCCTCCCAGGCGGCCTGTAGTTTGTTCTTTCTCACTGGGATGAGAACCATCACCGGATCCCCGGTGGCGTAGGCACGGGCCCTTGCCGTGCGGTCATACCAGACCTTCTGCTTCTTCTGGGCTCTGGCCAGATTCTCCCTGGCCAGGCCCATGAGTTCAGCAAGTCTCTCTCGGAAGATCAGGACATACTCCACCACTGACTCTCCATCGGGAGTGGCCTTCCCCTCCCACTCGTCTCTCATCAGGTCCAGGGGGCCCCTCACCCTCCTTCCATATAACAGTTCGAAAGGCGAAAATCCGGTAGACTCCTGTGGCACCTCCCTGTACGCGAACAGCAGGTGAGGTAAGTACTTGTCCCAATCCTGTGGGTGCTGGTTCATAAAGGTTTTCAGCATCATCTTTAGCGTCCCGTTAAACCTCTCCACCAGCCCGTTGGACTGGGGGTGATAAGCTGAGGCCCAGTCGTGCCGGACCCCACATTTCTCCCACAAGCACCGGAGCAGGGCCGACATGAAGTTGGAGCCTTGGTCTGTCAAGACTTCCTTGGGGAACCCCACTCGGCTGAAAATGGTCAGGAGCGCATCGGCCACGGTGTCTGCTTCAATGGAAGCTAAGGGCACTGCCTCGGGGTAGCGGGTGGCAAAATCTACCACCACCAGAATGTATTTCTTCCCCGACCGGGTCGTCCTGCTGAGAGGCCCCACGATGTCCATGGCCACCTTCTGGAAAGGCTCCTCTATGATGGGCAAAGGTCTCAAAGCCGCTTTCCCCTTGTCCCGGGCCTTCCCCACCCTCTGACAGGGGTCACAGGATCGGCAATACTGCCGGACCGTGGTAAAGACCCCGGGCCAGTAAAAGTTCTGTAGCAACCTCTGCCGGGTGCGCCGGATTCCCTGGTGCCCTGCGAGGGGGATGTCATGGGCCAGGGACAGGAGCTTGCAGCGATACTTCTGGGGGACCACCAGCTGCCTCCTGATCCCACAGGACTCTACTTCCCTTGTGGGAGCCCATTCTCGGTATAGGAACCCCTTCTCCCACAGGAACCTCTCCTGGCAGCCTCTCCTCATGGTCCGTACCACCCTGAGGTCGGCCAGGTCCCTGAGCTTCCGCAAGGAGGGATCTTTCCTCAACTCGGCCTGGAACTCAGCAGCTGGGGAAGGGATGGGGACCGGTTCCCCCTCAGTGGCCAGGTCTGAGGCCTCAGCCTCTCTGAGCCGTGCCCCTCGGCCCTCCCTTCCCACCAGGGTAGGGTCCTGCGCCTCCGGTGCGGTACCCTCCCCGAGGTCAGGGAGCAGTGGCCCTCGCCGGCTCTGGCTACGGGTCACAACCAGGGCGGTCTGGGGCTTGCTTGGCCAGTCCTCTAGGTCTCCCCCCATCAAAACTTCAGTGGGCAAATGGTGGTGTACCCCCACATCCTTGTGGCCCTCCTTGGCCCCCCATTTCAGGTGTACCCTTGCCACGGGCACCTTAAATGGGGTCCCACCCACCCCTGTCAGGGTCAGGTAGGTGTTGGGCACCACCCGATCTGGGGCCACCACCTCGGGCCGGGCCAGCGTCACCTCCGCACCCGTATCCCAGTATCCATTGACCTTCCTCCCATCCACCTCCAGGGGAACAAGGCACTCTCTCCGGAGGGACAGCCCCGCGCCCACCCTGTAAACTGAGCGCCCTGAGTCCAGAGCCTCCAGCCCTCTGGTGGAGCTGGCCTGGGGTACTCTTCCCTCCGGGGCAGGTGGTAAACTGGCAGCCCCCCTTGCCTGAGTCGTCTGCCCCTCGTCCAGCTGGGTCCCTACCCAGTTAACCCTGGGTAGGTTGGGTCTGCTCAGTTTGTCCCTGAGCCCAGGGCACTGGGACCGTACGTGGCCTCTCTGGCCACAGTGATAGCAGCTCAGGTCACGTTGGTCCCCTCGAGCGGGTCGGAGGGGCCCGACGCCAGGCGTTCCCCTTGGGAGGGGGTTCTCCCTATTTCCCCGCTGGGAGGCCCCCTGGTGACTCTCTCTCTGCATCGGGGGGGGCCTGTTCTTTTGGGACTCCTCCCGGCTACCCCCTGACCGACTGTTCACAAACTCGTCGGCCAGCTGCCCTGCGTGCTGGGGGTTCTCGAGCTTTTTGTCCACCAACCACAGCCTCAGGTCGGAAGGGCACTGTTCATACAGCTGCTCCAGTACAATTAGGTCAAGCAGGTCCTCTTTAGCTCGGGCCCCCGCTGTCCACTTGCGGGCATACCCCTGCATCCGGTTGGCCAGTTGTAGGTAGGTGACCTCAGGCGTCTTACGCTGACTCCGGAACCTTCTCCGGTACATCTCGGGGGTCAGCCCAAACTCACGGAGCAGGGCCTGTTTGAACAGTTCATAGTCCCCTGCCTCCGGCCCTGTCATCCGGCTGTACACCTCCACGGCTTTGGGGTCCAGTAAGGGGGTGAGAAACTGGAGCCTGTCTGCAGGGTCAACCCTGTGCAGCTCACAGGCATTCTCAAAGGCCGTCAGGAAGCTATCTATGTCCTCCCCCTCCTTACGCTGGGCCAGGAAGCACTTATCAAAGTTCCTTGCAGTCTTGGGTCCCCCCTCACTCACCACAGCCGGGGCCCCACTGCTCTTCAGCCTGGCCAGCTCCAGTTCGTGCTGTCTTTGTTTCTCCTTCTCCTGGCGCTCATGTTGACGTTGTTTCTCCTTCTCCTCCTGCTCATGTTGACGTTGTTTTTCATGATCCTCCAGCTCCCTCATTTTCATCTCCCTCTCCCATTCCAGCCGCCTCCGCTCCAGGGATGGGGAGCTCCGCCGGGAGGATCCCCTGCTGGGTGCTGGGGTCAGGGTGCCCTCGGTATTCGCTGGGCTTCCCCCAACCCCTCCCCCAGACATAGGTAGGAAGGGTCTCGGGATGTCCTCGGCAGCAGTCTGACCCCTCCCAGCCCGGTCAGGCCCCAGGGCCCACGCTGCGTCTGCCGGGCGGCTCCCCTCAGGGATAGGGATCGGGTCATCCAAGCGATCCCTCTCCTCCAACTGGGCAATCAGTTGTTCCTTGGTGGACCTCCCGATGCGCAGCCCCCTCTGCCTGCACAGCTCCACCAGGTCACTCTTAAGGCGTTTAGCGTACATCTCCCTGCTGGCCACTCGCAGGCCGGGCAGCTTCCCACGGTTTCCAGGAAAAGCCCTTAGTGTGCCAGTCCTTCTTGAGGTCACCACCTCTTTGCCAGGGTCGAGCTGCAGACTCCTCCGCCCCTGGGACTGCTCGCTGCAATCCCCCGGGGGACCCTGTTACTGCAAAAGTCTTTCTCTCTGGTCACACATTCCCAGGGGTTAACCGCCCCCCGAAACCGTCTCTGAATCTTCAGCACGCCTGGTCCCCGTCAATTCCCCTTCGTTTTACTGTTCCCCAGTCACTTACTGCAGGAAGCGCCGTTCACGGGGTGCAGTAGATCCCACCGCTGCCACCAGTTGTCACGGAGTGTGGGGGAGTCCAGGCCCTGCACCCCTCTTCCTGGGATCCACTGAGACTCTCAGCCAGCCAGTAAAACAGAAGGTTTATTGGACAACAGGAACACAGTCCACAACAGAGCTTGTGGGTACAACCAGGACCCCTCAATCACGTCCTTCTGGGGGAGCAGGGAGCTTAGACCCCAGCCCTGGGGTTCCCTGTGTTCCTCCCCCCAGCCTCCAAACTGCCAACTCAACTCACCCCGCAGGTTCCCTGCTGCAGCCTCTGTTCACATTCCTGGGCAGAGGTGTCACCTCCCCCTCCCCCTCCTGGCTCAGGTGACAGGCTCTCAGGACTCCCATCCCCAGGGCACATTCCCAGGTCAACACTCCCCCCTCCCTGCTGAGTCACATAGTCACACTGAGTCAATAAGAGACACATTAATGGCCAGAACTGCTCAAGCTGGAGCTGGGCTTAGAACAACGGAAGCTGAGCTGAGCAATTCTGCCTGACTGACCAGGAGTGCGGAGCTCCCTCTTGGGTTGTTTTACAGCCTTGCCTTTGACTCTCAAGCTGGGTCCATTTCCTGGTGCCCACCTGTGCTCTCATCCCCTGGCTTGAGCCAGAGAGGCACTGAGCACCCAGAGCCCCTGGTATTTCCCAGCCTTTTGCAGGATCAGGCCTTGTAGAGAGGAGACTGGGAGAGGAGCCCACACTCGCTCTGTCAGATCAGCGAGCTGCTCCCACGCACCCAGAAATCATCCCATGACCACAGCAGCAGCCAGGTGAGAACCAGCTCCGGGGTCTATGAATTCCCCACTCGCCCTGCACAGAAGGGGTAAGTGTGGACTGAGTACATAGGATTGTCTGCAGTGACTGGCACACCAGCCATGTCCCCATTGGTGGCGGGTGAAATTTCCCCTGGGGGAGGCGAGCTCCTTGTCCTGCCTCTTTCGCCCACAGTCCTACCCCCACTCCACCCCTGCTCTGCACCAGGCCCCACCCCTGATTTGCCACTCACCTCTTCACACACCCCTCCAATCATCTCCTCCCCCGCTCGCCTGCTGCTCGCCCACCTGCTGCTGGCCTCCTCACCCCACCCCCGCCAGACCCTTTCCCCCCCACCAGACCCCCCCCCACCTGCTGTGCAGCTGGCTCCCCGCTCGCCTCCTTACCTGCTGCTGCACCCCCCCGTGACACCCTCTCCCCCTTTCACCTTAAAGCACTAATAACATTCCCCAAGGCACCAGGTGTAGCTGAATTGCCAGACAGATTCTCCTCTGCGTGGCAGGGAGTTTGGTATACGCCATACAGAGAGACGAAGCACCAGGCTGCCTGTGCCACCCTGAAGCCTAATCTCTTCTTTTGGAAAGTGCTTGTCGGTGGCAGCCGGCATTAGGGCAGCAGTTTAATCACCTTCCTTACCCAGAATTCCCTGCCAGGCTCGTTTACTTCAACTGGGTTTGAATAAAACGACTAGATCAAGAAATAAACACACTAGCTATGGCAGCTCCTCCTTGAGCCAGGCCAGCAGTTACTTCTGGGCACAGAGACTCACTGAGGCGTCGTCGTTGGGAAACTGGTTTTAACCCCAATAACAGATTTTCCTCCAATAGAAAAGCCAGCGGAACGTGGCCAAAGGCTCCCTGGGCGCTGGCGAATGCCTGTCAGATGGGTTCATTACCACTGTCATGGCTCTGTAACAGTCCAGTGATCTCTGCTACTCGGTCTCTGGAAGGCTTTTCCACTGTGTAAAGTTAGTCGGGGATCGCCTCTGCTCACCTCCTCACTCCCCCCGTCTGCCACTGACTCCCCACTCGCATTCTCACACTCCCCCCCGCGCCCCGCGAGAGCGGCCTGCAGCTGTGGGGACCTCCGAGACGGGGAAGGGGAAGGGGCTGGGGTGGGGGAGAGGAGAGGAGGAAGATTCACCCCAGGCAGCAGCAGCAAGCCGTGGGAGCCTCGGGGAAGGGCCAGAGCAGGGAGGGGAAGAGGCGGGGAGGGGGGCACCACAGCCCACGTGTGGGGCGGCAGAGACGGCTGTGCTAACGCCTATTATACCCGCTGTCCATGCCCGTCCCCTTCTGCCTCGGCCTGCTACTCAACAGCAACGCTGACTCTGCGGCTGCTGGACCAGGCACGTTAGCCATGGCAAGGTTTTAATCGGCTACATTAATTAGGCAACTAAGGAGACTGTACCCCACGAGTCAATCAGCAGTGTTTGTGAACGCAGGCACCTTCCTCTCACCCCAGCCCTGCTCCAGAGAAGTGGTTTGGTTGAATGGATGAGATGACAATGAAAGTATGGGTTTGATTCTCCTCCCCGGGTGTAAATCAGGAGTAACCCCACTGGGCCTGATTCCCCTCTTACCCACACTGGTGTAAATCAGAAGTAACCCCACTGGGCCCCATTCCCCTCTTACCCGCCCTGGTGTAAATCAGGAGTAATCTTATTAGGCTTGATTCCTCTCTCACTCATCCTGGTGTAAATCAGGAGTAATCCCACTAGGCCCAATTCCCCTCTTACCCACTCTGGTGTAAATCAGGAGTAATCCCACTGTGCTCAATTCCTCACTCACTCACCCTGGTGTAAATCAGGAGTAATCCCACTGGGCCCAATTCCCCGCTTACCCACCCTAATCCCACTGGGCCCAGCTCCTCTTTTACTGACCCTGGTGTAAATCAGGAGTGACCCCACTGAAAGCAGTAGTGTTACACCAGTGTGAGAGAAGAATCAGGCCCCTTATGCTCAAATCCCATCAGGATCAGGGAGATGTTATAAACTAAGGTCCAGCTGCCGCTGGTGTGAATCAGCCGCTACAGTGAAGTCAGGGGCGTGATGCTGATTTAAACCCACCAAAGATCTGACTCCTAGGGCCGAAATTTGACATGTCCAACTTGAGACACCTCAGAGGCATGATCGTTAACGGCAGCTGCTGAGCCCAGGCCCCTCTGAGGAGTGTCAAGCTGAGCTGCCAGAGCACAAGGTTTGTGAGGAGTTACAGAGCAAGGCCGTAGCTGAGCCAGGCCAGGCCCCTCTGGCCCTGAGTCACTAGACTCACTAGCTCTCACTAGTCACTAGAGTCACTAGCTCTCCCCACCACAGTGCAGAGCTGGGAAAGGAACCCAGGAGTCCTGGCACGCGGATCACTGCTCCACCTGCAGGAGCAGGCTGGTCCCCACCTGTGGAGTGTTTTATTAAACCTCTAACAAATACACAGATCAAATGTATCCCTTGTCACCTCTGGACTATCATCCTGGGATGTGTGTAAAATGGCTTGACCTCCCTGTGCCTCGTGGGGCTGAGGGGTAGATAGTGCTGGCACTGAGAAGGAGTGATGGCTGAAAGGGCAGCCCATAGGCACCTTTCCGCCAGGAGCTCTGGCTTCTCCAGTCATCTCAGCTATGCCGCGCTGGCTGTCAGCCCCTGCCACAAACCAGCGTCAGCTGCTTCGTGACAAGCCCTGCCCTCAGCTGCCCAGGGAGACGCCGAACAAGGGGCCGATGCTGTCAACGGGCATTAACACCGCACCCGCCAGATGGGAAGAGACAAGGCCAAAGCTCTTGTGAGAGCAGCCCTGAAAAACGCCAAGGGGCAAAAACCCTGAAAAACGCCAAGGGGCAAAAACTAGCAGTGTGTGGGCGGGCACTGACAGTTCTGCAGACCAGGACCTGGGGGTGACAGTGGACGAGAAGCTGGATGTGAGTCAGCAGTGGGCCCTTGCTGCCAAGAAGGCCAATGGCATTTTGGGCTGTATAAGTAGGGGCATAGCGAGCAGATCGAGGGACGTGATCGTTCCCCTCTATTCAACATTGGTGAGGCCTCATCTGGAGTACTGTGTCCAGTTTTGGGCCCCACACTACAAGAAGGATGTGGAAAAATTGGAAAGCGTTCAGCAGAGGGCAACAAAAATGATTAGGGGACTGGAACACATGAGTTATGAGGAGAGGCTGAGGGAACTGGGGATGTTTAGTCTGCAGAAGAGAAGAATGAGGGGGGATTTGATAGCTGCTTTCAACTACCTGAAAGGGGGTTCCAAAGAGGATGGCTCTAGGCTGTTCTCAGTGGTAGCAGATGACAGAACAAGGAGTAATGGTCTCAAGTTGCAGTGGGGGAGGTTTAGGTTGGATATTAGGAAACACGATTTCACTAGGAGGGTGGTGAAGCACTGGAATGGGTTACCTAGGGAGGTGGTGGAATCTTCTTCCTTTGAGGTTTTTAAGGTCAGGCTTGACAAAGCCCTGGCTGGGATGATTTAGTTGGGGATTGGTCCTGCTTTGAGTAGGGGGTTGGACTAGATGACCTCCTGAGGTCATCTCTTCTATCTCTTCTATGATTCTGTGATCTGTCTTTCTGTGCTAGATGTCCCTTCCATCTGTTTTGCCTTTGCCATCTGTCTCTTGGCTCTCCTTGCTGCTGACTCTGCCTGCCTGTTGCTTTGTGGGTACCCAGGGGAAGATGTCTTGTGCTTAGCTTTGGCACTGAATCATTTGAATTCTGCTGCAGTGAGTGGTGGCCCTTTGTCTGGACAGAGCATGTCAGGAATGCTAGACCTTGCAAAATGCACCTTCAGTTTCCTGATCTCAGTTCTTACCAGAGTGTCCTCCCGACAGCCCCCCTCCCTGAAAATGGAATCATAGAATATTAGGGTTGGAAGAGACCTCAGGAGGTCATCTAGGCTGCTATCAAATCTCCCCTCACTCTTCTCTTCTGCAGACTAAATAACCCCAGTTCCCTCAGCCTCTCCTTGTAAATCATGTGCCCCAGCCCCCCGATCATTTTTGTTGCCCTCCGTGGGACTCTCTCCAATTTGTCCACATCCCTCCTGTAGTGGGGGGACCAAAACTGGACACAGTACTCCAGGTGTGACCTCACCAGTGCTGAATAGGGGGGAATAATCACTTCCCTCGATCTGCTGGCAATGCCCCTACTAATACAGCCCAATATGCCATGGGCTTTCCTGGCAACAAGGGCACACTGCTGACTTATATATTCTTATCCACTGTAATCCCCAGGTCATTTTCTGCAGAACTGCTGCTTAGCCAGTCGGTCCCCAGTCTGTAGCGGTGCATGGGATTCTTCCTTCCTAAGTGCAGGGCTCTGCACTTGTCCTTGTTGAACCTCATCAGATTTCTTTTGGCCCAATGCTCCAATTTGTGTAGGTCACTCTGGACCCTATTCCTACCCTCCAGCGTATCTACCACTCCTCCCAGTTTAGTGTCATCTGTGAACTTGCTGAGAGTGCAATTCATCCCACTATCCAGATCATTAATAAAGATATTGAACAAAATTGGCCCCAGGACTGACCCCTGGGGCAGTCCGCTTGATATCTGCTACGAACTAGACATGGAGCCATTGATCACTACCTGTTGAGCCCGACAATCTAGCCAGCTTTCTATCCACCTTATAGTCCATTCATCCAATCCATACTTTTTTAACTTGCTGGCAAGAATACTGTGGGAGACCATATCAAAAGCTTTGCTAAAGTCAAGATATATCACATCCACCACTTTCCCCATGCCCACAGAGCCAGTTATCTCATCATAGAAGGCAATCAGGTTGGTCAGGTATGACTTGCCTTTGGTGAATCCATGTTGACTGTTCCTGATCACCTTCCTCTCCTCCAAGTGCTTAAAATGGATTCCTTGAGGACCTGCTCCATGATTTTGCCGGGGACTGAAGTGAGGCTGACCAGTCTGTAGTCGTGACCTGCTGTGACCACACAGCTCCGGTCATTAGCATGGTGGGTTGTGATTTCATTAGTCTCTTTCTCTTGTTGATCACTATACTCTGCATCTTTTCTTAACCTTACTTTGAATGGTCAGTGTGATCCAAAGCCAGTGAACCCAGGGGTTACACTACAATGCACACTCACATATAAATACCATCTCACTCACATAGCTCAAAAGATCGAGGGAAACTGTCTCCTGGACAAACTGGTAGGGGTCCAGCCAAAGTGCAAACACTGTGTTGTTCGGGGCTTGCTCTCTGTTACTCAGCTGGAGAACATTATGCCCCAGTTTGGTTCAGCTCTGCCCATAGTAGACTAGTAGACACACAACGTAATCATTCCATGAGTCACAGGCTCACTGAAGTCAACAAAACTTCTGTGGTCACCAGTCCTAGCCAATATTCCCGCACCTAACGTCCCATGTCACAATGCAGCCAACAAACTGATCACCAAAGTACAGGAAATGCCACACGTGCCACTGTTCAGGGATACACAGGATGTTCCCTGCCACCAACTGTGTAGGGAAATCCTGTCTGGACCGTGCCGTGCATTCTCCATCCAGCTGATAACATCATCAACTCACTGGGGTGGACAGAATGGGAGAGAGCCCCTCTGGAACATTATCACAAATGGCTCCCTGGCTTTGGGCTCTAATATGCCTCTGGAGCCAGCTTCACAGGTTCTGGTGTGGTGTGATTCGCTGTGCAGAGACTGACCATGCCTGGAGTACCAGGGCAGCCCACTATGTGTCTGTGACACTGTGAAGGATGCTGCGCATATGCTGGATGGATGCTGTTTTTGTGTTGATACACAGATATACACACACTGCACAAAAAGAAAAGGAGTACTTGTGGCACCTTAGAGACTAACCAATTTATTTCAGCATGAGCTTTCGTGAGCTACAGCTCACTTCATCGGATGCATACCGTGGAAACTGCAGAAGACATTATATACACACAGAGACCATGAAACAATACCTCCTCCCACCCCACTGTCCTGCTGGTAATAGCTTATCTAAAGTGATCATCAAGTTGGGCCATTTCCAGCAAAAATCCAGGTTTTCTCACCCTCCGTCCGCCCCCCCCCCCCACAAACTCACTCTCCTGCTGGTAATAGCCCATCCAAAGTGACCACTCTCTTCACAATGTGTATGATAATCAAGGTGGGCCATTTCCTGCACAAATCCAGGTTCTCTCACTCCCTCACCCCCCTCCAAAAACCACACACACAAACTCACTCTCCTGCTGGTAACAGCTTATCCAAAGTGACCACTCTCCCTACAATGTGCACATGTTTTTGGAGGGGGGTGAGGGAGTGAGAGAACCTGGATTTGTGCAGGAAATGGCCCACCTTGATTATCATACACATTGTGAAGAGAGTGGTCACTTTGGATGGGCTATTACCAGCAGGAGAGTGAGTTTGTGGGGGGGGGGGGGGCGGAGGGTGAGAAAACCTGGATTTGTGCTGGAAATGGCCCAACTTGATGATCACTTTAGATAAACTATTACCAGCAGGACAGTGGGGCGGGAGGAGGTACTGTTTCATGGTCTCTGTGTGTATATAATGTCTTCTGCAGTTTCCACGGTATGCATCTGATGAAGTGAGCTGTAGCTCACGAAAGCTCATGCTCAAATAAATTGGTTAGTCTCTAAGGTGCCACAAGTACTCCTTTTCTTTTTGAGAAGACAGACTAACACGGCTGTTACTCTGAAACCTGACACACTGCACAGTTCACTCTGTTCCATGTACGCTCTCAGCTGGGCATTCATGCCTGGCCACTAGATACAACCCCCTGGCTCATGTCAGGCAGGCCTCTATCCCCAGGGGGAAGCGTGTATCTGTCTCATGATGTCAGGTTTTAAATCTGCTGGGGTTACTGCTTGGTCCCCTTTAAACCAAATCCCATCTTGCACACGCAGCTCATCCCTGACCTGTTTGGAGGGAGTGACCTCCTGCAGCCCTTGCTTCTTGCGATGTGGTCAGTCCTCTTTTCCTGCCTGCGGCACCTGTCCTGTTCAGTGCTTTGCTGGATTGCCCAGAGCCTCCCTGCAGAGATGAGGAGGTACTCCAGCATACTGCTAGACTATCTGCTGTCACAGACCCCTCTGTGGCATCTGTGGCAGGTCTTCCCTGCTCAGCATATCTGCCACCGGTAGTGCCCTTCCTACGCAGTCTAGTCACATGCATGGTAGGCACGTGGGTGCACTCAGCAGTGGCTTCTTCGTGATGGTTTGTGTGCAGATTGCATGTCCACCTGGTGTGCAGAGGAGAATGGATGGGATCAGTCCATCCTCAGAGCCCAGCCAGGAGCGCCTCTTCCGTCTGAGCACATCCCCCTCCTATGTCTGTCAGGTCTCTGCCGGCCAGTGCTGTGGGCTGCTGACTTTGCATCAGTGCTGCTCCTAGGCCTCCCCTGGGACTCTAGCTGCTCTGCAGGGCTGCAGCACATTAGGACTGGCGCCTTGCTTACCATTTGCTTTCCTCGTCCATATGCCCATCTGTGGGTCTCTAACCACTCCGATGCAGTGTTGGCTGCCTCCCGGGCTCACAGGTTTCTGACTGGTGTGTGCAGAGTCTGGAAAGATAGTGGCCATCCCTGTAAATAGTAGACAGTGGCCATCCCTGTAAATCGCTGGACTCCCCTTACATCCTTTGGCCTGGACATTTCCTTAGTTTGTCAAGGTCTGTCTGGAATCCCTCAGAATTCGACATTCCCATTCCCTCACACAGCCGGGCCTACACGCCGCCCTACACTCTATTCCTTTGCACAGCTTGTCCTACACCCCCTCACTACACCCACCACTTCTTCTCTCCCTCCCCAAATCTATTCCAGGGAAAAGGTTTCCCTTCGATGGCCTGCAGCAGATTGCACAAGGGAGCCCTGCCCCACCAGTCTTGGACAGCATCCCCATCAGCCCCTCTCTCGGGGATCCCTGTGAGCGTAATGCGAACAGCCATCACATCTGTACCATTCTGAGCCCCTCTAGTTAGCACAGAGCTCAGGCAGCCAGCTGTCAAGGACGGGAAGCAATCCAGTGAGCTCGTCAGTTGGCACAAGGTAAAAGAGATCATGGTTAATGTGACAAAACAGCCCCGTCGCTGGGGAAAGAAGGGAAACATTCACGGCTATGACAGACGTCACCGATGTCTGTACAAATGTAACATTGCCTGTTTCCGATATCATGCCAGCAGAGCCACGCGAGGGGAATTGTTGTTCTGCCCTGAGAATCACAGGGACTGGGGAAGAGGCAGAGGAGAAAGGAAACCCACTGTGACGAAGTGGGACTGTTCTTAATGTTCTCTCTGAACACTGTGTGTGTGCCTCAGTTTCCCCTAGGCATTTCTTAAGTATCTAGGTGGTGGGATAAGCTGTGCGATTGTTGCAGAGCCTTAGAGGGCAGTGCAAGGCTGTCTAGGCAGAGAATGGCCGACACCCTGTCTCCTGGCAACTGATGGCCCGGCCCTTACCCCCTGCAACGTGAGAGCTAAAGGTGTTGGAGAACAAAGGAATGAGGTGACCTCCTGGCCCAGGGAAAGGGACAAAGCCCAGAGGATCAATCCTGAAGCACTTGCATGACAGGAAAGTGATCAGGAACAGCCAGCATGGATTCACCAAGGGAAGGTCATGCCTGACTAATCTAATCGCCTTCTATGATGAGATTACTGGTTCTGTGGATGAAGGGAAAGCAGTGGATGTATTGTTTCTTGACTTTAGCAAAGCTTTTGACACGGTCTCCCACAGTATTCTTCTCAGCAAGTTAAGGAAGTATGGGCTGGATGAATGCACTACAAGGTGGGTAGAAAGCTGGCTAGATTGTCGGGCTCAACGGGTAGTTATCAATGGCTCCATGTCTAGTTGGCAGCCGGTATCAAGTGGAGTGCCCCAAGGGTCGGTCCTGGGGCCGGTTTTGTTCAATATCTTCATAAATGATCTGGAGGATGGTGTGGATTGCAGTCTCAGCAAATTTGCGGATGATACTAAACTGGGAGGAGTGGTAGATACGCTGGAGGGCAGGGATAGGATACAGAAGGACCTAGACAAATTGGAGGATTGGGCCAAAAGAAATCTGATGAGGTTCAATAAGGATAAGTGCAGGGTCCTGCACTTAGGACGGAAGAACCCAATGCACAGCTACAGACTAGGGACCGAATGGCTAGGCAGCAGTTCTGCGGAAAAGGACCTAGGGGTGACAGTGGACGAGAAGCTGGATATGAGTCAGCAGTGTGCCCTTGTTGCCAAGAAGGCCAATGGCATTTTGGGATGTATAAGTAGGGGCATAGCGAGCAGATCGAGGGACGTGATCGTTCCCCTCTATTCGACATTGGTGAGGCCTCATCTGGAGTACTGTGTCCAGTTTTGGGCCCCACACTTCAAGAAGGATGTGGATAAATTGGAGAGAGTCCAGCGAAGGGCAACAAAAATGATTAGGGGTCTGGAACACATGAGTTATGAGGAGAGGCTGAGGGAGCTGGGATTGTTTAGCCTGCAGAAGAGAAGAATGAGGGGGGATTTGATAGCTGCTTTCAACTACCTGAAAGGGGGTTCCAAAGAGGATGGCTCTAGACTGTTCTCAATGGTAGCAGATGACAGAACGAGGAGTAATGGTCTCAAGCTGCAGTGGGGGAGGTTTAGATTGGATATTAGGAAAAACTTTTTCACTAAGAGGGTGGTGAAACACTGGAATGCGTTACCTAGGGAGGTGGTAGAATCTCCTTCCTTAGAGGTTTTTAAGGTCAGGCTTGACAAAGCCCTGGCTGGGATGATTTAACTGGGAATTGGTCCTGCTTCGAGCAGGGGGTTGGACTAGATGACCTTCTGGGGTCCCTTCCAACCCTTATATTCTATGATTCTAGGAGGAGGGGCTGGAGGGTGAGTCAGTTGGGGGCTGGCTGGGGACATGGAATGAAGTGCAGACGTGGTTGTCTGGTTCACTGCCCCCCAAAACGGACCCAGCTGAGAGATCCTGTTCTCTGCACCTACAAGCTCTGTTTTAGACCATGTTCCGGTCGTCTAATAAACCTTCTGTTTTACTGGCTGGCTGAGAGTCCCGTCTGACTGCGGAGTTGGGGGGCAGGACCCTCTGGCTTCCCCAGGACTCCACCTGGGCGGACTCGCTGTGGGAAGCCCACGGAGGGGCAGAGGATGCTGAATGCTCCGAGGTCAGACCCAGGAAGGTGGAAGCTATGTGAGCTGTGTGTCCTGCAGCTAGTCTGCTCCCAGAGAGGAGACTTCCCCAGAGTCCTGACTGGCTTCATGGGGAGCAGATCCAGAGCATCGCCCGGTGACGCTATGACACCCACTTCATAGAAGATCCTTTTCAGCACAGGAGGGTCGGTATCATAATCTTCATCTGTAAAATGGAGCAGCTGAGGAACAGAGAGGGGGCATGGCTTGCCCAAGCTCATATAGACCTGAAGAGGAGCTCCGTGTGAGCTCCAAAGATGGCCTCTCTCACCAACAAACATCAAGCCAATAACAGATTTACCTCAACCACCTTGTCTCTCTAATACCCTGCGACCGACGCAGCTACACCTACGCTGCATACAAGGTCATACAGTGAGTCAGCAACAGAGCAGCCCTACCTCCCACTCCTCTAGCCACTAGGTGTCCCACCCTCCCCCAGCTGGGGCTAGAACCCAGGAGTCCTGGCTCCCAAGCCCCGCTGCGCTAGCCACTCATCTGCCAGAGCTGGGGCTAGAACCCAGGAGTCCTGGCTCCCACACAGCTGTACGGGACCAACCTTGATGCGTACAGGGAGCTCCTGTGTATGGGCTAGTGGTGAGTGGGGTGTATGAAGTCATTTCTCCAGGTTCTGGCCAAGCTCGTCACACCCTACGATGTCAGTTCCTGGCTCTCCCCAGGCTGACTGTGGTCTGGAGCCGGAGGTTAAAGCAGCAGAAGCTCAGGTGCAAAGAACACAGCCAAAGCTTCCCATGAGGGGCTGTGCGGGTGGAGTTGCTGCTGACACCTGGCAGGTAGGCCTCTGACTCGCTTACCTGCATCCTGAGGCACGTGCCCTCTGGAGCCATAGGCAGAGGGTGCTGCAGGCCTGGACTGAGGTGCCCGGAATATGAACGCACACTCCCTAGCCCACAGACACTAGTTCTGTACACAACGCCCACCCAGGAGGCCTCCCAGGTTTGCAGGAATCTGCTGCCTTGCCACAAAGTCTGTCTCACTGGCAGCCAGGAGCCTCTGCAAACTGTGCCCCTTTCTCTCCCTCTGTCCAGGTATCCCTTCTGGGTACCTATGTGTCAATAGGTCTGCCCAAGTGCAAGGAGCCATTGCAGCACAAGTGAGTCTGCCCAGGAGGGGCCCACACTACGGATGGCACTGGCAGCATCACCTGCTTCAACCCATCGCCATCTGGCTTCTGCATCCTTGGCCATCAGTCTAACCAATTTGTAAGCAGGCATCATGCCATCCCAACAGGCAGGCCAGACTACAGAAGGCCAAGAAATTAGATGCCCAGAGCATTGCACAGAGCAGCATTCTCAGCCCGTAGAACTGCTGCTGGTCTCTGATATCCTAGCCAAGCGAACCTCTGTTGCAACACCAGCACTAGTCTTAGAAAGTAGGGATGGAAAAGTCCTATTAGCCACGCAGCCCATCTCCTGGGGCCATTGCAGGACTGTATCCTTCCCTACAGGCCGTTCTCTAGTGGGAGAGTCACCCACGCGACACAGTGCCAGGTCACCCGCTATATTTGGGTCCATATATGAGTAGTCGCTAAAGGGTTAATAAATGATTAATACATATTTTAATAAACAGTTAACAAATCGTTATAAAGTCCAACAGATCTACAGGTCACTTATACCCATCGTTGTACTGATGTGATCATACCCATCGTCTAGAACACGTTTTCCTCCTCTCTGCAGCATGTTGCTGACATCTAGTAACCCACTGACACACAGACGTTGAGTAGAAAGTGACCCTGTTATTTTACAGTCTCATAAAGGGACAGATCCCCAGCTGGGGTTAAAGGGCGCAGCTCTGTAGACTTCAATGAGGCATGCTGAGTTACACCAGGGGAGGATTGGCCTAAAGATCTCACTGTTAAATTGTTAAATGCGAATACAGACTAACACGGCTGTTCCTCTGAAACACTGTTAAATTAACTATTCCCGATATTTAGCCTGAACATTCCCTCTTCTAAATTTCATCCCATTGCTCCTAGCCACAGCTCTGTGCATCCCTCTCTTCCTCCTGGGGGCCTGATTCTCTCTTATTGTGCTGGTCTCAGAGGAGTAACCCCTCCCCCCAAAGCCGAGTCGCTGGTGTGAGATGAGAACCGGGCAGCTGGTGTTTTACATCCTTCCAACCTGTGAAGCCTGCGCTATTCCCCGTTAGCTGGTGGGAGTTGGCTCTTTTAATCTTCCCACAGCAATTAATCCTTCCTGCTCCCTGACCAAAGACCCCCAATTCAGCAACATGTTTCTATTCATGTGGCAACAGTGCGAGTCCAGGTGGGGCTTTGTGCTACCACTGTAGGGAAGGACTGACACCTTTGGGTGGCTAATCTGAGAGCTTTCAACGGAGCCTAGTCCTCCCGCCGGCTCTCTGCAGGGGTGTGCATTTCACCCTTAATGAGGTGGACCCAAACCAATATCCCCTGTCTGAACTTGGGGCATTTG
This sequence comes from Caretta caretta, assembly GCF_965140235.1. Lineage (NCBI taxonomy): Eukaryota > Metazoa > Chordata > Testudines > Cheloniidae > Caretta > Caretta caretta. Next base: position 17,556,049 of record NC_134226.1, on the reverse strand, counting down.
CAATCTGGAGCCGAATCCTGAGGCCAGAGCCTGTCTGCCAGAATCCCCTCCCAGAATTCTCTAGGCCGCGGTGTGGCAATCCCGCTGGGTGGATGGCACTCCAACCTCCATTGCCTCCCTGGGTGTTTTCCTTACGTCGACTGGGCTCCAGTGATGTCTTCTTAACAATCTGTTGCTGACAATGCTATTATCAGCAATTGGCCCCTCCAGCAGCTGGTCTGCTAGTGCAGATGGGATCAGACTAGTTTCAGCACCATTAGAGGAAGCTTGACTGAGACTCATAGCACATCAGACTGATCCCTTGATAAGCAGTGTGTAATGCTGCCCGGCCAGATGCCAGTGCTTGCCCAGGCTGCGGGCATTAGTTAAGAACTGGCAAACTAATCACCTGTTAGTTTTGCTCAAAATAGGTATTAGTCTGCTATGAATGTAGTCAGTGTTTAGACTCTGAAATGCTTGTAAGTGGCTGCATGCATTAATCTCACGAGCACTGTCTGTAGTCCATGTGATAGGGAAATATGTAAATTTTGCTTCATAACTTTGAAAATGTTTGCTCTGAACTTGTGAACCCAGGTTAAAATGAGATGGGTTCTCAAGGAACATTGCAATACAAAAGATTGGTTAACGGCCCTCTTGGACCAAGGACTTGGAAGCTGAACTAAGGAAATAAAACAAAACCACAGGAAAACTTTCCATCTCTCTCTTCACTGTTTGAACTCTGAAAGGGCCAGAGACTCTAAACTGACATAGAGATCCCCACAGGTTACCTTGGGGTCTGCCCTGAAAGACACTTTGAATTGACAGATCACTACAACTTTGTCACCTTTAAGATTTAGATGTGAACTCATTTGGGTGTACATGTTAGCTTGCTTTAACTTGTAAATAACTCTCATTTCTTTTTCCTAGTTAATAAACCTTTAGATAGTTCAATACAGGGATTGTCTTTGGTGGACGATCTAGGGTACCAATTGATCTGAGGTTAGTGACTGGTCTCTTGGGACTGGAAGCAACTTGAACATTGTGTGATTTTTCTTGTAAGTTTATCACTAAGTCCAGTTTGTCTGGGTGGCAAGACGACTGTGACTCCATGGTAAGACTCCAGAAGTTCACATTTGTTACTGGCTTGGTGAAATCTTACAGGACACACCAGCAGTTTGGGGTGCCTGCCCTGTTTACTGACAGTGCCCCGAGGTCGGCACTCATGGTCATGAGCCACTCCCGACAGCGGCTCTGTTTTCTAGTGTAGCTGGGGCCGAAGAGAATCAGAAAGCAGCAGAGGCTGGATCAGGTTTTGCCAGGCACCGTACTGTCCACTCAGGGCTTGCCACCCCTCTGCAAAGTTCAGGCAGAGTCCTTGTTTCTGGAAGGGTCGTGAATTTACGCTGGACATTGCAATGGGATTTCTTGGTAGCTACACCATCATCATCACAGGCCAACACAGCATTATTGGGCAATTCACTTGTCCTGAAACAGACAGTGGCCCTATCCTCATCTGGAGCCAGGCTGTTCAGCGCCAGGATCCTGTTTGTTTAGGAAGGGAAACCATAACCCACTTACCCTCCTTTGATGTAATCCAGGAAGGTGTACTCCGACTCCACAGTGAATGAGAGCAGCGTCACCTCGGAACCAAGAGACAGGGCAACACGTTACACAGCCACCAAGGCTGCAGGGATCACTGGTGCAGGGCTGAGTGCCGAGGAAAGGTGCTAGTGGGATGCCCCTGGAGACTACAGATTTCTCGTCAGCCCGAGGAAGTAGCTAACGTCCCTACACTGCTCTCTGGCAATGTGGGTCATGTTGGGCTGGTCGGACATTTTCTGTCAAAACTATTTTTCAGTGGAAAATTGAGCTTTCAACTACAGTGTTTTTTGGTGAAAATATCTGAATTTCATGGGAAATGTCTGCATTCCTTGGAAAATCCCCCTAGGAACTAAGACACCCCGACTTTGAAGGGATGCTGTAGCACTTCAGGGGAATTGAGATTCAGTCACTTCATGCGCCATTCTTCTCTATGCACTGGACTTCATCTCCCATGACGCCCCATGGCCAGGGACGCCCAAGTAACACTTCCCTTCTCCAAGAGGGGGGACTGCAGTGCATCATGGGAGATGAATACCGACCAAGAAAAAAGCCTGGCTCATAGAAGAGGATGGAGGCATGAGGTGCCCAAGCTCCAGCTCCAACAAGGCGCTGCAGCAGCATCTCACGAAAGCTCATGCTCAAATAAATTGGTTAGTGTCTAAGGTGCCACAAGTCCTCCTTTTCTTTTTGCGAATACAGACTAACATGGCTGTTACTCTGAAATCTGATTGGTTGGTTCTGCATGGCAGCTTGCCATTGGGAAACTCACCATCCGGGGATAATCATCTCCTGCCTTCCTGGGTAGCTTAAATCCCAAAGAAAAAACAACATCACTTACTGTTCCCGAGTTAATGTATTTCTTTTTCTTCATTTTCTTTTTGGGATTCACCACCTGAAAGACGAAGGAAATGGAAGAGACTGAATATCCTGGGGCCCAAAGTGAAGCCTGCTTATGCTAGCACAAATGACACCATTGGCATAGGTCCCTCAGCAATAGTGATGGTGGAGGTTGTCCATTTTTACCAGTGTGTCTTCTTCCTGCTCTATCTTACTGGAGAGCGAATAACCAAAACTGAGTACAGTGTTCCAAGTGAGAGGCATATGACTGATAGAAAACACTGTGAACATGTTATCAATCTGTCTTTATCCATCGCGTCAGATATTCGGACATCAGAACAAGTCTCCAAATTATCTGGATGCTTATCTTTATTTTTAGTCGGAGATATGCCCCCCACCCCTACCAAAAAACTTATCAGCAAAGTAAAAACAACCCATCTTGCTTCTGATCTTTATATAGCCATCCCTTAGCAGGGATAAGGATGGAAGCAGAAAAGCCTAAAGCAACAAATTCAGCTCTCAGCAAAGGCAATTCTTTACATCTCGCTTGAGCAGCCCTCGGGATGCCGGAGAACATAACAATGTTTCTGTTACTAAAGGGAATGTTTCCCTTCTGTGTCCCAAAGCGTGGTCCCAATTCTAGGAAAAGATTTTAGAGATTTCAGCACTGACGGTACAGTCGCAATGTGGCATGAATTGGGGGAGCCCCCACTGAACTCAGCTGATCTACAGCAGCGGAGGATGAAGCCCCATGGGAGCAGTCACCCTGTGCTGAGGTTCAGCTTGAGACACCACTTACTGTCCTCCCAGCAGGGTTTATGGAGGATGGAAACGGTGCACGGGCCCCATGCTGGCTCTCTGCAGAGGGGGATTTCACTCTCAAAGAGCACACATGGCCCCCATCATCCCAGAACCTCAGCACCTCACAATCTTTGTGATATTTACCCTTCCAATCCCCCGTGAGGCGGGGCAGGGCTATCAAACCCATTTTACAGATGAAAAACTAAGGTCCAGAGAGATGTGACTTACCCAGCATCCCACACGAATTCCATAGAGGGGGAAGAGACTTGAACTCTGTCTCCAGCTAGCATCGTGACCACTGGGCCAGCCTTCTTCAGGGCTAGACTAGCACTGTCCACATTGTTAGACCTGGAGGCCAAGTGACTAGTGATTTGGGATACCTCCATTTTTGAGCACCCAACCTGGAGACACCTTGAAGGGGTTGACTTTCAGAGGGCTGGTGTTGGACACTTTGACATCAAGTCCCTTTAAGACAGCTCAAGCTGGGTGCCCAAAATCACTGGCCTCTTTGAAAAAGCTTGGCCAGAAAGTCCACTGTTCAAATGTCCAAATTCTGCAGGACACAACTGCCCTGGCTACTTTCCACAGCCAAGCTGCTCCAGAAGGGCCCAGGTCCTTCCAGCATCTGGGATGGGGAAGCGCCCAGATTTCCTGACCCTACTGCTCATCTGGCCCTCTCCAGCAAGTCCTGGTCTTCTCCCAGCCCAGCGGCTCTGCTGGCTTCCCTGAGGCTCTCAATCATAACCAGGAACATGGCCTTTCCAGACAGCAAATTGACATTTTTGCTCTGTCTCCAAAAAGAGCGAATCTAAAATCACTTTTCCCCCTGCCCTTCATGATGATCCATTTTGATAAGGCCTTGGGAATTCATCTGGAACAAAAGGCATTAATGATTTGAACAACTTATACGCCAGTCTCCCCCTCCTCCCCTTTGCTCCCTCCCCCTCCTCCCGCTGGAGGGAGCCCCGCAAGCCTGCGATGAGACATGCTGGGACACTAATAGTGTGTCAGAGCCCATGTGGCCATTCGGAAAGCTGGCCTAGAAACATCACATCCGATGAGATTAAAAGGGAGCTGCCACAGTTAAGGCGTGGGGAGGGCACAAAGCACTTTGGGAGAGGGAAGGAAACCCAGCCCAAGAATGCAGGGGATTCAGGCATGGGATCATTGCTCGGATTTGCTTATCGCGGACACACCGGCTCTGCCATCTGCACAGAGAGTTTTAAGAACGGAGGCCCTCAGTCAATGGGGCGATGCTGATTGACAGCAGGCAAAGAGCTTGCCTGGAGCCTGCTCGCTGTTACTCTGCCCTGTGTCCCCACTTACACCTGTGCTCAGAGTTGCCCTGGCTCAGCTGACCTGAAATACGTCCCAGGTTTTACTTGCTGTGGCACGCCAGCAAATAGCCAGCCACAGCCTTGCCTCCCAGCCACATGGAGAAACACCAGCCAGGCCCCACCAGCAGAATCCATCTCACACAGGCTGCATCAGTGCTAACCCCCGGGAGTTCAGCTACACGCACTCTGTTCTGGCCATATGACATCACTAGTGGTAAACTGTGGCCAAGCTGCTGACATACCGGGATGTCCAGACTTCAGTTAGTGCAAGGTTGAAATTCTGGGCTGCAGCCCCTGGAGGGTGTAAATCAGCATAGCCCTATTGGCTTCACTTTATGCCAGCTGAGCACCTGGCCCACAATGTCCCCTGCACCGAGGTGTCTAGTGTCCTTTCCCATTGCTAGTTCATTGGATTCCTGGATGCTGAGACTGCCCCAGCGTCCTGGAAGGATCAATCAGGTGTCGCAGCCAAGGAGATATGACAAGCAGAGCCCAGTAGCAAACAGAAACATGGGAGTATCCCGGAGTAACTCACAGATGGGTTTGTATCCATGGTAAAATCCCTTTATGGTTGTACAGTAGCAATTTGTTTGTATTATTTATTACTGTCAGGAAATGTCTAATAATTGGCTTTTATACAGTATTTTCTATGCTCAGGGAGACTTGAATCTTGATTTCTGAGCAATTTCCTGCCAATGCCCTGAGTCCTGAGCAGCTGCCCTCCCTCTGTTCCAGCCCATAGCTCCCCAACCCCTACTCTGCCAATGCCCTTGCACCCTCACCTCTGCTGTTTCAGTCTTGGACTCCCCAAGACTGCCAGTTTTGCCGATGCACCTCCATCTACCACTGTTCCAGGCCCAAGTTCCTCACACAGCTTTCTGATGCCCATCACTGCTCACTGGCAGACCTGGCCATCTCCTGAGCAGGGACTCAGCTGTGTGCTGATTTTGTTATTGCAATTATTGTTATTTATTATTACCGTGGTGCCAAGACGCCCTAGTCACAGACCAGGACCCTACTGTGCTAGGTGCTGTACAAACGCAGAGCACAAAGACGGTCCTTGCCCTGTAGTCAGATGTTCTCCAAGTTAGGAGAGACCATCAGACTCACCTCCCATGTGATGTCAGCATGCGGTGAATCCAGGCTGTCCGAGGAGAGCAGCCAGTGTGTGACAGCAAACTGATTGGGTGGCATTTGATACCATTGTCACTCCCTTTCCACAGGTACAAACAACTGCACAACGGACTAGGCAAGCATTAGTCCTGATCTCACAATGGTGTCACACTGGTGGTGACCACTGGCCAGACCCTCAGCTGGTGTAAATCAGCATAGCTCCACTGGACATTTGCCAGGTTACGCCAGCTGAGGATCTAGCCCAGGAGTCACTCCTGATTTACACTACCTCTCAACACTGGAGTGCACAAGGCTGGTGGAAGGGACGTGGCCCAGAACAGTGGAGGCCTGGCTGCCCAGAGCTTGGCTAGCCCCCTAGGTGGGTTCTGGGGGTGCCCCGTCTGTCACTCACCTCGTAGACGTTGAACTGGCTTTGCCCGCGGGCCAGCTCCCGGTAGCTGGTTGTGAACTCCCCAATGAAGTCGTGGCTGTGCATGGAAAGAGAAGCTTTATGAGAAATTCTCTAGTGATGGATTGTCAGCCTGGGAGTTGTGCCCAGGTGTCAAGGGGCCATGACCACCCTGACCTTCCCATATTGCTAAGTGGGGGCAGGGTCCTGGGGGGAACCACCGCTGTAGAGTTCACTCAAGCTCCTTCTTCCCTCCTCGCTGTCTCTTTCTCAGTCCCCTCTCTTCTCCTGTTGTCTTTCCCTCTCTGCTGCACTGGAATCACTGACAAAGCATCTCTCTGCAAAGAGAACGAGTAATGTCTGCAGCACAATGGCCCTGATCCTGCCCCGGATGGAATCACTGCAAAGCCCTCACTGGCTTCAGTGCCTAGCCTGCTCTGGCATTTTTGAGGTTTGTATTGGAGGCTGCATAGATCTAGTGAGTCCCCCTTACCTGCCATCCCGATCCCAGTCATACACTTCCACCTTGATGGTCCTGCAAGACACAATGCCAAAGTTATTGCCAGAGTCAGGGTGGGACGATTTCACTAAAGGATAGATCAGATCATCCCTCTGCCCCCACATGCACAGCCTAGGCTAGCATCAGCATCTTCTCTGGCCCTTCACTCAATGCTGCTGCAAGAGTCTTCTACTGTGCAGCCTGGAAGAGTCTTGTCCATTCTCCATTGCCTCCCAGGTCTCACCTAAACACATTCCTACTTTCCTGGTCTATGGCCTGTAAGTCCTTCATCCCTCTGCTGGTCTGGGCTATGTACTGCTCCTCGTCCGCTTTCTCTGTACACCTTTATCCTGCCCTCTCTTCATTGCCTCTTCAATAAGGCAACCCGGCCTTTCTTTTCAAGCCCTCTATATATGAGACTATAGTTAATGGTGCCTCACCAGGGGGCTAGACTAGCTGGCCTCTTGAGGTCCTGTCTGCCCTACATTTCTATGGTTCTGTAGGTCTCTAACCATTCCCATCACCAGTTCTGGGCCAGGCCTAATTCTGCAGCCCCCTTCCGGAGAGTGGTATTAAAATAGCTCAGCACAGAGTTTCCAGTGGAGTTTGGCACAAGCGTGATCATCATGGATTGAACCAGGGCCCTCCAGACCTAAAAGCAGGAAGCGCTCCAGGGGAAAGACTGTCACAAACTCCCACCCCGACAGATCAGCACAGCTCTAACACACCCTCGCTCATGATGGTTACGCAAAGGAGCAGAGATTATTGCACGAACCCTCCAGCCGATGTGGACAGACATGGGTTAGAAGCCCGTGGCTGCACCCAGTGGGTGGGGAAGGAGTTAATACTCAAAGCGCTGTCTCAATCAGGGAAACAAAGTGAGGGGGTGGATTGCGTGTGTTGTCTCCATCTGTGACTGGCTTGGCCCTGGTGTCTATGTTTCCATGGCAACTGAGGCTAAAAATACACTTCCAAAAAAATGGTGGTATTGGCGGGGGGGGGAAGAGGGGGGAAAGACCCACGCAACAGTCAAAACAAACTAATTAAATCTCCAGCGCAGGAGTTGGAATGATAATTAAAAATCATCTTAATAATTTGTTTGGACTTTCTTGGAAGCAGGCGAACGAGTTAAGTGTGTGGGGTGAACCCACCGTGCTGCAGAGACCAGCAGGGCCACACAGGAGGGAGCTAGGATTGTTCCAGGAGCCATGGGTCACTAGGTGCAGAGTGCAGGCTGGTGACCGCTACCCTGAGATCTCCACAGAGCTGCCCTGCCAAAGCGGATCAGAGAGCAGGGGATATCTAGCCTCAGTTTCCCTCAGTGCCCAGTACCAGCTACTTCAGAGGAGGGGGCAGAATCTCAGTGGATAATTATGGAATAACCTGCCCATGCGGGAAGCTTCTTCTTGGCCTGTATGGCTAGTAATCACTTTATGCCCTTAAGCAGCCGGGTTTATAGAATCATAGAACTGGAAGGGACCTTGAGAGGTCATCTAGTCCAGTCCCTGCACTCATGGCAGGACTAAGTATTCTCTAGACCAGTGCTACTCAAAGAGGTGGTCTGCAGACTGGGAGCCATCGGCCCAAAAAAAAAAATGCCGGTCCCCCACATCAGATAGCCTGAGAAGCACTGATCTAGACCATCCCTGACAGGTGTTTGTCCAACCCGCTCTTAAAAATCCCCAATGATGGAGATTCCACCACCTCCCTGGGCAATTTATTCCAGTGCTTCACCACCCTGACAGTTAGGAAGTTTTTCCTAATGTCCAACCTAAATCGCCCTTGCTGCAATTTAAGCCCATTGCTTCTTGTCCTCTCCTTAGAGGTTAAGAACAATTTTTCTCCCTCCTTCTTGTAACAACCTTTTATGTACTTGAAAACTGTTCTCATGTCCCCTCTCAGTCTTCTCTTCTCCAGACTAAACAAACCCAATTTTTTCAATCTTCCCTCATAGGTCATGTTTTCTAGACCTTTCATCATTTTTGTTGCTCTTCTCTGGCCTTTCTCCAATTTGTCCACATCTTTCCTGAAATGTGGCACCCAGAACTGGACACAATACTCCAGTTGAGGCCTAATCAGCGTGGAGTAGAGCGGAAGAATTACTTCTCGTGTCTTGCTTACAATACTCCTGCTAATACAGCCCAGAATGAGGTTTGCTTTTTTTGCAACAGCGTTACACTGTTGACTCATATTTAGCTTGTGATCCACAATGACCCCCAGATCCCTTTCCGCAGTACTCCTTCCTAGGTCGTCATTCCCCATTTTGTATGTGTGCAGCTGATTATTCCTTCCTAAGTGGAGGACTTTGCATTTGTCCTTATTGAATTTCATCCTATTTTCCTTACAGAAAAACCTGCCTCATCTAACGTAACTGTCAATTTCTTGCTTAGTGGGAATGAGGTCCAGTCGGTGCTCACTATAGACGCACAGAATGCAGACAGAGTGCTGAGAAAAGGGATACCCTGTCTTGGAGGGGGTGGTGAATGCGCTTAGCAAGCGTTCAGCCTCAGTTAGGTAAATATTAGCACCCTCTTTTTACAGGGGAAACTGAGGCACAGAGCGGCACTGTGATTTGCTGAAAGCCACCCAGCAAATCAGTGACAGAGCCCGGAATGGAAGCAGCGTCCCTGACTCCCCATCATTCCTGCTCTGCCCCTTAAATCACAGCAGATAAGTTGATTAATGAATCATTGTTTCCATTAAAGATGAGCCCAGTGTCAAATGCCCCAGGAGCTGGGTCTCCCGCTATTAATTATATTCTTACCACTACAGGATTGTAAATCATGATCTAAGATCCTTATCTGGCCCCACCACCTCATAATCGTTACTGTATTTACCTTCAACACCCTGGGAGGTAGGGCACAGCTGTTGTCCCATTGTACAGACGGGGAGCTGAGGCCCAGACAAGCCAGGGGCTAGATTCACAGAGGGATTTAAGCACCTAACTGCCATCTTAGGCCCCTAAATTGAACATTTATGTGCCAGTGGCTTTAACAACCCCCTTCTCAGCTGCCGCCTGGCCTGAAGGTGCCTAAAGTTCCAAGGTGACTACGTTTCCACAGGTAAAAGTCCTTTGGGTGCCTGAATTCCAGCAGTTGAGCATACGTGCAGTCTGGACGCCAGCTGGCACCAGACCCCAGCAGAATCCCTTGCCTGCTTTGCTTTTAGGTGCATCTTATGCGGCCTTTTCAAACCCTCGGCAGCAAGGTTCAGAGCCTGGTCAACGGGGTCGGTAGCAGAGCCCGAGCCACGATGCCAGTGCGGCCGTTCCTAGCACCCTAGCAAGAGCCCTCATCTGTAGAGCTGGGCTCATAGACTTGCTGCTGCAGGTTTGACAGTACAGGGCAGATGTACCCTTCGGGGCCTGAGCCAGTAGCGGTGCTTGGAGCAAGGGATTTAACTTGGATCTTCAGGGTAAGTGCCTTAAAGCCCGGGCTCTAGAGTCTCCTGCTGTGTGGCCCAACGGAGAGTTAATTAGTTATACCCCATGGAACACTTTAGCAAGGGAGACTGAGAAAGGCCCACTTCAGGATACCCCAGACCTGGTGATTAGGGACTCTCTGGAGCGGTGGGAGACCCAATTTTGACTCCCCTCGGTTGATCCTAATGCATTTACACACTTCCAGAGACAGAGAAAGTCATACACAGATCCCACTGCTCTTCCACTCTGCTCAACTCCCCAGCTGGCCTCCCCTCTGCGCTGAAGTGATGGGCATGAAGCCGCCTGCGAGATTAGTGACGCCAAAGTGGCGCGGACATTACATTTAAAGTCACACGCGGACAGTCAGCCCCAAACGTTCACTCTCTCAAAGGAGCTGGCTGTACCTCCAGCCCTAACAGCAATACCATCCCCCTAGCAGCTGTCAGCACTGAGCATCCGTCAGGGGCCTCTCGCCTCTGCAATTGCACCCAGGGCTGGACCTTGTAAGGGTCGGTCTGTCAGCCTTTGTGACAACCTCTTGCCAGACTGGCTGGAAGCTGAACATGAGCAAGGATGATGGATAAGGAGGCTTCAGGGCATGGAGCTGTATCAGAGTTTGGGTGGGAAAGGGTTAAGGGCCAGATTTACAAAGGGTGCAGGTGTACACCTAGTGGAGTTTACAAACGTGCCCAAGCAGCTCAGGTGTCTCTCTGCATTGTTAGGTGTCTAAATACCTTCGTAAATCTGGACCTAAGTGGGTTCTTCTAACTCTCTGAGGCAGCTGGCTCTTTACCCACCCAGCTATAAGGGAGATGGGCATGTCTAACTAGAGAGGGAGGTCCTAGTGTATGGGCTGAGCAGCCCTGAGGAGGAGCAGCTAAGTTAGGGGCAAGGCTTGGACTGGGCTTTGCATTGTTTCCTTTGAGTTCCCTTTGTGAATAAAAACCAAAGCCCAAGAAGGGGGTAGTACTGATCCAGAGGGATGTGCCCCTGGGAGACCTCCAGAGAAAAATACCCTGGATCGCAAAGTAAATTAAACGAATGCTCCCCCACCCAGCTCGGCAAGTGAGCATGATGGCTAACAATCTAGGAAGAGACAGACGGAAGACTATACTGGGTCCAAAACAAGGAGACACATATTCTGGCTATGTTAACACTCAAATTCACACCCCCACACGCACACCCATCATGGTATTATTTATTTATGTATTTATTATGCATTAATTATAGAGCTCTGAATCATGTGGAGGAAAGATGCAAAAAATCCTCCTCCAGCAATGCGCTATGTTTCCTGTGACAAAGTTCTTCCTCTGCCTTGGTGGGTCTTGTTGGCGGATTTGCTCTCCTCAGAGGTTCACGGCAGCCCTCAGTTTGGCCACTTTTGCTCGTGGCTCAAACCTGCCGTTCACTCAGCTAACCTCATCACTGGCCAGCATAGGGAAACAGAAGGAGAACAATCCCCACGGTCTCTGTTGATCCACCATGTGGGTCAGGGAACAGCCCAGAGACCTTCTGCTCTGGTGGAGCCCACAGTCCAGGTCAGCTCCTCCGGTGTCTGATCAGGAGTTGGGAGGAACCCAGGCCTGCCCACTACTCCAGGTTCCAGCCGAGGGCCTGTGGAATGCAGCTGTCTAGACTGCCTCCTGGAACAGCTGTGTGACAGCTACAACTCCCTGGGCTACTTCCCCATGGCCTCCTCCCAACACCTTCTTTATCCTCACCACAGGACCTTCCTCCTGGTGTCTGATAAAGCTTGTACCCCTCAGTCCTCCAACAGTCCACGTTCTCACTCTCAGCTCCTAGTGCCTCTTGCTCCCAGCTGCTCACTCACCCACGCACCACAAAGGGAAGTGAGGTCCTTTTTAAACCCAGGTGCCCTGATTAGCCAGCCTGCCCTAATTGATTCTAACAGCTTCTTAATTGGCACCGGGTGTCCTAATTAGCCTGCCTGCCTGCCTGAATTTGTTCCAGCAAGTTCCTTCTTGTTCTGGAACTGCTCCTGTTGCCTTACCTAGGGAAAATGGACCTGCTTAATCTGGGACTAATATATATCTGCCTTCTAACATTCTCCTGTAGCCATCTGGCCTGACCCTGTCACACTCCCTAAATAATCTCCAGCATCATTCTGGAGTACCAATATGTTGCATTTATCATTCTGGAGTATGTATACCTCACATCTTTCAGGCATATGTCATATCTATCATTCTGGAATACGTATGTGTCACCCTGAGCATGTATATATCATCACCACATGACACACCATATCTTGTGTATGTCACATCTGTCATGTATATGACATGTCCTATCATGCATATGTCACATTTATCATGTATATGTTGCATCTTTCATATCAGAGTATCATATGGCACATTATGCCATGTATATGTTGTATCTATCATATCACCATAGTATGTGACAAATCATATTATATAATATCACGGTATGACACATTTATCATGTATATGTTGCGTTGATCATATCACCATATTGTATGACACATCGCAGCGGATATATGTCGCATCGGATGCACGTCGCAGCGGCATGTCTAGCTATAGCATCTACCTACAGCACCACATCTGTTACATCTGTCTGCAGTTCCTTCCTTGCTCTGGATTGTTCTCTTGCTGTGTACCCATAACACCTGGTTAACGAGCCAGCTTCCTCGCTAGCTACCGTGCTGTGGGCTATGACTGGCTAGAACCTGGATTGGGCAGACTGGCTTCAAGAGGCTCTTAAACCAGCAGCAGACCATTCCAAAGGCTAATCCCCAGAGGCTGTTCAGAATGAGACCTGGCCCCAGAGCATTAGCTCCAGGGAGCTGGGGGGCTCCCTGTGTCTTCGCTTTCCCCAGTGCAATTAGAGTCCCAAAGCCATCAACCCCCAGACACACAATTGTAAGCAAATTAATCAGCATCGCCCCTAAACTGGAACTCCGGCAGAGTGTGTGACAGGCGTTTCCGGCTGGTGACTGAGAGCTGGAGAGCTGTGACTGTCTCAGGAGACTTACGAGGGGGTTGGGAGGAGGCCATGACAGCCAGCGGCTCCTCAGCGGCCAGCTGGCTCTCTGGGAGCAATGTGTCTGTCCCAGTATCAGTATGCTGGCTGTCTCCATGTGTGCAACTGTCTGGAACAAGAGATCCAGACACATCAGAACCGTGATATTCATTCACTGGAGTACAGCAGCTTCTTTCATACAGCCGTCGTCTGAAAATGTTTTCGCATGAGGGGACAGATTCCGAGGAGACGTAGATAGAATAGCATGAAGAAGAAGAATAGAAAGGGCTACCGCTGTCGTGAAACTGCAAGGTGCCAAACTGAAAATTGACGCAATATTTTCCACACAATTAGCCTGGCGGGATGCACTGGCACAAGAGATTGCCAAGGTTGAGAACGGAGCGGGATTTAAAGAAGGGGACTGGACAGTCACCTGGCTCTTGAGGCAAAGAGGAAAAGCTAACCAAGCATTCAGAAAGGGTTACGCGCCCTCCTGGTCAGGGCACAAGCCACCCTCTAAGTCAGTGGTTCTCACCCTGGGGTCCGGGGCAGGTTTCAGGGGGTCCACCAAGCAGGGCCAGCATTAGACTCGCTGGAGCCCAGGACAGAAAGCTGAAGCCCCACTGCATGGGGCTGAAGCCGGGGGCCTCAGTCCCACCAGCTGGGGCTGAAGCCGAAGCCTGAGCAATGTAGTTTTGCAGGGGCCGTGGGGGGGCAGTCAGGAAGGAGAGAAGGAGTTGGATGGGGTGGCGGGGGGCAGTCAGGGGCGGGGGTTTGGGGGAAGTCAGGGGACAGGGAGCGGGGGAGTGGATGGGGCAGAGGTGCAAGGCGGGGCAGTCAGGAAGGGGGGGGGGTTGGATGGGGTGGCAGGGGGCAGTTAGGAGCAGGGGGTCCGGCGCAGTCAGGGAGAAGGGGTGGTCGGATTGGGCAGGGGTCCCGGGGGGGCAGTCAGGAAGGAGGGGGGGGGGGGTTGGATGGGGGGAGGGATCCAGGGGCGGTCAGGGGACAGAGAGCGGGGGTGGTGGTGGAAGGGCCAGGAGTCTCCAGGGGGCCGTCAGGGAACAGGGGGGTTGGATGGGGCAGGAGCCCTGGGGGAGCCGTCAGGGGGCAAGAAGTGGGGGGGGGTCGGATAGGAGGCGGTGGCCAGGCCATGCCTGGCTGTTTGGGGAGGCACACAGCCTCCCCTAACCAGCCCTCCATACAATTTCAGAAACCAGATGTGGCTCTCAGGCCAAAAAGTTTGCCCGCCCCTGTCCAAAAGGCAGGCGGGGCTCACACTGGGAAACTTTTGCTCAGCACAGGTCTGCCGAACACAGTGTTTAAAATAGTGATGGAGCCCTAGAGACTGGTCTGCCCCTGAGCTCCCACCACGGCTACGACGGCCAGCACTGAAATACTGAGGCATTGCAGCGGAAATGTCTTGAGCACAGATCCCTAGCTGGCGTAAGTCGGCACCGCTCCGCTGGAGTCAGTGGGCCAGATCCTCACTTTTAGCAGAGCGGATCCTTTTTTCAGAGTCCTGTATTGTAATCGGGCCTGCAAGGCTGCCACAGGGGAGAAGTACAATACACAGCATTGCTGGCATGGTCTCTGGCTGCACGGATAAGGGACACTGCACTGATAACAACACCTCGTTCTCTGACACTGTCAGCTGTGATCTCGAAGCGCTTTACAAAGGAGGTCAGAATCATCCTCCCTGTGAAGTGACTTGTCCAAGACCACTCAGCCGGCCAACGGCAGGGCCAGGAATAGACCCCAGCTCTCCTGAGCGCTAGTCCAGGATGTTATCCACTAGACAGTGCTACTCAAAGTGGTGGTCCGCGGACCGGTGCTGGTTCGCGAGCCATCGCCTGCCAGTCTGCGCGCACATTGGGAAAAAAAATTGCCCATCCCCCACTTCAGATAGCTTGAGAAGCACTGCTCTAGACCACGCTGCCTCCTACTAGCACCCGTTCAACCATGCCTATATCGAGAGGGCTCAGAAGTTCTGCTCACCCGTATACTGGTGTAAAGCCATGGTGACTCCAGTGACTGTGCTGAGGAGTGACCACTGTAAGGAGGTGCAGGACTTGGTCCCCAAAGCTGTGTCCCAGGAGGTGCGGAGTCTTGTGTGCAACCTGGCATGGACTGGCCCTGCTAAGGGCAGTGAAGCGAAATCTTCCCCAGCAATGATGCCATATGTTATGGGTGGATGGTGCCATGTGTCATCGAGTGGTTGGCTGTGGAGAGCCAGGACTGCAGGGTTCTGGTCTCAGCTCCGTGACTGCTGGGTTGTTTGCCCTTTGCACAACATCATAGTATGAAAGAACCACAGGGCGAGGTGAGGTACAAATAACTGCATTTACTAACTATAGGCAACACGCCTAACTACATATACCCACCGCTGCTCCAGAAGGACTCTGGGGGCTTCTGAAACGGAAACAGTGAGCACCATGAGAGGGCTCACAAACTACTGAAAGGGATTCTACCCAATCCTTATACACTACACAACTTTAGGCAAGTCATCGTGTTGCCCTGTGCCTCAGTTTCCCCACCTGTAGCCAGTGGCACCCACAGCTGTATGCGTGTTACACATGGTGTGCACCATCGGCAGAGGAGGAGCAGCACTGGCTGCTTCACTGCACACTCCAGTTTGGCCCTGTGGCCCCCTCCATCATGACAGAGAGCTGTGGGGCAGCCAACCCTCCATTTCCTTGCCATTGCCATGAGGCTGGCTCCTGCACCAGGGCTCACCCTGGGGCCCTGCCTGATCTTGCGCCACTTCTAGCAGCTCATGTCCCGTCTGCTCTGCCAGAAGGACTTGTTCAGCAATAGCCACAAGACCCGCTACTAGGCAGGCCCGCCGACAGCAATTCCGGGCCCCAGGGCAGAACAGTCAGTGGGCCCAGGGTCCGCCTGACATTTGGGCTGTGCCGTGCCTGTGCTGCCCGCTGCCCAGCGAGCTGCTGATTGCACTGCAGGGCACGCTCTTCCGGCACGGCCAGGGCTGCCACCCGCCCCCGCCTGGCTGCCTTTGCCGCCCGCGGCATCGCCCTGCACGCGCCTAGGAGCCGGGCCCACCCGGGCGATCAAAGAGGGCCTGGGGCTGACGATACTGCTACAGCAGCAGCGGCCAGGAGCCCCCAGACCCATCTACATCGCCCAGGCCCCTGGGCAATTGCCCCCTTTGCCCCGCCCTGTCTGCAGGCCTGCTACTAGCCAAGGAGAGGCGCTGCGGTGAGTGCCTGCCTGGAGGAGCCGGCAGGAGAGGGGCAGTAGGCACAAGGGGGGGTTATGCGTACCAGGTGGAAAAATTCTGGGGGTGCCCCGGTGTGTAGCATAGGGATAATAATACTGACTGACCTCACAGGGGGCTGTACATATGGCTAGTCAGAAAATGGGGAAAGGGGTTTCCATTGAAAATTTCACGTTTTTGGTGAATAATCAAACCCCAAAATATTTCAGTTCTGAAACGCTGCCTCATGGGAGTTGTCATTTGGGTGCCTCATGCTCCCATTCACCTCTACATCCATGCTACTAGTCACTAGTTTCCTGGCTGGACTACATCCCCATGCATCATGGTCTCCCTCCTTGCTGAGAGAGGCAGCTCATCAAGGCAGTTGCATGGCTGCAGTGTACTGTGGGAGATGAAGTTAAGTAAGAGCCTGTACCACAGAAGAGAAGGGGGATACGATGCACCCACACTACAACTCCCATGAGGCACTGCCATGGTGTGGAGAAGTAGGGCTTTATCTGTACTATATTTTATTAATATTACATGCACCTCAGTTTGCCTGTTTGATATTATCCTGCCTGACTGCATGTAATTAAATCTCAGGAGGCTGTCAGGGGGGCAAACAAACAGGAAACTAAAGGATGCCAAAGATAAAGTACCACCAGAGGGCATACTAAGAGTCCTTAAGGGAACAATGGGGAAGCTGTTAACTGGGAAATGCTCACTTGTCAAAGGGGCACTAAATCATTAAAGTCCCCAGCCTAGAGAGGAAGTGGGGGTGAGTGGGCAGCAGCGGCTGGAGATGAGTTGCTGACAGAGACATGCTGGGAGAACACTCCAGGGACTGTCTGTCTCTCCCAATCCAAGGCTGAGTAGAATTTACCTAGACCTTGCAAGTGAAGAATATAGTTTGGG